>NW_024429186.1:43616678-44216678 GCF_017639785.1 Mesocricetus auratus | reverse complement strand
ACACACACACACACACACTAAAATACACATGGCCTATCTCCCTTCTTTGCTCTTTTTTCTTCCTAGCATTTGTCACTACCTAGCCTGCTATACATCCTACTCATTTATTATCTTCTCTCCAAACTGCAAACTAGATAAAGTATCACATTTGTACTGTTTTCCCCACTGCTATTTAGAAGACTGTTTGACACACAGTGTGTTTACTGAATGAAGGCATACGCAGATAAGCATACAAATGGTTCAGCACAGGTATTCAAAGGATGGCTTTCTCAGCTCTGGTTTCTCTGACAATGTTTCTGAGGTAAGCAGGATGGTCCAGTAAGAGGAGATCGGTAGCTTGGACAACAGGTTAGAGGCTGCTGATGAACGTGATGTGCCCCATTGAGGCACTGGCACCAAGAACACAGAGAGCTGGCTGGATCAGCTGAAACAGGGAGTAGGAAAAGCCATCAAAGCAGTGCTCAGAGACTATGTAGAGATGGGGTAGGGTTGTTATACTTGCCTCATACTAGGAAATATGGCCAGGTAAGATAGAATGAAGGGCCTAGAGGTGCCACTAGGACTGTTTTGACTACTGTCATGCCATTCTCCCCAGGTAAAGCTATTGTTGACTAAGAAGAAGCATAGCGCCTGAGCTCTACACATCCCTGTAGACATGATTTCTGGCTGTGGGAGCTTTTCTACTTGTTGCTCACAACTGTGATACAGTGGGAGTCATTGAGTTGTCAGACACTGGAAGTTAGATAAAAATCAATCTAGATTAATGTAGAAAAAAAGGTTCTCTCTTTGTCTATTTCGGTAAAGAGCACACATATCAAAACATATGTATTATATAGAAATTCTTAAGGAAAATGCTGTATGTGTGTTAAGAGAAACTGTGAAAGACATGATTGGAGCCCAAATCAGATCTAACAGCCATCTGTTTTGCTGCCATGGATGCTGGCCTTATAGAACTTCACTGCCTCTTTCACTCCTAAATCCCATCAAAAGAGTCTAGTGTGGTAAACCTTGGGATTTCTGGGCTTACCTATGGCCTCAATTGTATCACTCCAAGCCTCTCCTATGCAAGATCTTAGGTTGGCAGAAACCCATATGGACCCTTTATTAGTTATTTTTCAACATACCTGACAAAAACAATTTAGAAAAGAAGTCACTTAGCTGGGCAGTGGTGCATGCCTTTAATCACAGCACTCAGGAGGCAGAGGCAGGTGGATCTCTGTAAGTCTGAGACAGTCCAGTACATTCAGGACTATTACATCGATAAACCCTGTCTTGGAAAGAGGAGAGGAGAGGAGAGGAGAGGAGAGGAGAGGAGAGGAGAGGAGAGGAGAGGAGAGGAGAAAGAAAAGCTGTTTATTAGATTATTAGATTAAGCTGGCTGGTCAAATTATATCCACAGTCAAACAAAGTTTTCTCCATCTAATTCAGTCTGAGACTCCTTAGTCTGAGAAATGATACTTCCCATAAACCTTTTTGGACATCCATCCATAGACATGCCCAGAAATATGTTTCCATAGTGATTCAAACCAGTCAAGTTGACAGTGAGGTAGCAGTAGTTACCTCCTCCTGTTACTACGCACAGGGCTATGGCCCATGGAAGGCAGTGTGAACACCAGGCAAGGGCGCTGGTAGAGGCTTCCCACCTTGAACTGCTGGCCGTGCACCATGTTCTTTTCCAGAAGGGAGGGCCTCCTTTTCCTTTGTTCATAGGTGCTAGCCCTAAATTATGTCTTCCCAGAATCATAGCCTTTTCTGCTCCTAAAAAGGTACTGTGGACAAAGTAGGTCCCCTTCCTAAGAGTCCCTGCAATAATTCTCTTGGGTTGCTGTAACAAACTATTACTAACAGCAGAAATTTATTTTCTCCACTGCTGGAATCCACAAGTCCCGAATCAAAGTGTTAGCAGTGTCATGCTCCCTCTAGTGGCTCTCGGTGCTTTATTCACTTTTTCCTGCCTTCTAGAGGTAGACAGCCATCTGGTCACCCTTGGCATGTGACCGTCCCCTCCAACCCTCATGACCTTCCTTCCTTCAGTCATGTCTGACAGCTCAAGGCCTCTAGATGCCAGCCATTGGATTTAGGTAGGGCCCACATTGATATAATATTATCATGTCTCCAACTAGTTCACGATTAATCATCTTATCTCTATGGTGGTGCTTGCCTGGAACTTGGGAAGCAGAGACAGGAGGATTATCACAAGTCCAAGGTCAGATTGGTCTACATAGTGAGTCATATCAGTCAGGCTTAAATAGGCGTAATCTGGCTTCTTTTTTTTTTTAAATCCCATATAAGGTTATATTCTGAGGTTCCATCCTGAATCTTGGGGGAGACACTATTCAACACAGTAAAAAGAACAATCGCCCTCCTTATGCTCTTCTCCTGCTAGAATCATTCCACTAAGCCTTTCTTTCCTCAACTAGTGTCTTAGTCAGGCTGTTCTAAAGGAACAGGACTAACAAATGATCCCAATTATTAGATTTGCTTACACAGTGTGGTCTGGGTAGTCCAACAATGGTTGCCAAATGCTGGATAGGCCAAGAACCTGGTGGATGTTCAGTACACAAGGCTGATTGGCTCAGCAACACCAATATGGCACTAAAGAACTACAACAGTGGTGATAGGGGATGTCCTTCTGTATGTATGTTTCTTTTATGGTTGATGAATAAAACACTGTTTGCCAACAGAGGCAGGAAGATAGGTGGGACTAGAAGATGAAGAGAATTCTGGGAAATGTAGGCAGAGAAGACGCTATGTAGAGACCGAGAAGATAGGACATGCCAGGCGTTCTTTGGTAAGATAAAGTCAGGTAGAAATACATAGATTAGTAGCTATCGGTTAATAATTAAGACAATAAGAAGCCCTAGCCATCGACCAACAGTTTTATAATTAATATAGCATCTGTGTACATATTTGGTGCTGAGGGAGCTGCAGGAGCAGGCAGGACAAGAAAACTCCAGCAACACAGTGGTTCTCAAGCTTCCTAGTGCTGCAACCCTTTAATAACAGTCCTCATGTTGTTGACCCCCAATCATAAAATTATTCTGTTGCTACTTCATAACTGTATTTACTGCTGTTATCAGTCATAATGTATTGATATTCAGGTTATCTGATATGCAACCCCCTAAGGAGTCTCGACCCACAGATTGAGAACCACTGGATTATGGGGTTCCTGGAGAGCTTCAATCTTTGTTGGAAGCTCAAAGACATTGCTTCTAATATTGGTGGAAGAATGCTACAGCAAAGGGATAAATTGCCAGCAAGAGTGAAGATGAACCAAGCAGGATCTCCAAGAATTTGGGAGGCCATGGGATATCCCATGGAAGTTTCAGTGACAGACCCAGTGATGATGATATACCAGAAATCAGAGGCCTTGAAGCAGACCAATGATTTGTCACAAAATGGTATACTATGTGATATACTGCTCCTAATGCCACCAGAAGTAATGAAGAGATAGTTTTAGATGTGGGAAAGACAGAGATTGAAGAGGGGTTTTTTGGTTTGGTTTTTCTTGTTTGCTTGCTTTGTTTTGATTTGATTTTTTAAATTTTCTTTTGGGGATGCGATAGCGGTGAGGGGAGGGCACGGGAGTCCTGAGGGTTGAGCTGGTGAGTGGAATTGCTGTGCATGGTGTGAAATTCCTAAAGAATCAATAAAGAAATTATGTCTAAAATAAAAAAGAGTGAAAACAAGCAGGAAAAAAGAACTTTCTTCCTTTTGTCTCTGTCACCACCAGAAGGTACTATTCACATTTAGCATGCATCAGGTCAAGAAATTTCCTCACAGGAGTGTCCATCAAGTTGTGTTTTAACTCATTCCACACAAGTTGTGAACAAAAATTAACCATCACATCCAGCATGACAAACATTGCCCCTTAATCTCTGCCAATCAGATTTTACACCCGTTCACTCTGTATCTGGAAGCTGGTAAATGAGAATCGGTTGTAGGAAAAAAAATGTTTGGAATTGAAGCAGTTTCCCTCTGTAGAATAGCAGTTCCAAGAAGGAAAGGGATTTTGTTTGTTCACTACTGTGTGCTTTGACTCGAAACAGTAAAAGCAGTAAAAGGCAAGTGTTTTTTCAACAGATGGATCATGAACTCTGGGAATGTCTGGGGATGTCTCTGAGTTCAGGTCTTTGCAACTCTTAGTCACAGTCTTAAGATTCATAAAATAGCCATTGTTATGCATTCTGTGCTACTGAGATCTGATCTAATGATGCCAAAGCTGCTGTAAATATCCAGATGGTAAATATTAGGCTTTGCAGGTAATACGGTCTCTTTTGAATAACTAGGCAGCTCTACCACTGTAATGAGTAAACAAATGTGTGTGGCTGTGTTCCAGTGAAAACTCACTTTACAAAAACATGGAGCAAGCTGGACTTGGACCAAATGCTGTAGTTTGCCAACTCCTTCTCTAAAAAAATGGCGTTCTGTGCAATTCCTTTTATAATATTCTCTTTTTGCCACCATCCTCTCCTATTCTCAACCACCAGGACCTCAGGAAGAATGCCACATTTTTTTTTTGTCAAGGATGTACAGTAGCTACACCTGCATGGGGAATACTGTTTGGTATTTGCTGTGGATGGATTAGCTCACAACATCTGTATAGTATGTACCTCTAAAAATGCATAGAGTCTGGACAGAAGCAATGGCCAAAGGATATGCGAAGAGAATCACCCCTAGGTCCACACACTGAAGGTTGATAAAGCCACCTACATGCAACTCCATCTTGAAAGAAATACAAGTGTGCAATCTAACCTGTGAGAGCTGTAAGAGGACTGTACCCAGAAAATCTGGACCACTCAAGGCTTTGGGGGCCTAACCTTTGCTGCAGTGTGTCTAGAAGACAGGACTGTGAGTAAAATATTTATCTCGTATGTGGAATTTTAGTATTTTCCTTGTTTAGTCTTGGATATAAATAGTGCATACTAGTTTTTCTTCTTTCCTATGTCTCTCTCCTAATGGAAAGTTCTTATGCCTGTCCAGTTTCAATTGAGAAGTACATTGCTTGGCTCATTTTATAGATTTACAACCAACCAGAGACTTGCTTTGAGGATCACTTTTGCTTCATTTAGATAATATAAGGTTCTTCACTGTAGCTCTCAGTTGCTACTAGACTTTGGGGGAGGGGCAATTGGGAGCCTGTGAAAATGATACGAAGCAGGGAGAAGCAGGGATAGAATGCAATGGCCAGAATATTTGTGTCTTCCCCAACTTCTTCTTTTTTTCTCTTCCGTTTTTAAAATTTAAGTTAGAAACAAGCTTGTTTCACATGTCAATCCTAGCTCCCTCTCCCTCTCCTCCTCCCCTGCCCTCCCCACCAGGTCCCCCAGTCCCCCACCCAATCTCCACTCCGATCCCCAGGGAGGGTGAGGCTCTCCATGGTGGATCTCTAGAGTCTGTCATTGCATTCAGGGCAGGGCCTACGTCCTCCCCCCAAGAGTCCCAGCTGAGAGAGCATCCCTCATTGTGGAATGGGCACTCAAAGTCTATTTGTACACCAGGGATAAATACTACTCAAGGCCCCATAGATTACCTAGGCCTCCTCACTGACACTCACAATCAGGGGGTCTGGGTCAAGCCCATGCTGTCCACCCAGCCATCAGTCTGGGGGTCCAAGAGCTCCCCCTTGTTCAGGTAAACTGTTTCTGTGGGTTAAACCAGCCCAGTCTTAACCCCTTTGCTCATCAGCTCTCCCTTTCTGTGACTGGATTCCAGGAGTTCAGTTCAGTGTTTGTCTGTGGTGTCTGCCTCTGCTTCCATCAGTTCTGTTTCTCAGACTCTCTGGCAGTGCTTCCCCAACTTCTTATGTTGAAATTCTAACTGCAAGTTGTGTAGGAGGAAAGGCTTTGGGAAGAATAGATCATGATGGAGGAACACTCATAAATGAGATTAATGCTCAAAAACGATGTCCAGTGGAGTTCACTGAGCCCTCCCCTAGGTGAAGGAACAGTAAGACATTTGAAGTGCTTCATCTTGTAGAGTGGAGAATTAGAGACGTGTAGTAAATTATGGTTGTTAATCTGAGCTTTATAAATCCCAGTCTTCACATAGCATTTAATTTGCTTGAAGGGGAGGAACACTGGACTATCTTATAGAGAAAAATGACCTGTAAATATGACATAGTTGAAATAAAGTAAGAAGCACAGTCATGTCATTATGTTAAGTGAAATAAACCAGACTCAGAAAAGCAAGCATTGCTTGTTTTCTCTCATATATGGACTCTGTAGAAGGAAATGGGAAAAGGGAACAACATGTAAATATATGGGGGCTAATGAGGAAGAAAGGGTACCAGAGGATGAATATGATCAAAATATGTAACATGCGTGTATGAAAATAAGGTAAAGAAACCCATTGTTCTGTACAATTAACATGCATTAATATTAATAAAAAACCTTGATTTGTGTCAATGACTGGGAAGCAAGTAGGATGTAGACAAAAGCTGAAGAAGAAATGAAAACAGAGAAGGTCTTCATAGGTTCAGTTTGTAATGTGCTCAGAGCTAATCAAGGTTTTTAGCCTAAGTTCTAAGTACAGAAAAGATGGAGGGTTCTCCCTCACAAAGGAGTGGCCATCCCTCCAGGGGCTTAAGCCTGCCTCCAGCTTAAATTCACTGTCCGTGGGCTGCTGCCTAGAGGCCAATACCAACATAACCAGAATGGTAAAAATGAGGCGGTGACATTATCTGAGGCAGAGGAAGTGCCTTTTTTATCCATTAATTATGTATCAATAGATCATAGCCAAAGGCTAATTATTTTAGGTAGAAACCTTAGAAATAGAATTATGTTGACCTAATTAAAAGTTTGTCTAGAACAGCTTCTAACTTTTAATTGTGTCTCAATATATTCATTTCATAAATTTGAATATTCATTGCTAGACATTAATAAGAAGGCCTCTGATGATGACTTTGTAAGTACCACATAATTACTCCTTTGATTGCCTGAGTAAATCTTGAGTTGTACTTCATTTGTGGGTTTTTATGAGATGTAAAATTCAAGCGTAAGACTTTTACAATCTAATGAAATCATTAACTGGGAAGCAGTCATTTGTAGAAAGATCAAGTGTCTATCAGAATATAAAATTCAAATTAGCACTTGAAGTCTCCAGACTTTCCATTTTTTTTGGACTTAATTCAATGGGATAATGAAGCAAAGTTGTAATTAGATATCACTGTCATTCTCTTTCCTTAATGATAGGTTTTTTGGATAAATAAATTTAATAGCCAATCCCAAAGATTTTAATTAAAGAATGATTACCCCATTTAAGCTTTTCTTTTGTTTTTTTTCCCTCACTTTATATATTCTGATTATGGCTTCCCCTCCTCTTCTCCTCCCAGTTCCTTCCCACCTCCCATCAGTATCCACCCCCCCTTTATTTCTCTAAATAGCACAAACAGGCTTATGAGGAATAATAAGAAAATATAATATAGCAATATAAAACATAAACTAACCCATTACAACAGTACAAAACAACAAACAGAAAGAAGAAAGCCCAAGAAGATGCTCAAGAAACAGACATAGGCGTAGAGACCCACTAGTTCACACACTCAGGAATCCCATTTTAAAAAAATAAACTGGAATCCATAATATATACAAAAAGGCCCCATAGGGTAAAACAAAATAAATAAAAAGTAAGATGAGGGAGTGGGAAGTCCTGACAATATTATGAGACAAGGAACCTCCAAAGATGCCATTGAGTTCATTGTCGGTTGGCCTTCCATTGTTGGGAATGCAGTCTACCTTTAAGAGGAGTTTGTTTCCCCAGTGTGATTCCCTTGGAGAAAACAGAATTTTCATTTCCAAGTGGTTGTCAGTTGGAGACACTTCTGGCTTAGGATGGGGGGCAGGGGTGTTCACTTCCCCTTTCAGCTCATTAGTGATTTCACTTCCATTGTTGTTAGGGGTTTTTTGTTTTGTTTTTTACAGACACATAAAAAGTACCATAAAGCAGCCTCAGAGTGAGAAGAGATCAATGAAACCAGTCCTGTGACTTTGAAACTGTGGGCATCTTTTGCTTTAGATGACTTCTGGAGTATTAGAACAAACAAGCAATCTTTTAAGAAATTACTTTGGACAGAGCCTTTAACTTGACAAATCACCAAAGGCTTTTAACTCTGAGCTTGTATAGGATTCTAACACAGCTCCTGGTGGCAAAGTCATGGAGCTTTCCCTAGAGAAAGAGCACACTCTGTGCATGACATCGGAGGTGGGTGCAGAGGGAGGGGGGATGACTCAGTAGGAAAGGTATGGGCAAGTATGAGGACCAGAACCCAAGTTAAAAACTCTGGCAGGCATTGTCTGCCTATAATCCCAGCACTGGGGAGATGGAAACAGATAGATTTCTGAAACTTGCTTGGCAGCCACCCTGCCATAATTCCAGGAACATCGGGTTCCAGAAAGAGACCCTGTCTCAGAAAACAAGATAGATGGGTCTTAAAGAATGACTCAGGATTGGCCTCCTCATATGTGCACTCACATGCAAATTGTTTTTATATAATAGCACTTTCTCTGTTAGGGGAAATCACAACAGATTTCTACATTTCAAAACAGAACAAAGTGTCCTGATAATCTTTGTATTTTCATCCCCAAACACTACATTCTTCCTGTTCTTGACCGCTTCCTATTGCTTTGATAAGCATCATGACCAGAAATTTAGATAGGTAAGGGTTTATTTCGTCTTACAGCTCTCAGATCATACTCCATCACTGAAGAGACATTCAGACCAGAAACAAGGAAGGAACCTGGAGGTGGGAGCTGAAGCAGAACCATGGAGAGGTGTTGTTTACTGGCTCCCTCCCCACTGCCTACTCAGTGCTTTCTGAGGACCATCACCCAAGGGTAGAACCACCTCAGTGTCCTGGGTTCTCCCATGTTGGTCATTAATAAAGAGATACCTACAGACTAGACTTCTGGCCAATCTGATGGAGACATTGTCTCAATTAAAGTTCCATCCGACCAGATGACTTTAGCTTGTATCAAGTTGACAAAAGCAACAACAACAACAAAAGCAAAACAAACTATCATACCCCAAAGTGAAAATTTTGCTGCATCAGTAGGTAGTTTTGTCTAACTGATCTATGATGCAATCTCCTTACAGTTTTAAAATTGAAAACTATCACCTTCTAATTAGTCTTTATTTTAAAAAGAATGCTTCTCCAAGCATGGGTTATTTTGTTCAACAAGATTTTCAGAGAGGAATATCGTAAAAGTAAAACATGAATCAGAATTTTTTTTTAAACCCTGGCGTTAGTTTTACCTTAAACCACAAATATTATAATTGGCTTATTTTTAATCTGATGCTGACACAAAGAAACAATGTTCAGTGAAATGAAAACATGGAGGGAAAATTAATTTACAGTTTTGGGGAGTTTGTTTACAGACAACATTACAGATAGCAAAGCCAGCAAATTTGTTGAACTCTTGAGTTGTTAAATAGAAATATATATAATCTGAATTTTTTTCTGGAGAAAGCAATTTAAAACTAGTCAGAGCAAAGCGTCCATCTGGTGATGGGAAAGGGCTTCATAGAGGCTACTTTGTATGAAGACCCAAGGATCATAAATATTAACAAAGCCCCACGAGTGCAATGCCCTCACATTGTCAGGTCTTTTGTTGTTGGTTTTTGTTTGTCCATTTGATACAAACTTAGGTTGAATGAAGAATCTAAACTGAAGAACTGCCCCTATCAAATTGCCCTGAGGTCATGTCCTTGAGGCAATTTCTTGAGCAGTGATTGATAGGCGAGGGCTCAACCCACTGTGGACAGTGCAGTCCTGAGCAAGGTGGTTCTGGGCTGTAAGAGACAGCAAGATGAGCTGTAGGTCAGTAGCAGCATTTCCCCGCGGTCCCTGCCTCTAATCCTGCTTGAGTCCCTCCCTAACGAAGGACAGTGATCTGATCGTATAACTCAAATAAAACCTCTCCTCAAGTTGTGGTCGGTCATGGTGTTTTTATCACTTGCAAACAATGGCACTCTCCAGCGATTATAAATTGTCCTGATAGCCACATTTTCAACATTTAAAAAAGCTTTTATTTGACCCCAAATATTTTAACGTGACCAATATTAACGGAACTGTTTTCATTGCTTCTTTGCATGCTATGCATTTAAGGTACAAAGTGTATTTTATTACACAGCGGTTTGGACCACTACATTTCAAGGGCACATACTCTGCTGTGGTTAGTGGCTAACACTAGTGGACAGCGTGAATCTCAAGTGCATAGAGGGCTGACTACAGATTACTAGGTTTGTTTTCTAAGTTCTTTGCTTTCTCAGCTAGTCTCTTACTGTCCCCCTAACTTCTGCTCTATCTTGCAAATAATTAGTGTCTCCTGGGCATTTTGGCAAACTTAAAAAGACACTCAAAAGCCTGCCTGAGAACTAGAAGTCCCAAGGGGATTGATCTCTCGGAGAGAGTGGCATCGAGACTTCGCTCTGTCTGCCTGGTTCTTGCACTTGCTCTCAGGGGTTTCCAGAGCTCAGGAGGCTGCAGGGCACTCACCTGGGGGGAGAGCCGTGGGGGGGGGGGGTCAAGACCAGTTAATACTACTGTCTTCGAGACTCTAAATGTCAAAAACTTTCACAGTGAAAATGCCTGGACTAGGTCCCCACCGGCTTGCCCACAAACTGTCGCTCAGTCTTCGGAAGCAAACAAGTTGGAAAGATACACCAAAGCCTCAGAGAAATGTAGCTACCACCGGGCTCTTACGGCTTCCCCAGGAGAGGGGAGAGCCGGTAGGGTCTGGGTGGGGGTGGGGAGAGCGGGTGTCTTCCCTGCCTATGTTGATTGGTTGGAGGTTACCACCACGTGATCCAGACATGGCTGGGCGACTGATTTCCCTGCCCTCTTCATCCCCTTCCTGACACAGAGGTCAGGGGAGGCGGAGAGCGGGTTTCCTAGGCAACCGCAGTGGGCGGTCAGTAAACAGCAGGCCCGGGGCTGGAAAGCGTGTGGTGTCAGCTGCACACACGAATTGGGAGGTCGGAGTGCACTCTGACCTGTATCGGACAGCCCCAGAAACCATTCTCTCTCTGGAATAAGGTGGGTATCCGTCCGCTGGTGGCCTCCAGGCGTCCCTCCTTTGTAGGCAGGACTAGAGTTCACTTTACTCAACACCTGGAGGACTCTACCAGTATCAAGGGACCTATGTAATAGTGCAATGGAGACTATAATAATATTGTGATAACAGTTATAGTAATAAAGGAATAATAATAATTTAGAGGGGGGCCCCACCAAAAAGAAGAAAAGGTGTGTCACAGCCTCGGGTGGCCTCTGGACTGGAAGACTCGGGTGCTCACTGGTCAACCTGATACCGATCACATAGAGAGAAGGGCATTTACGTGGGCCAGCAGTGAGAACTGTCGGATCCTTGACCCCTTTGTGTTCAATCCAGAAAACAATTGGACCATATAGGGCTTCTGTTCTGTAGAATAGTGTAGTTTCCTCGAATAGACCCTTACCCAGCTCTTCTGGCAGACGGAAAAAGTTCTTTACAGACCAGTTAGTACTGTGTTCAGAGTTGTCATGCAGAACAATGTTCACTGTTACATGAAGAGGGTCTGTAATTTGACAGTTAATTCGAACCATTTGGTAAATTACATTGAACACCCAGCATGGGTCAGACATAGTTCCTGCCCTCAGTGAGCATGTTGGGAGAAAAGACATGTAGGTATCTCAATACAATGTGACTGACAGTGCTATCCACATGGTATGTGCTATCTTAACCCAACCACGGGAAAGAGAAAGTTTATATAGTCAGACCAGAGAAAAAGCAAGTCTTCTGAGAAGACTCAGTATAATCTTAAAGATGTGTGGAGTATAAGGTCAAGAAGGTAAGACATTTCAAGGGCAGACAGAGACATATGCTGAAGCAGCCGTGTCAGCCACCACAGGTCTAGAGTCCTGGAATGTTGTGTTGTTATTTTGGTTGTCCAGGAGTTTGCGATATTGGAATGAATTTGAACATGGTAACCGTAAGCACCTTCTAAGAGAAGTAGCATAAGCAAATGGACACTTCGGGAGGCTGGATGCCCAATGGTGTAAAGAATGGGAAAGTGGAGAACAGGAAGGGCGTCCAGAGAAAGGGACATGATGACAGAGAATGGAGAGAAAGTGTGAAAACCCTCATGGACTTTATGATACCTATGAAAAGGGACTTGATGAGGGCTGAACCTGGGAAACACATGGGGGTAAGTCTCAGGTTTCCTACTTGGATGGAGAGGGCACAGTGGCGTCCTTTATCACAATAAAAGCATTCATCGAGGTAAAGCACATTAGTTGGGAACTATGAGCTCAGTTTGGGACATACTGAATTTGTGATGCTTGTGACACATCTGCACGTAGCTTTTCACATGAACTTTTGGACTTATTGAACAAGAAAGAGGAAAATAAACATGAGTAACTTTTACAAAGAAGGAAGCTATTGGTGCAAAAGAACAAATAGGGGGCTAAGGAAACAGTTTGGGCAGTAAAGTGTTTGTCTTGAAGGCAAGAAGACCTGGCTTCCATCCCAGAACCCATGTAAATAAAACACCAAATTTAATTCCAGTGCGGGGGAAGCAAGCCAATTCCTGGGCTCCCCGTCAGGTCAGCTAGCCTAGCCTAACAGGTGAGTTCCCATCCAAATAAGAGACACTCTCCAAGGAAGATCACGGTGGGTGGCACCTGAGGGATGGCGCCTGATTGTCCTCTGACCTCCACACTTACAAGCATACAGCAGCATTTATACCTGAGCGTGCATACACAGAGCGGGAGGGCATGGGAGAGGATAGAGGGAGACCAAGGAGCCCAAGAGTCATCAGCATTGCTCATTGTTATAGCACTGCTCAGTGTCACACCAAGGTCAAGTTGAGAGCTGAAACAGCCGCTGTCTTTGACAGCCTGAAGGTTGTTGTTGGTCTTATTTAACTGTGTGTGGAAACTGTGGTGGCTTGAAGGGTTTTCTTTCACATTACAGTGGGCTGAGGACGGAATGCAGGCAGCAAATCATTGCTGTTTGATTGTCTAGAAAGTTCCTTGTGAAACTTGTCAAAAACAGCTCTTCTTTTTAAAAAAATAGCAAGATAGAAAGGACTTTTCTAAATAGGAAGACCTGGTACCCATGCACAGGGGGAAGGAGACCTTATGGAAAGAAAGATGAAGGACTGACAGAGACAGAAAAGGGTGGATCAGTGCACAGAAAAAAAGGATTCAGACAAAATGAAGACTATTTATTTATGTATTGTGTGTGATGCCTGTGCGCATGTATTGGGGTGTGCATACCCATATAAGGGTTGTGGAACTCGGAGATGGCTCATATGGAATGGCTTCCTCAATTGCTCTTCACCTTATTTTAGGCAAACCTGGAGCTTCCCAATCCAGTCAAATTGTCTGACCTGGCAAGCCTGCCCCACTCCCACTCCTCTGGCCCACAACTTCTTTGGTTCTTTCTGACTCCACTCCATGATGGGGTGTCCGGCTTTTCCAGGGGTGCTGGGAATCCAAACTCAGGTCCTTTACCCACCTAGCCGCCTCCCCAGCCCCCGGAGGAGTATTTCTACTGAGCCAAAAGTCCTAAGGGAAAGAGAAAGGAAATTGAAGGGAGTACACCTGAAGATGCCCCTGTTTTCTGTGACAATGAGGGCAAAGACAGGTTCATCTGGCAAGAGATGGGGGAGGAGACAGGGAGGGGGTGATGGGGGAGGGAAGAAAGAAGGCAGAGAAGGAAAAAGCTTGAAAGGCATGGTGAGCATTAGAATACTGTCATGAATCCTAGGGTTTTGTCTTTAATCCTCCTCATATGAAAAGAAGCAAATGAGAAACAGAAACGGTTCTCTCTGCAACTGGGCATAGCTTCTTGTAGTTCACATGTAGTTGGGGTTTTCAATGAATTTTGTCTTGTCAGTTAACTACTGAGCTAGAATGGGATTATTTTGCCCAAATCACCATGGATGAAGACAGAATAATGTGAAGTTGAGAGGGAGGGCAATCTCCATGTTTGTATATCAGGAAAATGTAGTCTTCATATACATATATATATATGTATATATGGTTATATATTTAATTTATTTATTTTTTTACATTCTAATCCCAGTTCCCCCTCCCTCCTCTCCTCCCACTTCCTCCACCCTCCCTTCCTCCCATCTGCTCCACAGAGAGGGTAAGGCCTCCCCTAGGAAGCCTACTAAGTCTGTCACATCATCTAGTTGAGACAGGACCAAGGCTCCTCTCCACCCCACACACCTGTGTCTAGAATGGGCATATAGAATGGGCTCCACTAAGTCACTTTGCACATTATTGTTAGATCTTGGACACACTGCTAGTGGCCTCATATGTTGTCCCAGTCATACCATTGTCATCTATATTAAGGGAGTCTAGTTTGGTCTCCTGCAGGTTCCCCATTTGTCAGACCTGAGTCAGTGATCTCTCACTACCTGGGGTCAGCTGATTCTGGGGGTTTCCCCATCATGGTCTTGACTCCTTTGTTCATATTATCACACCCCCCACTCACTTTGATTGTACTCCAGGAGCTTGGCCCATTGGTTAGTTGTGGATTTCTGCGTCTGCTTCCATCTGTTTCTGGAAGAGGGTTCAAGCTTCTCTGGGGTTATGAATTGTAGGCTGGGTATCTTTTGCTTTATATCTGGTATCCACTTATGAATGAGTACATTCTATATGTGTCTTTCTGGTTTAGGGTTACCTCACTTAGGATTTTTTCTAGTTCTGTCCATTTGCCTGTGAATTTTAGGATGTCATTGTTTCTTACCACTGAGTAGTACTCCATTGTGTAAATGTACCACATTTTCTTTATACATTCTTCAGTTGAGGGACATCTAGGCTGTTCCAAGATCTGGATATTACAAATAATGTTGCTATGAACATAGTTGAGTAATGTCCTTGTGGTGTGAATGTGCCTCCTTTGGGTATATGCCCAACAGTGGTGAAGTTGAGAGGGAGGGCAATCTCCATGTTTGTAGATCAGGAAAATGTAGTCTTCATATACATATATATATGTATATATGGTTATATATTTAACCAACTGGGTGTTGAGGTAAGTTGATCCCCAATTTTCTGAGAAATCACCATACTGATTTCCACAGCAGTTGCACAAGTTTGCACTCCCACCAGCAATGGAGGAGCATTCCCCTTTCTCCACATCCTCTCCAGCATAAACTGTCATTGGTGTTTTTGATCTTGGCCATTCTGATTGGTGTAAGATGGAATCTCAGAGTGGTTTTGATTTGCTTTTCCCTGATGACTAAGGATGTTGAGTATTTCCTTAAGTGTCTTTCTGCCATTTGAATTTGTTCTGTTGAGAATTCTCTGTTTAGATCTGTGCCTCATCTTTTAATTGCATTATTTGTCAGTTTGATGCCTAGTTTCTTGAGTTCTTTTTATATTTGGGAGATCAGTCCTCTGTCAGATGTGGGGTTGGTGAAAATCTTTTCCCATTCTGTAGGGAGCTGTTTTGTCTTGTTGAGTGTGTTTTTTGCTTTATAGAAGCTTCTCAGTTTCAGGAGGTCCCACTTATTAACTGTTGCTCTCAGAGTCTGTACTACTTGTGTTCTATTTAGGAAATGGTCTACAGTGCCTATGTGTTCAAATGTATTTCCCACTTTCTCTTCTATGAGGCTCAGTGTGGATGCATGCCAATAGATATGGATATATTTGCATTCTCCTACATGTTGACAGCCAGTTATACCAGCATCATTTGTTGACTATATTTTTTTTCTTTCATTTTATAATTTTAGCTTCTTTGTAAAAAATTAGGTGTTCATGGGTGTGTGGGTTGATATCAGGGTCTTCGATTCAATTCCATTGGTCCACCTGTCTATTTGTATGTCAATACCAAGCTGTTTTCATTACTATAGTTCTATAGTAGAGCTTGAAGTCAGGGATGGTGATGCCCCCAGATGATCTTTTATTATACAGGGTTGTTTTGACTATCCTAGTTTTTTTGTTTTTCCATATGAAGTTGAGTATTGCTCTTTTGAGGTCTGTGAAAAATTGTGCTGGGATTTTGATGGGGGATTGCACTGAATCTGTAGATTACTTTTGGCAGGATTGCCCATGTTTACTATGTTGATCCTACCTATCCAAGAGCATGGGAAAAATCTTTCCATTTTCTGATAACTTCTTTAATTTCCTTCTTTAAAGACTTGAAGTTCTTGTCATACAGGTCTTTCACTTGTTTGGTTAAAGTTACCCCAAGGTATTTTATGTTTGTGACTTTTGTGAAGGATGATGTTTCTCTGATTTCCTTCTGAGCCTGTTTGTCATCTGTATACAGGAGGCTATTGATTTTTGTTTTTAGTTAATCTTGTATCCTGCTACATTACTGAAGGTGTCTATCAATTGTAGGAGTTCTCTGGTAGAATTTTTGGGGTCACTTATGTATACTATATCATCACCAAATAGTTATAGTTTGATTTCTTCTTTTCCAATTTGTATCCCTTTGATCTCCTTTTGTTGTCGTATTGACATAGCTAGAACTTCAAATACTATGTGGAAAGCCTTGTCTTGTTCCTGATTTTAGTGGGATTACTTTGAGTTACTCTCCATTTAGTTTGATGTTGGCTGTTGGTTTACTGTATATTGCCTTTATTATGTTTAGGTGTGTTCATTGTATCCCTATTCTCTCCAAGACCTTTATCATGAAGGGGTGCTGTATTTTGTTGAAGGCTTTTTCAGCATCTAGTAAGATGATCATTTTTTTTTCTTTCAGTTTGTTTATATGGTGGACTAAGGTGACATATTTTTGTATGTTTGAACCATCCCTGAATCTCTGGGATGAATCCTCCTTGGTCATGGTGGATGACTTTTCTGATGTGTTCTTGAATTTGGTTTGCCAATATTATATTGAGTATTTTTGCATATGAGTTCATGAGGGAAATTGGTCTGTAATTCTCTTTCTTAGTCGTGTCTTTGTGTGGTTTGGGTATCAGTGTAACTGTAGCCTCATTAAAAGAGTTTGGTAATGTTCCTTCTGTTTCTATTGTGTGGAATAATTTGAGAAGTATTGGTATTAGATCTTCTTTGAACATCGGTAGAATTCTGCACTGAATCCATCTGGGCCTGGGCTTTTGTTGGTTGGGAGACTATTGAAAACTGTTTCTATTTCTTTAGGTGTTATGGGTGTATTTAAGTTATTTATCTGTTTTTGATTTAATTTTGGTACGTGATAATTAGTCTTCTTGACTAAATGCAGAGATATGCTTTGTTTTCAGGAAGACTCGACATTGTAAAGGTGAACACCCTATATATTAATTTTTGTAATGTACTATCACATAAGAATTCCTGCTGAACTTTAAAAATTATTTTTTAAGATTTAGTTTTTAATGTTAATCATGTGTGATGACATGTGCAACGTATGCAGATACTTACAGAGGAATGGGATCTGTGGAACAGGGGTGGTTCTTAGCCCCGTGGTATGGGTGCTGGGGTCCTCTGGAAGAACAGCAAATGCCCTTAGCCTCTCAACTGTCTCTCCCACCCCACAACAGAGTTTCTTAAACAATGACAACAAAATCTTAAGTCTTAGTCATAAAAAAATGAAGATGAAAGACTAACCAAGAAACAAAAAATGAGAAGGGAATTACATTAGTCCCTTTTCTATTGCTGTGATCAAACACAATGGCTAAGGCAGTTATAGAAATATACAAGAAAGGGTTAGTTTGAACTTGTAGACTCAGAGGCTTAAGAGTCTATATTGACCAGGGTTCTCCAGAGGAAGAGGACTGAGTGTGTGTGTGTGTGTGTGTGTGTGTGTGTGTGTGTGTGTGTGTGTGTGTGTGTGTGAAAAGGGAAATTATTAGGATGACTAAAAGCTGCAGATATGGCCTGGGTAGTCCAAGAATGACTGTCTCTGACAGAAGACAAGCCTGGAAGTCTGGAAGTCTCAGATAGTCTTCAGTCTGTGTTGGAATCCTGAAGAAGTAAGGTTCTGATACCAGCAAAGTAATGTCTCTGCGGCAGGATAAATGGACTTGCTGGTGAGATCGAGGACAAGCAGGCAGAAACAAAGAAACAACAGCCCCCTTCTTCCATGCCATTTTAGGTGGGCTGCCTCCAGAAGGTGTGGCCCAGATTTAGGGTGGGTCTTCCCACCTCAAATGATGTGATCAAAATAGGAATCCTTCACAGGTGTGCCCAGATGCATAGGATTTAGTTGACTCCAGTTATAGTCACGTTGACAACCAAGATTAGCCATCACAGAGTCAATCACCTCACCCTAAAGTAGTTATGTTCAGTGGAGTAGCCAGAGGGGCCCTATAGCTGATGCTGCTCTAACTCCCCAAATCCTATTTGTTGCTGTCCAAAACTCCAAGTCCTCAGGCAGGGCCTATGGGGCAGCAAGGGTCCTGACACTAAAGTCCTCCTCTGACTGTAGGTCCTAATGGTCTCCATTGTCTTCAGTGTGGTCCACCACACTCATCTGCCGTGTTGTTCTGCATATGTGTCACACATGTTCTCAACCTGTTGGTCTGGCTGCAGTTCCCTCTGCTTGGACGCATGTGATCCAAACCCCTTCGTGGCTTACCTGTCCTTCTCGGTTCAATGTCTTAGTCCATTTCATGTTGCTGTAACAAAATGCCCAGAGCCACATAGAAACAACAGACATTTGTTTTGTATGATTCTGTGTGCTGGGAAGTCCAAGCTCAAGGCTCCAGCATCCGGTATCTGGTGAGATCTTCACATGGCAAAAGGTGGAAGAGGAAAAGGGGACCAGCCTACCTCCATATAAACCTTAATAATTCTTCTTTAATATCTATTCTTACATTTAGAAATCACATAAATCTTAGGTATCTAATTTCATTTTCCCAGTGCAAATGAAGCTCTTTAGCTAGCACATAGATAAAAAACTATATCTATCGACATTCCAGGAGTCCTTCTTTTATAGCTTAGAGAACTGGGTTCATCTTAGGGCACCACAGCCTGGTAAGAAATCAACGGTACAGTCTGTGTATGCAAAAGAAGCAGGAAGATCTCGGGGGAAGGTGAAAGATGGCTTCTTCAATTTTGAAGATGTATTATTTATTATTTAGAAGAAAAACTATATTTGTTTTGGACCAAACAAAATACCTGGAGCTACCACAGTTGGTACTCTAAGGTAACTTTCCACTTAGACCACCCTGACTCTAGGACTAATCTCAATCTTTTGTTTTCTTTACTAGATATATTAGTATGACCATTGCTTTTTAATGGAAGATGATTGAAAGTGAAAATTTAAATCGAAGTGAAATCACTAAAGAACTGGTGAGTCCAAGCCTGGCTTCTTTTCAATTCCTGCTCTTATATGACTTTTGGAAGCACAGAAGTCATGTATGTGATCCAACAACTTTCCCTTTTGTGGGAGTACAAGAATGGCATGAATTCAATGGACAGTTATAGCTTGTGATGTCAAAAGGCAATTTTTTAACTATTTGGAACACATAATAATTGCAATTCTTTTTTTCCAACAGTGTTTGTGCAATGGTTTATCTTATGAGATGGTTGGACAAGAAGGATCAGAAACTTCCAAACTGGAGATGTTTTTCTCAGGGTATCCCCGTATAGTTGGATTATCATTATTTCCTAACTTGTCGAGTCTTACAATTGTTGCTCAAGATATAAAGGAAATTTCAGGGTTGGAGACATGTTTACAACTTAAAGAACTTTGGATCGCTGAATGCTGCATAGAGGTAAGTTTAAACAGACAAATGACAAGGTGCTTCTAATTCCGAATTCTTGGCTTTGGAAAAATAATTCACTAAAATATATGCAGCACGTATAGATCAAAACTTATAAGTGAGCAAAGATAAAAATGTGTACGAAGTGAAAGTAGAAATAAGGAATCAAAGCATAAATACATTATTTTTCTGTTAAACAGATCAAATTAGATCATAGCCAGTATTGCTCACTAGTAAATTTGATGCAACTAGGAACTGAATGGTTAGATGTGTATTTTAGAAAACAACACTGCAAAATGTATCATGAGCAGTAGAAATGTACACACCTTTTAACCCAGAAATCCCTATCCTAAGAGTTTTATGCTAGAGAAATAATTGAGCACCAGAGAACAGTTACATGCATGAAAGTATTTGTTAGAGCACTTTCACATTAGACAAAATTATCAAATGTGAATATTCTGCACATAGGTTAATTTAATAATGACAAAATGCTTTATGAAAATCATAACTGCTGTCTTTAAAAATACTTAAGACTACTTAAAGAGACCTGTTATGAATTTCATAAAATATTTTGTCATTATTAAATTACTTTGGAAAATTATGAAAATTTGTTAGATGGTCTTGAGCAAAAAGGAAACTACCCTTGAATTCGGATATATATGATTTTGTTAATATGAAACTGGTATAGTTGATTGAAATTTTTTAAAAATGTACAAAGTTAAATATAGCTGTATATAGAAATTATATGTTCACTTTAAAATTTTAGTCAGTCTTTTTTGGGTATTGATATTGCAATAAAGTGGTATTTAAAAGAAAAAAGAATTAGAAACCTACTTGATGAGTTAATGACAAAATAAATAGCACTCTTTTTTATATTTTTTATTTTTAAATTTAAATTTAAATTAGAAACAAGGTTGCTTCACATGTCAATTCCAGGTCCCTCTCAGTTTCTCTCCCCTCCTCCCATGCCCTCCCACCAACCCTCCTAATATCCCCTCATTTCCCCAGGGAGGGTGAGGCCCTCCATGGGGGGTGTCCATAGTCTGTCATTTCATCCAGGGCAGGGCCTAGACCCTCCCCCAAGAGTTCAGGGTGAGAGTGCATCTCTCATTGTTGGATGGAAGTCCAAAGTCCATTTGTACACTCGGGATAAATACTGATCTACTACCCAAGGTTCAATAGATTACCTAGGCCTCCTCACTGACACCCTTATTCAGGGGGTCTTGATCAGTCCCACAATGGATTCCCAGGTATCAGTCTGGGATTCAAGAGCTAATCCTTGTCAGGTCAGCTGTTTTTGGGGGTTAAACTAGCCTAGTCTTAATCCCTTCAGTCATCCGGTCTCCTTCTCTGTCACTGGATTTCTTGAGTTCAGCTCAGTGCTTAGCCGTGGGAGTCTGCCTCTGCTTCCATCATCCACTGAATGAAGTTTCTGTTTCCCAGACTCTCTGGCCATGGGATTGTAGGCTGGCACTCCCCAGATATATGTCTAAAGTCCATATATGAGAGAGTACATGTCATGTTTCTCTTTTTGTAACTGGGTTACCTCGCTCAGGATGGTTTCTTCTAGTGCCATCAAATTTGCCTTCAAATTTCAGGATTCCATTGTTTTTTTTTCTGCTGAATAGTACTCCATTGTGTAAATGTACCACATTTTCTCTATCCACTCTTTGGTTGAGGGGCATCTAGGTTGCATCCAAGTTCTGGCTATTACAAATAATGCTGCTATGAACATAGTGGAACAGACATCCTTGTTAAATAGCACTCTTCAATCTCCTTTTCAACAGAAAATTGAAGGCCTTCAAGAATGTAAAAATTTGGAAAAATTATATTTATATTACAATAAAATTTCCAAAATACAAAATTTAGAGAAATTGATGAAATTGGAAGTGCTTTGGCTGAACCACAACATGATAAAAACTATTGAGGTGAGGTAATTTTGATAATTTGCATATAAGGCCAGTTTGCTCTTATGGCATTTAAACAACAGTGTCTAAGATCATAGTGTTAAGGACCAAAATATTTATGAATAGCGTAGTTATTGTTGTCAAAAAGAACTGAGGTGAGGCTAGAGAGAGATGGCTCAGTGCTTAAGAGCACTGTCTGTTCTTCCAGAGGACTGGGCTCCATTCCCAGCACCCACATGGCAGCTCACAACGGTCTGTGACTCCAATTCCAAGGGACCCAACACCCTCTTCTGTTCTCTGGGGACACCAGGCACACACATGGTGCACATACATACATGCAGGCAAATCACTCATGCACAATTTTTTAATACAGTGAAAAGAAGAACTAATGTGTAGATTCATTTTAGGAACCATTGTCTCTGTTATTCACACAGGCCTGAGGAGTAAGATGATACTTGGAGTTAGAAGTTTTTCAAACAGGAGGTCTAGAGAAGCTGTGTGATTGCCTGGATTGTAAACATGCTGGGAGATCCATTGTTTCTCCACTCACTCCACTTTTCTTCCCCTCCACTGTCTTAAAATTCTCTCCAGGTTCCATTAAAGTGAGAGGGGGGTGGCCTCATTGTACCCACTCTCCTCGGGGCCTGCAAAGCACAGTATCTGCAGTTAGAGTGCCCGAGGAAATAACCAGGGTGACCAGAGTTAATGATTTTTAAATTTACATGTTGTCTACACTTCCAGGGCTTACAGAAGTTGAAGAATTTAAATGACCTCAACCTTGCAGGAAACCTGATAAGCAGCATTGGTGCGTACTGTTTCCTCTGGAGTCCTGCTGGGCTAATGCATTTGAAAAGTGTGTTCTTTGAGTTGTTTCTTTTAGACTTTATGCCATTGAAAATCACTTTTAATTTTGCAAACATTTTAATCTTAGGTGGTAGTTCTTTCAGTTGAGCTGTGAAAGTCTTTAAAACAATCATTGCTCTGAGAGTTTCTCACAATGTGTTTTGATCCTATTTACACCCATCCAACTCTTCCCAGATCTACCACCACTTCCCTACTACTTTGAAATCTATGGTTTAGATGTGGAACTACCAGTCACTACTAACTATTGCTGATTATACAGTGGTATGGCGGGTCCTGTTGATGTGCAGGAAATAATGGCCATCTATAACTCACGGGTACGCCAGGATGTATAATAAAGCAAGAACAAGAAACTAAATATTTTTGTGATGTTGAGGATTGAACTCGGGGCCTTGGGAATGCTGGGCAAGCATGCTTCCACTGAGCTGTATCCTCATCCCTAATATTTCTTTAATCTTGTTTTTAAATCGAAGGTCGATGTCTTGATCCTAATGAACAACTGGAAAAACTAAACCTTTCTGGAAACCAAATTACTTCTTTCAGGGTACGTTCAACTAAATGATTGGTTTCTGTTTATTAACCTGAGTTACAAACTCTGTAGACCAGAAAATAGACCAAACAATCCTCCTTCAAGGAGTAATTTCATTGAGTTTGTTACTTAGTGCTTCCTGATGCTTTGGGGCAGCAGTTCTCAACCTGTGGATCTCCACCCCTTTGGGTCCTGCATATCAGATATTTACATTACCATTCATCACTGTAGCAAAATGCAGTTATAAAGTAGCAATGAAATAATTTTGTGGTTGGGCGTCACCACAACATGAACTGTATTAAAGGGTTGCAGAATTAGGAAGGTTGAGAACCACTGCACTAGGGAGTTGGGGAGCCATTTGTTCAATTAGCCATAATGATTAGAACATTTTAGAAACAGAGAATAACTACTTAATTGTCTGGTAGGCTGCTGCTTTCTCTTAGTTTTCTCCTAGGTTTTCTGGCTACATCTGTTTCATTGGGAGTTCATCCTATAATAACATCTGGGAAAATGGACTGCTCCTTCTCAGCCCTGGGTTCTCTCTTCCTCATTTCTGTCTGTAATCCATTCTCTAAATGATCCCATTGTACCTTATGACTGTAAACACACCTAATTTCATTACTGTTAAATTGGTCCCTCTTCTTACCCTGGTAACTTCTCTGAACTGCCTTTAACCTCCTTTAACCGACTTCACACTGATGTCCACTCCCCAAACCTTATTTCCTGTAGATGTCTCTGGTTCTCTAAATGGTATTTCCACCCTTCCAGTTAGTTAAGCAAGAATCCTGATAGCCTTGTTTTACTCCTATTGTTCCTTCATATCCTACCCTCAATCCATGAGCAAATCCTCTTAGTGCCTGGGTGGAATAGGTCCAGAGTCTTAACCACCTGAATCACTGTCAACAGTGGTTAGCAATCTGCATCACTGAGAGGAAAAACTAAAACATGACTCCTCACAAGTCTCCCTATTTTCTTATGTTTATTTAGAGGGGGAGAGAGAGAGAGAGAGAGAGAGAGAGAGAGAGAGAGAGAGAGAGAGAGAGAGAGAGAGGGCAAGCAATGACACGGACGTGGAGATAGAGGACAACTTTCAGGAGGCTGCAGCTCCCTCATTCATCCATGAGGGTCCTGGGGATCCTCAGGCTGTCTGGCATGGCCCCAGATGCCCTTATCTGCTGAGCCACCTTGCCAACCCTTTTTCTTTTCTCTAGTCTCAATCTGTTTGTCGTCCAGCGATGCTTGCTGAAGCCGTTTTAAACATGCTATAATCAATCTCTCTTGTCAAAACTTTCCTTGCTTTCTCATCATGTTCACAAGATAATTCTGCCAATGTGAGAGGGAAAGCACATATTCAATCATACCTGATGAAAATATTAGAGAAAGAGGAGCAAGGAATAATTTTGAATCACCCAATGTAAATACATACTCTAAAAAAAAGGTACATTTTAACTCAGAAAAACAAAAGGGTGTCACAAAGCAGTAGAATGAATAAATTAAAAAGAAATCTGAGTGGAATGTTCCCTTAGGGGTGAAATTGCAAAGGATTTAGTCAATAGGAAAGGCTAGCAGCATTTTAACAGGCATTGGAGGAGGTTCTTCTGGGCCATGGCAATGGACATTCTAAGGGGCAGAGATGAATATTCATAGGGGCATGGAAATAAGAAATCACAGGTCATTTGAGTAACAACAGCATTGTCATTTGGCTCAAAAACAGGGTGCACATGAGAACACCAAGAACTTCGATTAAAAGGCTAATCAGGCACAATGGGGGCTATGTCTGACAGACAACAGAGCTGCCACTGCTTTCCAGCAAGGGGGCTATTATAATATGATCACAGACGTGTCTAGAGAATCGTAAAGTAGAGTTGGTGTTTTTTTTTTTTTTGGTTTGGAGCAGCAGCTAGCACACAGAAAATGCATAGCTATGATTGATCTTTTCTTCTAGAGTTTAGCATGTGTTTTCACTGTGGAGAAACAGCCATCTATATCATTTAACATACATACTTAGGTGTTCAATTAGAATGTGTTACATGACAGTGTGGGTGATCTTATGTGCTAAAACACCTCTATCCCAGTCAGGGGTGGGGCATGCCTTTAATCCTAGCACTCAACCAGTAAATCTCTGTGAGTTGGAGGCCAGCCTTGTCTACAGAGCGAATTCTAGGACAGGCTTCAAAGCTACAGAGATTCCCAGTCTCGAGAACCCCCCACCAAATAATTAATTAATTAATTAATTAATTAATTAATTAAATAATGCCACCACCGTCTTTCCAAAGTGAGCATTCATAACTGATTGAACATTGTCATTGATATTTTAGGACCTTACCAACTTGACCAGGCTGCCTCGATTAAAGGATTTATCTCTGAATGATCCTCAGTACAAAACTAATCCCGTGTGTCAGCTGTGCAATTACTCCACCCATGTGTTGTATCACTTGCCTTCTCTTCAACGACTTGACACATTTGATGTATCAGCAAAGCAAATCAAGGAACTAGCAGACGTAAGTGTATTCACAATCAAGTATCTATAATTCAAGCGTGCCTGAACAATGACTTCTTTTCTGGCTCAGTCCCCATATAGTTGGTAGTATGATACAATCAATTCCTGTCTCCTATTTGCTCTTGCCCCATGAATAGGATAATATTATTATCTGAAAGCATGCAGATAATAACATTAATGTTGAAATTATGTGGTCATACTAAAATATGGGAAACAGGTATCTGTTGGAAATAGACTTTTTGATACATGATTATTAAAATTATTTTAGAACAAATTAAATCTATAATTTTTAAAATCTTTTCCCCACATGGAAGAAATCTAGGTTAAATTTTAATTTCATGTAAAGAATGTTTTGGGAGCCACCTAAGGCCTGGGGACTGGGCACTGGGGAACATATCCCAGTGGTCCAGCCCACCCAGAGACTGCCAAGGTCCTGGTACTGGTCCCACCTCCATCCACAGGAAGAGGAGAGTCATCAGAATATTGGACCTGCTTGCACACACTTGAAGGGAACCTTGTCCCAATACCCATCATGAGAGGAAGAGATTCCTGTACCCACTAGAAGAAGGGATAGGAAGAAGACAATATAAAAACACATTCAACAACAGAAAAACCAGTATGACACCACCAGAGTCTAGGAGCTCTACACCAGCAAGACCTGAACATCCCAATGCAGATGAAGCAAAAGAGAATGACCTTAAAAACAACTTCAGAGACCCTCAAAGAGGATATGAGAAAATCCCTTAAAGAAACGGAAAAAAAACAAACCAAAAAATACAAGAAATCAACAAATCTCTTAAAGAAAGCCAAGAAAAAAACAATCAAACAGATGAAGGAAACAGTTCAAGACCTGAAAACTGAAATAAAGTCAATAAAGAAAACACAAATGGAGGGAATGCTGGAAATAGAAAAGCTGGGTAAACGATCAGGAACTACAGATGCAAGCATAACTAACAGAACACAAGAGGTGGAAGAAAGAATCTCAGGTGTTGAAGATACACTAGGAGAAATAGACCAACAAATCCCCAATACAAAATATCCAGGAAATATGGGACACCATGAAAAGACCAAACCTAAGAATAATAGGTATAGAAGAAGATGAAGAGACCCACCTCAAGGGTGCAGAAAACGTATTCAACAAAATCATAGAAGAAAACTTTCCCAACCTAAAGAAAGACATGCCAATGAAGGTACAAGAAGCTTACAGTACACCAAATAGAGTGGACCACACAAAAGTCCCCTTGCCCCATAATAATTAAAACCCCAAACATACAGAATAAACAAAGAATATTAAGAGCAGCGAATGAAAAAACGCCAAGTAACATATAAAGGCAAATCTATCAGAATTACACCTGACTTCTCCATAGAAACTCTGAAAGCCAGAAGGTCCTGGATAGATATTCTGCCAACACTAAGAGACCACGGATGCCATCCCAGACTACTATACCCAGCAAAGTTTTCAATCAGTATATATGGAGAAAGCAAGATATTCCATGACAAAACCGGATGTAAACAATGCATATCTATTAATCCAGTCCTACAGAAAGTACTGGAAGGAAAACTCCAACCCAAGGAAGTTTAACTACAACCAGAAAAACATAAGCAATAGATAATCTCACTTTACCAACAGCCAAAAGAAAAAGGGGTAGAAGTTCACACACAGTTCAACCACCACCACCAAATCCAAAGCAAACAAGAATGAACAATCAATGATCATTAATATCAGGCAATATTAATGGTCTTAACTTGCCTATAAAAAGACACAGGATAACAGAATGGATACAAAGACAGAACCCATCCTTCTGCTGCATACAAGAAACACACCTCAACTTCAAAGACAGACATTACCTCAGAGTTAAGGGTTGGGAAAAGATTTTCCAATCAAATGGACCCAATAAAGAAGCAGGGATAGCAATCCTAATATCTAACAAATTAGACTTTAAACTAAAATCAATCAAAAGAGATGAAGGAGATCATTTCATACTCATCACAGGAGAAATCCATCAAGTCTCAATTCTGAACATCTATGCCCCAAATACAAAGGCACCCACATACGTAAAAGAAACGTTACTAAAACTCGAATCACATATAAAACCTCACACACTTATAGTGGGAGACTTCAACACCCCACTCTCACCACTAGACAGGACCACCAGACAGAAACTTTAAAAAGAAGCAAAGGAACTAATAGAAGTTATGACCGAATTGGGTTTAACAGACATCTATAGAACATTCTATCCAAACACAAAAGAATATACCTTCTTCTCAGTGCCACATGGAACCTTCTCTAAAATCAACCGCATACTAGGGAATATAGCAAACCTCAACAGGTGCAAAAAAATTTGGAATAACCCCCTGTATCTTATCAGACCACCATGCTTTAAAGTTAGAATTCAACAACAACACAAATTGCAGAAAACCTATAAACTCATGGAACTTGAATAATGTGCAGTTGCACCATTCCTGGGTCAAGGAAGAAACAAAAAAAAAGAAATTAAAGACTTCCTAGAATTCAAATGAGAATAAAGGCACAACATACCCAAACTATGGGACACTTTAAAAGCAGTGCTAAGAGGAAAATTCAAAGCATTAAGTGCCCACATGAAGAATAGTCACACAGAGAATTAACAGAACAATTGAACACTCTAGAACAAAAAGAAGCAAACTCACCCTAGAGGAGCAGACAGCAGGAAATAATCAAATTGAGGGCTGAAATCAATAAAGTAGAAACTAGGAAACAATCCAAATAATCCATGTAATGGAGAGTTGGTTCTTTGACAAAATCAACAAGATAGACAAACCTTTATCCAAACTTACCAAAGGGCAGAGAGAGAACGTGCAAATTAACAAAATCAGAAATGAAAAGGGGCATATAACAATGAACCCTGAGGAAATGCAAAGAATCATCAGGTCATACTTTGAAAACCTCTACTTCTCAAAATTCGAAAACCTAAAGGAAATGGACAATTTTCTGAATAGATATCACTTACCAAAATTAAATCAAGAACAGGTAAGCAATTTAAATAGACCTATAGTCCCTAATGAAACAGAAACAGTCATCAAAAGTCTCCCAACCAAAACAAGCTGAGGGCCAGATGGCTTCAGTGCAGAATTCTACCAGAAATTCAAAGAAGAGCTAATACTAATTCTCCTCAAAGTATTTCACAAAATAGAAGCAGAGGCATCTTTTTTACGAGGCTTCAGTAACCTTGGTACCCAAGCCACACAAAGAGCCAATTAAGAAAGAAAGCTACAGACCAATCTTCCTCATGAACATTGATGCAAAAATACTCAATAAAATACTGGCAAATAGAAGCCAAGAACACATCAGAAAAATCATCCACCATGATCAAGTAGGGTTCATCCCAGGGATGCAGGGATGGTTCAACATATAAAAATCCATCAATGTAATCTACCATATAAACATACTGAGAAAGAAAAACCACATGATTATCACACTAGATGCTGAAAAAACCTTTGACAAAATCTAGCACCCCTTCATGATAAAGGTCTTGGATAGAACACGGATAAAAGGAACATACCTAAACATAATAAAAGCAATATACAGCAAACCAACAGCCAACATCAAACTAAATGGAGAGAAACTCAATGTGATTCCTCTAAAATCAGGAATAAGACAAGACTATCCACTCTCTCCATACCTCTTCAATATTGTACTTGAAGTTCTAGCTAGAGCAATAAGACAACAAAAGGAGATCAAGGGAACTCAAATTGGAAAGGGAGAGGTAAAACTTTCACTATTTGCAGATGATATGATAGTTTACATGAGTGACCTGAAAAACTCTACCAGGAAACTCCTATAGCTGACAAACACCTTCATCAAAGTGGCAGGATACAAGATTAGCTCAAAAAAAATCAATATCCCTACTATATACGCAAGATAAATGGGTTGAGAAAGAAATCAAAGAAACATCACCCTTTACAATAACCACAAACAACATAAAATATCTTGGGGTAATGCTAACCAAACAAATGAAAGACCTGTATAGCAAGAACTTTGAGTCCTTAAATAGAGAAATTAAAAAGATACCAGAAAATGGAAAGATCCCCTATGTTCTTTAACAGGCAGGATCAACATAGTAAAAACAAAAAAATGGCAGTCTTGCCAAAGGCAATCTACAGATTCAATGCAATCCCCATCAAAATCCTAGCACAATTCTTCACAGACTTTGAAAGAATAATTCTCAACTTTATATGGAAAAACAAAAGACCCAGGATAGCCAAAACAACCCTGTACAATAAAGGAACATCCAGAGGCATCACCATCCCTGACTTCAAGCTCTACTATAGAGCTATAGTCATGAAAACAGTTTGGTCTTGGCACAAAAATAGACAGGTAGACCAATAGAACCGAACTGAACACTCTGATATTAACCCACATATGAACCTGATTTTTAACAAAGAAGCTAAAATTATACAATGGAAAAAAGAAAGCATCTTCAACAAATGATGGTGGCATAATTGGACGCTGGCA
Source organism: Mesocricetus auratus (assembly GCF_017639785.1). NCBI lineage: Eukaryota > Metazoa > Chordata > Mammalia > Rodentia > Cricetidae > Mesocricetus > Mesocricetus auratus. Next base: position 44,186,745 of record NW_024429186.1, on the reverse strand, counting down.
TGTAGAAGACTTCAGATAGATCCATGTCTATCGCTCTGCACAAAACTTAAGTCTAAATGGATCAAAGACCTTAACATAAATCCAGCCACACTGAACCTCTTAGAAGAGAAAGTAGGTGGTACTCTTTAACGAATTGGTACAAGAGACTGCTTCCTGAACATAGCACCAGTAGCACAGACACTGAGATCAACAATAAATGGGACCTCCTAAAACTGAGAAGCTTTTGTAAGGCATAGGACACAGTCAGCAAGACAAAATGACAGCCCACAGAATGGAAAAAGATATTCACCAACCACACATCTGATATAGGGCTGATTTCCAAAATATACAAAGAACTCAAGAAACTAGTCACCAAAATACCAAATAATCCAATTAAAAAGTGGGGTACAGAACTAAATAGAGAATTCTCAATAGAGGAATCTAAAATGGCTGAAAGTGTTCAACATCCTTAACCATCAGGGAAATGCAAATCAAAACAACTCTGAGATACCATGTTATTCCTATCAGAATGTCTAAAAGCAAAAATGCCAAAGACAGTTTATGCTGGAGAGGACGTGGAGGAAGGGGAACACTCCTCCATTGCTGGTAGGAGTGCAAACTCATACAGCCACTTTGGAAACCAGTATGGCGGTTCCTCAGGAAAATGGGATCAGGCTACCACAAGATCCAGCAAATCCACCCAAAGATGCGCATTCATCCAACAAGGACATCTGTTCAGCCATGTTCATAGCAGTGTTATTTGTAATAGCCAGAACCTGGAAGCAACCTAGATGCCCCTCAACTGAAGAATGGATGGAGAAAATGCAGTACATTTATACAATGGAGTACTACTCAGCGGAAAAAAACAATGGAATCTTGAAATTCACAGGCAAATGGATTAAACTAGAAGAAACTATCCTGATTGAGGTAACCCAGTCACAAAAAGGCAAAAATGGTATGTACTCACTCGTATATGGATTTTAGACATAGAGCAAAGGAATAGCAGCCTACAATCCACACTGACAGAGAACCTATGAAACAAGGAGGACCCTAAGAGAGACATACTTGGTTCCCCGGAGAAGGGGAAAGGGACAAGATCTCCTGATCTAATTGGGAGCATGGGGGGAGGGGAGGGAGAGAAGGGGAGAAGACGAGGGGAGAGAAGGACATGAGAGAGCAGGAAGATCAAGTCAGGGGAAGAATAGAGAAGATCAAGAAAAGAGATACCACGATAGAGGGAGCCATTATGGTTTAAAAAGAAATCTGGCACTAGGGAAATGTCCAGAGATCTACAAGGTTGACTCCAACTAATAATCTAAGAAATAGTCTGAGAGGCTACTTTAAAAGCCCTTCTCCGAAAATGAGATTGATGACTACCTTATATGCCATCCTAGAGCCTTCATCCAGTGGCTGATGGAAGCAGAGGCAGATACCCACAGCTAAACACTGAACTGAACTCTGGAATCCAGTTGCAGAGAGGGAGGAGTGATGAGCAAAGGTGTCAAGACCAGGCTGGAGAAACCCACAGAAACAGCTGACCTAAATAAGGGACTGCTCATGGACCCCAGACTGATAGCTGGGAAACCAGCATAGGACCGACCCAGACTCCCTGAACAAGGATGTCAATTTGGATGTCTGATTAATCTATGGGACCTCTGGTAGTGAACCAGTATTTATCCCTAGTACACGAATGGACTTTGGGAGCCTAATCCACATAGAGGAATACTCTCTCAGCCTAGACACATGGGGCAAGGTCTAGGCCCTGCTCCTAAGGATATGACAGACTTTGAAGATCACTCATGGAAGACCTCACCCTCCCTGGGGAGCAGAAAGGGGATGGGATAGGGGCTCAGTGGGGGGCAGGGGAGGAGGGGAAGGAGTAGGAGCTGTGATTGACATGTAAAAGAAGCTTGTTTCAAATTTAAATTTTAAAAGAAGAATGTGTTGATATAACTAAATAAGTACAATTAAGTTTAGTGAATACCTTGTTGCTTATTTGAAATTTAGTCAGCATCCTTTATTTTGCCTGGCAAAATAAACTACTCACTCATTCCACAACACATGATGTTGCTTTAGATTTAAGAATTTATTTGAAACCATTTTATCTCTCAGTGACTCAAGTATATTTGTTTCAGATTTTCCATTTACCCCAAATATTCAAAATAACAATAAACATCATTTCCCAGTTTTCTTTTCTTTCTTTTTTCTTCCTTCCTTCCTTCCTTCCTTCCTGTGTGTGTGTGTGTGTGTGTGTGTGTGTGGTGAAGTATAAGCTTGTGTGTGTGTGTGTGTGTGTGTGTGTGTGTGTGTGTGTGTGTGTGTGGTGAAGTATATGCTTGTGTGTACACATGTATGAATGGATGTGCTCACCTGTGTGTGCTCATACGGAGGCCAAAGATGAATGCCAGGTGTTTTGCTCTCTGGTCCTCCATCGTATTTTCCTAGAGGGAATTGCTCACTGAATCTGAAACTGATCCTCTTGAGTAGGCTGTCTGGCCAGTTCTTTTTGACTAATCTAATTCCCAGGCGTCATTTAGCTTTTATAGTTCACAATGGGCTATTTAGTCAATTTGCTATTATTAGCTGATTAGTAACTGAATAGTATACTGGTGTTAAGTTTAAGATTTGAGATAATTGCATTAGAGTGATAATTTAATGATCTACTCAGTCTGAAGCTAGTTCGTTTAGAACATTGTTTTGCAGCCTGAGGGGCAGGGTAAATCTTTTTTTGTTGCTGTTGTTAGGGTTTTAAAAAAGTGAACTGTACTCAATTTACATTTACTTTTAACCCTTTTGATTTGTTTGCTTTCCCCAAATCAATAAACTATGAATAGTGGTTTAATATTTGTTCCAGTACTATTAGTTAAATATAGTTTTATAAATTAAATTATATCTGCAATTTCTTTCTTGGAAATTCTGTAACTAGATATGCACATACTCAACATGTTAGACACAAAGATGCTCTTTGAGATGTTATGTCTTAATGGATTAAATTAAATAAACCCTGTGAACATCACCACATCTGCTGTCATCCTCAGCATTGCTAATGGAGCGAGCCAACTTCCAAATTAATAAAGAACTTGTTGTGCTCAGATGGCACCATTGATAGCTATGTCTTAGTTAGGTTTCTGTTGCTAGGACCAAAAGCTCTTGGGGAGGGAATAGTTTAGTTCAGCTTACTCCTCACAAGGAGTTTATTTATTTATTTATTTATTTATTGGGGAGGAAAGAGTTTATTTCGGCCTACTCCTCCGTCATCCGGAGAAGTCAGGGATGGAACTCAAGGCAGGAATCTGGAGGCTGGAGCTGCTAGAAGAGTGCTGCTTACTGGCTTGCTGCTTACTGGCTTGCTGCTTACTGGCTTGCTGCTTACTGGCTTGCTGCTTACTGGCTTGCTCCTCGTGGCTTGCTCTGCCTCCTTTCTTATGGACCACTGCGCACAGCGCTCTGGGCCCTCCCAGGCGAATGTGGAAAGGCATTTTCTCAACTGAAGTTCCTTCTTCCAAAATGACTTAGGCTGACATAAAACTAGCCAGCACAGCTATCCATAATTTGTTTATCTAATCTTGTTGTTTACTCTCTTACCTTCAGATCACAGCAATGAAAAAAATAATGTATTATAACATGCGAATAAAAACTGTTCAGAGACATCTGAATGAAGACCTTGAAAAGCTGAATGACAAAAAATGCAAACTACAGAAGCTGCCAGAAGAACGGATAAAAGTTTTCAACTTTGCAAAAAAAACTGTAAGATTTAATTATGTAAAATTCCAGTGGCTACATTGTAGGAAAATTATCAGACAAAATAGTAAATTCTTAACTCCCCTGGTATCCCCCCACTGTGTGTGTGTGTGTGTGTGTGTGTGTGTGTGTGTGTGTGTGCGTGTGTGCGTTCGTGTTAACTAAAGATCAAGTCAGGTTTACTCTAAAAATATTTTGATTCCAGATTTGGTAGCTTGTCTGTAGTCACAGTGCTCCTGAGGTAAGATTGAAAGGCAAGGACAAAGCTTAGGCAACATAGAACTAAGAGACCTGTCTTAAACAGGAGTGGAATTTGAGGACCAAAACCTGCCATTGTCCTCCACATATGTCCTGTGGCATGCATATACCTGCACTCACACAGACGAATGTGCGTGCACACACACACACACACACACACACACACACACAGATATACAACAGGGAACTTCAAATTAAACTGTTTTAGTAGTGTGTGTGCTTTTTATTCAGAATAATTGGATTCCTTTTACTAAAAGTAGATCTTGAAAAGTTAAGGATCATTTACTTGATAATAGAACCTAGTGTGTGTAAAATTTTCTGTAACTTCTCTAAAACACACACAAAAAAACCAATAGATTATTCAACAAATAGTGTTAGAAAAGAGCCAAGGTATTTAGGAGTGGAGGAGTTGGTTTTACTCTACCAAGCTAAGTATCAGTGGGGATAAAAAGTAAATGAAAAAATATCAAGAATAAATATATATGTGGATTGATTTAGCTGGTCTCAACCTGCCAAATAAAAGAAATACTAGAAATTGCGAAGAAATATAGTTTCAATTGCAAAGCCAAAAAGTAAGATTATTTTGTGAGAAAAGGCATTATTTATAAAATGTAAGAACACTGGATAGGGAGGTGGCTGGGCATGGATACGTGTGCCAGCCATCTTAGAGCTGAGGAAGTGGAGGCCGGTGGCCCTGGATGCTCACCAGCCAGCACAGGCTACTTGGCAGACTCTGGGCTGCTGAGACATACCCAATTATTATGTGGACAGTATCTGAGGAACAATACCATGTTTGACCGCTGGCCTCCACATGCTTATACATACACAAGCACATGCCCTCCGTGTACATATTAAGAAAAAAAAAGTCTGAGAAAGTTAAACTATTCTAAAGAAACATGACCTATGCACAGAGATTTTTATCCTTAATACAAATGTGTCCATAAGTAAGATAAAGTTAAAAGTAGATGTGCAAATAGAAAAACTGAAGGAAGTTTATAAATAAGCACTTTTTTTTTTTTTTTTTTTTTGGTTTTACGAGACAGGGTTTCTCTGTTTTGGAGGCTGTCGGTCCAGCCTGGCCTCGAACTTACAGAGATCCGCCTGCCTCTGCCTCCCGAGTGCTGGGATTAAAGGTGTGTGCCACCAACGCCCGGCTAAATAAGCACTTTACAAATGAATAAAGTACAATGGCTAATGAATACCCTAATGTAGCACTCCCTTATGAGTTTTCCTGTGTTAATACCATGTGAAAAGCATGCTTACCTGTGAAACCCTCAAAGCGCAGCCTGTAACATCAGTAGGTGGTACAGATGAGCATCGCACACTCTGCAGAGCCCATGAGAGTGAGCTGTGGACACACAGCTTCAGAGGGCGCCTCCCCTTCCGCACAGTGAGTATACATGTGTACCTTCTACAGAGACTTATCACCACGCCATCGATAGCAGCAAAACACCAGATGCCACATAAATATTAACAAGAGAGTAAGTTCATCTGCTGCTCTTGCAGAGAACTTGGGAGTCTGTTCCCAATACCCATACCAGGTGACTCATGACCGCCTGTAACGCTGGCTTCAGGAGGTCCAGCACCTTTGGCCTTCGTAGGCATAGTCACTCATGACACAGACCCACATACACATACATTTAAGAGGTAGAAAAAAAATAACATGTTTATTTAAGCAGAGGTTTGAAATATATCTAATGACCTTTTCTACAGATAAACATGTTTTTGTTTTGTAATCAGAGGGCTATTCTTTATGTAAAATGTTAATTAAATTTAAATTATTGATTAAAAACCACAGGAAGACCAAGATGTGAAAATCATTTTATAATGCACCATTTTCATGCACATAGGTTGAGAATCCCTTGTCAAGAATGCTTTACAACCAAAATGAATTTCAGAGTTTAGGGGTTTTCACATTTTGGAATATTTACATGGACTCCACCAACTGAGTACTCCTATCTAAGTATCTAAAATATGTGTAAAGTTTCAAATTTGGGTGCACTTCAAATTTCAGCTTAAGGGCACCCAATTAAAATCTGGAAGCAGGAAAAGGAACATGTGTTTTATAAACTACACACATTTTTAAATATGTAATTTGATTTTTAGCAGCCAGTTATAGCTATTTAAGTGAAGAAGTATAGCCAACTGGTAAATTTTTTTATAAACTTAGTGCGTTACAACCTTGTGTGTTTATTTTTAATTCCTACAAGAAATTTGCCCTGAACCTAAACTTTATAGGCATAATCTAAAGGCTGAGTAATCAAGATAAATAACATTCAAAGCAATATTTTAAATCCACCAATTAACACCAAAAAGACTATTATGGGCAACAAACTCCAAAATATTAAAATCTGATATATTGTGTGTTTTGTTGTTGTTGTTGTTGTTTTGGTTTTTTTTTGTGGGTTTTTTCTTTTTAGTTAGATGCTAAAACAAAAGGAAAACTATCTCTTTGTGTGTTTTCTATGGTTTATATCTCTCCAGACATTGTTGAAAAAACATTGAAAAGTAAGTATATTTTAAATTTTACATTACTTGAAGTTGAAGTTTAAGGTTTTATTCACATCCAAACCAGCACTGATTGACTGTAAATTCACTTTGGCTTTAATAAGCAAGGTCAACATTTCATAGCCTGTTAAGAGACTACCAGGCTCCCTCTTTTCAAACTGCCTTTTGTCCCGTATGTGCTAGCTGAACTCACAGCAAGGCTGAAGTTGCCCTTTGACTTTTATAAAGTCTCAACTACCTATTACCTAGATTTCTGCTTTCGTCATCTGAACTAATAAATATCACCACAAAATGAAAATCGGAATTGAGGCTTTGCCTTAGTAACGTTTTATTTTTAATTTGCTCTCTGCTGTGTTGTTTCAACAGCTAGAACGGGAATTGGCTGAACTCAAGGGACTTAGTAAAGGGCAGAATGACAATGCACCAGAGGCAGAGAAACCCAGGAGTAACGAGACCGTCACACAAGAATCAGTTCTGCAGCAGAAGATACTCGCCAAGCTGAGTGCCCTGGATGAAAGGGTCACATTCTGGAACAAGAAACTAAATGAGTATGTTTGGTCATTCAGATTGAAAACATGAAGGAGTAACCGTATGTGGCGCCGAGAGTTGAGCTTAGTTCTCTTGAAAAATGGGGGGCAACAAAAGTGTTGGCACTTGGGTTCACACTGCTCTTTCATCCACCTGGTCATTGGGTAAATGAGTTAATTGGCTCCAGTACTAAGAGCGGGATTGTAACATTTGGAGGTAGGTCCATTACTCTGTGCCAAGTGACCCTCAAACCAGCGATTTAGACATAAGTACTATTAGTATTGACATGGTACTGTCTAGGATTTGGCAGCCATGCTCTTAGTTCCAGGACATCTTCTTAGTTTTTCATACTCCTAGAGTAGCAAAATCCATGGTGATTTTCACGACCAGAAACAGAATATCTTCTTCCTGCTTTAACTGCTAACATGAACTTCACTCATCCAATGAAAAGAAAAAAGTAACTGATATCAAAATACATGTCACAGTACATGAATGAACTGTATACATGTTGCAGTACATGAACAAGCTGAATCATGTTGTAGTACACAAACAAACTAAATACATGGTACAGTACATGAATGAACTAAATACATGTTACAATACATGAATGAACTAAATACATGTTGCAGTACATGAACAAACTGAATACATGTTGTAGTACATGAACTAACTGAACACATGTAGGACATGAGCAAATTGAACACATGTTGTAGGACATGAGTGAACTGAATATATGTTGTAGTACATGAACTATGTGAACACATGTTGTAGGACATGAACAAACTGAACACATGTTGTAGGACACGAATGAACTGAACACATGTTGCAGGACATGAGCGAACTGAATACATGTTGTAGGACACGAATGAACTGAATACATGTTGTGGGGCATGAACGAATTGAATACATGTTATAGGACATGAATGGACTGAACACATGTTGTAGGGCATGAATGAGCTGAATACGTGTTGCAGCACATGAACTAACTGAACACATTTTACAGTACATGAACGAGTGCTGTGCTTTAGTGCTGTGAGTTTTTCATGTCATATGATATCTGCATGTGTATTTTGTCTCGGGCAGAATTGAAGCAATTTATCACATAGAAGTAAAACAGAAGAAGAAGAGCCATGGCCTACTGACCCCATTTTTGCTAACTGAGTTGGAGACTGTGGGGAATGTCCACTTTGAAGAAGGCACTCGAGCTGACGACTGGTAAATCTGGGCGTTAAGTACAGCTTTCAAAATAAACGTGCTTTGGGCCAGATGATCAACTCAAAGTGTCCCAGTTCAAACTAGTTTTTATCGAAATATTCATCTGTTGGAAATTTGCTATTACATCTTTCCAATCAATCGTTTTATTGTCATGAGCCAAACTCCAGACACTTCAACAGTGCTACTCTTTGTGCATTTTTTTTCTTGGCCAGACAGCAAAAAAAAAGTTTATGGGAAGTTTACAGAAATTTTAAGAAAAATGTTACATTCCACTATTGTCCTCATGCATGTGTACAGCATTGCTGGGTGGATACAGCCCTGCATTCTGGATACTGGTTGAAAATCAGAGCAGAGTAGAAAGCCACCACAGAACTGGCAGCAGCAGATTGCCACCGTGGAAGGTTATCTCATGGGTGTCCCGCAGGCCTGCAGTCAAAGCGGGAGCCACTGTTAGGAGCTAAGCTAAGCACTTAGCTATGGTCACTGTGTGTCGGGATCAAGCAGACTTCAGGCTGGGTTCCCAGTGTCACAGTCAGCAGGGAAGGTAAGAATGACACATAGTTCAGTCTGACTTAGTCAACCAGGCTGGATCAAATTTCTGGAGCCTGAGACCAGGCAGTTTATTGTAACATGTTTAAACACAGTACAATTTGGGGGGAAAGCTTCCTGATGTAATACAGTCCACAATTCACAGGGAGGCATAACTACACGAAAACTTAATTCAAAGCACGTGTCGTTTCTTCCAAGAAGATGGATTGCAGAGATAGGCTGCAGGTATTATCTTAAGGGCCCAGGGGAGGATCTGCCATGATCTTGGTCATATGAATAGCACAGAGATCATTTGGGCTATTAGCCACCTCTGATCTTGGTTGGGGGAGCCCCTGGCTATAGATAGTGTAAGGATCATCTAGACTACTAAATACCCCTGATTCTGGTTGTGAGAGATTGATATGACTTGACCCTTCAGATAACACAGATAATAGACTAGATCATCTCCAATTCCCAGGCTTCTGGGTGGGAGAACAGGTTATACATCTTTTCTTTGAAAAGACAATCCTGTATTCTTAATACTCCTGCTTTCCCCAATGATTTGTGGGTGCAAGGACCTTTGTGCTGCCAACACCAAGTGAAAATCCCACACAAAGTAGGAGAGGGACCCCCCAGAGGCAGAAGTAGAGCCTGGTCATCCATACCTCAGAACCACGGCCCTCCTGCCAGTGAGATAAGCAAGTGGGTGTGTTGTCTCAACCAGAGGATATGATTGCTTAAAGAAGAAAGCCTTGAAGAGGAATATTAGCAATTATGAGTTTTATATCTCTGAAGGCCTTTAACACAAGCAAAGCTTTCCCTAGAACCATATTGGTGACCTGAGTATGCAGAGAGTCAGATGTTGTGCGTAATCACAAGATGGGCTCACACATGGCCCCAGAGTGTGGTGTTACTTGACATTGGCAGCAAGGCAGATTCTTATTGTTACAGACCAGGGTGCCAAGTTCTCATTAACTTTTAGAAAACAACTTTTAGAAAAAAACATTGCCAGGTATCATTTAGATCAGCAGCTGCTTTGGTAGAGGTCTTTACCCTTGTGAGTAAAAGTTTTGATAGTTCGGTGGAGATGTGTGGAATGGAGCCTTCTAAACTATGTTCTTTTGTATCAGTAAATTGTCCCGCAATTATGTTTATTTAACCACAATACTTGGTTTTTATGTACAACGTCATGAAGGATACTCATGCCACTTCCCACATAGACAAGGCCTTTCCAAATGCACATACCCAGGGGTTCTGTAGTTTTTAAGACGTGGTCTTTCATTTATATTCATTCAGCCTACTTACGAATAATAAGCAATAGAATTTTAAGTAGAGACAATACTGTATTTCTGCTTCTGTTTAACCTCTTAACAAAATAGGGCTGTTAGTTTAAAAAATACTTAAAAATAAAATCACTAAAGTGCCATTTCTGTTACTACATCAGCCTGGTAGTAAGTTGGCTGGTTTTGATGGCTTTTAATGGGTGTCTACAAAGCATTAATTTGGATTTAATAAGAATAAGCTTGATTCATCTTAAGGAGTAATCAGATGCATATTGGCAGAATTTCAAGGCCAGTCACTTGCTTTAAGCATTCCATGTGCTTGGCCACTCAAGGTCTGCTCTCTTATGTCTGATTTAAAAAAAAAAGTCACAACTAAAGTGCTTTAAATAGCCCGGTACCTCATTTCTAGTTGTTTTATTTAAACATTGACTTCTCTTTCATCAATATTTTTAAGGCCAAGGATCTCTCCTTAACTAGGAAGTGCTTGAGTAGAGATACATTTTTCTATTAGACTAATTTTTATTTCTTCAGCAAAAAGGAAAAAAAATCCATGCAGATTTCTAATTGTATATCATTAACTGCTTCTCGGCATCGTTTCTTTCCTGAAATACATTTACCATGTTGTTCAGTTCTCAAAAGCTTCTTATTTTACACACACATGCTAGTCAGATGACTGGTTGCTGCTGTCAGCTCTGTCATTTTAGGAGCAAATTATTCCTTTCTGTACCATCCCTTGAGTAACTCACTGGTTTCATATGACATTCAGCAAGTGGGAACTCGAAAGCATGAAGGATGTGGTCCTTGCCCTTGAAACGCTGTCAACCTCACCGCAGGTGTAGTCAATTTATAATAAAAATAACCTGAAAGCACCATGAAACAATGGATGCTTGGCTCTGGAGCTCTGGAGGAAGACAGGTGCTTCTCATGCCTTTAAGTCCAAGCCTCTACCACAGGGCTGGATTCATAGCCCAGTGCATAAGTACTAATTGAAGTTTCTCTGTCACTTTATAGGTGCTCACTTAACAATTTAACTTTTTAACATATAAAGATTTTCAGTAACGGATCCCTTTATATTCATTTATGTTAATGTATACTGTTAATGCAAAATGATGGGTTTTGAGCTACTTTTCCATACATGTATGTAGTGTGCTTAGATCATACCTGCATCTCACATTACCCTCCAGCTCATCTCTCCCACACCCCAAGCCTACATTAAGATTTTTTACTATAATACTTTATACTATGGCAGTGAAATGTTATGCTTTACACTCATAAGACAGCACTTTTTGTCTGCCATCCACCAAAGATTTGTCCAGAAATATGAAGTGGATTTTCATAGATGAGATAGAGTTTCTTTTGACCATTTAAAGGAGTATGTATTTAACATTCATTTTTTAAATGGTCACGTGTGTCTTAATGGAATATCTTAATCCATGGTGTGTATTAGCGTGAAGTCTCACACATTCAGGCCACACTGAATGGGTGAGGGTTGTGGAGTACTGGGGAGCCCTCCGTTTCCTCAGTATTGAAATACTTGGTACTGTTCTCTGTTCCTTCATGAGCTTGATACTTAAACATTTTTCATTTTTTCCTGCTTTTCCTTGATGGTCTCTTCCTGAACTTTCACAAATTATTCCTAGCTGTAATCTCTCTCTCTCTCTCTCTCTCTCTCTCTCTCTCTCTCTCTCTCTCTCTCTGTCTCTGTCTCTGTCTCTGTCTCTGCTCTCTCTCTCTCTCTCTCTCTCTCTCTCTCTCTCTCTCTCTCTCTCTATCTCTCTCTGATTCCTGCCCTGCATTCCTGTCTATTGAACATTTCTATCTGGATGTTCAATTGGTGAGGCAAACTCAACAAATACAAAAGGGAATCTACCCTGAGATAATAGACTAGAAAGAACTTTCATCCAAACTCCTTGTGTGATCTTGAAATAACATTAGTCCCTTGAGCCTCAGGTGGGAAATGAGAAAATAATCAGATAGAATTAGACAAAATAATATGAAAATACTGAGCTTTCGATCGATGTTATGGTTTTGGTTTCAGCATTTTCCTGTTAATCCAGGCTTCAGAGACATTGAAGCCATTTTTTACTTCATTCTTTCCCTCAGTTTCCATGTCCAACCAGGTACACATGCTGTCATCCATGCTTTTTAATCCAAAGCACCTGTACATGGGTTTTCATAGTATTCTGCCTGGAACACAAAGTCCAGCATGGTGCCAGCCCAATGATGCCAATGTTGACCAACCAGGAAAGCCCCTGAAGACCCTTGCTAGCTGACTTTTACTCAGAAAGCACCTTGTTAAAGATGAAACCAAATGAAAGCCCTTGGCTGTGCATTTCCATATTCCCTTTAGACCTTTCTTCTGCAGGGGAGCATTAATTACCTCTCAACCATCATCACTCCCCATGGCTGCTCTCTGTGCTTCTCTGGTCTGGTAGCATGCCCACAGACCGTGAATTTGTTCATTTTGCTTCCTTCACCCAAATTGAATGCCTTTGGATCCCGCAGCCTTGCTTTATCTTTCACACACACACACACACACACACACACACACACACACACGCCATTGAAAGGGTTCTGTGTCATGAGGCTTTCTGTATGTTTCAGTTTCATACATTTCCGAGGGTCCAATCTACCAGTTTGATGGTCTGTCCATCACTGCTATGACTCTTGAGAACCCTGGCTCTCTGCTGGGATGCCCACTGAATAACAGGAGCAGTCTCTACAATGATGGAGCACTAGCTCCTTTTGGGGTACAGGAAATGAACTACTGAGTCTGGGCAATTTCTGACATATTATTTGGAGGAGACTCGAATAACATAGACTCAGACAATGGTCTCTCTATAGGAAAGGTCAGTGGATTTCTCACCCAGATGTTAATGTGGGTATTTACTAGGACCTTTGAACTCTAAGCAGACACTGTGCTGGACTGTGACACTATTCATATCTGTCTGCCCTACCAGATTTGGACTCTTCTGGATTTCCTAGACTTAGGAGGCAAGAACGCTACCACTGAACCACCAATGCTCCCACAGGGTTAGCTAGACTTGGAAAATTCAGTTTGTTACTTTAGGAAGAGAGTGGCCGGCGGCCCCTGCCTGCATTGATTAAGCCTCTAGTGGTGAGAGAGTCAGATTCTCTAAGCTAGGAGTTCACATATTGGGCTCACAAACCACCCAAGAGGAAGCCTGCCCCTGTGGCTTTAGCTCTCAGACACATTCAAATGATTATGAGGTAAATGTTGCTTTTAGCCCCCAAATAACACACAAGACACTATATTAATTATGAAGCTGTTGACTGTTTGCTATGGTCTCAAATCAGCTAGCTCTGACTTAATCATTGACCCATAATCACAATATATATATTTATAAGGACTTATCTTTCCGAGAACACAAGACTTGTGTTCTCTCCTCCAGGGATCATGTTGCGATTAATCTATGAGGTAAATGTATCCCATTAGGATCACTTGCTTCCTGTTCTTCAATGTCATCTTAATCTCCATTCTGTACAATGTTAAAGAAAAAATTGTAGTTTTATGAGGATGGCCAGATGAGGGCAGCAGAGAGCGGCCAGTAGTTGAGCGGATCCTTTCTGTTCTTGAAGTTCCCAAAGCTGACAATCTTCCTCCTCTGGTTCTCAGATTGCATTTCTCCCTGGAAGATCTTCCCTAAAACTCCAAGAAGGCACCCTCTGCACTCTCACCCAAGGCTTCTCTTCCAAGTCTTCATCAGTTTAGAATTTGCTGTTATTTGTGGCTTTACGTATTTATTGTATATCTCCTCCCTTTGGAATGTTGGCCGCCCTTTCACACATGTGTCCTAACTTAATCAGAAGTTCTGTGGTAGACAGAGATAATGATGATTCCAACGAGGACAGCATCAGTGGTGATGATGACCCAGGATCTGCCTCAGCGCTCATTTTAGATGTGGGAGTGAGGACGAGCAGAGATAGGTCACTCTTGCAGTTTTAACTGCAGGTTGGGGCCAGATGTCGAGTAAGTTAGCTTTGACAGGCTCTTCGCATACTCAAGTGGGTATTTTAGAAAACAGTTGGATATTCAAATCTGGGTATTACAGCTAACTTTGAAGAGGCATGAGTATTTGCATATGGCTACATATGTACATACATACATACATACATACGAATATGCATGCCAGATGAAATCACCTAAGGAGAGTGGAAACAAGAGGTTGTATTCTGATTCCTGGGGAAATGCAGCCTTTCCAAGTCTGTTGGAGGCATGTAGCTCAGTGACAAAGGGCTTCTCTGCATGCTTCAGGTCTCGTTTAATCTTTGGCATCATTAAAAATGTAAAATAAATGAAAATTTTAAAAAAGAATCATTTCAGGGGACCAAGAAAAAATGCTGATGGCATAGCCAGTAGGAAGGTAGCCAGGAACATAAGATCACGCTGTAGCCAACCAAACAGGCTTAGGAAGGAAGAGTATTCGGTCACCATAGCCTTTAAGTGGGAGAACTAGATAACAGATAATAAAAGAAACACTTTGCTGTGTTTCAAGTTCTAGCATATTTTACTGGTCAAATGTCCCAGTTGGAGCAAAAACACAGTTACTGTGATCCGATGACGTATGTTTAGCAAAACAATCACAAAATGGCAGCTGTGGCTCTATTACACGTGCTTTGTGTCCTTCAGCTCTTCTGTTGTGTGTGTGTGTTTTGTATCCCCTCATAGGTTTAATTCCTGCTATGAACTAATTCTCTCACGTTTCTGTACCTGGGACTTCAGAGCATACGGCATCACAGGCGTGAAGGTCAAACGTGTCATTAAAGTTAACAACCGTATTCTGAGGCTGAAGTTTGAAGAGAAATTCCAAAAGTGTTTGGATCATGAAGACATACATGATCCAGAGTAAGAATCGATTCTGTAATGAGTGGCTGTAAAAACTTGCCTTTGTTTTTTTTTTTTTTTTGGAGGGGGGCTGGAATATGAATATCCTGTTTTATAAGTTAACCATATGACTAAATACACCCTGCTAGTAAATTTATCCTGGTCCTGTATCTCCCATGGATGAGACGACTTCATGATTTGTCTGCAAGGGACCATTTTTGTTTGTTTTTATTTTTTAGATTTATTTATTATGTATGCCTACAGGCCAGAAGAGGGCACCAGATCTCATTACAGATGTTTGTGAGCCACCATATGGTGGCTGGGAATTGAACTCAGAACTTCTGGAAGAGCAACCAATGCTCTTAACCTTTGAGCCATCTCTCCAGTCCCTGGACCTGTTTTTTGAGAGTGGGGTAGGCACGCTGGAGGTTTTAATGACACTGGACTATTCATTGCAAACAGGAAACTCTCCCCATGGGTGTACGGTTAACTTACTAATGGCTAAGCTTTTTTGAAATCAACTCTCAACCTTTTTTTGTCTCCATTGCTCCTGAGGAACTATCGAAAGATGCTGGAGTGTCTTTTTTATGTTTTCGATCCTGAAATGACGGTGAAGAAAAAGCACCTGCTACAAATACTTGAAAGAGGATTCGAAGAGAGTGATACAAGCAAGGTAGTGCCTGGTCTCTTTGAATAATCTTACTGGAGAGCGTGGTCTGCCACTGGTCCAGCATGTCTCCCCATCCCTGCATCCGTCTTGATAGTAAGCTTCTGTGCCTGCTTTGTTGGAAGCTTGGTGACATGAAAGACAGAGTCTTAAGCACAAAAAGGGCAGCTTCGTCTGACTTAACTTCATTCTTCTTGGCTCTTACTCTTAGGTGACTTTGAAATCTCCTTATTTAATTGGCTCCAAAGTTATTAGGAACCTCCAACACTACTGCAAACTCTACACGTTGGAAACATCCCATTAGCTGGATTTGGCTGTGCCTTCTAACTGCCATCAGGTTTCATTTTTCCCTTTTCTGCCACTGTTTCTTTCTACCTTTCTGTCCTTGCCTTATTGCTAATACTGCTTCATCACTGGGCCCTGAGCTCCGACACACCCAACCCACTTCCCTGCACTATCCCGCTGAGGCAGCTGTAGCCTCCAGCTACAGAGCGCTGCTTCCCAATGCACTTCACGCCCACCTAAGTGAGAACAGGCTGTGTCTGAACCCTGATATCCCCCTCTCTGGATGCACCACTTCTCCTGCCTCTGCCTGCTCTTTGCTCAC
The DNA here is from genome assembly GCF_017639785.1 of Mesocricetus auratus. Lineage (NCBI taxonomy): Eukaryota > Metazoa > Chordata > Mammalia > Rodentia > Cricetidae > Mesocricetus > Mesocricetus auratus. Next base: position 44,170,585 of record NW_024429186.1, on the reverse strand, counting down.
TAAGTTGCCTCGGGTGACTTTGAACTCCTCATCCTTCCACCCCCACTCCCCAAGTGCTGGTGTGAAAGGCATGCACCACCACACCTAGTCTATGCAATGCTGGGACCAAGCCTGGGGCTTTGTGTGCCGGGCACATCCTCTACCAACTGAGCTGCAACCCTCCCCCCGCCCCCGTGCCTGTTTCTCTCTATCCTGCAAATGAAAGTGGTAGTGGTATATGTTTTGCAAAGTTGTTAATAGTACTTAGTTAAATAGTGTGTTGAGATGCATCACTATTACACATCCAAGAAGTAGAAACAACCCAAATGCACATCAACCAATAGATGAAAGGTTAGATAAAAACTGCCATTAATTTACAGTAGACTGTAGAGAGATGAAATTCTGCCCTATGAGCCCATACAACACAAAAGAACATTGAAATCACCATGTTAAGAGAAATAAGCCAAGAGAAAACATTGTGCATGTACTAGAATATGCAAAGCCAGAGATAAAGCAAAAAATGGACATCACCAGGCCCTGGGGAAGGTGAAGCACAGACTGTTTACTATGTACAGAGTTTCCGGTCAAGCTAATGAAAAAGCTTTGGTCATAGATGGGGATGATGGCATCACAGTAATGTAAATGCCCAATGCCACTGCATTCTGTGTTTAAGAAACAGTTAAAATGGTCAGTTTTATCTTGTGTGTGTTTTACCATAATAAAAACAAATGACCAAAACCATATCTTGGAATTGGGAAGACAGTTGAATTGCTAAAGTCTTTGCTGTGCAAAGTTCTGAATTCCATCTTCTGCACCCTCCACATGCTCACTGCCCTGCACATGCTCACACCCTGCACGTGCTCACACCCTCCACGTGCTCACACCCTCCGTGTGCTCACACCCTCTGTGTGCTCACACCCTCTGTGTGCTCACACCCTCCACGTGCTCACACCCTCCACGTGCTCACACCCTCCACGTGCTCACACCCTCCACATGCTCACACCCTCTGTGTGCTCACACCCTCCACGTGCTCACACCCTCCACGTGCTCACACCCTCCACGTGCTCACACCCTCCACATGCTCACACCCTCTGTGTGCTCACAGCCTCAAGACACTGTGTTGAGTAGTTTATCCCCTGTCTCACCTAAAAGGCAAACTGTCTCCGTTAGTTCCCCCAATTGCTGCGGTCCTGCTCTGCTAACTGGGGCAACCCCTGGCCTCCTGTGAATACTGAGCAATGGAAGTGAGGCTAGTCTAAACCCAAGTGCTTAAAGCGTAAACACCAGCTTCCCTAATGGCTATCATTTCTTAGGTTGACTAGATGTTGAAATGACAGTATTCTAGATATACTCACTCACACAAACTGTGCTATTAAAGTTTACATGAAAAGTCCTTGGCTTACTCCCTAGTACATAGAAAGTTTCTGATATTTTACCATTATTATCTGGACCGTAAGACTCATCAGCTCGTCTTCCTGGCTCCTTTTTCATGCTTTCCTTAGGCATCCATGACTGTGCTGCCTAGTTTTATGTCAGCCTGACACAAGCTGAGTAAAGGGAACATCAATTGAGAAAATACTGCCATAAGATGGGGCTGTAGGCAAGCCTGTATCTTAACTAGTGATTGATGGAAGAGCCCAGCCCATTGTGGGTGGAGCCATCCCTGGGCAGGTGGTTCTGGGTTCTAATAGAAAGCAGGCTGAGCAAGCCATGGGGAGGAAAGCAATAAGCAGCTCCCTCCATGGCTTCGGCATCAGCTCCTGCCTCTAGGTTTCCGTCCCCACTTGAGTTCCTATCCAGCCTTCCTTCAGTGATGAGCAGGGGTGTGGAAGTTAAAGTAGAAAAACCCTTTCCTCTCCAACCTGCTTTTGGTCATGGTGTTTCATAACAGCAACAGTTACCTTAAGACAATCATGGCTGCACTATTTCTGTCCTTCTAACTTAAGTGGTTATATGTGAACCATGTGCATCCAGATGCCCTAGGACACTGAAACAGGCAGTTTTGAGCTGCCATGTGGGTGCTAGGACTTGAACCCAGGTTCTCTGGAAGAGTGGCACTTAACCATTGAGCCATCTCTCCAGACTGGGGAACTGGAGGGCTGTCATTATGCCGCACCCAGAAGGCCAGATGTGCTAAGTGTCTAGGCCAAGATGGCACTAGTGAACAAAGATAAACACTTAGGTTCTGCATCAGCAAACAGGCTCTGATAAGTAATTCTTTTCCAACTTAACAGGAGTTTCCCACAAGTCCTTGTTGAAAGCTGTTGAACCCTGCACCACACCGGGTTGTGGTTGCTGGTTTTTCCAAGAACAAATTTTGTTCCTTGTCACTTCTTTATTGACCCATCTGCATGTGAATGAAGCTGCACCTGGAACTACCTATTTCTTTGCCGATTACTTTGGTAGACTCAGAAACATAAAATAAGACACCATTTACATTGAAGTAGGAATGTTGTCAACTGTGTTAAAAGAAATAAGTAGAAGATTTTTCCCCCCTTTACAGCTGCCTTCCAGGAAAGAAGCAGTTACCCTGGTGAACAGCCTCAGTATGTGTGAGTGCCCCCGAATTGAGTTCCTCCAGCAGAAGTATAAGGAGGAGATGAAAAGCCCGGCCGAGTGTGACCTCCTCAGACACGGTAACACACAGAGCTTCTGACGCGTGCCTCGCTTCCTCAGTTTCTTCCAGATCACCTTCATTCTTGGTTTTATCCAAGAGACTCTGTCCAAATTGTTTTACGTCATTCTCCCCAACATACTGTCGCATTTCTATCAGGTTACCTGTGCTGTCAGCTGACACTCCGTGTTCATTGAGTATCAGCCTTAGGAAGAAGAGAGTGATACTCAAATATTTCACACAACTTGCATATGCTGTTCAGAGTCTGTGTGTTGCATCATAAGTATGAACTCAAACGTATATATGTATATTTCTTTACACACGCTTACTTCACAAGAAAGAGAAACGAATTGGCTTGTATGTGACATGAACAGATAAAGTAGTCAGGAAGGTTGGACTTCATTGATCAGAGCCATCACCCTAAGGCGGAAAGGAAACCTGATTGATTTACTGTCAGCAGGAGACAAGTTGTGAGGCATGTGGATTAAACATTGTTCTATAGAAGGCAAGCTGCATGCTACTTTATTTAGTTACTAAATACCATCCTTGCAGCTTAAATAGGTGGCAGTGTTGTCAGAGTGTTCTGTGCTGCGTGGGTTGGCTGGAGAAAGAAGACACTCCAAGATGAAATATTTTTATATTTTCTTTTCTTAATATAATTTTTTTGGTTTTTCAAGACAGGGTTTCTCTGTATTGTTTTGGAGGCTGTCTTGGAACTCTCTCAGTAGACCAGGCTGGTCTCGAACTCACAGAGATCTGCCTGCCTCTGCCTCCCAAGTGCTGGGATTAAAGGCATGTGCCACCAACGCCTGGCTTTAATATACATTTTATTTAAATTAGAAACCATCTTATTTTACAGATCAATCCCAGTTCCCTCTCCCTCCCATACCCCCAACTACCCCCATCCCATCCCCCATCCACTCCCCAGGTAAGGCCTTCCATGAGGGATCATCAAAATCTGTCAAGTCATTTGGGGCAGGGCCTAGGCCCTCCCCCATATATCTAGGCTAAGAGTGTATCCCTCCATGGGAAATGGGTTCCTAAAGTCCCATTCGGTCACTAGGGAACATTTGTGTACTAGGGATACATTTTGGTTCCACTGCCAGAGGCCCCATAGACTGCCCAGTGCTCCTAACTGATGCCCACGTTCAGAGGGCCTGGTTTGGTCTTGTGTTGGTTTCCCAGCTGTCAGACTGTGGTCCATGAGCTCCCACTTGCTCAGATTAGGTGTTTCTGTGGGTCTTGACTACTTTGTTCTTCACTTCTCCTTCTCTGAAACTGGATTCCAGGAGTTCGGCTCAGTGCTTGGCTGTGAATCTCTGCTTCTGCTTCCATCAGCTACTGGATGAAGGCTCTAGGATGGCATTGAAGGTAGTCATCATCCTCATTATAGGGGATGGGTATTTAAGGTATCCTCTCCACTGTTGCTTAGATTCCTACTTGGGGTCATTCTTTTGGATCTCTGTACAATTCCCTAGTGCCAGATTTCTCTTTAAACCTATAGTGGCTCCCTCTATTGATGTTTCTCTTTTCTTGCTCTCCTCTATTCCTCTCCCCACTCAATCTTCCTGATCCCTCATGTTCTCTTCCTCCCTCCTCTTCTGCCCTCCTCTTTGCCCTACCTAGCTCCCACCTCCTCCCATACTCCCCCATTTGTTCAGGGGCTCTTGTCCCTTTCTGCTTCACTGGGGAGCCGTGTATGTCTCCCTTATGGTCCTCTTTGTTTCTTAGCTTCGCTGGAGGTGTGGATTGTAGGCTGGTAATCCTTTTCACTATGTGTAGAATCCATATATATGAGTGACTACATACCATGTTTGTCTTTCTGTGACTGAGTTACCAACCTCACTTAGGATGGTTTCTTTTAGTTTTATCCATTTGCCTGTGAATTTAAAAATTCCATTGTTTTTTTTCCCCTCTGAGTAGTACTCCATTGTGTAAATGTACCACATTTTCTCCATCCATTCTTCAGTTGAGGGGCATCTAGGTTGCTTTTAGGTTCTGGCTATTAAAAATAGTGCTGCTATGAACATAGTTGAACAGATGTCCTTGTTGTATGGATGTGCATCATTTGGGTATATGCCTAAGAGTGGAATTGCTGGATCTTGAGGTAGACTGGTTCCTATTTTCCTGAGAAACTGCCATATTGATTTCCAAAGTGGCCGTACAAGTTTGTACTCCCACCAGCAATAGAAAAGTGTTCCCCTTTCTCCACATCCTCTCCAGCATAAATTGTCATTGGTGATTTTGATTTTAGCCATTCTTAGAGGTGTAAGATGATATCTCAGAGTTGTTTTGATTTGCATTTCCTTGATGGCTAAGGAATTTGAGCACTTTCTTAAGTGTCTTTCAGTCATTTTAGATTTCTCTATTGAGAATTCTCTGTTTAGTCCTGTACCCCACTTTTTAGTTGAATTATTTGATATTTTGGTGACTAGCTTCTTGAGTTCTTTGTATATTTTGGAAATCAGCCCTCTGTCTGATGTGTGGTTGGTGAAGATCTCTTCCTATTCTGTGGGCTGCCATATAATTTTATTGACTGTGTCCTTTGCCTTACAGAAGCTTCCCAGTTTCAGGAGGTCCCATTTATTAATTGTACATCTCAGTGTCTGTGCTACTGGTATTATGTTCAGGAAGTGTTCTCCTGTGCCAATTCATTCAAGGGTCCCTCCCACTTTCTCTTCTCAGAGGTTCAGTGTGGCTGGTTTTATGTTGAGGTCTTTAATTAATTTGGACTTAAGTTTTATGCATGGTGATAGATATGATCTCTCTGCAATCTTCTACATGTCCGCATCCAGTTATGCCAGCACCATTTGTTGAAGATTCTTTCTTTTTTTGTTGAAGATGCTTTCTTTTTTTGTTGAAAATGCTTTCTTTTTTCCATTGTAGAGTTTTAGCTTCTTTGTCAAAGATCAGGTGTTCATAAGTGTGTGGGTTAATATCAGGGTTTTCAACCTTATTCCATTGACCTACCTGTCTGTTTTTGTGCCAATACCAAGCTGTTTTCAGGACTATAGCTCTATAGTAGAGCTTGAAGTCAAGGTTGGTGATGCCTCCTGAAGTTCCTTTATTGCACAGGGTTGTTTTGGCTACCCTGGGTCTTTTGTTTTTCCATATAAAGTTAAGAGTTGTCCTTTTAAGGTCTGTGAAGAATTGTGCTGGGATTTTGGTGGGGGTTGTGTTGAATCTGTAGATTGCTTTTGTTAAGATTGCCATTTTTACTATATTGATCCTACCTATCCAAGAGCATGGGAGATCTTTCCATCTTCTGGTATCTTCTTTAATTTCTTTCTTTAATGACTCAAAGTTCTTACTATACTGGTCTTTCACTTGTTTGGTTAGTGTTACCCCAAGATATTTTATGTTGTTTGTGGCTATTGTAAAGGGTGATGTTTCTCTGATTTCTTTCTCAGCCCATTTATCGTCTATACATAATAGGGCTACTGATTTTTTTTAGTTAATCTTGAATCCCACCACTTTACTGAAGGTGCTTATCAGCTGTAGAAGTTCCCTGGTAGAATTCTTACCAAAATTAAATCAAGAACAAATAAGCAATTTAAATAGACTTATAATCCCTCATGAAACAGAAGCAGTCATCAAAAGTCTTCCAACCAAAAAAGTCCAGGGCCAGATGGTTTCAGTGTAGAATTCTGCCAGAAGTTCAAAGAAGAGCTAATACCAGTACTCTTTGAATTGTTCCCCATGATAGAAGCAGAAGGATCACTGTCAAACTCTTTTTATGATGCAACAATTTCGTTGGTACCCAAACCACACAAAGACACAACTAAGAAAGAGAACTACAGACCAAACTCCCTCATGAATGTTGATGCAAAAGTACTCAATAAATAGAATCCAAGAACACATAAGAAAAATCACATGTCACAATCAAGTAGCTTTCATCCTAGGGATGCAGGGATGGCTCAACATATGAAAATCCATCAATGCAATCCACTATATAAACAATCTGAAAAAGAAAAACCACATGATCATCTCACTAGATGCTGAAAAAGCCTTTGACAAATTTCAACACCCCTTCATAATATAGGTCTTTGAGAGATCAGGGATAACAGGAACATACCTATAATAAGTATAAAAATGAAGTATTGATACATACAATAAAGAGAATAGATAATCAGGCCAGGGATTAAGGATGCCTATTCTTTTATCTCTCAATCACCAAACTAACTGACCATTGGGTAGGCAGAAAGTTGGTTTGTGCTCAGTCAGGAACACACGCTGAGTTAGGAGGTATAGCATTGTAGCAGAATGCCTGCCTGGCATGCCTGAAGCCTTGAGTTTAAGCCCTGGCCTAGCAGCGACTAAGCATTTACTGATTCTTTGAGAATAGCATTCCAGGATCCAGACCACAGTTCCACTAGGATGGTTCATGGCAAACAGTAAACTGTGCATGATTTACAGTCCTTCATGTGGTTGAATATCATCAGAAACTCCATCTGATTGCTAAATCAAGGACTTTTTGCTTGAAAAAACTGATAGTTTTTAAATCATTCTTTCTTTTCCTTTCCCATTATTAGAAAAACTTCATATTTACTGTTTACTTAACATTCCCCAAATGCATTTTCTAAAACAGGTTCTCCTGATTGACATTTTATATCTTGTGTAGAGTGAAAATAAAGAAACAGCAATGGCTTGGTGGGTAAGAACATCGTTTACCCTTCCAGAGGACCAGAGCTCAGTCCAGCATCCACATTGAGAGGTTCATAACCACCTTGAAACTCCAGTTACAGGGAATACAACACCCTCTTCTGAAACGGACACTGCACTCATGTGCACAAACCCACACTCAGACATATACACATAAATAAAAATAAAATATTGAAAAATAATCATTTATCTATATGTAATTTATATGTAGTGATTAGAAATTAATTTCTTAACTTTATTGACTCAGGAATCTTTAGTATTCAGAAAATTGCAAGAATCTATGAGACAAGAAATGTCCTTCCATTCAGCAGATATGTATTTAGCACCTGTTAGATCTAAGGAGAAGGAGAAAACAAAATGTCTCAGCAGGTACCTGAGTTCAATCCCTGGAATCTGCATGACAGAAGGAAAGAACACACATGCACACACACACACGCACACACACGCACGCACACACACACACATACACACACCAGAGTCATTGCTAAATTATTGTGTTCATTCCAATTCCCTTATACTTTTGTTTGTTTATTTGTTTTTATTTTTTCCAATCCATAGCCCAGTGTACATAACTACAATTCCATATGCAGCTAAGCTTGTCCGAAAAGTTATAAGGGTCTTGCTTCTGGGTCCCAAGTGCTGGGATTCTAAGTGTGAGCCACCATGCCCAGTACTTAAGGCTTTGTTCACTGCAATCACAATGTTCCTCTTCTGACCAATTCATTTATTTAACTGATAATTCTAGCTCCTATTTGAATCAAGTTGTATGCTGTGCACCATATAGTTGCAAGTAAGACAGTCATGGTCTCTGCCTTTATGCTTGGGGCTAATAAAAATTACATTGGAAATTTGTTGCGGTCATATTTATTAAATTATGTCTAACTTTTTTTCATATTTAGGCACCATCCTCATTGCGAAGGTTTTTCTTGGCCAGAGTGTTCAGGCTCGTGAACAGGAGCCCATCAGTAAAGCCAACTATCCCATGGTTAACTCGGTGTTCATGCCTCAGAGACATTTGCTAAGTATGTCTGCCAAAAAGAAAAATATGCAGTTCCAATCCTCTCAATACAAAACATCTCTGATTAATACAACAGTGTATAACATAGCTAATGGTCTAACCTCTACCTAAGAAGACCTATAAACTTTTCTATGAAAACCTGCTTCTGGAGACTAATGATTTTTCTGTTACTCATAGCAATGAAATGTGTGTATGCATGTATACCTACCTACACATTCAACTCTCAGTACCTGGGGAATTAGTTCTAGAGTGCACATATACACACATGCCACCTATAGATATCAAACCTCATGGATTCTCAAGCCCATATCAAATGGCATAGTGTGTTCATGACACCTACACAGTCTTCCTGAGTGCATTATACCATCTCAATATTGCTTTAACACCTAATACAATATAAATGAAATGCTGAAAATCATGGCTGTGATTATTGTTCCAGGAATAGTGAATAATGACAAGCAAAGTAAAAATCTGTACAGGTTCACCACAGATATTTTTCTAAAAAAAATCCCTGGTTGCAGCAGAAGCCATGGAGACAGAGGTTTTCATGTGTGAGTGTGTGCAAGTGTGGGCATACAAACATGTATGTATTCGTTTTCAAATGATTTTAAAAATGAACCTTTACTAAAGGTCTCAGGGTGCTACGTTTATCAAAACGTCATTTAGTCACTGGTAAGATGATAGTAAGAGCATCAACCCTTCTCTGTGGGGAAAGGACTGTAGTCTTTCTGACAGCCATGTTGGGACACTGGAGGATTTTTATAACAGTCTGAATTTTTTAACTGTGGGAAATTGTTAGTAAGACCTTGCTGTTATTTCTTTCTCTGTACTGGAGTAAAAGGGTTTACTACATTTTGAATGTTTGTTTTGCTTGATTTTCTTTTTACTCCAGATTCTATCATAGGACAAAGAAGTTGTGGTTGCAGCTATCGGCAGTACAAGTGGTTTGTCTTTGACCACGACCTTGTTTTGCCAGAGTACATCGTTGAATTTGAGTATATCACAGTGGTATGCATTGTTGTACATCTTTAAAAACCAGGATAATTTGAAATCCAGCAGTGTTATGCTGAACCTGATTATGTATGCTTATTCATGCTTTGTGTGCGTGTGTGTGCATATACAATGGCTCCTCTGTGAAAGACTGCCTGTTCAAAGCACGCCGCTATGACACCTGAATACTTCTATTATGTAAGCATATTATAGCAGTATTGTACAGCTATAATATCCCTGGGAAGACACTTATAGAATAAACATGGGAAGCTACCTCCTCCTTAACCTCCTGCCCCTTTTTACCAACACAGCCACCTAACAGTTTTGTGCATTTGTTTTCAGTTATTTTTTCTATTGACATATATGACAATACGCACAGTCTTAGCTAATAGAATCAAGCTCTAAGTCTTGCTGTTCACAATACATTGCAAACATATTCTGTTTCATAGGTGTATAATTTCTTCTTTCTGTGGCTGTATACTATTCAGTAAAACACTAATTATACTAGTAATGCACACAGGAACTCACACAAATAATAAGCAGTAGTTCATGTAACTCACCTAGCAAAGGAGCCATTCCAGGCAGTTTAACGATGTCAGCAGGACATCATGCTTGCTTTTCACCAGCTCCTGAACTCTGTAATGACTGAGTTCCGTCTTTATTCCTGGGAAGTTTTCTTCTCTTAGTTCCTTCGCTTATTTCTTCTTTTCAATTTTCTGCTAAGCCTTCTGGAATCCACACTGGGGGAGGGGCTCTGAATTCCCGTTAAAAATTGGGAGATGACTTTGTGTTTTTCTCTCGGATCGCACCTCTTAATTCTTTGCTCTGGAATATCTCCTCAGTACTGTCTTCCAGGCTGACAATTTAATCTGCTGTTATATTTATTTGGCTTCTTAATATTTACTAAGTATTTTTATTTCAGTAGTTGTTTATATATTTGTTGTAGTTTTTATCCCATTCTTTTCCATAGTGTTCTTTTCCATAGTGTCTTATTATTTTATTATAGATTCTTCATTCTCTCAGATTTCAAAAATATGCTTTAGTTAATTATTTTGTTTTCTTCTAGGGTTAAGTCCATTTGTTCATATAGCTCTTACTTGTTCATTCACAATTCTTGCTATAAGTACTTACCCAATAACTACAGAGAGTAGCTTCCTGGTTTTATTTATTTATTTCAAACATTATCTTTCTTAAATGTTATCACCCACATATGTTCCTACTTAGAAGTTACATTTCTGTTCTTACCTGCCATGTCAATTCCTTCTGCTTCATGTCTGATAATTTCTAGACCCTTATTTGTGTTCTATGTCATAAAATTTATCCTTTGCCAGTTTTAAGAAATCTTTATGGGTGAGAATGAACACATCCATGCTTAGTTCACAGTCTTGATCTTTGTTTATATATTTACTAAAGTCATTGTATTATCCTAGATATTATTGTATAACTGCAAAAATCAATTCTTTTTATACAGCCAATTTGATTTTTAAAATAACAAATAAGCAACTGAATTTTCAACATTTGAATTTTTAGGTCAAAGTTCACTCTTTATTTTCTACATTAAACACTGTTATTCTAGAAGAAGGCAAAAAATATTCTGAAGGATTAGTATTCTCGCAGGATTTGAAATTTGATGATGAGGTTATGAAGATGGAGCCCAGGATTAAACCCCGCCCCAAACTCATTAGTTTGGATGATAAGACAATAATTTCTCTTGCTAAGACTAACATTTACAGTCATATCGTGGTGAGTATTGTGAGAATAAAATTGGAAAAAGGAAATTTGAATTTGCAATATGAATCTAGCATGTGGAGTGTGAAGCTTCTAAGTTACTCTTTAATGTTGCCAGGAATCTTATAATTTGTTTGAAAAGTGCCCAGTCCCCTCTTTGTGTGTAGACTAGACCAGTGTTGTCCAGTAGTAATTAAGTGAGAACTGCATGTGTCATTTTAAGTTTCTCAATGACTTTGTCACATTTTGTTAAAGTAAAATTTGTTTTAATGAAACATTTTATTTAACCAAATATATAAAATATTTTAACGTGTATCATTATTAAAATTCATATTAAGTCTTAATGTTGGAGTGTATTTTCTAACACTATCATGTCTTAATTCAGTGTAGCCATGTGCTGGGTGTTCAGTGAAGTGACTTTCAAGGAAGCAAGTGATTTTATTCTGAATGATCAACAATCTCTAACTGATTTACATAAAACCAAAAGGCTTCTAATCAGTGTCAAGTATTAATCAAAGGGTATATGAAAGCTTTATTTATTTATGTGTCAGTAGAATTTGAGTTACTGATTAAAGTGGCATACTGTACATTGAGTCTGCTCTACTTGAGGTGGTAACCTCCCTGTATTTCTGACTTTGAGACTTACCAGTTTCAGATGGGCTACTACCATAGTTGTCAAACTACTGCCATCTCTGACATACTCTACTGTCATAGCCTGCTAGCCAAGACTTCTGTACGCTACTCTGGCAGTTCTGAAACTCCAGGAAGTACCATTCACATTGTAGTCTGCTAATCAATAATAACTAAATAAAATTCAGTGTAGGGGAGATGCCCCAGTCAGTAAGGTGCTTGCCACCAAGCCTGATGCCTTGCGTCAGATCCACATGTGGAAGAATAAACCTTCTGCAAGTTGTTCTCTGACCACTACATGTGTGCCATGGCACTCAAATACACATATAAATAAGTAGATGGATAAAGAAAATAGACATAGTGTCATATTTCAAAGGTCAATAGGAGGGAGGTTCCAGGAGGTGCAAAAAAGCCCCGCCCCCCCAATGCCTACTCCATTCAACCTCATCTGATCTTTTCGAAATGCAAATCTGATCTTGTTAGTTCCCATCTCAGACACTCCTACTTAAAATCCTCAAATGTTTCATCATTACTCTAAAATGGTCCCAGAGTTAAATGGTCCCTGTAAGCTATTGGCCAAGTTAAAACTGGTGACACATTTTTTATCAAACCAGTATTATCTTAAAAAGAAAAGTTAACACAACAGTATCTGGAGGAAAGGGTAGGTGGCCTTTTCTTAAATTACCCATAAGAACTCGATGGATTGCCATTAACTCCACCAAAGCCCAGAACAGTGTGTGGCACACACTAGATGGTCTTTAGTTACTCATTCAAAATGCTTGTGTTTGTGTAAGTGTGCGCATGTGTGTGCACATGTATAAACCAGAGACACTGGGTTGCTTGCTTGAACCTGCAGTAGTAAATGGATGCGCCTTGAGAACCAGGTTCCCCCCACATGGCACTATCTCATGTAGGTACCACGAGTGCTGAAATACAGATAAAGATGCAGAAACAATATCGATCTTTGAACTTAATTACATGACTCCAGTGTCACATTTCTAGAACCTTTGTTCAAGAAGGAAATCCTAAAGCAAAGTTGAAAATAAGGAAACTTGACAATTCTATTTCCTAAATTATTTCCCTCTCTCTTTGGGCTCCTCTTTCCTGTTGTTCCCCTGGGGCAGACAGGGCTTTTCCTGTCTCCCTCTTCTTTTTCTGCCTCTGTGTCTCTTTACCTCTCCCCTGCCCCCTTTTCTTTTTAACAAAACTTCTCACTTAAGTTCTGTCTGCCTGGTTTGTCCCTCCACCTCAGTCACTCTCGCCTGCCATGGAATCAGCCAAGTCCCCCTCAAGCTTTATCCTAAGAGCTAGACTTTTTCACTTTAAATTTGACTATACTGCACAAACCGGTAATTTCTAGAGTCTCTAGTAAGTCTCACTATCATAGTGGGGATGCCTAAACATTTTGTCTTTTCTGTCCTTTATGTTTATATGTCAGTGTGATAAATTAAGAGTGCAATTCTTATCTTCCTTTTAATCTATTGCTTTATTCTGACATCAGAAAACAAAAGGAAATTTACAAAAAATAAAATAAAAATATACCCCTGTATCTTATGACACTGAATTTTATATTCTCTTATAGACAATCAAGTGTTAAAATTAGAGTTGTCAGTTGTAAACCTGACATTTATAGTCATTTTTTCACTTGTAATTTGTTCAGAATTAGCTGAGTGTAAAGCAGAGAATTAACTTTAGTTCCTTGTTCTAGTTAGATTTCTGTTGTTTTGACAAACACCCTGACCAAAAGCAACCTGAGGAGGGAGGGCATTATTTCCACTTACAGCTTTACAGTCCATCATGAAGGAAGTCATGGCAGGAACCTGGAGGCAGGAGCTAATGCAGAAGCCATGGAGGTGTGCTGCTTACAGACTTAACTATAGGCCATCTGATGGAGGAGTTTCCTCTTTCCAGATAACTCTAGCTTGTATCAAGCTGACAAAAAATAACCTGGACAGTATTGAAAATGAATAAATTATTTTTCCTACCTCAACAACATCAGTTTGATTTAGTGAATAGATACATAAATGTAGGAAGGCAGGGATCCTGGAAGACCTTTCTAGAGATGAGTTTTATATGGATTTTTGTAGCTGTCAGACAGAGTAAATACTGTCTTATAGGAGCAACTAGTATCTTTCAGAAACACTGAGAACTTCGCTAACCCAAATGCAGTGAGTTTTGAAGACAGAGATGTATGTAGGCATCATGAGCACTTCAAAATATAAAACTGCAATAATGTTCATTTTGTATATCCAAAGAAGAGATATGCCAAGAACATCTGAGCCACCTTCTGATGTAGCCATGGTCTTAGATGGCCTCTTATCTCCCTTTTTGATATTCTATCCCCATTTCAAGACTCTTGGATTTTCTTCCTTGGTCCACTGGCTCAGTCAAAGTATACCCATGTCATCTCCTTTCTCTGAGATTTTCTGCCTGATATCTCAAGTCAGGAGAGCATCCATTGTTCACTGCTGACCTGAGGAAACAGATCTTTCCTAACAAATATCTTAATGAAAGTTTTTATTCACTGTAAAGAATTTTGCTAATTATTAACAAATGTAAACCAAGTAATAAATCATGTTAATCACCTACCAGACCCACTGATGTTACTACAAACTATTTTTAACTTTCAACATCACACAGCATATTGACTTACTGTATTAGTATTCTCTGGATATTATTAAAAAATAACTGTGTTCTCATTTCTCATTATTATAGATGATTAAGTCATAGCCAAGATGACTTGATCATAGCCAAAAGGCCAAGGAGCAATGATAAATATTCTAAGTATGTTAGATACTAACACCTAGATAGTGTTGCGGAAAGTAATGTATTTTATTTTTGATTTGCATTTTATTTTGCTTCAGAATCTGAATCTACATGGGAATAGCTTGAGTAAACTGAGAGATCTTTCCAAGTTAACCGGACTTCGAAAACTGAATATTAGCTTTAATGAATTTACTTGCTTAGATGATGTATACCATTTGGTAAGAGCTGCTCTTTTGAAATGTAAACACAAAACCAAATGCATAGAGGCAGGATGACAGTCTGGATCTGGGGGAAAGGAAATGTCGGTCAAAGGACAGAAACTTTCAATTATGAAACGAACATGTTTTGGGAACGTAATGTACAGCACAGGCTGTCACTGTGTTAATTAGATGACTTTATTATTTATTTGATCTTTTACTATAAGATAAAATGAAGAGACATTAAAATATAAGCCATGCAAATGTGTGACTTAAAGAAGAGCTTGCTTATAAGCATTCCTCACAGAAAGAGAGGCGAGTGTGCTACCTAGGACCAAAGCTCCTGCTGTGCAGCTCCCTCTCCATCCCTCTCCATCCTCTCCCTGGACTTTCCCCCAATAGTGCTGTCACATTGCTCCCATAATAGTTTGGATTTGCATTTTAGGAAAAGCACATTTTACAGTTGGCAACCAGTTATTTTATTTCTAATAGTTTATCATTATTTAGTGGCAGCCTAGAATAGCAGAAAACATGTTATCACCACTGTGTAGAAACTGCATCTTTGCATTATACCTCTTAGGTCCCTTTTAAAGATTTCCTTTGGATCCCGTATAATTCCCTATTGTTTACTTGGAGAAATTTGGGTTCTAGGTATTCGCAGTATAGGGCTGGAGAGATGGCTCAGAGGTTAAGAGCACTGACTACTCTTCCAGAGGATCTGAGTTCAATTCCCAGCAACCAGATGGTGGCTCACAACCATCTGTACTGAGATCTAGCACCCTCTTCTGGCATGCAGATATGAATACAGGCAGAATACTGTATTCATAATAAATAAATCTTAAAAAAAAAAGAATTCGCAGTATAGCAGTGTCATCCTTGCTGCTGTCTGTTGTGTTGTTGCTAGCAATTAGAAATGTAAACATCCAAAAAAAGAAATGTAAACATCCTAGTTTAATGTTTAAGACAATTAGGAATATTAACACACTAAATCTTATGACATGCAGTTATGAAAAATCATTTTGGACGATCTGTAATGGAATGAGAAAATCCTAAAAGCATAAAGTGATAGGAAAGTGTATGTTTAAAAACAACAAGGCTGGGTGGTGGTGATGCATGCCTTTGACCACAGCACTCGGGAGGCAGAGTCAGGTAGATCTCTGTGAGTTCAAGGTCAGTCTGGTCTACAAGGCTACACAAAGAAACCCTGTCCCAAAAAACCAAAACCAAAACGAAACAAAACAACTTTCAGTTCTTTCTAGCAATATATTTATAAGTGCTTTCCAATTTTCTTCCTCTCATTTATTTATTTATTCATTTTACCCAATCTTCAGTAGTGTGATAATTTTAATATTGAAATTTATTTAAAACTTAGCCTTGAATTCTCTCTGTAGAGCAGATGGGCCTTGAACTTCTTGTCCTCCTGCTTTGCCTCTTGAAGAGTAGTGATCACAGGCCTATACCATGAGGCTCATCTTTAGAAAACTATGCACCTCTAAACAAGAAAATTATGGAATAAAGTTAAATTTCTGTTTCTAAGGATGTACTCTGTGAATAAAGTTGTCTTAACAATATAACTAGATGTAAAGACATATTTTTGTGGATAACAAGTTGTCCTGGAAGTCACTGTTTGCCCACAGTCTTGTGCAAAAAAAAAAAAAAACCTGCAGTTCTGTATTCAGAGAGATAGGAAACCTATGCTGTGATCTCTAAGAAGGATTGGCTTTGTGTGTGTATTTGAGCATAATCCACCATTGTCAAAGCCATAATCTAACTGAATAACTCACCTACAGTTCCTGTCTTCCTCCTAGTTTGTAATCTGCCCTGGGACCTCTCATGTTACAAGAGTAAACCTGAAGTAAGAAAGAGTTCCTGGGATGAT
Organism: Mesocricetus auratus; assembly: GCF_017639785.1. NCBI lineage: Eukaryota > Metazoa > Chordata > Mammalia > Rodentia > Cricetidae > Mesocricetus > Mesocricetus auratus. The sequence continues at coordinate 44,154,122 of NW_024429186.1, read as the reverse complement.
GCAGAGTGTCATTACCTCTATGGCAGAGTGACTCTTGTGTAGGTTTTCTGTGAGCATTTAGGAAAACGTGTGATGTGTTTAAAGAAGTGGAGAAAACCACTTGGTAAATGCAAACTCCTATTTGCTCATGCTGCAGTATAACCTTGAGTATTTGGATGCCAGCCATAACCACGTGATAACTCTGGAGGGATTCAGAGGCCTGATGAAACTGCAGCATTTAGACTTGAGCTGGAACCAGCTGAAGAAGACTGGTGATGAGATCAATGTGTTGTGCAAACACACCACAAGCCTTCTCACCCTTGATATTCAGCACAACCCCTGGCAGAAGGTATGTGACAGCCACCATTAGAAAAACAGATACTCTCGCTCAGAGTCATTCTTTCTGCTTGCTGGCCAATAGTAGCCAGAAATAGGCAAGTCACCCCTGTTTCTTGTGCTTCCTTTGAAGTCCTTTATAAGTGGGTTTAGAGAGGTGACCTAAAGGATCAAATACAATGTCATGCCAGACATCTCATAACCTGTGACAGTTTGAACACATTATTGATCTAAGAGTGATTGATGTCATAGCTATTTGCAAACTTCCAGAGAATTCATATGCCAGTGTGCTAGAATGCTCTTGTAATGACACACAGGAGCCAAGAATAATATGGTATGGTAAGGGAAGCATATTGTTATGAAGGGTACAGCATTTTACAATGTGCCCTAAACTCTGGATGATAAACATACAAGTTTACTTTGTAATTTCCATTATTCCTTCTCTTTTAAAGGTGGTAATCATGTCCCCTAATACACCTGAATTATAAAATCATATTCCATTATAGAAAGGAAATTTGAACATTATTTTATTATTATGCATGTTATCTCCAAGTATTTTAAATAAGCCTAAATTTATAATTAAAGATTTTCTTCATGACTTCTAAAATATACATAAAGCCAGACAATGCACTTGAGAGTCTGAAGCAGGAGAATTGTGAGTTCAAGACCAGCCTACGTTCTATAGGGAGACCCCATGTCAAGAATAAATAACCAAACGACATTTTTAAGGTGATGTTTATTGTTTTAAAAGTAGTAGTAAAATAATCAGTTCCACCATATGAACCATATTACTAAATTTATATCATTGAAATTTTTATTCTAAGCTAAGTAAAACTGAACAACGTTTTTCTTTGGCCAAAGCAGACTTCTTGAATAGTCACTGTCTCCCTGTAGTCAAGTTGGATGTCAAAGGCAGGAGTTTCATGCTAAGTCTATCATGGAGCTCCCTTGCTTACTGCCTACTCGATAAGCAAGAATCACCACCATGGTTCCCATGATCCTTTTCATTACAGACACCTTCCAACAGCTGCTGGGATCTCCCTCTCAGAGCGGTGGACTCACACTCTGAAAATCAAACAGGTTTATCCTTACATAATTTAATCCCAACTATTATTTAAGGAATCAAATTGTCTTGAGTTTTGTAAGTATGTAGTAAAAAAAAAGTTGTATTGTTTTCTACTATGTGGACAGGAAGGAAGAGCTACTTCCCCACAATACATGTGATATTTATGCAAATTAACTTTTGATATTTTTTTCCCAAGCCAGCCACATTGAGGCTGAGTGTTATTGGCAGACTAAAGACTCTTACACACTTAGATGGACTCCTCATCTCTGAAGAAGAAACCAGAGAAGCTTTGAAGTTCATTAATGGAACCAAGATTACTCAGGTTGGAGTCAGTAGGTTACTATTCCTTGTGTTGGGTGAAGCATACAAATAATACTTCTTGTGCTTATTTTCATTAAGTTTGACATTCTCTCCTAACATATTAATAAAAACGACTTGGCAATGTTTTTACCTCAATATACCCCACCGATACCTCCCTATATAAATGCCAGTGGCTTTATGAATTGCCTTGCAGCCCCAAATGCCACTCCCCTCCCCACAATGTCTCCAAAGCAACTATTTTCTAGTCTCATAAACTTTGTAGAGCCTGAATGAAGATAAGCAGTATTTGTGTCTACTTAGTATCATTTTATGTATAACTGACTGAAAAAAATAAAAACTAAGCATTAGCCTGTGGGGAAAGAAATGCCTACATTTTACAAATAAAGAATCATATACTGTGGGTGTTTGGGATGTAGATTAGTGACAAAATGTTTACTCAACTTGGGTTAGACTTGGGTTAAGCCCTGGTCTTGATCCCAAACACTCAAGGCTCTATCTCTTTCTCCTTACTTTTTGTGGGAAACTTGAATGTTAATTCCTTAAACAACACAACAATTAACCTGGGATCTACTCAAAATGAAGAGAGGGAAACTTTTGTTGGTAAAAAATATAATTAAATTATTAAGAAAGACGTAGAGACTTGCCCCAATAGAAATCAAAGAAGACATTTTTAAGATGTGACTTTGGCACCAAATTAGAAGACAGACCAACAGCTCAGAACAAAGACCCAGTAGAGATCCAAATCTCTGGGAGAGCTTGACAGACATAGACCCACCTTTGTAGACCAAGGCAGCTGCTCAGTAGGAAGACTTAGGACAAATGCATTAGAACTTCACCGAGTGGTCTGGAGAGATGGCTCAGAGGTTAAAAGCGCTGGCTGCTCTTCCAGAGGACCTAAGTTCAATTCCCAGCAACCACATGATGACTCACAACCATGAGATCTGGTGACCTCTTCTGGCATTCAGATGTACATGAAGACAGAACACTGTATATATAGTAAGTTAAAAAAAATCTTAGAGTGATGAGCAAAGGGGTCAAGACCGTGCTTGTGAAACCCACAAAAAACTGGACAAGGGGGAGCTCTTGAACCCCAGACTGATGGCTGAGAGGCCAACAGGGGACTGATCCAGACTCCATGAATGTCAGTGAGGAGGCCTCAGAAATTTCTGGGGCCTTGGGCAGTAGATTAGTGTTCACCATGGCATACAAATGAATTTTGGGAGCCCATCCCACATGGAGGGATGCTCTCTCAGCCTAGACACATGGGGAAGGGCCTAGGTCCTGCCCTGAATGAAATGACAGACTCTGGAGATCCCCCCAAGGAGGGCCTCACCCTCCCTGGGGAATGATGTGGGGATTGGGCTGGGGTTGGGGGGGGCAAGGGAGGAGCGGTGGGGAAGGGAGCTGGGATTGACATTTGAAGCATGCATGTTTCTAATTTAAATAAAAACATATTAAAACGAATAAAATAAATTTTGTTGTTGAGAGTGATCCTAAACTAATATACAATTCCCTTTATGAAAGTATGGGAAGTTACCTGCCAATACAATCAAAATGTAATCTCCTAAGCAGAAAAAAAATTGCAGCCACTTTTAGTGGAGGGGGAAGAAAAGAAAAAAAATCTTCACTTCAAAAGGAAAAACCAAAAGTGTTTTAAAAGAAAGTATAGTTTTGATCATGGAAGCCATGACTGGGTTTGTCAGCAATAAAATTGGCACTGCCTTTCCTTAAAGGATACTATAAGGAAAGGAAAAAAAAGATAAGAAATATTCCAGTGAAGAAAATTTACAACACAGGTGTCAAAATATAGTCTTTATCAATATCCAGAATATATACAGAGAAAGACAACCAACTGAGGGGTGGGGGAGGAAAGGGTTTGAAAATGCATTTTTACTGGATAGGATATCAGAACAGTCACCTAATTTAGAAAAAGATTATTTACCACATTAATATCCAAAAAATGAAGGTTCAAACCACAATAATCTGCCAATTATCCTTAATCTTACAGATTATCAAAAATTTCAAGTTTCATCCATAATATGAAATAGTAATTATAATTGTCACAATCACCCCTCTTCACTTTGCATCTCTAAATGGTGAAGCAGAGATGACTCTCATGATGTTGAAAAGGAGCAGTACAACAAGAGTACACACTACAGGTTTCCACATAGTTTAAACCATGCAAGGCTTAGTGATGTGCTGTGAATGGACACACTCAGAACTAGACAGCAAGTGAATGGCAGACAAAAATGGTGCAGTGGGGATGGGTGTGAGGGGACTTGGAATGGGGCCATTGGAGCTTGCATGGCAGTGGTACTGTTCTAGATCATAAATCAGTCTCGTGAGGTCATTATATGGACGGTAGAGTATAACCATTCTTGAAGCTGGGTGTTATTTACAATGCCTCAGTGTTTGTAAAACAAGAGAAATTAAATTTAAAATTTATCTGGATTTAGAGGATATTTTAAGGGATAGGAAATGTTTGTTTATTGGACTACCCATCTTCCCTGGGAAACAAAACTTCTTAGCTATGTATAAATTAACATCAATGTGCTATTACTTTTATTCATCATGTTTTCTACTTTATTAGTTAACTCTCTTACAGCATTCTAGTTCTAAAGAGGAAAGACCTCGGATGCTTAGTGTATGGCCTTCTGCCAAAATTCTGACACAGATTTCAAAGTTAGGACCACACTGTAATCTGAATGGGAACTGGTACTTGAAGGTAATGGCTCATTCTACTAATACTTACATTGTCTTATTTAAATTGATCTTTGTAGTCAACATTGGTGTGAACTAGACAGATTAGGAACAAAAATTTAAGAGATAAAACAAGATGGGAAAGAAACCTTAAGATATACCGTCTTATGAAATGTCAAGTGTACAACACACTGTTTTTAAATGTAGCCATAACATTATACTTTAGCCCCTTATAACTCATTTTTCCTGAAAAGTTGAAACTTAGTGACCTTGGACTCTTTTTCCATGGCCTCCCATCTTCATCCTCAGAAACCACCATGAGTTTGGCTACTTTGATTCCACATCTAATTGAGATCACAGCATTTAATTTATAACACGTGGCTATCAAATTAAATGGCAAGCCTTAAATATTATCAGTTTAGTGGTCAATTATGCTTCAGTAAAGTTAGGAAAACATAAGGCAATTTATCATTTTTAAGGTAATAAATGTACTGTGTGTGTGTGTGTGTAAAACATGAAATGCTAAGGCTAAGTTCTAGAGAAATGTCACAGGGGTTCATCTTCAACTATGGTTATCACAGAATTAGAGATTTAAGATAAAGGTTGGCTATAAACTGAAGAGTACATTTTAAAACTAAGTTTGAGCCAACTTAATGTTTAGAGTCAGAGATCAAGCCAACATTTTAAAAACAAGGGAGCAGGAATTTTGGCAAGAGAATCAGAGAGTAATCCAGGCCTCAGCCAGGAACAAGTCACAGTCCCAACAACTTCTTGGCTATGTAAGGCCACCTGACCATATCAGAGTCCTTTCTAGAGCAGACATGAAGGACAGCAATGAAGCGAATAGCACTCTTGAAAGTAGGAAATACCAGTGACATTTTTTATATAGTATATATTGATATTGGACTGCAGTGCAGTCTCAGCGGTCCTTGGTGGTCCCAAGTTCTGGAATCATAATAATGCTTTAAATGTGTCCCAAATGAGGCTGAGATGGCCAGGTTTTTATATCTACCACTAACATGAGCCGAGCTTGGAAGGAGTGGGCACTAAGGCAAGTGGCTTTGCAGCTAAGGCTGTCCCCAAAGAAACTGATAGTGCTTTGCCAGCAGATGACACAGCACGTGCAGTGGGAACCCAAATGCCACACAACTGTGTCCATAACACAACAAACATCCCCGTTAGATCTTGTCCAGCTTTACCTTTCTTGTAAACTTAGAGTTTCCAGTTCCTAAAGGAATTCTAGTATTTGCTTTTTACATTTGGACTGTTTTGCTAGATTTTTAAATCTAATAATTTTGAATTTGTTTGCAAGATTCAGAAGTAACATGTAATATGAATTATTGTATAGATAACTGCCTTAAATTTAGATGGACAACATCTCTTTGAAATCACAAATCTAGAAAAATTGGAGAATTTGAAATGGGCATCATTCAGCAATAATAACCTCTCCAAAATGGAAGGCCTGGAGTCCTGCGTTAACCTGGAGGAGCTCACATTAGATGGCAATTGCATCTCAAAAATAGAAGGTGAGATAGAGACTTATTAAGAGCCACCAAGTCTGAAATAACTCGGAATGCTAAGGACAGAGTTTCCAAAAGGCAGATATTTAGAGGAGCTTCAAGAAGGCCTGCATCAGGGTCTTATGAACACTGCTTGCCAGAACTGGTGATGAACTTCTTTTTTTTTTTTCAGTTACTACTGTACTTTATTGTGTTCAACCAAATCACCATGTTACAAAAATAACAAGCTGCCGTAATAAAAAATAACACTCCTCTACCCAGCCCCAGTTAGCATCGTTTTACTTTCAAGCCTAGAAATGTCATATACACATCCAAAGAACACAAGAGAGAGAAAAACAAAAACAAAAAGCAGACAACCCCCCCAAAAGAAACAACCCCAACAACAACAATGGTGATGAACTTCTAAGCATAGTGAGCCCCAGTAGCTGACTGTCACCCCTAGACCTCTTTCCTTTCCTAGTGCAGGGAATTACCATTTACTACCAAACCTAGTGAGTAGAAACAAGGTGGCCATTAACATTTGCAACGCTGAAGAAAGGTATGGGTGAGATCAAATAGTCCACTACATTTGACAAGATAAGGAGCTAATGTTATGTTTAGAAATACAAAGATGAACAAAAATGAAAATTGTGCTTAGTAAAAATTAAAAATGGAAAATCTCTATACATTTTCTCTGGCTCCACTTACAAAGCAATTAATCTGCTTTAATAAGGCTTCAGTCATAATGAGATGAGTATATTCTGACTAAATTCAATATAAAAACATTTATTCTATGCCATAGAGTAAAGCTAAATTCCCTTTCCCCACTAAGTATCTTAGACTCTTCAGATCGTTTGTCTGTGCTTATCTGCAGCTAAAGTTCAACATTTAGATGCATTGTCTGAAATATACTAAATTAAATATTCTGTGAGTGTCTCAGCTGCTATCCTGACCCTCACTTGATGCCTCTAATGGCAAGAAATTGAAAGAATCCTTCTGTGACCTGCTAAAAACTGACTCTATTCCCCCTTCCTAAAAACCATGCTATTTAATTCCATAGCGCCTTAGAAGCAGGTTTGGCATGCCCTTTGTATGGATGAGGAAATGGAGAAGTACTGATACCATTTACCTGCAGCCCTGTGCAATACACTTAAAGGCATCAATGACTCCAAAATTCTTATCTTTCAGCCAGGTGTGTAGTGATCCAATGAACTGTGAATTTGAGGCCAGTCTGAGCTACATATCAAACCTTGCCTTTTAAAAAAAGTTCTTTTTTTTTTTTCACTGCTCTCTCCTGCCTGTATGCTTCTCCATGCCTGCAGTGCAGGGTAAACCTTAGGGTTTGAGTCTGCTGGGAGAAGTCAGCCTCTAAACTTCATTTTAAAAATCATTTTAAGTTTGTAGTATGAAAATTGTGCCAAATGGTTGTCATTAATACATCTGATTGCCTAATTTCCATACTGTGATACTCTGGTTTCTAGACTTTAGTATTCTAATATGAGAGCTGGTAGCTATTTTGTTTTTGTTTTTGAAGGAGAAATTGCTACCTACAAAGCGCCTTTCTTTAACACCTAAGAAAAATGAATCTACTTAGAAATTCAAAGTCAAAATCTGATGCATTAATGGCACTTTCTGCATATGATTGTCCTTCTGAAACACCAAGAAAGAAATGATGGAATTATTTCTTGTCATGGATTCCTTAAAGTTGTTGAAATTTACCAATAAGAGCATCAGTGCCGTGGCCAGCTTGTTCTGTTTGAAACTAACCTGCTGTCTCAATTGCTCCTTGACTTGGCTAATATTCTAGGCATCGCCAGGTTGACTAAATTAAGCCGCCTCAGCATGAACAACAACCTTCTCACCGGCTTGGAAAAGCACACTTTTGATAACATGCTTCATCTCCATTCGCTGTCTCTCGAGAACAACAGGATCACATCACTGAGTGCCCTACAAAAGACGTTTACCCTGATAGAGTTGTACATAAGCAATAACTACATAGCTGTGAACCAAGAGATCTACAACTTAAAGGTGACCACCTGGGCTAACAAGTTTCCTCTTTTCAAAGCACTTACTGTTAGTTTATGCAATAGAAGCCATGCTCACTGAACAGAGTTTGTTGAAAACTATAAGGGAAACTCAAATAACAAGGTTTATTGAAATACATTTGCATTCATTTAATGCAAATATACAAATGGCACCAATATGACAGCAATCTGATATATTTGTAGGGTAACTTTTTACCAATATATATTAATTGTGCAAATTACTTTGTTTCATTATGATATTTTCATGGCACTCACAGTTTGCTTTGATCGTATTCAGCCCCCTTTATTGCCCTCCCTTCCCTCCTGATCCTCTTCCTTTTCTTCTCCCCACCCATAACATTCCCCCTTCTACTCTCCACACTAACTCCATATGGGCAAAAGCATACAATACTTGTCTTTCTGAGGCTATCTTATTTTCCCTGAACATAGTGATCTGCAGTTCCTGAAAATGTCACGTATTTGTTCTTCTTTATGACCGAATACTACATAATATTTACATGCCATAGTTTCTTACCCATGCATCCATTATCCATGCATGTAACTTAGCTGCTGTGACTCATGCTGTAGGAAGCATGGATGTTCAGTTGTCTGCATAATCCACTAACTTCAGCGGCAGCCATCCACTTAGGAGCAGTGTATAGATCTACTTTCAGTTTTATAAGGACCCCTATACTAATTTCCATAGTGGCTAGGATAATTTACATCACTGTCAATTGCATATAAGAGTTTCTTTCTCCTCACATCACTGCCGATGTGTGTTGTGGTTGTTTTCTTTGCTTTGCATTGTTTTGTTTTCTTGCTAGCATCATTTTTGACCAGGGATAAGATTGAATCTCAATGTGGTTTTGATTTGCATTCTCCTATTTTGTATATGTGTCTACTTTTCTTGTCCATTTGAATTTCTTCACTTATGTTCAGTTTATGTTCAGCTTATGTGCCCATTTATCGATTAGATTATTTGGCCTTTTGTTTTTTAATATTTTGTATATTTTAACTGTTAAACCAGAGTCTCTCTCATCTATGGTCGGTCTGTTCACTCTGGTGAATGTTTCCTTTCTGTGAAGAAGTCATTTTAATGTATGCAATTCTGATTGCTAACTTTCTGGGCTACTATAATTCTATTAGAACTCCCTTAATCTTTACATCTGGCATTTTCTAACCATACATCAGGTATAAGGCTAAGATTTTTTTATCCATTTTGAGTTCATGCTGTTTTGTTTTGGATTTTAGATTTATTTAATTTTATGTGTGAGTGTTTTGTCTACATGTGTGTATGTGTACTACCTGAAAGCCTGGTGCCTGTAGAGGCCTGGAACTGGAATCTCAGATGGTTGTAAGTCACCATGTGGGTGCTGAGAATTGAACCTGGGTCCACTGCAACAACAACAATTGGTCTTACCCACTGAGCCTTCATTCTTGCCCTTGGGTTGATACTTTTACAGAGTGAGAAATGAGAATCAATTTTGGTTTTCTATGCATAGGGGTCCAATTTTCCCAGCATTATGTATTATATTAAAGAAATATATATATATATCAGGAATCAGAAGGATCTGCATGGGCATATTCTTGGGTCTTCTGTTCTGTTCCACTGGTGTACGTGTCTGTTTTGACTTGAGAACCATACTGGCTTTTGTTCTATTGTTTGTTTTCATTATGGCTCTGAAGCAGTTGGAAGTGAAACAAAAGTATCTCATTTTCATGCTCAAATGTAAGAACCAGTATCTTCTTTGCGAGCTAGTTTTATGTCAACTTGACACATGTTGTAGTCATCTGAGAAAAGGGAACTTCATTTGAGAAATTGCCTCCAGAAAATCAGGCTGTAGGCAAACCTGTAGGGCATTTTCTTAATTAATGATAAATGTGGGAGGGCCCAACACAATGTGGGTAGGGCCACTGCTGAGTTGGTGGTCCTGTAAGAATGCTGGTTGAGAAAGACACGAGGAGCAAGCCAAAAAGCGCACTCCCCGATGGCCTCAGCGTTAGCTTTTGCCTCCAGGTTCCTGTCCTACTTGAGTTCCTGTCTTGGTTTCTATCAATGGACTGTGATTTGGAATATACACGCCATTAAATTCTTTCTTCCTCAAGTTGCTTTGGGTCATGGTGTTTCATCACATCAATAGTAACCCTAACTAGGACACCTTCCTTCTATCAAAAATGCTTTCTTCAATAGTGGTAAAGATTCCCAAACCACACATTCTTTTAACAGTTCTGTTTTCACTACAAATTCTCTATAGTCATATTTTATCAGTTTCTCTGAACTTTTCTGGTCAATTTTATTATTTATTGGATTTTCTTTTGTTTTTGTTTTTCCAGTACTGAGCTGAGGATCAAACTCAGGGCTTCAGGCATGCTAAGTAAGCACTCTACCTTGAGCTGTATCCCAGCCCTTATTCAGAATTGATCTCTTTTATTTTCCTAAAGAAACGCTAACTCAAGACTACTGTGTAACAGGCTTTACTGAAGGGATTAGCTTCAAATGCAACCTGTTACTTCATTGTCTCTTCAGTTCCTGGCCACTCCCTATGAGTGATACATTGCTTCATTTGCTGTGACTGTTATTTTCTTCCAACAACTTGCATCAGCTCCTTGTCTTTCCCAACATTCAGTCTTCTCTTCATCCTCTTTCCCAATACACAACCTGGGTACCAACAGTGTCAGCAGGAAACAAGCCCATCATGGTATTGAGACGCTTCATTCCCTCCTTCCCACACTTACTCAGTGACATTCCTTTACTAAATGCAAATTTTCCCAATAGATTGCTTGTCCTACCTTTTCAAAGAGCTGACACACTTCAAGCTTGTCTTTTTTTCAAGTGACATTGTTTTCCATTCCCTTTACATAGTAAGTACACAAACATACCACCGAATAGGTCATTACTCCATGACCAAGGTATACAGGTTTAAGTATATGAACATTTTCTCTACACCTTTGCCACTGATAATACATCTAACAGCAGAATCTTAAAAGGGATAATGATATATAGTATGAACCACAGAAATGTTGTATACTGTCATCTCTTAATGGTCTAAAGGGAAACCCTTATACTTAAAGTATAATTAAAGGCACTCAAATTCTATGAAATTATATATAATTCAAACATTAAAATTCAAGTCTAACTCCTGGAAAAATAACTTGTTGGAGTGTGATTTGCATACATACATAAATTGAATTATCTTTATTATTTAGGGTTTATGCAACTTGGTCATTCTAGACATGTTTGGAAACATTATTATATGGAACCAAGAAAACTACCGATTGTTTGTGATATTTCATCTTTCAGAACTGAAGGCCTTGGATGGAATTTCAATTGTAAGGATATTATGTTCTCTCTGTCCCTAGTCCTAGATTTATCTGTTCCAACTTACGTTGTTCTTAGTCTCGGCCTTCATTATTATTTATTTATTTATGCTTTCATTGTTTTTCTTATATATTATGCCTCCTATTATATGCTTTATGTTTTATGTAAAATGTGGAATGTTAAAAATCTATGAATTAATAATGGAACATGAAGCATGGGCTGGAGAATTGGACTTCAAATGGAAAGGCAATAGAAGTGCTCTGAATAGCCAGAAACATATATTAAGAATTTTCATCTAATAACAGTATTTATGGAAGTAGGGGAAACAACAGGTTTTTTAAAAATTACTAAAATAATACAGGGGCAAAACAATAAGAAACTGAACCAGAAGGAGGAGACTCAGAAAACTTCCTGGGTGTGGTGGCATACACCTATAATCCTAGCACTCCAGAGGCAGAGGCAAGCAGATCGCTATAAGCTAGAGGCCAGCCTGGTTGACATAGTGAATTCCAGGGCTTCCAGGCAGGGCTACACAGAAGACAGACTCTCAGAAACAAACAAAAATGGAAAGCTGAAACTTGAGAGATATACTAGGGGAAATTAACAGAATTTATCACTCATGAGCAGCAAACATGGAAAGGTGTCTACACAACTTGCAACTACAATAAAAGTGTCATGGAGGAAGTTGGGGTTACCTCTTTGGGTTCTTAGTCTTCCAAAAAGAATGTTTAAAGAGACTCACTAGAAAGCTCAAGGTCAATATTACTAACATTTAAGAGAAAACAACAGGGCAAGCAAATTATAAATCTTGGTAGCCTTTGGGAGAAGGCTTATGACAGAGAAAGAAAGCCATGCATTTTGAATTAGGCTAACAAGTTCAACAATGAAGGTCAGCAACCTGCCACACAGCAGCAAGTAGGTGTGTGACAAAAGGGGGCAGCTTCAGAGCAGGATTCAATGCCAGAGAAAACGTGCTTAGGTTTTGGTTAGTATCCAAAAGAAAGTGATAGAAAAGGAAAAGAGAAAGTCACACTTTTCTGGTTCATAGGCTTTAAAAGATGACATGGTGGTGTGTCGTGACTACACTGAGGATGATATTTCCTAAAGGAAAAGCACACTATCTCGTTGGGGAAATAATTATGCTTCCAACTCTTTAGCATAGCTCTAAGTGAATAAGCCTGAGGTGATCTCTTGGAAAGGTAATTTGACAGGCCCAGATGAATTAACTGTTAAGAGAGGAAACAATCCTATGTCATGTCTCCACTCGGGCCAGAGGTAGATTCCATGCTTTTGACCAGGAGGAAATAGCTTTCCCTTAATGAGCCTCAAACAAAGTCCTGATATTCTCCAAGAGCACTGTAACAAAAGGTCCCATAATGCATCTTAGGGAGATGAGATGGTCACTTTTACGTTTTATGAGACATTAGCTTATCTGACTAGAAATAGCAAGCAGGTAGCTGAAATCATAGGGCTAAGCTTGGATATGAAATTTCCATTCAGTTTTTTTTTTAGATTTAGAAAAAGTTTGAAGAGAATGGGTAGTTAAACTGAAAGCATGCAAGGCTGTCTAGAAAAAGAGAATAGGGAATTCAAAGAAGTCTGAGAAGGGCTTTCATATTTTGCTTAAGAAATGTTAAAAAAGAAAAAGGGAAACAGTGAAAAGTGGGAGCAGTGGGAAGCAGAGGACAACACAGCCCTAGGAATTTCTGAGATGTAAGTAGACCAGGAATGGCGCAGATGAAAGCATGATGCGCACCAGGGATTCAGAGACGTTGCATGATTTGTTTCAAGTTAGACGGGTCTTTATTTTTAACTGAGGGAAGGCTTAGTCTGTGAAGAACTAAAGAGCTGTCTAGGTAGTTACAATTTCATTTTATTCCATCTTTGTAAACATTTCTATCTTTCAAAAATCGTTTTGCATGAAGAGTATGTATTCTCGTTTCAAATATGAAGTCTTTTTTGTGAGTTAGGAATATAAGAAGGGAGGGTAACTGAATGTCGAGCAAATGACTTATCAGTTTTATCTAACAGACTGATAAATTACTGCCTGGGTTAACTGCCTGGCTATGCTATTTTTCAGTATTAAAATTGGTTGCATTCTGTTTCATATCTTCTATCTCTTTGCTGGTGTGTATTTCCTTGCTGATAGTTTGTGTTTTTATTTGATTCAAGTGCATTCATAATTGCTGAAGCATTTTTGTGAGGCCTGGTTGTCAGTAATTACTATATGCCATCCTAGAGGATATGTTGTGGTTTCACACTGAGAGGCTTTTCTGTTTTTCCATGGACAATTTTGGGTCCGTAGAAGAGCAGAGATGACCTATTTCAGCAGCCCTCCCCTGGCCATGCACCAGCGGGAAGATGCTGGGCAACTTTGTTGCTGTTAGGAGGAGTTAGAGAGGCAGCCTCAAGTGTGTAGTTCCTCAATGCCAAGGCCAGGGTAGGAGTTCATACTTTCCAACACGTCTCCATTGATTCTGTGTGGCCAGGAGAGACTCCTTGTTAAATTGTCCATGGACCTCCACTGATTCATCCTGGCTGTGAGAGACAGAAATGCGTCATTAATATTCTACAAGACCCCTGTTATGATAGCTAATAGTGGCAAACCCAGCCCTCCACCCCACACACCATGTGGTCCCCAGTAACAAACACATTGTGGTGAAAGTTGGTTTGGTTTGGTTGTTGTTTTCTGGGATAGCATTGTGCTGGGAGGGAATGCAGGCTCAGTCTCTCCTTCAACACAGGAACGCTGAGGAGTGTCTTGCTGTAGTATAGCAATACTGAGTAGCCCGTTCCGCACTTGGTGGTGGGGAAAAGTGTGCTTTCTGGTGCTTAGATGGAACAGGCCACTTATTATCTAAAAGTTTCACAGTTATTGTCATGCCCAGCTCTTCCCCCTTTGCTTGTCCGCTATCTAGAGGAAGTCAGATGGTTATGGACTTTCTTTTGTTTTCTGGCTTCCCAGCACCCAGCCAGGCATATATGAGGCAAAAAAACAAAATCAAGATGTCATTCCTAAGGCCCCAAAGTTCCTAGTGCCCTGGAATCATCTTGTGTGTATTTCATCTGTCCAGTGTGCTAGGTGGGTGGGAGTAGCTGTTTCTACTGAAGATTAAGGAGTGTATCTGTCATTTACATCTTAACTAGAGGTTGTCTATAGAAGAGCTCATCACTTTCCAAATGTCCTCATAGGAACCTTCAGAAATCGAGAATGCAAAAGATTTGTTTGGTGGTAGACTTACGTCTGACATGATTGCCGAACGACAAGGACACTCCAACTTTGTTCAAATGCAAGAACTAAACTGGACTTCATCATCCATCAGGTACAATCACTTTATTGCATTTTTAATTATAATTACAAGTATAATTACTGCCACATTTTCTGACTTTCCTTTCCAAATATAATTGTCCTAGTCTATCTCAGACACCCCTTGAAATGATGTGATAATTTTTATTATCAGAAACTATGATTAAAAAGTTACCACAAGGGTTTGTTTCCCTTCTGGTTTTATTTCTCCTATTCCTTTTACAACTCGTCATGTTAGGTTTACCACTCATATATAGTTTTTTTAAGGAGTGCAAAAATATAATTACACCTGAAGAAAATCATAAAAATCAATGTTAGTTTAAAAAATCCTATTAACACTTTTAATTGTACCTTATTAATTCTAATGGGATCCTCAGATGCATGATAGAACATGACTGTGGAATTGTTATGTTCAGGCTCCAGACTTGTCTGGCATGTGAATTTCCAGAGCCTCTTAGTGACTAGAGGCCTCAATCACCATTCTCAACTGAGCACTGAAACCAGTGTTGAGAAGGTTTTCCAGATCTCAGAAAAGTCTAGTTTCAAAGCCCTGACTGCCATCTCCTTCCTGTCTACACCCTTCACTTCTTTTCACTTGGGAAACAGCCTACTTCACATACATCCACGGAAGCTTAGGACCTGATTGTCTTATAACTTACTCTATCAAGTCTGCCGTGATTTCAAGACCTTGTATGTTAACTTGTAGCTCAACTGGAAATGTTTACTGTGCTGTCTTCTACAGTAATTGTTTAATGGTAATCGGTAAGGGATTTTTTTAAGTAATCAAACGCTATGTCATGTTCTTCATACCTGTGCAACAAAAATATACACTTGGCTGGACATCAATCTCCAATATTTGGCATTGCATAGAACTTTTCCAGTGAGACTCTTCACTGGCTTTGGGAGTCATTTGTGGACGAACTCACCCTGTCCCCTTAAAATAATAAGTGTATTTGCTTTCTAACTCAGGACTGTGGATCTGATTCCAGTTGACCACTTTAGAAATGTGTGCAATGTGAACCTACAGAACAACCACCTCACCTCCTTCAGCGGCCTCATCTACCTGCCCAACGTGAAGGCACGTGGCTGCAAAGCTGTATTTTCTCTCAAAGACTTCAGCACAAGTTTTAACCTTCACTTTACACTAAAATGTATTTCCTTATTAAGGTGTAGAAACTATTCCCTAAGTCGTATTTTATTTTGTTTTTCATTAATCAAGAAAAAATTCTTAGTCTTGCCTCCCAACGTTTTTATTTTTTTAACCATCTACCTTACATCCTTGACGTACAAACAGATCTTACTCTTCAGTAGGATGAAAGGCCGTGTCTCCAGTGAGTATGTATGAAACCAAGTTGGGAATCAGATGGCTCTCAAAGTAGTCTCATTGTTTCAACTCAGTCAACAATAAGGCATCTAACCACAGAGCCAAAAATTTTTCTAAGTAATTATTTCATGTTTCAAGCTTAGACAAACCAGGAGTGCAGAGTGAGAAAGTTGGGTAGCTGGCTAGTGGCTTGGATATTTTATTTGCAATAATTCTCCAACATGTAAAATCATTAAAAACACATTCCAAGCCAAATCTAAATGCTTTGGAATAATTTTATTTTTCATAATAATATATTATTAGTTACATTCTCTATTCCAAGTGTTCGTCAGACCATTTTAATATGTTATTGACATTTGATTAATAAGATGTTCTTTCTGCAGGTCTTATGCCTCAACTATAATCATATTGAATCAATCATGCCTAGACTAAAACCTCAGACTCACCTAAGCAACAGACAACTGCTCTACCAGAAAGTGCCTTCAAGTGGCTATGGACAGCAAGGAACCTCAAAACTAAATAGGTACTTTTCAAATTCTTTAATTGTCACACTTAAAAACAACCAAAGAAGTAACACAATCTAAGGCACATATTTGGCTGATTTTAAGAATTATTTTAACAAACTATATGCCAAAAATAAACCTGGAAAATAAAGAGATGAACTATGTCTTTGTCATTGTTCCTCAATTCTAACATTAATAGGAAAGATATCTTGCAAAGATCAAGACACATCTCTTGCTTTCATATACATTTATAAAGGATGGATGGCTAGATAGGTAGATATACAGACAGATGGACAGACAGAGATGTTTGTGTATGTATATGTGAAATGTGTGTATCACCAAGTCAAAATATTTTCATTTGTCTCAATGAAGAATATCCCTTGTGTTTACCATCTTTATTGAAGTACAGTTTGAACATAACAAAGTTACCAACTTCAGTGTGCCATTTTGATTTCTGATGAATGTATTCAGCCCTGTAATTATGGCTAAAACCACACTGTGGGAAGACTGCCCCTCAAAACACCCTCGTTTTTCTTCCCCTTCACCCACATCCCAGCCATTGGCAAAGCCACTGATCTGCTTTCTTTCCCCATGATTTTTGCCTCTTACTAGAATTGCATAAGGTTGGAATTACATAGTAAGGACTTTTTCCATTTTTATTAGAATTAATTTATTGTACTCAATATTAGGTTTCATTATGGCATTTCCTATGTGTCCGTAACATACCTTGGTTATCTTCAGTCCCCTATTGTTATATCCTACTCCCTGTCCCAGAACTCTCCCTTCTCCACCTCCAAGCCCTCCCAATTTCATTTTGTGTCTGGTTTCTTTCACTTAGCTTACTTTTTGAGATTCATCCCTTGTCATTGCAAGGGTCAGTAACTAATTTCACTACACTGTGGTCACTGTTTCAATATGTAGATTACAAGAAGATAAGCCACTAACTTATTTTTTTCAATATTGTTTGGATGTTCAGGGTTCTCGAAATTCTTTATAAATTTTAAGACAGTTCGTTTTCTCCTAAAGAGCTTTTGACAGAGATTATATATAATCTACTCATCAGTTTGAAATAATTGCCATCTTAATAATACTCAGACTTCTAATCCACAAACATGAAATAATTTTTAACTGACTGACACCTCCATTGGTTTCGTTCAGTTATGTGTAGCTATCCTTGTATACGTTTTGTGCTTCTTTTTTGGAATTTATTCTCAAGTCTTCTGAATTTATTTTCTCTTACACTGTTGTAAAAAGTAAAAAAAATGTTTTCTTAATTTTTATTACTGGCACTGGAACTTCAGACCATTTTTATTATTTTGTCTTATGGCTTTGATGAAGTGATTTATTAGCTCAATTAGTTTTTTTTTATAAATCTGTTTAATACATATAGGTATTATGTCTTTGAGAATAAAGATAACTGCACTTCTAATGGAATACCTCATTTTTCTTTTTCTTGCCTGATTATATTGACTTCACTTCTCATTGTGACTTTCTGTACTTTATTCTTTTCCATATAAGCATTTTAAGAGATAAAAAATTATTATTGTTATTACAAAAACACTGATAAACTATCAAATGTCAAAAGCTCATCCAAATTTTCGCCTTACTTTCACTTTATAGTAAATACACTTCAGACCTTTTTATGATAGAGTTGCTTTCAAATCAAGTTATGACCTCAAACATAACTGTGTGTTTCAGAGATTCAATAAGCAATGAAAATTTGCCTCCAATAATGCAAAGTTTAGAGGTTCTTCACTTGGGATACAATGGAATTTGTAACTTAGTCCAGCTACAACTTAACCGACTAAGAAACTTAAAATTCCTCTTTCTACAGGGTGAGTAGACATGCTGTTCATAAATCCTTTAACAAGCAAGCATCATCATTTACTCTAATGATCATTAACAACAAAAATTTAATAATTACAAATGTTTTTCATTTACTTTAATTGCATATAAAAGAACAGTTTTAAAAATTAATTGCATGTACTCATGCAATTGTATATTCTCATACAAATATATATTGTATGCTAAGTGTATTCTCTACCTCCCTTGCCTCCCCCTTCTGTCCCTCACTAATCAGTCCCCTTTGTTCTCTTAGGTAGTTTTTCTGATACTACCTTAATTTGATTAATTAAGAATATAATCTTAGCCGGGCATTGGTAACACACGCCTTTAATCCCAGCACTCGGGAGGCAGAGGCAGTCGGATCTCTGTGAGTTTGAAGCCAGGCTGGACCGAAAGCCTCCAAAACAATATAGAGAAACCCTGTCTCTTAAAACCAAAAAAAAAAAAAAAAGAATATAATCTTATTCTTCCTTGTGGCTGAAAAAACCCACTGTATATTTATTCATCATATTTTCTTAGCTATTTCCCTGCTGCTGGACATCTGGGAGTAGGGAAAAAATTAAGTGAGGTTCAATGTGTCTAAATAATGTATCCAAGTTTGCACCAGTGTTATAGTGATCAGGTCTGTCTAACTCTGACGTATATGCAGTTTTGATCCAGAGTATCATTAATATATGTACTCATAATGACCTGGCCCACAGTGGTATCAATAGGTATGATAAGTCTAAAACTCAGTTGTAAAGGAGTAAATACTAGACTAAATGACTAGATATATCAAAAAGAGAGGAAAACTAGTCCAAGACTATTTTGTCACTGAATTAACAGTTAGACAAACTGGATTACTAAAGCTAGAGAAAGTTTTTTGGGAGAAAGACTGCTCATTAGAGATTAGGGAAAGATCAGTTTGTGTTACAATTTAGAGATATAAAAATGTATGTTCTTTTTAAGTTTTAAAACCCATTTGATAAATATTTAAATAAATGTGGGTACATAAACTTTGATTCTGGAAGTTGGGCTCATGCGGGATGTTATAACTGTTTAGGAAATGAGATCAGTCAGGTCGAAGGGCTGGACCACCTGATTGTCCTTCAGGAGCTGGTTGTCGACCATAACCGCATCCGAACGTTTAATGAAAGTGCTTTTGCTAAACCGAGTTCCTTGCTGACCCTTCATCTAGAGGAAAACAGACTTCGAGAGTTGGGAAAATTGCAATCTTTGGTCAAACTGGAGAAACTCTTCCTAGGATATAATAAAATCCAGGTAATGTTTTCCGGGGGAGGGGAGGTATTGTTGTTTTGAAGTTTATGTAGCTGAAATCCTCTGTAATCTGAACATAAAGCTCCCAAATATACTAGAGTATTGTGACTGCTGTTTATCAAGTCTATCCCGGGCGTATCGCAAGGCATGTACTGTACTCTGATGCAAAGGGGTTTTCACCCCTTCTAGACATAAAACATGGGCAATAAGCACCTACCCACTGATGCTAGTTTAGTTCCATTCTAAAACTGGTGTCACTAATCATAGTTCGCACTGATTCCTTGACGCTCTTGGTCTAAGCTGCCCCTGAGTCTCAGCAGACGCCTTCCTCTGGCCCCTTCACCCGCCTCGGGCCCTTGGTCTACTTGACATTGGCATCTATCTGACTGACCTGGCTTTAACACCTCAGCTCTCCCCACTCCCGTCTTCCTTAGACAGTCCATTGTTTTATGTACCCAGAATTCAGCTGTTGCTTTGGGAGTGCTTCACCAAACTGGACCTTCTAAGACTGTCTCCTGAGGTAGCACACCTTGTAGGTTCTGCTGTGTGCCTCATCTCCCACACTGCAGTGTTACCTTTGCAAGTCACGTGTTAGGTGTCTATGGTCTTCACTCAGATTCACTCAGATGATCCAACTGGAACTATCTGAAACCTGAAACCACTTCAGAGTAGTTAGAAGATGCAAGCTAACCAAATGATCCTTTATTACCTTTTACTAGGAAATTGCAGAACTGGAAAAACTTGAAGTTATCCCTTCTCTCAGAGAGCTTACTGTCTATGGCAATCCAGTGAGTATTTGCTTTTATAACTTATTAATTTCCAAGTTATCATATCTAATTCTTATATGATATGAGAAAGTGATTTGCTTTTTCTACTCCTACATACACAGCTAGGGCTTAGTGTTGTCTCCACATGATTGAACTGTAAACCATTACTGTCAAATGTAAGCATGTGTGTTTCACATTCTGCATGGCACCCTTTGGTTTACCTACCTACAGCTGTGCCAATAATATCATGCTGTGTTATTACTAACTTTTCGTATTGTCTTTTTTTTTTTTTTTTGGTTTTATGAGACAGGGTTTCTCTGTATTGTTTTGGAGGCTGTCGGTCCAGCCTGGCCTCGAACTCACAGAGATCCGCCTGCCTCTGCCTCCCGAGTGCTGGGATTAAAGGCGTGCGCCACCACCGCCCGGCTTCGTATTGTCTTAATTCTTGTAGAGTGTTTCTGCTTGTCCTCCTCATCCATCTCTGCATTCTCATTAGATCCTTTACTGTCTTTGCTATTCTTTACCCTTTCACTTTCCTGTGGATTTTAGGAAGCAAATTAAGTTAAAGGAAAATCTTGTTGATGCTTTAATTTGAATTGCACTTACTTTAAATTAATCTGGGAGACCCTTGTAACTTTTCTTATTGGAGTCTTTGAAGGGAGCCAATAAATAGCACCCCATGCCCATTTAACATCTATGCAAACTGAAAAAATATGACAATGGAGAGATGTTTAGTGTGCCAAGCAGGAAAATCCAGCATAAAACTGACAGCAGAAGTTGTAGAACTGAAAAAGTCATGAGGCAGATGAGTCCAGGGTTTCACAGAAGGATGTCAAAGGCAGAAAGACTATGAATAAGAGAGAGGGTTATATGTTAGGGTCTTTCATCCAAGCCAGAACAGTTCATTTCAAGCTGATATCAAAGAAGTCAGATCCATTCCTGTCGTTGGTGGCATCTAGATCCAATTGGAAAGCATCACACGCTGCTCTAGTGTTTTGTTCTGGGGTTTTCATTTGTTTGTTTTTTAATTTATGGTGCTGGGAACTATTGTGGGGAAATGGGTTGGCACTGCTTGGGAAGTCTTGCAGGGTGATGGCACAAGATGGCAGTGATCAGGTCAGACTGGATGCCTGCCTTGGAAATGTCAGATAGGCATGTTGGTAGATTACAGAAGTATGCAATGTGATTGCAAAGGACCAGGAAACTCCTGGTAGAAACCTCTCTCTGTTGGAGGAGAGAGCTTGGCAGAGCCGTATCTGATTGAAATAGCAAAAGTCATAAAGCCAGCACAACTGCTTGACAAAGATCCAGCAGAGCTCAGAAGCAGGTGCCACTTTGGGTGTTGATCTCCACATGTTGCACACTTAGGAGACTTTTAATAGTTGTACAATTTGGGGATACTGGATTGATGGGAAATTTCTTATGAATTATTTATGTCTTCTCTCAGGACTACTGTTTCCAATCTTCTCCAGAAAAGTCCTGAGCATATTACCCCTCCCACTTTTAGGGATATACCATTATATATCCTTGTGCCTTGAGATTGTGATACACATAAGGAAGCCAGTGGTCTTTTTATGAGGCTATGGGATATTCTTAAAACATCTGCCCCACATACTTAGTAACAAGATAATCATAACTAAGTCAGCTTACAAAGGCCAACAAGACTTGGTGGCTAGAGGAGGTGGCCACAGATCAGATTGCAAGTTTCTTCTCACTATACACTCAGGAGATTATATGGCATATACAGCAACAAAGTTAGATTTGCTGAAGTTACCTCTGCTCTACACAGAGACTTATCTTGGTGGGCAAATAATGGTGTGGAAATATGATAAAAGAATGAGGCATCAGGACCTCCCTTTCTTAGAAAGTCAGCTCATGCAGAGCTGCTGTGGTGTCTTATAACCAATGAGCAAAAGAATGCCAGGATTAGACATATAAATAAATTCTACAAAGACATAAAATGTAAGACATTGTATTATGCCAGAAATTGATTAATAGCTACAGCATCTTTGGCCTGAGGATTTTTCTTGGGCACTGTGACTACTAAGAGTTAATAATACAATGGTTGAGACATGACAACCTGCCAGGGCTGGCTTGGAAATTTTCTTTCTGCCTAGCGTCCTTGAAGCCACAAGAACTGCCAGCCTGAGAACAAGCTGTCATCTGTCTCTAGATTCTTAAAAATTGGGTTATAGGGTTGATGAGTAAAAATGATATTGAAGGTAACTATGTATCAAGGATGACTAAACTTGAGGGAAAATTAATGTAAAAGATAACTTTGTTTCTGTCACGGTTTATCAATGATGACTAAACTTATGTGCAAGAGAAAATGTTAAACACATGTCCAGAAGCAAAGCTGATATGATCTTTGGAACAACATGAATCTATCCCTGCCTACTGGGTTTTGTGTAAATAAAGAAACACTCTGGCTGCTAGTCAGTCGGGCTGCAAGATTCTCATCTTCAACACCATGAATTGGCTCACCTCTTCCCTCGCCTACTCTTGCCTCTGCTCTGGAACCTGCCAGCTGCCGGGACATGTCCCTGCAAGAGCTCTTGGAGGAGTTAAAATA
The DNA here is from genome assembly GCF_017639785.1 of Mesocricetus auratus. NCBI lineage: Eukaryota > Metazoa > Chordata > Mammalia > Rodentia > Cricetidae > Mesocricetus > Mesocricetus auratus. The sequence goes on along the minus strand of NW_024429186.1, from coordinate 44,131,303 downwards.
CTGTCCCAGTGATGACCTTCTTTCCAAGAAGGAATACAGGAGCCATGTGTGGACTTGCTTGCCCTAGTAGAGAGGGGCAAGGTGGTTGTGGCCGCCATAGTGCTAGGCAGTAGTAGTTTTGTTCTCCCACCAATAAGCAGTCCCCTGTAACTTGCAGTGTTCGTCTTTCCTGTTCATAAATACGTAATATGTCTTATGCATTTCAACTAAAATTTAGAATTTTCTTGAGATGGGGAAGATTATCAATGGTTTCTAGGTGACAGAAGCAAGAAACTGTGGTGTGCTATTGGATAAAATGGTAACTAGAGAAAATGACTGGTTACTGTGTGTCTCAAAAGGCAAGAAAAAAATCTAAATTTTTTCCATAAATACTGATAAATGGAGATATACTCACCTGATTAAATAAAGTATACATTTATCCAAATATACGGGTACTATATCATTGACTACCCATCAATGTGTATAATTTTGTTTTTATGTTTGCTTTAAAAATTAATCTAAAATATTACAGAAAGCATATTTATTTCCACACAGAAAAAGATTTATATTTTTCCATAAAGGCTTGAATTATCTTTGATAGGGTTTCTTCTATTGTTTTTACAGTCATTTTAAATAAGTCTTCTTTTGTATTCTTCTAATTATTTGTTGTAGGAGTAGAGAAATTATGAGTTTTGCATATTGTTCTTTGTATAGTCAGCTTGCTAAGCCCTGCCATTAGTTCTAATGCTTTGTAAAAACATTTGAATTTTTTCCATATACTATCATGCTACCTGTAAATAATAGCTAGTATTTTTAATCTTTATATATGTATTTCCTATACCTCTCTTAGTGTGCTCATTAGGACCTCTGCTGTAGTACTGAAAAGAAGCACTGGATGGTAATTTAATGATTTCAAAAGAATGCTTCCAAGTTGTCTCTACGAGAGATGATGCTTGCAATGAATTATGGGAAAGTAACTTTTAATAGTTTAAGGAAGTGCCTTTCTAGCTCCAAATGGCTGATTCATAACAAATGAACACTGAGCTTTGACTGATGGATAATATAGTTTCCTTTTTAATTTGCTGGTATACTAAATTGCATTAACAGACTTGGTAGAGTAAAACTACCCTTGAATTCCTGGTGTGACTATTATTTGTTCATGTTTTATATTTACTGGATTCAATCTGATAGTATTCAGTGTAGCATATCTGTATCTATGCAGATTAAAAACTATAATACTGTCTTTTTATACCATACCTTTAAATCTGGCATAATGTCTTTTGCTATATAAGATCTATTTGGGTGCACCCCTTCTATTCCTAGTCTATAGATTGGTTTAAAGACCCATATGGTCCTTGAAAAGTAATTAAACCTTATCTCTAAAAAACCTTGACCCTAATTATTTTATAAGCTAGACTTTAATTTGCTTACTCAAATTCCTCCACGAGTATAAGTCCCATCACATTTTCTACTTCCTCAGAAGCTCATTTTGGGAAATTAAATTTTTCTAGATGTTCTTTTATCTAATCTCTTAACGTATTGCTGTCACAGTAATCATGTAATGTTCTCTTACTTCTCCACTGTATCTATTTTTGTCACCTCTCTATGCCTAAGGTTGTCAATTTTTGCTTTTGTGTTCTATTCTTGATAAATCTTGTTAGAGCCTTGTTTACAGTGTTTGCTTCTTAAGTATTTTTTCCTTATCAAAGGCATTGTTTGCTTTCTAGTTCATTGACATCTATTCTTTATCATTTCTTTCTTTTAGTTTCTTGAAAATTTTCAAAGACATTCTTTTCGTATTTCTTAATCTTTATCATTTTAACTTAATATTAATTTTCAATTTATTTCTAATCAGTAAGTTGTAAGATACACAGTACTGATCTAACAATGTCTTGAAAGTTTTTATATATTGCTTTTACTAATCTTCACATCTGAAAATCTGCTCTTCAAAAGACTTCATCTTCATTTGCAAATTATTGAGGGCTGTGCATATGTTTTTATTCATTTTAAGTCTTTTTTTCTAGTTTCTGGTTGTATCTTCATCATATTCCTCCAGTTTTGGAGCATTTTAGTTAAAGGAAGCAGGCTCTGTATTCTTAGGTATTTAAAATTTTTTCTTTGTAACCTGGAAAGTGGTCAGTTATTTATTTGGGTGTTATATGTGTTAGAGGTCTTTCTCCATTACTGAACATACCCCTACCACATTCAGTTCAAGCAGTTTGTTCATTTTCCTTTCTGTTTTGTTTTTGCTTTATTTTGTTTTCATTTTGGCTTGTTCCCGAACTTACTATATAAACCAAGATGGCCTCTAACTCATGGCAATCTTCCTGCTTTAACCTCCAGAGTGCTAGGATAGGCATGAGCCACCAGGCCCAGCTTATTCATTCATCTCCAAGAGTTTGTTGTTCCTTGCCATTACAGACAGTGCTGTATACTTTCTATATTAGGGGTCCTCAAGATCACCACTATTTCAGAGGTTTTCTAGAGAGACTCAGTCATCATAACTTTCCTTTTGGCTAAGATTAATTACAATGGCATAGTAAGGATATACAACCAAGGTGAGTTGCAATGACACAGTAAGGATACACAACCAAGATAAATTGCAATGGCATAGTAAGTATATGCAACCAAGATCAGTTGTAAAGACATAGTAAGCATACACTATGCACATTACATTACTGTGCATACCAAGTGCACAGTAAGGATACATAACCAAGGTCAATTGCAATGGCATAGTAAGGACACACAACCAATGTCAATTGCAACAAATAGTAAGGATATACAACCATAGGGTATGAAGAAGAGAAACACAGAATCTGGAGGAATCTGTATGTGTACTTCTTCATGCTTTCTCTCCCATGGCAGGGGACACAGAACACCTTCTTCACTTAGCCACAAAATGGTATCTCTTATGCAGTTGCAGTTTGATGGAAGTTGATTACATAGGCACCCTTTCTCAATCAAAAACTGAAATTCCAAATTCCAGATGGAAAAGAGGTTGACTCCAAATCCCACTATTTTTTAGTAGTTATCAAGACATAATTAACTACCTCATCATCAAAGGAATGATAAGCACATTCCCAAATCCAGATACCAAACACCAAGAGCCATCCTTGCAAGCAGAGCCTTCTAACGTCAACACCATCAGACCACCCGACTGAAGTCTTTCTACCAACCTTTTTGCATATGTGCAATTATTTTTAAAGCAGGTTCACACTTTGAAGAGACCAGTCATACAGACCAGAAGATATTGAATTAAGTGGAATAGGGCCTTTTGGAAAATTTTACATAAATTATTTATAAATGAACTTTCACAGAGTTCTACCTGTGAGCTGAGATTTCCTCTAGCAAATGGGCAGTGCTATGGGCTTAAGAGGGATGATAGTCTGAGTGTGGTGACACCCACCTGTGATTCCAGCACCTGGGATGCTGAGACAAAAGGACTGTCAGTTCAAACCAGCCTGTGATACATGGACAGGGTGGGGACAGGCAAGAGGAAGGGAATAACGGGGAAGGGGAAGAAAAAGAAAAGGAATGAAGAAGCAAAGAAGACTAAACCTCTTAACAATAGACTTCATTTAAAAGTATTTTCTGTTTTCATTGGGCATCACAAAAGATTGAGTAATCTTCCATGAGAAGTTTCAGCCTGTAGCACCTAATATTGTTTGTTTCGTTGGTTGGTTGGTTGGCTGGTTTGTTTGTTTGTTTGTTTGTTTTAAGACAAGATTTCTCTGTGCAGCCCTGACTGTCCTGGAACTCACATGTAGACCAGGCTGGCCTAAATATCAGGGATTCCCGGTCTTTTGCCTCCCAAGTGTTGGGATTAAAGGCCTCACCACCACCTCCTGGCCTAAGATTGTAAAGTAGCTGTTATGTATCTTCTTTGTGTCCTTTCCCAAACTGCCTTCTTTTGAAAGTTAATTTTTTAATGAAAGGTGTCTGGGAAATAAATTATTCTTTTTACCTTTCTTTAGATTTGTAGAAAAATGGTACATCGCCATGTGCTCATATTCCGCCTGCCTAATTTACAGATGTTGGATGGAATTCCTATAAATGCAGATGATAGGGCAAAGGCTGAGTTTCATTTCTCTGAGCTACAAGCAAAAAAAAATTCGGTAACATTGCTATTTACACTTTTCTTTTTATTATAGATTACTGTAAATTAACATTATATCATGTACATTTTGAATTGAATGTTTAAGCATATGTGGTTTGTAAATTATAGTATTTACTTAGTGACTGCTATAAAATACAGCTCTTTTCCTAATAATGCTCTTATATAAGGCAAGTTATTTAATATTTGTTCAGTACTTCAGATGATGCTAGAAAGTAAGAAAATGGGACATGTCATTTTTGTAGAAACTAACCATAAAATTGCTTCAACTTAGGCAGAGAAGAAGAAGGGGAATTTTCATCTCAACTTTCTGGACTGTGTAATTCAGCTAACAGAGATGTGTGCTGCTATTCTTACAGATTTGTAGAATTACTGGGCTCTTTGCCCATGAGCCGTAATAGACCTGACCATGATAGAAACAAAATTATTCAGGGTTTTTTGTTTGTTTGTTTTTTGAGACAGGGTTTCTCGGTGGCTTTGGAGGCTGTCTGGAACAGAATTATAGGATGAAGAAACAATAATAATTTAATCATTAGCTGCTTTTATTTGTTCATGTCATCCTCTAAAGACCTAATTTAACACAGAAAAATGATGGCTTTTTAACAGAAATGTAGAATTATTACAGATGAACCTTTGCAAAGCTTGAAGAAGAGACAGGAATACGGAGGAAAACCAGATGAAACTTTTAGGACAATACAAGAGATGCTACAAAGACCTGGAGCAGTGGGGAAGGGAATGTAATTAAACCTTTAACACAACTACAAACAAAAATCCAAGGACACTGGGGTCAAGGATCCAAGTTTACATTAAGAATAGGATCTTCTTTTGGGAGGCAGGAGTAAGAGGATTTCTGAGTTCATGGCCAGTCTGGTCTACAGAGTGAGTTCCAGGATAGCCAGGGCTACACAGAGATACCCTGCAGAGACAGAGACAGAACAAATTCTTGAAGGAAGAACAGGAGAGGTTGCTTTAGACAGAGGCCCTCCTACTGGGCTTTTGCTGAACTCCTGGATTAGTATATGCTGATGATCAGGTTTTCCTCAGTCACTTCATAAAACAAATGGTACCTCATCTTACTCAACTCTTCTCACGTTACTTCTTCATCAGAAATAGGGTCACATACACACCTGTTGTGTGGTTTATATTAAGTCAGCTGATGAAACATAAGGTCAAATTTAAAGTATGATTTCTATGTTAAGATGAAAACCAAACTCAATACTTTGGAAAGTCTGGATAAAGAACAACCGTGTGCACATGTGCGTGCACACACACAAACACACACACAAACACAATGTCAAACTGGATGTAGGACTTTTTAAAAAAACTATTAAGTACAGGAGAAAAGATACAAATTTAGAGAAATTGTGTAAGAAAACTAATTTTTCTGGAGAACTTATCTTTTCAAAATATTCTCCGTGTCTTTAAATTTGTACTATCTTAAAGAAACCAGCAGAAGAAATTGTAGGCAAAATCTTAAAGGGCAGTTAGACAAAATACCAATCAAAGACACTGAATTAGAAGATGGCCTTCACACATGGTGGTGTGCACACCTGTGGCCACAGCCCTTGGGAGACAGGAAGATCAGAAGTTCAAAGTCATCCTTGGCAGGGGTTACCTGACCTTGGCAGGGCTACCTGAAAGCTTGCCTTCAAATAGGGGGAGATTTCTTCTTCATCAAGCATATGCACATTTGAAAGTTTGTTAAAAGATAAAAAGTATATTGGTTTTTTCTTCTTTGTGGTGCTGAGGGGCTAACGCATGTCAAGCTAGGCAAGTATCCTATCACTAAGATACAATTTTATCCCTACTTGCAATTTTTAATGATTCCTTGACTTTTTAACTAACTCCAATTTTTAAAATTACTTTTGACATCTTTTTGATAAAGGCATTTCTAAAACAAGTGAGAGTTAGACCTATAAGGACCTTTGGGCTCATAATTGATCAATGTTAATAAAAATTAGCTTAAAAAAAGAGATTGATCTATAGGTTAAAAGTTCTAATTTTGAATTCTAACAGCCAGTAATGAAAGAGTACAGTCTAACACCCTGTGCTCACACCCTTCCCTGTCTAGGGCTTCTCTCTTTCAAAAGAGAACAATAAGGTGAAATTTAGTTCAGTGATTAAGCCCTCTTTCTTGATCTTCAAGCCACCGCCTGAAAAAAAAAACACATGCACCATGAAATAGTTTTCTGTTGTTCTTGCTTCAAATGATCACAAATGCACTGCTTAACACCGCACATGACGACAATTGTCTTACAGTCCTGGGGTCACATCTGAAACTGGCTCTTAGGTGGAAGCATGGGCTAAGCTGCATTCCTTCTGGAAGCTCCGGAGAAGAACTCTATGTGCTTCTAAGAGACCGTGGCTCCTGGCCCTCAGCCAGCAGTGGCGTCCATCTCTTCAGCCTCTGCTTCCATCAGCACAGCTCATCAGCACAGCTTCTCCCACTCTGACCCTTCTGTCTCCCTCTTTTTAGATAATCCAGAGTAATTTCCCCACTTCAAGGTCCTTACCTCAGTCACACCTGCAAGCGCCTTTGTCATGTAAGGTAAGGTCTTCAAGGGTTTGAGACGAGGCTAGTGGGCATCTTTGGGGGCAGATACTTCCACCACCCTGCACATGTGAGGTCCCATAGGGGCACATGGAAGAACTATTGTTTAATTAAAGTGTGTAAGATCTATTTTAAAGTCATATTGCTAAATTTTAAAGCAAATCATCACTTATAATAACTTGAAGACACACTTTTTCATATATAATTTTGAAATTGCCGTAGTTTATCAAAACTATGTAGACTCAACCTTCAGCATTACATTTCATTCCTGTTTACTTGTGTATTTTTCTCATGAATTCCTATTTCCCATTACTCTAACATTATAATTATGTATTCAATGAATCTACTGTTGGCTTTTGAATAGTGCTATATAAAAGAATTTAACCATCTACTTTCATTACATAAGTAAACATCTTATTTAAAATTATTTTTGATCCATCCACACACAGTAAAATAGATGAAGCATTCAGTACGTTTGTTTTACAAAAAAAACTAGATTTTAAAATTTAATAATAACTCTTACTTTCATGGCTAGAACAAAATTGAACCATTATTTCTTTTAGCTATTTAGAAGAAACAAGAATAGAAGAATTCAAGTTTATTTTAGTTGTTGCTATTATTTCTTTTTAACATCAGAATGGTGGCGTCCACTCTAGGCATTTACACCTGAGTATGTAACAGGAGAGTTGACAACACGCAATATTCATGACAGAAAGAGGCTCCCACAAGTGAGCTGTCGAGCCACCCAGGACTGTATAGCATTAGTTAAAGCACCTTGGTGCCCCTCAGAGCTGCGTTCTTGGCATTGCTTGCTGAGTCACGTTGGTAATTCTACAAATGGCAAAGGCCTGGGTCTCTAAATAAGTCAAACCACATGTTCAGAGTTCATGTCCTTAAACAGGCCCACAGTCCTGATGAAAATGGAGCAGGCATACATTTATACACAAAGCAGTTCCATTCCCAGCACCCACATGGTGGCTTACCCCCAACTATTTCTAAAGGGTCCACACTTTGTTCTGACCTCTGCTGGTACCAGCATGCATGTGGTGTGTGCATACATGCAAGCAAGCAAGACACTCGTACACAAAGAGGAAAAACAGATACTTGAAGAAAGAAAAAGAACCATTGCAAAGGAAACATGTTCTCATGTTCATAGTTTTGCTCTTCCCTGGTAAGAGCTTTGGAGGTAGGATTTTCCATCAAGCCCTGGTTCCTAGTGATGAGTAGTCTGAAAAAAAACAGACCACAAGATTTTGAGGGACATTAACCCAGTGCATGCAGGGTTCTACTGTTAAGCAGAGGTACCAATTATGAGCTTAGACAAGCATGGAAAAATACTTTTTAAGATGATTGTGCAGTGGGTCTTGTGATAAGGAAGTCTATTTACCTCAGCTCCAGAGTTAAGATGTTCTTAACTGTTTTGTTTATTGTGTAGTTCGTTCCTGTTACCAGCTCTCCTGTGGACGGTGGGTCATTCTGCCACGTTAAAGCCTCTCCCATTAAAATAACAAATGTTATTCTGCCTGCTGGATTTAGCCATTTCTTGGGACCTGACTTCACTTTAACTCCTGAAGTTGAAGGTATTTTTACAAAGAGTTTCAGAGAGAATGTAAAAACAAATAAACAACAACAGCAGCAACAATAAAAAATTAAAAAATATTCATTTGAAACAGCAATCTCATTTGACTTTTAATGTAGCTTAAAATTACATGGTTTAATTTATGTTCTTGGTATTACAAATTTTTCACTGCGGACTTCAAATGCCATAGTATATTTTTAATTCTACACAACTACGCATGGGTTGAGACTGATCCGCTCTTACAGTGTGGACAAGAATCCTCTGACTTCTTCCTGCGATTCTGCATTTGCTGCATGTCATAATGAACAAACACCAAAACCAGAGCTAAAAGTGGAAATCAAAGAATTTAAAACATAACAGAATCTTGGAGTTTCAGAGTGTCTTCCAAAGAGACAGTCTTCCAAAGAGAGGGCATTTTCATCAGGGTTATCAGGAACTCATGAAGCCAGCATGAGGGAAGAGTTTAAAACCAGGGCTTGAAGTGATGGAGTATATTAAAAGAATAGGACGTGGAAACTATTTCATTTAGTGTAATCATTTTAATTAGGGTTTAGAGAAAGCCTAACTGCAGATCCTCACTCTCTCTGTTTTGGAACAGCTGGGGATAGTGTTCCTGCCTGACAGAGAATCTTGAACATCCCTTTTAACTTCCCTCTTTGTTCACAATGACTACAAAATTATCTAGGAGCCTATTAAGAGTAGGAGATTACCATACATGGCTGTAATATTTAAAGGAAAGCCTGTTAAAAGAGACCATGTGTTCATGAGCTGGCTCAATGGGTAAAACCAGCCCTAATGATCTGAAGGTTCAGTCGCCAGGATCCACATGGTGGAGCTAGAAACCCACATGCTCAGTGTGGAATACACCATCCACACCCCTCCCTCCACCCCACCTCTGTACACACACACACACACACACACACACACACACACACACAACAGTGAGACTGCATAATTTATCATTGTGGTATTTATCTTATTTTTCATATGTCTACATCTTTATGACAGTAAAGTTTTAATCAGAATTAGGATTGTTATGTCTTTGTTCAAAAGATTCCACTATACACACAGTTGGAAATTGTCAGTCTCCTTGAGAGTATATTGTTGTCTTTAGGGGTACTGGTTGTCTTCTTCTCCCCTGCCCTTTCTTATGAATTCAGTCCTGGCTTCATCTTTGTAACTTTCTTTTCATATATATTCATATATATATATATATATATATATATATATTCAAGATTTGTCATGCAGCAGTTCCTTAGGATTTTCTGGAAAAATCCTTACTCTGCTATTTTCTGATTATCCTGATCAAATTTGTAGTTTGAGAGAAACATGGTATGTACTCTCACTCATATATGGATTTTAGACATGAGTCAGGGGAGTGCCAGCACACTATCCCACTGCCAGAGTCTGGGAAACAGAACCTTCATCCAGTGACTGATGGAAGCAGAGGCAGACTCCCACAGCTAAACACTGAGCTGAACTGGAATCCAGTCACAGAAAGGGAGAACTGATGAGCAAAGGAGTTAAGAGTGGGCTGGTTTAACCCATAGAAACAGTTGACCTGAACAAGGAGGAGCTCTTGGACCCCAGACTGGCGGCTGTGTGGACAGCATGGGACTGACCCAGACACCCTGAATGTGAGTGTCAGTGAGGAGGCCTAGGCAATCTATGGGGCCTTAGGTAGTATTTATCCCTGGCGTACAAATAGACTGTGAGTGCCCATCCCACAATGAGGGATGCTCTCTCAGCCTGGACTCTTGTGGGAGGGCCTAGGCCCTGCCCTGGAGGAAATGACAGTCACTAGAGATCCACCATGGAGGGCCTCACTCTCCCTGGGGATCAGAGTGGAGATTGGGTGGGGGGACTGGGGAGGCTTGGTGGGGAGGGCGGGGGAGGAGGGAAGGGACTGGGATTGACATGTGAAACAAGCTTCTTTCTAACTTAACTTTAAATAAAGGAAGAGAAAAAAAGTGTGGTTGCTTTCTGTGTGCACTTCCTATTACAGCACACAGTTCCAGATGTCTCCATTCTTTGAACACCTTTAGATAATCAAATTGATTAGTTTGCGAAAATTTAAGCTGCACTAAGTATTCACAATATATGGCAGTTCTGTAAGGTTTTTGTTGTTGTTGTTTTTCATGGGGGTGGCATCATTTTGTTTTTGAAACAGTGTTGCTTTACACAGTTCTAAAACTCTGTAGAGCACTCTGTAGACCAGGCTGGTGTAGAACTCACAGAGATCCACCTGCGTCTGTCTCCCGAGTGCTGGGATTAAAGGCGAGCACCAGGAGCGCACCACCACCACCTGGCTTGTGTATGGTTTTGAAGCAGTCTCTTGCTATGTAGTACAGACTGGTTCCCACAACCTCTCCATCCTCCTGCCTTGCTTTATCTCCATTCCCAACCCAATTTTATATTTTTATTTGAAATTTGGAATTCACAAACATAAAACTCATATAGCTTAAGGGCAACCACACTCTATTGCTTAATGGTCCTTACTACTTTATAACTATCTGAATTCCTAATTTCAGACCAATAAACAAAAAACAACCCACAAGAATAGAGGCATTCTGAAAAGAACCCTCAGAGCTTCCTTCCATACAGAAATTCATGGCAACTTGAGGGATAACCTCTCCCCTCCTCTTTTCTCACATCAGAACATGGTATCTTCGAATGTACAAATGTACCAGCTCCATCAAGATGAAGGAAGGTAAAGCTATCACTGTGTTGATAGCATTCTTCTCCATTTAAAAACCCTCCAAATTTGTTAGCCATGTATGAAAATAGTGACTATTGACATATACTGTTATAGCTTCCTTCGCTTTATGGAAAAAGCTCTTACAACAGGATCTTCTTCCTGCGTACATGAGACCACAGGTCTATCAGAACCTCGTAGATTTATATAACAATTCCAAGATTTAAAGTTACAATTAAGGTAGAACAGTGTTCCAAAAATGGGAAGTACTTGCTCCTGAGAAAACATAGAAATAACTACAGAGCAACCACATTTACAGTGACTCACTGCACTCGTGGAGTGTGCAAGGTGGTTCACTTGCATTTTAAACAGGAACTACATTTGACATTCTGGAATTGTGATGGCAGAGAATTTTGTAAACATTCCAAACTTTCTTTAAAATGCCCTCTTACCTTGGAGTCTGTTCCGCTGTGCAACACAGCCCTGTCTGAATTTCCAGGGACCGCCCTCCCTGGCTTCACTGCAGTTCCCCTCTTCCTGCTCGCTGCACCAACTCCCTGGTTGCAGTCGGTCCTTTGGGAGAATCTCTGGGCTGACATAATTTCTAAATAGTCCAAATGAGGTTACGTCCTTCATATTGTCTTTGGGGAACCGAATGCATACACAATGTAGAAGCCACTGGCTGCAATCACTTCTGGTTATCTGAAGCGTTGCGTGGGTAAGTGACCACTGTGGGATTCATACCTACATTGTTTCTTAAAGAATTCCTAGGGGTAACTTTCTGAGATTAAAAAAGAAATGAGCATGAACCAGCAAACATTCATTTTAGCAGTCATGTAAAAGCTAGCAGACAGTAGTCAGTAAAAAAAAACAAAACAAACAAACAGACAAAAAACCTGACATTACTGACAGAACTGAGGCACGTTGGTTCCATTTGAAGATGCCTTCCTTGATTCCTTGATTAATATGACAATACCATTGGTCTTAAACTTTATGGTTATTTGAGGTACTAACCCCCATTTCTATGGCTGTCACGAACTACTTTTTATAGTATACGACAATCTGAGAGATTAAAGTGCTTCCAGTATTCAAAGCAGTTAGTTACAAACTCTCATTATGGCCTGTCCTGTGAAGATGTTCATTGTTGAATTACATGTGACTCCATTCTAACAGAGTTTTGATTAATTACTAAAGGTCAAAACTGAGTTTGAACATGTCTTTTGTAGTCTGAGATTGCTTGTAAAGTCATATCACCGCAGACACAATTGTTTGTATAGGAAGTAAGATAGCTGCTACTCTGAGAATAGGAACCGGCAGACCAAACACAGCCACTGCTAAAGTGAATTGCGTTCTGACACTTTTTAGTACTATTCTTTGCAAGGGAAGAAGAAAGTGGGCATCGATGCTAGTTCCTAAATGTAGGCAGCAATGGGCACTGTCGTTCCTATTTTCAGAGTTAGAATGGAGTCTTACTTCCTATTCAAACAAAAGTCTGTAGTGATATGATTTTACAAGCAGTTTCAGGCTGAAAATAAAAAAGACACATTCAAATCTAAGTTTTGACCTTTAATAATAGTTCATTTAGAATTTTGCTAAATTGTTATGTTGTCTAAAATATCACAAAACAATAAGATATGGGATTGACTCTGGTTGTTAAATAAGGTTCTTTAAATTTATGATTAATGGGCTGGGCCTAACACACACAAGGCCCTGGGTTCAGTGCCCATCCTGGCATAATCAGGCATGGTGACTCACAGTAATCAGAGATAGAGGTAGGAAGGTGAGGGGTTCAAGGTCATCTTTGGTTATATAGTGAGTGTGATGCCCACTGAGCTACAAGAGACCCTGTCTCAGAATGATTAATAAGTTGCCAGTCTCATGTCGATTAAAAATAGGCTGCACAATCCAGAAAGTGCCCTGTACGTTCAAAGTATTGTCTCTACATGGAATATAATTTCATAGTATTACAATGTTACTTGTATAAGCATAAGATGTTTTTATCCTACTGTGTGTAACCTATAATCTACCTGAAAATGTATTTTGGAAACTGTCATTCCAATGTGCATGCAATAACGTCATGCTTTTTAATCCTTTAAATACTGACTTTACTAAATTAATCAGGTAATATGTCAAAATTCAAACCTAATTACAGATTGATTTTGCACTTCTTAATGTGTGGTTTTTAAATAGCTGTCACATTCAGGGTCTTTGTTCAGAGAACAACGTGCAGTTCTTAAACTGTCCAGAAGGTGTCTAGGTTGCACTGCAGTTCCGACATTGCAATGTCTGACAGTGTGTGCCTATTAGGAAATTTAGGACTCCATGCTCCTTGTTTCATTTTATGATTAGAAATGAACATCAAGCTTTTATAATAAGCTGTCTTTTTAAAACACTAGGAAAACAATAGGTTTTCACTGTGGAAAGTGTTCAAGAACAGAAAAATATGAAACAGAAAATTTATAGCACATCTATTTAACATTCTGGGATTTCTTTTACTCCTATGGATTTTTCATAAATGTTGTATTTTACTTTCATGTTCATTTTTTAAAATTTGTGTATATTCTATAAATATTATTACATCTGAATTTCTTATTGAACACAATAATTTTAATACATAATTTAATAGTGACACAAAGATAATAATAAACATGAGTTTAGGCATTGCCAGGCACTACACAGAATACAGTGAACCCACAGCTAGCCTTCAGTAGCCTTTTCGTATAAATCATGGTACTTTAAGATGAAAACAATAAGGGGTGATTCTGAACATGATTTGACACAGCAGATCACATTTTTTTTCTGCCATGACAACAGATGTCAGTGACATGAGGTACAACTTCCCTGGGACTATCAAGTAGGTTAAGCTACATGTTATTCATAGGCAATACATTTGTCTCCATCCCTTTCCTATTTAACAAAACAAAATATCATAGAATGTAAGTGATGCTTTACAGGGGTGATTGTGGATGTCTTCTATTGAACAACTTACTCTAATACTCTTATTAGGCAGTCCTACAAACAACCTGGAAATGTGGTAAATTAACACATTTTAATTGCAGAGTAGGAGTCTGCTATGCTAAAATGAAAGAAGATTATGGCAAGTCAATCTTCTGATATTTACATATGACAATTAGCTATAACTATAATTGTTCAGTATCACTTACTCTAATGTACAGCCCCAGATTCTTCTATTGAATTAACTGATTGTGAATATTTTTGTCTAAAATATACATGATGCTCTATTGTACAGGTGCACACTGCATATGTGTTTATAGGCACTAGTGGCTAGTTTTTAAGTAATCCTATATATGCAAAATGCATAATATTCCTATCATACATTATAAAAAGCTTTCAATGTTTTAAGATATTAGATCTTAATTACAGCTTCAGTTAAATATTACTGACATAAAAGGAAATAAATTATCCTTAATTCTCCATGAGTAGAGATACTACCTGTGCTCAAATTCTTTTGGATACTAAGTGAATCTAATCAAGTCAGTTTGTTTGTGGACTAGAAACTGGCTTGTCATAAGAAAAAGTTGCCTCAGCTGGGCATTGGTAGCGCCCGCCTTTAATCCCAGCACTCGGGATCTCTGTGAGTTCGAGACCAGCCTGGTCTACAGAGCAAGTTCCAGGACAGCCTCCAAAACCACAGAGAAACCCAGTCTCGAAAAACCAAAAAAAAAAAAAAAAAAAAAGAAAAAGAAAAAGAAAAAGTTGCCTCTGTAAAAACCCCTAAAGATTCCATGCAGCCTTGAAGCACGTAACTTTTCTTGTTCATTTTTTATACTTTCCTTCATCAGTAAAATATTTCTAAGAAAATCAATATTTAATTGCTATTTAAGTTCGCAGTTGCTTTTTAAAACTAGATTGGTCAGAAACTCATAGTTATTTTACTGAAAATAATCTGCTTCTACACACTTTTATTTTATAAAAATATTAATTATACCATTATATCATTGATTTTTTATTTTAATACAACTTATTTTGTAAGCCATTCAAACAGTACCTCTCAGATTCAACTTACATACTTTTATCTTAAAATTTTGTTTTTGTAATGACATTTCCTTATAATTAATAACTTAGTAGAAAAAACTATAAAAACTTTGTAACCTAAAAATAGAATAGCTAGCCAAAGGAACACAGATATATTTGAAAGTATTAGTTACCTGAAATCAAATTATTTACGGTCTCTGTTTTACTGGGCTTCCCCTTAACTGTATGCTCTTTTGACTCATCACAAACCTTGTTTCTCCACATTGTCCTGTTTCCTGTTCCATATACAGTTCCAAAGACCACGGGCTGGGAATATGGCTGGGAGCTACAGACACAGTGAGATGAACGTCAGAACACTTTCTTTTCTGGTCCATCTGTAATCAGGACAGTATCCCATGTGTCCTGAGTGACAAGTACATCAGGATAACACTTTTTGATACATGTTTTAATGAATTACATTTTTACCAAACACAAGACTGTAAACAAGTGTGAGAATTAAGACATGATTTTACCATTATGTAATTGTAAACGCATAATTCTAAATTTTTTCTAGTTATTAATTTTATGACTCTAACTAGTTTCTAAATGTGGAAAATTATTCCATACCAGCAGTTGTTTTCAAAAGAAGAAAACAGTAATCTTACTATTGTATAAGTCATAAATACAACAGCTATACTTTAAGCAAACAAGTCAGTGACATTTAAGTGCTGTAGATAATATCCATGACCTATGTGCTTTTTTTACATCTTTCTTGCTATAAAATGAGTTTAATTTTTCATAAATTTGTGATAGTCTCACTGACTTAGCTTTACTCTTTGTTCCATCTTTAATTGTAACATGGTGATCCCTCTTTTTGCTCCAAAATGTTTTACAATTCTCTCTCTCTCTCTCTCTCTCTCTCTCTCTCTCTCTCTCTCTCTCTCTCTCTCTCTCTCTGTCACTGTCTGTCTCTGAACATTCAAAAAAGACTAATCAGTTAAATACACACACACACACACACATACACACAATTTTAAGTTTCCAATTATTTCTCATTTCTTTCATTTTGGCTCTAACAGGTATTTGCAAACACTGTGGCCTAGTCTCACGCAGCCTTTCACACTTTATGGAGGGAGGGCTTTGCGAGAGCACAATCAACATTAATGGTGCATTTTTAGTTAAGGACACAGAATAGGGAGAAGTCGATTTGAGATCCCAGATGAACAAGTGTCTGCAGAAAGAATGGGCGTAAATGGGTTTAGAAAACAGAAAGCACAAGTGAGACGCAGTGCGCAGAGCACTCGGGGAAGTGGACACAATGGGAAGAGTGAGACGCTGCCGAGCTTTTTACGTACACACAATGGGAGCGATGGACTTGATCCAGCCATCTATGTTAAACTGTTAAAAGATAGGAGAAAAGCAGGGCAAGCCGGAATTCTATAGAGTGCTGAGGAACCACAAATGGAGAGCTAAGTCTAAAAGGAATGAATGCAGCCATTCAACAATGAAGTCAAAATTGGCACATTTCCCTGGTTAATTTACCTTGGAAGGACCCTTTAGGTATTGAGCCATTATTAACACAAAAATAGTATTTGAACTGCCACCATTAGAATTTTTGAAAGAACATAGTTTACAGCTGGTATTTTATGAGCATATCCCTATGCATTTCTACATATAAGGGGAAACATAACATATCTCATATAAATATAGTAAATTCTCACAGCCTTATAACTATCATTGTACTTATGTCGAACCTCTTCCACTCCAAAAGAAAAATAATAAAGATGCTAATTTATATCGCAAAGGTGCAAATGTGTCTTAAACTTGAAACAGAGTCAAACTAGATGTCACACATTAATTATAGAACATGGAAGTATTGATATTAACTGGTTTTCATTAGTTAAAACAAGAGTTGCATGTTTTTGAAAAATGTTTCTTAAATGTATTAATATGCTTTCCTGCTTTAATAAATTTAATATCATTATAAAAGGGGAGTCAGGAAATAATGCTAGAATCTGAAACTGTTAAATGCATGAAAATAATAAATCTTAAGTCATTCATCACTAGCATCTTGAAGAAAATAATTATTCTTCAAAATAACTACTAAGAATTAGCCATATACCAACTAGTGGTTTGGGCTGAAAGAAAAGAAATTATATATGTCGTATTAGATAGCTCTCATAACAGAAAGGCTGGGGGGAAAGTCAGCTTTTAGAATGAGACCTCAGAGAACTGAGTGACACAATCAGGCTTAAGTTGTTCATTAGTTAGTTTGTCAGCACCTTGCTTTCTGTCCCAGACACAGAGTGTACTACATGAGTGCTCCTGGCCCCAGCGGTCCTGGCTGCCATCAAAATGAACTAGAACTGTTTCTGCCCCCATGCTTCCTAGCCCATCTACAAAGAAAGCCCCAAGACCTTAAGAGTGCTTAAGAAGAGCATTTGAACTTTCCAACTTCCCTAACAGGGCATGTGGCCTGCCTTCCCACTAAGGTTCTCGTGGTGGCAAGTTCCATAAAAGAAAGGGACTCAAATGTTAAGAGGACAGCTGTACAATCCATTGGCTGACACAGAGGACTGGACGGGAGCAGTAGTGATCAATCCGCTAAATAAAGAAGCTGCCATTATAAAGCCAGAAAACTCCAGTTCAATGCACAGTGAAACTGTTCTTTTGTTGTGCCTGATTTTCCCATCCTCTTTCTCCAGACTCTTGTTTGAAAGTTTAGCCCTGTTTTATGAGTAAACATTGGGATTACCAATCACAGGAGAAGATACACAGAGCCTGCAGCTGGGGATTTAGGGAGTGGTTTTCTTAGCTTACGTCCTTCATGACAATTGCTAACCTGGACAAGTCTTCATGACAAGTCTCTGGCAGCCATTTGCCTGCCTCTAGAAGAGTTTGCTTGAAGAATAAGACAATGAAAACAAAGTAATTGTTGACAATAGTATTTGAGTCTCCAAATGATGTCTTAGATGTGCCATTTGACTTCCCAATTAGGTAACTGGTAGTTTTCTTTGGGGCAATTAAATTGCTGTCATTTGCAACCAAAAATGTTTTTAGTATGATGCCTAACCTCAGTCTGGGGTACAAAGGACAGCACCACTTTTATTCTGAGTCTCAATTAGAGCAATTTGAAGAATATTATTTAAAACAAGAATGTAGTAGTGGGATGTAAAACAAATGTATAAAATGTATTGTTCTTCAAAGTAAAGAAAATACAAAATCTCTTAGGATAAAAGGATGAGAAAGCAAACTTAGGAGAATATAAAAATAACATCCCCAAAACACAGCCATAGATACAAGCATTTAGATATTTACATAATCTGTTCACCTCCAGTTTCCTTCCTCTTATGCAAGCATCTTTAACTTCTGAAGTTTGACTGAATACTCAAAGTTCATTTTAGTCTCACGATTTATTGCCATTTGCATTTTCTGCTACTACCTATAACTAAGGAAAAGAAAGGGATAGTAAATACTCAACTAGAACAGATTTTTAAATGACAAATTTGAGTTTCAGAATGCAATGTGGTGACATTTAAGATTATTTATCAAGCTGCTCTAAGAATTCAATTTTTTTAATTGCACTGTACTCTTGTACTCTCATTTTGTAAACTAGGCCCCCTTTTATTTCCAACAGAAAAAAAGACCCTGCTTTCGATCCCTTTCTAAGAATAAAAAAGACCCTGCTTTCGATCCCTTTCTAAAAATATTGCAATGAAATGCACAGAACATTTGTTCATTTCTGATACATGTTACATGTATGTGTGTATACATGTATGTAAATATTACTATTTTGAGAGAGGGTGTCAAGAAGCCTAGGCAGGTCTCCAATTCTTTGGGTGGAGGGTGACCTTGAACTTGTGCTCCTGCCACCTCTACTTCCTGAGCGCTGAGATTACATTTAAGTGTGTTTTTGTAGATTGTAGATTGAAATGCACATGAAGTTTACCGTTTGAAATTACCTTACGTGATCAGTTCACTTTTAACCATCATCACCCTCATTCATCTTTAAAATAATTTTATCTTGAAAAACTGCAAACCTTGCCCCATTAAATAAATTCCTTTCCTGTAGGCAAGGAAGCTGTCTGTCATTTTACCTTTTGTCTTTATGGCACCCACTACTATGGGTAATTCATGTAAATGTAATTATATAATACCAGTACAGTAAATCTGTGAGTGGATTATTTCACCAGGCTTATTATCAAGGTTTATTCATGTTGCAGTATGTGTCACAAATTTCTTCCTCCTTAAAGATGACTAAGAATCCATTGTGTGTACGTGCCACGCTTGGTTTAGCAATTCATCTACTTTGGGCTATGGAAGTGACCTTTCTACGAATATGAGTACAAATATCTGCTTGAATCCTTGTTTTCAGTTCTGTTAGATGCATACTCAGAGTAGAACTGCTAGATAATATGGTAGCTCTCACTAATTTTTTTAAGGAGCCATCAACTTTACACAGTAGCTGTATCACTTTATATTCCCACAGCAATGCACAAAAAGACTGTTGTACATTGTAATAGTTTACTATGTCAAAATAATAAATGATGCTTAGAAGACAGACATTAAATGATTGTTCAAAGTGGCATCAAGACATCATGATGTTACAAATTGTCAGTTAAAATCTTTCCAACTTTTCTCATTTGCATATTTTTACAGAATTGGAATACTGCAAGCAACTTTTTATGCTATTTAAATATTTCCATGATATTACAAAAACAACATAATCATCGTGTGTGTGATTGTGTGTGTGTGTCTGTGCATGTGTGTGTACATGTGTATGTGTGTGTGAGTGTTTGTGTCTGTGTGTCTGTGTGTGTCAGAGTCTTAGTGTAGCCCTGAGTGTTCTGTAACTAACTGTGTAGACTAGACTGACCTTAAACTCACAAAACACAACTTGCTTCTGCCTTTCAGATGTTGGGATTTAAAGAGTGTACCACCACACCTAGTGATAATTATAATTTTAATGTGTATGTTATGCTCAACCAAGAAAAATAATGTAATTTTTCTCAACCACAAAAGGATGCAACATTAAAGCTGCTTAAGTTTTTGTTTTGTTTTGTTTTTGAAACAGGATTTCTCTGTGTAGCCCTAGCAGTCCTAGAACTGGCTCTATAAACCAGGCTGGCCTCGAACTCACAGAGATCTGCCCGCCTCTGCCTCCTGAGTGCTGGGATTAAAGGCGTGTGCCACCACCCAGTTGCTAAAATTATTTTCTGGCCTTATAAAAATATAAAAAATGCATTTATGGATAAATACCTCCTTTTAATAATTTTCATAGGAAACTATTAATCAGTTAAAAGATAGGCAATTTTGACCATTGATAATGTTAAATTTCTTTCCAAAGTTGTTTTATAGATTTGTATTATCCCACCATTCTAAATAGAGGAGCCCATGGCAGGAGCTCCTGTTATTCATTTGTGAACCACTACTCCTCTAACCAATTATCCAGCACTACTAAACACAAAATAAGTAGGCATGCAATGAACTCCCCAGGATGGGCAGCATCCGGCCAATTTAATCTCGATTTATATATATAGCAAATGAGGTAGTACAGGCAATATTCAACACAGCTGCAGTGCAATTGGTGCTAAGGTTTTCTTTTCTTTGTTGTTGGTATTAATTTTCCTGCAGTATATTCTGATCACAGTTTCACCTTCCCCATCTCCCCCAGATGCTCCCCAACTCGTGACCCATCCAGCTCCACACCTTCCTTCTCTCTCTCTAGGAAACAAAGTTTCTGAAATCTAGAATCTAACAAAAGAAAAAAAGTACAAGAAGCACACACAAAAAAAACATAAAAACACTAAAAATGCTCATTTTTTCTTATTTCATTCATTTCTCTTTTTTTGTAAATTTTAGTCATTAAACTATAACCTCTTCAAGCTGAATATATCTTCAGCCAAACTATTTAGCACATTTTTTGCATATAAGAGACATTGGGTTACATTTATTCCACTGTATGTTTATTTTTTCATTGACTGGGAAAATGTTTTTAATCATGATTGGTTCCCTCCTCATGTTAAAATTGTGGAATAAAATTAGCAGATAAAGAGGAAGCCTTATAAAACTGTCTTGAGAGTCAATGTAGTATTCAATTCTACACAGATTGTAAGTGACAATAGACATGTTACTGGGACTGTCAAACTCTTCCCAAAGCAATCTCCAAGGCTAATCACACAGGCAATCATTCTTTTCATTTCTATAGCAATAACAAAAATTTAAGCAATGTCTCTTGATTGAAGTTGTCTTGAAAATTGCTTAGTCTGAGACCTTATTTTAAAATGCAACAAGCCTGAAACATTAAATGCAATTTGCCATGCAGCCTGGAGAAAGAAATGAAGTGTTTGGTACATTTTCCCTAATTGTTCATGATTGCAGCCTGGGCAGCCCCTGCACTTAATCTTCAGAATCACTTCTGAGGGCCTTGTCTTCTTTGATCACTGGTTTTAATCAAAAGGAGGTTAAAAGTAAAGTAACTTCACTATTACAAGGGATAAACATTCACAGAATGCCAGTGTTAACATTTTTATTTAATTGACCTTAGAAAAAGCTCTCAGTGGCTAAACTGTTGGTTCTTAATGAATTCTAATTGACTAAGGTGGCCTATTATCCAATGTTAATATTGACAAAAATCACTGCCTTAGAGAACATTAGCAGAGTTATAAATGAATCATGTTTTGGTTTTGGTCTGTATAGCAATAGGTAAACTCACATTTTTTTTTTTTTTTTGGTTTTTCGAGGCAGGGGTAAGCTCACTCTTAAATTTAACGATGTTATTTAAAGAGTCTATGCATTTTTTAA
The DNA here is from genome assembly GCF_017639785.1 of Mesocricetus auratus. Taxonomy (NCBI): domain Eukaryota; kingdom Metazoa; phylum Chordata; class Mammalia; order Rodentia; family Cricetidae; genus Mesocricetus; species Mesocricetus auratus. The sequence continues at coordinate 44,109,606 of NW_024429186.1, read as the reverse complement.
AGAAAAAGATTTAAAATTTTTATAAATTTGCCTTAATTTCTACCCATAAATATGATCAATTTAAAACAAAAATAAGAGAAGAAACAGAGTCATCTGCAAACTCAGCACTGTATCCCAATCTCTTCTCACCACTGGGTGTTACCCTGGAGACCGGAGAGCTGATTTTCCCAATATCAAATGATCCAATCTGCCTAGGCAGCAAGCTAGAACTCAGACATTAGTACTTACCAAATACATTCTCCATAGCTCTGTAAAAATCAAATTTGTCCTCCAGTTAAGAACAATGTTACCTAAAATTTTCATCATTTTAATACTGAATAAAGTATCCACGCTGGTTACTTAGTTCATGTCTGATAAGAAACTGGTCAATGAAGCTCATGCAGAGGATGGAGTTCCAAACGGCCCAGGTAGGGATGCTTTTGAGCATGAATGGAAGAAGCCGTTTTCTGCAGGAGGCAGCAGTGATAGAGCACCGTGATAACTGAAAGGGAGAAAGTCAGCCTCGGGCTCTTGTTCTGAGGTTCTTTCCTGACTCACGAAGCAAGTGCTTTGTGTCCTGTGCTTTGGTATAAAAGGAAATAAAAGTTCCCTCTGGACAAGTTCGCTTCACATTTAAGCATTTTTCTTTTCTTTTCTTTTCTTTTTGTTTGTTTGTTTTTCGAGACAGGGTTTCTCTGTATTGCTTTAGATTCCTGTAGACTAGGCTGGCCTCAAACTCAGAGATTCGCCTGCCTTTGCCTCCCAAATGCTGGGATTAAAGGCATGTACACAACCAATGCCCAGCGTTACTTTTTTTTGTAACATTAAAGCATTTTTAAGATGTATTACATGTTAAAAAATTTATTGAGAAGGGTCTTGATTAAACAGAGTTTTCAGAAGAAGAAATGTATTTCGTTTTCATAGCCCTCTGCTCTTTCCTAGAGTGCAGTTGGGTAAACCAGTGACATAGTGACAAGCTAACTTGGGAGCAAACTGTGAAATTCTGAGTATATGCTTCTAGGATGACTAAATTTAGGAGACTAAAACATTCATTTGACATTTGCAGTATGGAAAATGAGTGTTTTTGCTTTATGTGTTGAAGCAAGGTGTATATGCCCTTAAAAGAAACTTTGTTTCTAAAATGTTCTTCCTTTCATTAATATGATGCCATCAGAAAAAGTTTACAGGGGTAATAAGACCAAGGGCTGGTTTTACATAAAAGCCACAAATAAAAATGATCCATCATTTCTTAATACACAGGCATCTATATAAGTAAATGCACTTTTCTGCATGTTTTTCTTTAATTGTATATGCAATTTCTACTAAATATTAGGAAGCAGATTTCTATGTAAAAACAAGTATCTATCTAGCTTGTAGCTTTAAATCAAATAAAGGGCTTTTTCTTTTTTTTTTTTTTTAGTTTAAAAATCTATTTTAGGCCGGGAGGTTGTGGCGCATGCCTTTAATACCAGCACTTGGGAGGCAGAGGCAGGCAGATCTCTGTGAGTTTGAGACCAGCCTGGTCTACAAGAGCTAGTTCCAGAACAGCCTCCAAAGCCACAGAGAAACCCTGTCTCAAAAAACAAAACAATCTATTTTAATTAGTAAATTAATTTGTAAATTTCATAAACTACATATAAATGAGGCAGATAAAAGCCTGAGTTTGGAGAAATGTGCTGAGCTTAATAAATGTTAAAGTTAGTTAGGACACACACGTGGCTTCCACATGTGCTCTCCCTCGGACACGCAGGGCAGCAGAAGAGTGGGTGTCATAACGGATGTCCATCATTTCTATCAGTACTTCCTCCATCAGTGCTGCTGACTTACGTGTGCTGGAGGAGTAGGAGCCTAGGGGTTTGCAGAACCACTATGACAAGAGTCCATGACCTACATGCTACTGTAGATAAGCTGGAAGACTTCAACAACAGTATCAACAATGTCTTAGAATCCTTGTGGGTTGTGATAAAGGAGGGAGACGCGTTTATGCACTGGTGAATCTTGTTACAATTTCAGTTTCCAAAAAGGCCAAGGATTTTGCAGAAAACGATTTGGATCTGTTTGGAAAGGCACTGGAAGTGATCGTTGACTCAGAAACTGGCTTTGCTTCTACAAACATTTTTGAACCTGGCTGAGGAACTCAAAAGGCAAAACAATGAGGAAGAAGGAAGTCGAGGGTGTGGCAGAAGTTCAAGCAGAGCACATGGCTCACTGAGAAGGGGAGTTCACCCCGTGTGCGCGGCCATCCTGGAGATGAAGTTAGATACGCAAAGATCCTCCCCAGCAGCCTCATGGTCAAAGCTGAGGGACATGGGTATTAGTATGCATTTTCCTTGCGTGGCCAAGTATGTCCAGTCCACTTCCATAATGACTACTGAGCCCACCATACGCCAGAAGTCTTCGAGCCTTGTAGGAGCAGCCGTGCTGGATGCATCCTACATGGCTCTGGCTGTTGGTGAGCTGACCCTCACGGCCCGCTTAGGCTAGGGCCTCCCTTGTTGATACTTGCTCTTAACAAGTTTTTAGTGAACGTTTTCTGTTGGCAAAAAATAATAAAATTAGTTAAAATAATTATCCCAATATTCATTTCTATACTTTGATTTTTATTCAAATTAAGAACCCCCCAAAAGAACTCCAATGAAATAAAACTTTGGCACAAATTAATTAAAATTGTTACATTTTAACTTATATTGTTCAAGACAAGCTGCATAAGAAAACTTCTCAGTAATAGTCATTTTTTGATTTTACATAACAAGACTCCCATGTACCTTACTTTTTATGTTACATATATCTACATATGTACAAATGTTTTATATATGTATCTGTGTACATATAATAAAGTCCATATTATACATATGTGTTAAACATTTGGATATGCATTATTTGAAAACTAATAAATGAGAATGTTGTGCCCAAATTCTGAACCCCCAAATCAGCAAAAGACCCATTTCTATGCAAAAGCAAAGAGTCTTTTATTGAAGTTATTTAATGAGCAAACCCATTGGCTTGGGCCCTTCATCCATCCACCATGGCGGATAGCTGGAGAAAAGACCCTGAGAAACCTTGAAGCAGGGATCTTAAGGGCAGCATAAGGGGAGTGTCTAGAGGTATGAAACAGTCTCAGGATTGGTGCACTTCCAGGTTTGGGTGACCTACCCTGTGTTGATTGGTCAACTGGTTGTTATGGCCCATAGGCCCTCCCAGAGCAGTTGCTATGCTCTGTACATCACTGTTGTGCACTGTCCATAAAGCACACCCAGAGCCGTAAAGCACAGCCCTGCCAGCTAACTTCTGATTGGCTCCTTGCCACAAGGAGGGGCGTCTGACCTCCTAGTGACCAGGACAGGAGCGGCAAGGTCATGCAAGCACAAGGTAGCCTGTCATGGCTGCTGAAATCAAGGGCTAGTCACTACAAGAATTACTCTCATTTTTCAATACTGTGACAGAAGTTTCTGTCCCACCTGGTCCTGAAGCTTGTTGCTGGAAGTTTCTGTCTAGCCCAGTTCCACTGCCCTTCAGTCCCAAATAAATACACAGAGGCCTATATTAATTATAAACGGTTTGGCCAATGGCTCAGGCTTCTTGTTGGCTACTTCTCTCTTAATTATTAACCCATTTCTATTAATCTATGTATCTCCATGTAATCTTGGCTTACTGGAGACTGCCTGGGCATCCTACCTTCCCAGTGGCTACATGGTGTCTCTCCTGTGACTCACTCTCTGCCTTCCTCTTCCCAAAATTCTCCTAGTCTGGTAGCTCTGCCTATACTTCCTGCCTGGCTACTGAACAATCAGCATTTATTCATCAACCAATAAGAGAAGCATATATTCACAGCATACAGAAGGACATGCCCCATCACAGTACATCAGTTTCTAAGGAGTTCAGAGGATGGCCTGCTGACATAATACTACACTGCACTGCTCCAGAATCTAAGCAGTCTTGATCATCATAGGCCCCAAATTACTTGTACACCAATAATTTATAGTAATTTTCAACATCAATATATAGCACCAAAAATACAGAATTTCTCTCCCTGTGAAAGTATCAATGCTGTAATTATTTCTTTATTTGTAGAAGTTACTTTCCACATTGCTTTCTATATGAAATTAAATTATGGAAATAAAAATCCACTGTTGAGGTGTGTATGTGTATACATGCACCATATATACATACATGCCTGCATACATACATGCATACCTACATACATACATATACATGATTTTTCTAGACAGGATTTTTCTCTGTAGCCCTGACTGTCCTAGAACTTGCTCTGTAGATCAGGCTGGACTAGAATTCAGAGATCCCTCTGCCTTTGCTTCCCCAGTTCTGGGATCAAAAGCATGTACCATTACTGCCCAGCCCATTGTGGCTCATTAGCAATGGCACAATAGACAAATCATTTAACAGCTTGGGGGGACTTTTTTAGTGTATTTTTACTAATCCTTGCTAGCAATTTTATGATTTAAAGATTGTAACTTTTTGGTTAAAACTGTTATTAACAACACAAAAGGGAATAAAGTACATGCTCCTGTATCATCAAGACTCACCTCTTGAGACTAGAGTCTACAGTTTCTTTTTATCCTTTAGAAATAAACACATACCAAGCATAAAAAGGCTCACCTAGGTCTAAACATACCAGTTTACCTAAATCTAAACATATTATACAAACTGATTTTTTTTTCTTAATACAATCTGGATATCTCTGTCTGGGACTACCTGAAGATCTACTTTTAGAAAAACATCTAATTTAACCCATTCTCTACTGGATGAATGTTTGTGATTTTCACTTACAAATGTTTTAAGCAAATCTTTGTAAAAACATTGCTAAACACTCAGGTGAGACAGCTATTAAACAGATTTCTCTAAATGGGAAGGCACTTTAAATTTTGTTACAGTCAAGCTAAATTTCAAAAACAGATCCTCTGATCCACAACTTACATTTTATGTATAAAATTTCTTTGCTAAGTGTGATTTCACTCCATGTAAATATCTGTATGAACAGCCTCTAATTTTTACATTTACAGTATCCTGAAGACATCATCACTATGTAAACTACAGGGAGTACTTCACGCTAATATGGGCTTTTCTAGGCAAATGAACACTGATCTTAAAGGAAAGGGAAGATAATGTTTACAGGGTTCTAATGGCTAGCATATTTATAATCAGAATTTAGAAGGTAGATACCAAGGAAAGGATAGCTACTTCAAGTTACTGTAGCTCTAACTTTAAAAATTAATGTTAATAACAAGGCATTATATCCTTGATATTCCTGACAACAGGCAATGTTCCAAATCTGTCTCTGATCCCATCTCAGTCTCTGACGTTGGGGTAAGACTGAAGTCTGAATAATCAACTCAATTATAGATGACGAAATAAAGGGCTACCTTTGTAATTCAGATGTATGCAATTTGATTGTATAGACATAAATTACAAATATGTATATTGTAGCATGAATAATAAAAGCCCAGAGACAGATATTGGGGTTCACACTGAAGATCTCAGAAGTAAAGCAGCCAGCCACTAGCTCTTACTTTAGCCGAAATGGGTGATCCTGTCTCCACAAATCCTCAGAACACACTGCTCTCCACCAAACCTCAGACTGCAATGTTCTCCTCAATGTGGTTGGAGACCCTTTGCTTCTTCTTTTTACACCTCTCAGATCCTGGGATTAAAAGCATGAGCTCTGATTCACTCTGGTGTAGCCCAGGGTGGTCTACCTTCCTTTGTCTCCTGAGTCATGGGATTAAAGGCATGTACCACCACCTGGCCTCTATGGCTAGCTTGTATGGCTGCTGGGATTACAGGTGTGTACCACCATTGCCTGGCTCTATGGCTATGGCTAACTTTGCGTTTTGATCTCCAGTGACTTTATTAAATCACAAATAATATGTCACCACAGTAGATATTTACAGAAATAGTATACTGTTAAAATATGAATGTCCAGTGAACTAATCTTCACATTTTTCTATTAAGTGTACCCTATTTTAAAAGTTAAACAACACTGGCCAGGCATGGTGGCACACAACTTTAAATTCCAGCATGCAGGAGGCAGAGGCTGATGAGTCTGTGAGTTTGAGGCCAGCCAGTCTACAGAGTGAATTCCAGACCAGTTAAAGCTACACAGTAAGACACTCTTGAATAAACGTTACACAAATAGCTCTATGTTCTCTTTCTGAGAACAGCTATATCCCTCAAATATAGTTCAAACTATTAAATATACTTTAAAAATTAAGCTGGGTGTGTGGCTCACGCCTGTAACCCTGTCATCTGGGAGCTGACACTGGAAGACTACTGGGAACTCAAAACCATCTCAACCATAGCCGGTCATAAAAGCAAGAACAATAACAACAACCACCCCCTCTCAAAAAAAAAGCGATTGACGGCAAATGACAGGGAATTGAAATAACTATCCAAGAAGTGTTTTAATTCCTTTAAAAGAAAAAAGTCTCACTGTGAGCCCTGCCTGGTCTAGAAGTCTCTATACACCAGGATGGTTTCAAACTCAGAAATCTGCCTGCTTCAACCTCCTGAGTACTGGGTGTAAGGGCAAGGTAAACTGGAGATGATGGAGTTAACTCCAACTCTATCCTCAGAAAAAGCCACCCTGAGAAATTCCCTGCATGGCACGAGGCTGAGTCAGCTCCAGCCAAGGAACCATGAACAGTTCCAAGGAGCACCCAAACTGTGCCCACCCCAGACAAAGTGATCCCATCCAAGGTGGTCAGGCAGCGACTAATTTTGGCAAATAACATCTTCTCCTCACAACTGTCCTTGTGGGCAACCGTTAGCAACAATTTTGAAATTCCCCTAACCCCCACGCCAATGAATCCAAAGGCCACCTACTCTTACCCAATCCTGAACAGCCAGGGCATGTACAACCCTGTTTGTGTTTTTTTTTTTTTTTTCCTTTATAAACCACTGCAGTTGAGGCTAGGTACCCTTTTCCTGCAGCTTCTGTACCAGTTTGCTGGACAGGGTCCCTGCTGAGGCTTGTAACATTAAACCTTAAGCATTCGCAGCGGTGAGTCGACTCCTTGGTGGTCTCTTCTGGGGTCTCATGAACTTGGCATAACACTGGGATCAAAGTCGTTCACCACTAATCCTGGGAACATTTTTGAATTCTTGATAACAAAAATCTAAAAGCAATGTTTTTTAGTCCTGTAACACTCCCCATCAAGAATTACTGTAAAAATTTCAGAGCAATAAAATATATCTTACAATAAAGCTTAAAACCAAATAAGTCAAATGGTTAATTGACTTAGTCAATTATCTTAGTCATTGTTTATTTCATAGTTATATGTATGTTTGCAGGACGTGAAATGTTTTATTTTGAAGGCTGTTTCAATATGAAATTCTTGTTAACCCCCTATCATTTAACATCCTCAAATTTGAGTCACACAACACACGCCTGTCAACACAATGAGACAATGTAAAATTCTACCTATCACATGATCATTTTAAAAGTATGTGTATTGAGACGTCGCTCAGTTGGTCAAGTGTTTACCAGGCATACACAAAGCCCTGGACTTGGTCCCTAGCACCCCATTAACAGGGTGTGGTGCAGGCCTGTCTCCCACACACAGGAGTTAGAAGGAGCGGATAAGCTCAAGGTCATCTTTAGCCACACAGGAAGTTGGGATCAGATGATATGAGAGGTAAGAACCTGTCCTATAAACAAGTGAGCATATCATTATCTGTGATTTAAAGAAGTCAAGTAAATCTCAGCGAACCAACAAATTGTCACACTGTCACTTCCTTTTTCTCATTTTTTTCCCTTGGTTTCCTTTTCCCCTAAACTTTACCAATCTTTCACAGTCTAATGATGTCAGCTATTTTTCTAGCCATTTTATGTACCTGGATATCCCACAAGCCTTTCAGAAACATCTCAAATTGATGAAGATGACTCTTCTTTTACTTATTTCTGTATTTATTTATTTACTTGTGTGCCTTATGTTACTTCAGACTTAGCACAGACACTGAACTTTAAATCTGGACCCGTCTTCATTCTCTCTTCTTCTCCTTCTCCTTCTCCTTCTTCTTCCTCTCCTTCTGTTTCTGCTTCTTCTTCTTCCTTCCTTCCTTCCTCTTCCTCCTTCTTCTCCTTCTTCCCCTTCTTCTTTTTTTTTCTTTTTTTTTGGTTTTTACGAGACAGGGTTTCTCTGTATTGTTTCGGAGGCTATCGGTCCAGCCCGGCCTCGAACTCACAGAGATCCGCCTGCCTCTGCCTCCCGAGTGCTGGGATTAAAGGCGTGTGCCACCACCGCCCGGCTAAATAGAGCTTCTTAAGGACAGAGTTTTTCCAGGCTGAAGATTTTCAGGGTGGGAATTGGTCAGATTTCAATCCCTGAGCTTGGATTAACTCAGAGATTGGCTGGATTTTGCGCTCAGGGATTGGTTGGTTTTCCTGTTCAGGGATTGGTTGGTTTTCCTGTTCAGGGATTGGTTGGCTTTGTGCTGCTTTGGTTAGCCACAGAGTGTGCTTCTTTAGTCTGGTTTCAGGGCCAAAGTGTGGTTCTCCCCCCCCCACTGGCCCTTTTAAAATTTTTGGCTCAGTTTTCAGGGTCAGGGTGTATGGTTTTTTTTTAACTGGCTCCAGTTTCAGGGTTAGGGTGTGTTTCTTTGGCTTTTGTTTCAGAGTTAGGGTGTGTTTCTTTCACTGGCTCTGGTTTTAGGGTCAGGGTATATGTCTTTGCCTGGCCCTTGTATACTCCATGACCCATTTCAGTAAATCAAATGTCAAAAGTTACAGCCTTTTCAGTTTCTCTATATATAGATTTTATCTGACTATATTATAGTTTATTAAGTATATAATAGCTTTGTATCTAAAAACAAAATACTAAGCCGGGTGTTGGTGGCACATGCCTTTAATCCTAGCACTCGGGAGGCAGAGGCAGGCAGATCTCTGTGAGTTCGAGACCAGCCTGGTCTACAAGAACTAGTTCCAGGACAGCCTCCAAAGCCACAGAGAAACCCTGTCTCGAAAACAAACAAACAAACAAAAAACAAACAAACAAATGACAACAACAAAACCAAAAAAACAAAATACCTACCTTAATTGCAAAATATTTCATTGGGGGCTTGGGGGACTAGAGAGATGACTAAGCAGTTAAGAGTACTTGCTGTTCTTTTAGGGGATCTGAGTTTAGTTCCTCCCAACTAGTTCCTTACAATTAGTACCCACACTGGACAGTTGACAAAGAACTGTAACTCCAGTGCCACAACACCCTCCTCTGGCCTCCGCAGGAGCCTACACTTAAATGCAAAAATTCATACTCAGAAATACACATAAGCACATAATTAAAATAAAATGTAAACTATTTCATTGGTAATAAATTGCTAATAACCATCTGATCATTCAGAGTTTCCTCTGTTGATAGATTATCTTGATGCTGATGGCTGCTGATTGGTTCAGAGAGGTGGCTACTGAAGCTTTGGAGTGGATGGGGCAATTTCTTAAAACGATAATGTTTTCGTACTGATTTATTCCTTTCACAAAAGGTTTCATGTGATGCTATTTGATACATTTTAACCACAGTAGAACTTTTTCCAGAATTAGAGTTAATTCTTTCAAACCTAGCTACTACTTTATCAAGCACAGTTACATATTCTAAATCCTTTGTTGTAATTTTAACATATTTCATCCTTTTCAGGAGCAGGCTCTATCTTAGAAAATTAGTTCCTCTTATTCCTAAAATGCCGCTCATCATCGAAGTCTTACCACGGGATTAAAGTAATTTGCTCACATCTCCGGGCCCTACTTCTAAACTTAAAATGGGGTGTTTAGTGTGACCACCTTCATTATCTTAACCAGATCTTCCAGGTGACTCCCTGTAGATGCTGCATTAGTCCTAGCGGCTTTCCCTTGCCATGCAATGTTACCCACATCCACGACTACACAACACAGTGAAATTCCGTCTCAAAAAACAAACAAAAGTGAAAACATTTGAATTGAGGTCCTGTATGTAACAAATATACACATTAAGTTGAAAACGTTTTGAAAATCCCCGATATGTGACCCAGAAGTAGACACATACAACTGGAAAGATGGTATTGAGACTTGCTGTGGTCATGAACTTTTCATTTTGTAATCAGGAAAAGGCAGTATCCAGTAGTGCAAGAAAACAAGGGTATTTGGTTTCAATCTAAGTAGACTAGGGCACGTGGTACCGTTTAAAAGCATTCAGAACCCCGAGGCTGTTGGGTGGCCTTAGTTCTGTGGTCATTAATGGAGGTCTTAGGACCCCAGCGGAATGGACTTCCTACTACATTCTTGAGTCATGAGTCGGCCAATCTTGGAGTTCCTATGCTCCCAAAATAGAAGTCAAGCATCTATCCAGCCTGGAGGCTCCCAGAGCAGGAATGTTTCGTCACCACGGCAACCACGTTCTTGCGTCTGCGCGTGGCCCGGGTCAGAGCTCAGAGGCGGTGCTTTGGATAATCAAGGACCTGAGTGGCAGGCAGTCAGATCCCGGGGGAGCCACACATCTCTAGGCCGGCCGGGCAGGAGCAAGGAGGAAACACCGCCCAACCGGCTCCGCTGCGCGGCGCATAGGAACCCTCCTTCCGCAGGGTCATGGCGACGGGGGCGGAGCGAGGCGCACAGCCCCGCCTCCGAGCGCGCGTGCGCACTGCTTCCTGGGAGGCGCGAGCGCAGTTGATGTTAGCCATGGAAACGCGAGCGGTCCTGGAGGCCCCGGGTCAGCTGCTGGGGCCGCCGCATCCATCGTCGGGCGGGAGCTCCCAACCGACCTCCCCAGGGGAGATGTGGTCCCGGGACGCCCTCGCGTCGCCCCTCCCCTCGGGTGACTCCAGGTAATGTCCGTCCCAGACACACCTGGGGCTTCGTTGCTACCCTAGTTTCCACGCGTGGATACTACCCTGTTCTTTCAGCTTTTCTTTCCACAACAAACGTCTTCCGATCTCTGTTTGAAAGCTTTTACATGCAATTATTGCTCATTTTTATGTTCATGGTGAACTGAATTCATAGAGGCAGTGACCCATTGTGGTTTTTAACTGGACAGACTATTTTGCACCCCGTGGAACTGAGTTTTCTTTCTGAGAGGCCTTTGTGAAATGGAGTGTCCCTTTGGCCCTGACGAGGGATGAGCATGTTACCCTAATCAAGATCAAGGTCTGTGCCCCTTAGGTAGAGTTCCTGTTTCTTGGTGTTCTCATCTCAAACCCTCCTGCCCACTTGGATACTTACAGCCCGTTTGTCAGGTTTTTCTGTCTCCGTAGACTCCTTTGCATGTCGAAGACCAGAATTTATGTAAATGAATCCCATTCCTGTTTGTTATTTATTAGGCCTCCGAATTGTCTGATCTGTGCCTCTTACTTCCCCCTTACTCATTTTTTTCACTATTGCTTTATTGTTTTCATTAATTCCCGCTTTAGAGAGAACATTCAGATGTCTATCCACTTTCACCCACACCCATTCGCCCATCATTTCTCACAGCATCCAGTTCAGATACTGCCATTTTAATAATTTAACAGTCTGGGGCCCATGCTGTCTACAAGTTTTACCTTTCCTATCTAAAGAGACATCTGTTGACAGTTAACTGCTGTGGAAAATCTCAGGCAGGGAACTTTTTCATCTTCCTCTGTAGGAGCTTTCTTGAGGTTCAACTCACTGGTTTCAAGTATATTGACAGAAATGCACAACCATTGCTACAGTCAATTTTGGAACAATTTGGTTGCTTCAAAATAAAAAAGCTTACAGTTTTAGCTCCTTTTCCCAATATTCCTGCCCACATTAGTTCTTGGCAACCACTAATCTATTTTTTTTTTGTCTCTACAGATTTATTCTAAGTGTTTCATATAAACAGAACCTTAGCATATCTAATTTGAATGCATGTTTCTCGATTCTTTCACCTTAGAGGAATTTTTTTTTCAAATTCACCCATGTCAGGGCTTTGTTTTTTCATTATTATTTGTTATTTTATAAAAATCTATTATGCAGATGTGAGCCATTTATTTGTCCATTTAGCCTTTGATAGACATTGTGTTTTTTTCCTTTTTGCCAGGAATAATATACTATGTACACTTTGTATAAGTTTTTGTCTAGGCATGTCTTCATTTCTCTTGGATATAATAACCTGGTAATGGAGTAGGTGAGTCATATACTAATCCTCTTGTTTAGGCTTTTGAGGAACTGCCAATTTTTTCCAAGGCACTGCACCATTTTACACCCCCACCAGATGTGCTTGAAGGTTTTTAAATTAACCTCACCAGTACTTGCTTTTGTCTGTCATTTTTAGCCGCTCAAGGGAATTCAGAGTATCTCATGGTAAGTTTGGTTTGCATTTCCTTATGTCAACTTTCATTCCCTAGTCCATCTGGTCCATCACCCAGAAATTGTCAATTCTTATCTTTAGTTCATCTTTTAAAAAGCAAGTTGTATTTTCATCATTGAATTGGAAGAAGTCATTATATATTCTAAATACAAATCTCTAATTATAGCCTTTTACTATTCTGTAGATTGGTTTTTTTTTTTTCACTTCCCTGATAGTGAGGACTCTTAAATACACTTTTTCAAGAGTGTTAGGTGCCAATGCCCTCATGCTAGCTTAGGTATCAGGTTTTACATTTTTACACTTTGTAGATTCCTTTGAAGTCCACCACTCAAGAATCCTCAAAGCAAACTACTTTTGTTTGACAATAAGTTGGTATGATTTAAAACCTTAGTTTGCCACCAGTTACCATTGTATCTTAGTTGTCAATATCGTCGGTTCTCGCTTTTTTGTATTTCTAATGATTATTTTCTGGTATTTCTAGTGATTTATATGAGTGTCACTCTTGACTGTGATGATAACCTTATTTTGAGAGAAAAGGTTGTCCAACCAATTGAAGTGAGAAATGGGAGGGTAGTCAGAATCTTTAGCTATTTCTTTCCATTTTAATTTCCCATGAATAATAGAATGCTGTTATGCTGGCATAATTTTATGTCAACTTGACACAGGCTAGAGTCATCAGAGAGGAGGGAACCCCAACACCTCTGTAAGCCTGGGCTACAGACAAACCTGTAGAACTGCAGTGATTGAATGGGGAGGGCCTGTTGTTGGGTGTTCACCAGAAAGGACTGTTTGGACATGGGTTTGCCAATAGAAGTCTTTATTAGCCAGCCTTTGACTGCACTGGTGTTCAGGGTCCCATTGTAGCCCCAAACCTTTCTCAGGATGAGCTTTTAAGCACAAAATCCGTGTTCTGGGTTGACATACTTCAGTTAACAAGAGTTAGCAAGAAGCATAACTACAGGAGTCAAAAAGCAAAATACTAACCTTGCTTTACATTTAGAGACTTTCCCATAACTATGGACTTTGATGGAATAGGACTTTGCTTTAGTTTTGGCAGGTGGTGTTGTCTACCCTCTAAGTTTTACAGCCTGAATGATACTTTCATCATGGAGTCAATTTTGTCAAGGTTTGAGGGCCTGCTATGGTCTGGGTCCCTGTCACAGGCCCAACTCACTACCTCAGCTCCTGCCTCCAGGTTCCTGCCCTGTTTGAATTTCTGACCTGACTTTCTTTCATGACAAACAATGATATGGAAGTGTAAACCAAATAAACCCTTTTCTCCCCAAATTGCTTTCGTTATGGTATTTCACCTCCTCAGTGGCAACCCTACCTAAAACAGCTGTTAACTTACATTTTTGTTTTATTCTGTTGTACACTGGAAAAGTAAAACAGAACAACAACGCATTATACTACTCTTGAAGCATTGTCAATTTGAACTTCTGGTCTCCCTAGGTGGAGGGAATGGGGTATTAAGGGTTAAACCTATGCCTCCATACATGTATGCTAAGTGCTCTGTAACTGAGTCCTGTCCCCAGATCTCTTTTTTACTTTTCAAAACTTTGAAACAGGTGTCAGTATTACTCAGGCTGGCCTTGAACCTGAGACCCTCATGCATTAGCCTCCTGAGAGGCAGAAATTAGGTCTATGTCACTTTGCTTGTAGTTATTTTTACAGACCCCTCCTATGGATTTACTGGGGGGGGTGGACAAAAATCAAACAAAATAACCTCTTTGAAGACCTTCCTAACATCCTAATAAATGCCATAGGTTCAAAGAGATCTGATGACTCTTCAGGCACTTGAACCAAATTTCTCTCCATGGTGGATGGAGGCGGAAGTCACACATGCTGTGAGCCACACTGTGCACTGTGTGTGTTATACATGTGCATCGAAGGCTTTTCAATGGCTCCTGGAGAATTTAGTGTTTGTTCATCATGTGGCATTCAGTTAGGATCCCTAGAGTAATGTACAGAATTGGAGTGGCAGCTGTCTTTGTATCTGTCAAACAGGTGCACTCAGCAGTTTACACTTAACTACCTCCACATCTTACACTTAACTCTCCACATCTGTATGCTTCTGTGCTCTAGTGGTAACAAGTGAGTTTTATCTAAGAAATAGAGAATTGAGTTGTTGGTCATTTCATTTCTGTACTGGTCACAAAGTTTTTTTTTTTTTTTGAAAATTAGTAAATGCAGTGATGCTTGAAAAAGTAAACCTTTAGTGGAATGAGCCAGGGCCTCCTGAGCAGATTGGGAGCATGGGGTGGTGGAGGGGAAAGGGAGCCAGGAAAAAGAGAGGGAGAGAAGAGGAGGGGAGAGGAGGACATGGGGGAGCAGGAAGGTTGAGTTGGGGGAATAGAGGAGAGCAGGATAAGAGATAATACAGGGAGTCATTCTAGGTTTGAGGGGAGATCTGGCACTAGTGAGATCTCCAGAGATCTAGAAGGATGACACCAACTGGCAAATTAAGCAGTAGTGGAGAGACTTCTTTAAATGCCCCTCCCTAATAATGATTTTGATGACTATCTTATATACCATCCTAGAACCTCTATCCTGTGCCAGATGGAAGCAGAGGCAGACACCCACAGCTAAACACTAAACTGAACTCCTGGTACCTAGTGACAGAGAGGGAGGAGTGATGAACAAAGGGGTCAAGACTGGGCTCGTGAAACCCAGAGAACCAGCTGACCTGAACAAGGGGGAGATCTTGGACTCCAGACTGATGGCTGAGAGGCCAGCGTGGGACTGATCCAGACCCCCTGAATGTGGGTGTCAGTGAGGAGACCCAGGCAATCTATGGGGCTTTGGGTAGTAGATCAGTATTTATCCCTGGCACATAAATGGACTTTGGGTACCTATCCCACAATGAGGGATGCTCTCTCAATCTGGACACTTGAGGGAGGGCCTGGACCCTCCCTGGAATGAAATGACAGACTCTAGAGATCTCCCATGGAGGGCCTTACCCTCCCTGGGGAATGGAGTGGAGATTGGGTGGGGGCTGGGGGGACTAGGGGTTGGCGTGGAGGGGAAGGAGAGGGAACTGGGACTGACATGGAGAGAAAGCTTGTTTCTAATTTAAATATATAATAAAAAAGTATTAAAAAGTAAACCTTTGGTATATTTTCTTTCAAAATTTATGAAATATATTGTAGGAACATGGATGAGTACATTATATCCATAGAATAATAATAATGATACATTTTAAAAAATAAACCTAAATAAAATCCAGTCAATTGCCTAAAGTGCTATTTAAGAATTTCTTTCTTTCTTCTGGCCTTAGAGAAATGCATGTGCACATACATATATTCAAACCACTTCTTTTTGTTGTGTTTTTCTTTGTTTCAAGGGATTTTTAGTCACTATCATGTGACTGATGAGTTGTGTTTTTGGTAACTAAGAACTCCCTCACAGCAGATTGCCAGTTTGTACCATTCTTTACCCCTGTGGGAATTTTGTGACTCAGATTCCAAATACAGCAACATCTCCTGTCTGTTTCGTTGGCTCGGTTTCAGAGTAGCATACGAGGAGAGCATATGGCCTAAATCACGGTTTCAGAGTAGCGTACGAGGAGAGCATATGGCCTAATCAGGGTTGTGGTGCCGTGTTCGTCACAGCTTTTGATCCCTCAGGCTTCTGCTAGTTTTATTTGAGCATTAGAGGTTGGGACCATGTAAACATTATCTGTCCCTCCAGAGACCAACAGTCCTTCAGAAGCAGAAGATTATCTTCAGGGAATGAGTTTAGTTGTTCTGATTATATTTATACATAATCCAGGTTGGTGTTTAGAATATTTCTCCACATACATGTAATTGATGGTACCTCAAAAAATATTTTAAATTCTTAAATCTTTTTAAACTTCTATGGTCTAGAATGAATATTAGAAGTTAACTGGACCTGCTTATTATATACTTTTTGCCATAGTGATCATTGATGATTTACAAGGAAATAGAAATCAATTTTTAAAATCTTTACAATCTTATTTAAAAATATTTGTTATTTAAATCAGTTTTTATGTCTGACATTCTGCCTATCAGGTTTCATAATTTTTTTCTTTTCTTTGTGTACATCTGCATGCCATTTCTCCTTGACTGGTTTCTCAGTATGAAGTCTTCACTTTCCTGATGAGGAGATTAAACTATAATATAATACAAGGAAGGAATTGAAATTGGATTTTTTTACTAGCATGGCACTCCTGCCATTTCCTTACCCACAAGGGAAAACTAGCTGTGTAATCCCCCTCATATCCAATTCTGTTCCTTTGTTATTTTGGGATCACCTTCTTAGGCAGTCTTCCCTGAACTAAAAATATTATCAATAGGTATCATAATTTATCCTATACTAAAGATAAATGGAGATGCCTTCCATGTTCCAAAACAGGGGACAAGCAGTTTGTGGATTTGATATTTTAATTGGAACAAAATATAGTGCAAGAGGTGCAAAATTGTTAAACTCTGCATTCCTCCCTTAAAATAGGAAGATATCTTGTTTTCAACTTGACCCATCTTACTTAAGCTATGCTGTTAACATGATACATGCTTCTGCATACCAAGCTATTCTGCCGAGTTTGAGAACTCAAATGAATCTCAAGATTTGGCCCCTCACCACAAATAACATGTTACTAGTAAAGAAGAGGTATACATATGTGCAGATAACATGTGAAGAGCTGAACTACATGAGAACCTACTCCAAGATTATGGTACTGAACAAGCTGTTTTAAGTGCTTCCCAGAAGTTTTAGAAATGATTAGACTGAGTCATGAAAGTTAACTAAAATTACTAGCTAGAGAAAAGAAATTTGTATTTAGTAATTTGAAGAAGTAGCAAATGTTATAAAATACTTTAGTATCCTTATCAAACCTTTAATACATATGCAAGTGATATCCAGCCTTCTAATACGCAGATATGTATACTTTTTAATACAAATGCCATCAACAATTTATTAATTTTACATTTGGTATTTCATAAGTGTCTTTCCATTCTTTTCTCTATTGACATTCAATTATTCCAAAAAGTTCAGAACTACTAGGAGGAAAATGAATATGGTTACTATCATAAATAATCAGCTTTATATGGTATCACTTTTCTATCTCCCTTTCTCTGTCTTGTTTCCTGACATCTCATGGGGCAAGAGGAGAGTTTTCTTAACTCCATGGGGAAAACTTAGGTACTTCAAATTTTAAAATCCTGACCACCAAGTAGGCTCGTTTTCTTGACTAATGGCATCTGCCATAGATAACTCATGCTGACATGTTTATCCCATCTGCAGGAATGTGACCTTCTGACCCTGTGACACTAGGAGACTATTTCAGAACACCAAGCTTAACATGACTGAGGCAGATAAGCTTTTATAGAAGGGAAAGTGCAAAAAGAACTTTATGAAGATTCCCGTCTTAGTGTTCTATTGCTTTGAATAGATGTCATGACCATGGCAACTCTTATAAAGGAAAACATTTGATTGGGGTGGCTCACTTACAGCTCAGAGGTTCAGTCCATTGTCATCATGGTGGGTAGTATGACAGCATGAAGACAGACATGGTGCTGGAGAGGAACTGACAGTTCTGTGGTAGGTAGCAGGAAGAGTGACACTGGGTCTGGCTTGACTGTCTAAGACCTCAAAGCCCATCCGAGTGATAAACTTCTTCAACAAAGCTACACCTCCTATTAGTGCCGTTCCTCATGGGCCTGTGGGGGCCATTTTCATTCAAACCACCACATTCTACTCCCTGGCTCCCACAAGCCTGTAGCCACATCATAGTCCAACTTCAGAAGTCCCCATAGTCTATCATAGTATCAGGACTGTTTAAAAAGCCAAAGTTCAAAGTCTCTTTTAAGTATAATTCCAGCAAAATCAAAATGAAAAAGCATATCACATATGTCCATATAATGGCACAGGATATACATTATCATTCTAAAAAGGAGGGAAGGAAACATAATGAGGAAATCTTGGACTAAAACAAGACCAAAAGAACAGCTGAGCAAACTCCAAACTCTGCATCTTCATGTCTGATGTCTAAATGGTCTTCAAATCTCCCAACTCCTTTCAGCCTTGTTGACTGCAACACATTTCTTTCCCTTGATCTGGTTTCACTCCATTAGTACCTTTCCTTGGCAGGTATCCCACCATTCTGACATCTCCAACACTCTTAGGGTCTCCAAGACAACCCAGGCTTCACCTTCACAGCTTCTTGCAATGGCTTCTCTGTGCCTCCATGCAGGGACACCCCTGATATATGCCTAGCCTCTGAGGCTTTTTATAATTACAGAGGGAGATTCTATAGCCCCTTTCTTGTATCCTTAATTTTAAAGCCAGAACAACATGGCTGAACTTCCCATGTTCTGCTTGCTGGGGCTGGAACATGGCCCCCTCATTCAAATACATTTTCACCAGCTTTCTCTTTTTGATAGTTTCCTTCACTGCCTAGGTGTGGCTGTCCTGAAACTTGCTGTTAGACCAGGCTGGTCTCAAACTCAGAGATCCACCAGCCTTTGCCTTTGAGTGCTGGTACTAAATGTGTGCACCATCATGCTTAGCCCTAAACCTTTAATTCCTTTTCACAAATTGAAAATTTGGCTTTGTGGGATCTTGCTCTGAGGTCACCACTCCCATTTCCACTTAGAATCAGGTTTTTAATCAGTTTACACTTCCTGGTGCCCTCTTTCTCCTCATATTGCTTGCTTGCTCTGCTTGACCCTTTTCATTATAGATCTGCATAAATGAAGCCACTAAATAACTAATCAGCACAATCAATACTAGGCTGTCTGGAAGTTACTTCTGCCAAAGCTATTAATCCATAATTTTTCAATTTAGCTTCAGGCAGATTTTCTTTTTGTCACAAGGGCAGAAAACAGCCAGAATACAACCAGAACAATCTCTAGACCACACACAATATTCTTCTCCTTTGAAACCTCTTGACCAGGCCCCCACAGTTCAAATCACCCTCAGCACCACTGTCTTCTATGCTCCTACTAGTAAGTCCCATTAAATCTCACTTGAAGTGTCCAATCACTTTTCTAGTCCAAAGCCCCAAAGTGTTCCAGGCAAAAACATGGTCAGGCCTATCACAGCAATACCCCAGTCTCTGATTTCTGTCTTAGTTAAGGTTTCTATTGCTGTGAAGAGATAATGACCACAGCAGTTCTCATAAAGGAAAGGATTCCGTTGAGCCTGGCTTAAAGGTTCAGAAGTTTAATCCATAATCATTATGGTGAGAAGCATGGTAGCATGTAGGCCGACATAGTGCTGGAAAGGAACTGAAAGTTCTGTATCTGGATCAGCAGTCAACAAGAAGAAAGAGCCAAACCTCAATGTCCACCCCCCCCCCAGTGATGCACTTCCTCCAATAAGGCCACACCTACTCCAACAAGGCAACACCTCCTAATAGTGCCACTCCCTATGGGCTTTGGGGGGGTGCATTTTCATTCAGTATCACTCTGCTGCTATGTTATTTTGTGAATATATGGAGTTGCTACTTAAGTAAAAGCTGCACGTGGTGCTGCACAGAACTAAGAACAGTTAACTCAGGGTGTAAGAACCCAGATATTTGCAGTTTAAAGAGCATCCTAACTGTGTGGCCAACAGAACTAAGAGCAGTTGACTACGGGTGTAAGAACCCAGATATTTGCAGTTTAAAGAGCATCCTAACTGTGTGGCAAACAGGTATTGCCTGTCACAGATTAGCTGGACTAGTTTAAAGGACTATTTTTAAGGTATTTAAGTTTCTAAATTAACATATGATCCACTAAATTAATTTTTGTCTTGCTGATCTTGAAGGACCAAAAATTAAAATTAATAAAAGTATAAAAACTTGGACTGCTAAACCTATACAGAGAAAAAAGGAACTTCTGATGGTGAAAAGAATGTGACCGCCTAACCGGGAACCTAAACCCAGCCCTCAGAGAAAAGGAGTTAGCCCAATACCATCTGTGTCAACATTCCTTTGTTCTAAAAAAAAAACCAGATAACTATTAATTGTAGGTTGTAAAAAATCCTCTGGCCCAGGGGATAATTGGCAAACTCATGCTCCCTCAGCCCCATGCCCCTGCCCTATCTTACTCAAATGTATCTTGCTAAAATACATAGTTTTTGCTTTACTTTGTACCTTGAGTGACCATGGAAACTTTGCAATCTTGTGGCTCTCAGCCTTATGGTCTTGTCCTACAAAACACCCCCTCAGTTCTTGTTAGGGACCCCTGCCTCTTCTGAGTGTGGAGGTCCCTGCTAGCTTCAACTATAAAGAAACCTTTGCCTTTGCATCGGGATAATCAGCTCCTTGTGGAGGTCTGTTGTGGTTCTGCGAACCTTCCATAACAAACTTGTATCAAGCAACTGGTTTTGTTGTTGTTTGGTTTTTATTTTTGTTTTACTTTCTGAATAAGCAGTTGAGGAAAAATAAATAGAATCCACTGCACTTGATACTTAAGATTTTTATGACCTTTGAGTAGAAATAACCAAGACAGGGTTTCTCTGTGTAACCCTGGCTGTCCTGGAACTCACTCTCTAAACCAGACTGGTCTCAAATTCAGAGAGATTCACCTGCCTCTGCCATCCTGAATGCTGGGATTAAAGACATTCACTACTACCTCACAGCCCAATAATACTATTTCTTAAGAAAATAAGTTAGTGTGATTATTTTTGGAAGAGAATAAACTTAGTATCAATTATATTGTGAAGGTCGAGAAGGAACCAAGGTTAGAATTCTGCCTATAAAGGAACTAAGGAAGTCAAGTAGAAATACGAGCTGTGTTTCCTCCAGGCCTTGGGTGTCATATTTGCACATAGTAATTGGTCTTTTCTTTTTCATAGATACTGCTGGTTATGAAAAAGACGTGACTTTCGGTAATCCTGAATGGGAAGTATGAGTCCAGATGTCCCTCTGCTAAATGATTACAAACAGGACTTCCTGCTGAAGCGCTTTCCACAGACTGTTCTTGGAGGTCCTCGACTCAAATTAGGCTACTGCGCCCCTCCTTACATATATGTTAATCAGATTGTGCTTTTCCTGATGCCATGGGCCTTAGGTGGAACAGGAACACTCCTATACCAGCTGGACATCCTGAGGGACTACTTGGCAGCAGCTCTCTCTGGGGGACTAATGGTGATCACTGCGTCTGTCATCCAGCTCACGAGTGTGTACGCCAAGAGCAAATCGGTGGTGGTCAAAAGGATGGTAGTCAGGGATATCTTAGCAGAGGAGGACGAGCACGAATTTACAAGTTGCACTGGTGCTGAGACCGTCAGATTTCTGATTCCTGGCAAAAAATACGTAGCCAATACAGTTTTTCATTCTGTTCTTGCTGGGCTGGTGTGTGGCCTTGGAACATGGTATCTGCTCCCAAACAGAATAACCTTGCTGTATGGCAGCCCTGGGGCAACCGCTGCCCTTTTTGTCTTTGGATGGGTAACGCTTTGCATAGGAGAATACTCACTAATTGTAAACACGGCCACAGAGACTGCCACATTTCAGACCCAGGACACTTATGAGATCACTCCTCTCATGAGACCGCTTTATATCCTCTTCTTTGTTTCTGTGGACCTTGCACACAGGTAAGGCTTATAGAATACTTAGTAACTTGCTTTGTTTCTAAGTGTACCTGGCAAGAGAACTTTCCTTAGTGTTTACAAATAGTGAGTCAGTGAATTAAACATTTAGACAATATCATTAGGATACTTAGGTTATTTTGAAGATTAATCTTTTAAGAGTGATCTCTATAAAATATTCATATTATAAAGAAGTAGCTAAAAATTACTTTAGAATGAAAACATAACAAAAATACTTTGGTTTGGTTTGTTTGTTTGCTTTCAAGATAGGGTTTCTCTGTGTAACTTTGGAGCCTGTCCTATCACTTGCTCTGTAAACCAGGCTGGCCTCAAACTCACAGAGATCCACATGCCTCTGCCTCCCGAGTGCTGGAACATAATTTTGCTGGGCGATGGTAGTGCAAGCCTTTAATCCCAACTCTAAAGGCAGAGGATCTCTAAGTTCAGGTCCAGCCTGATCTACAAAGTTCCAGAACAGCCAAGGCTACAGAGAGAAATTCTGTCTTGGAAGATACTTTAAATCATGACTTTTTTTTTTAATGTGATAACCTGGGAAAGAAGTAAAACTTTAGAGCAGGGAGAGAATATTTTAAGATTTATACACTTACTGCAATAGGACTGCTCTGAAGGGAAAGGTATCCCGGCTTGTCGGGAAATCAGGGCTTTACCTGGAGCTGTGGACAGCTCTGAACACTGGATAAGGTATCCTGACAGAGTTTTCCCAGGGAGAAGATTTCTGCTCAGGGATTGGTTAGTCTTCCTGCTCAGGGATTGGTTAGGTTAGTTGGTCAGGGGCAGAGTTGACTCTGGTTTCAGGGCTAAACTGTGTTTCTTTCACTGGTCCTTTTTAGCTTTTGTTGCTCCATTTTTAGAGCTAGGGCATATTTCTTTCACTGACTCTGGTTGTAGAGCCAAAGTGTGTTTCTTTGGTTCTGGGTTCAGGGCTAAAGTGTTTCTTTTGCTGGCTCAGGTTTGAGATCCAGGGTGTGTTTCTTTTACTGACTCTGGGTTCAGGTTCAGGATGCTCAGGGATTGGTTGGTTTATTGTTTCATTTGATCAGGAGCAGCATTGGCTCTGGTTTCAGGTTCAAACTGTGTTTTTTTCACTGGTCCTTTTTAGCTTTTTGACTCTAGTTTGGGGCCAGGGCATACTTTTTTCACTGGCTCTGGTTCCAGGGCCAGGATGGGTTCCTTTGGCTGGCCCTTTTACCCTACACTTACTATTATGTAAAAAGCAAATTTAATGAATAGGAAATTTATAATTTTGTAGTAACACTAAAATATAAGCCGGGAAGTGGTGGCACATGCCTTTAATCCCAGAACTTGGGAGGCAGATCTCTGTGAGTTCAAGACCAGCCTGGTCCACAAGAGCTAGTTCCAGGACAGCCTCCAAAGCCACAGAGAAACCCTGTCTCAGAAAACAAAACAAAACAAAACAAAACTAAATGTAGACAGAATGATGGTTTTTAGACTAGTTCTAGAAGGAAAAAGTGGGAACTATAGTTTGCAAAACTGCTTGATACTCCTTTTGTTTGTCTTTTCTAAATCTAGTTTCTGTTTCTGTAGATCAAAGCTTTCTCTTTACCAGGGTAGTGGGCAGGAAGAAATGTACAGATGTGATGGAGCAAATATCTGTGTGTGAAAAAATTCATTTACTAAAACCCTAAACTGTGTGATGTCATCTCATGATGGAGCCGAAAGATGATAATGTCATGATGATGAACTTTGGTCTGATAGAACTGGTACCCGTGAGAGACAGCAGTAACCATCAGTAAGCTAGGAAAGGAGCCCTCACCACACTGTCTCTCTGACACCCTGATTTTAACTTCCAACTCTAAAGCTGTGAGAAAGCACATTTCTGTTGTTTAGGTTGTCTGGCTACTTTGAATTAACAAGATGGAAACGTGGTAATTAACTGAAGGAAAGCTACTGAACTTAGATTGTGCAGCATCAATTGACAGAGTTATTCAACTGTGAATGTGCAATGTTGGAGGGGAGAATGACGGCCAGAGTGATTCCAACATCCTCAGGACCACTGTTTTAGCTACAGACTGAACAGCCTCTGTTTAGAGCCCTGTGGGCAGGGTCAGTCCTCAGTACCAGAAGAGTGATTCCTGCCTGGAACTATGCAGGTTACAGCCACTCCAGGGTATGAGTGATACAGCGAAGTACAGACCAGAAAGAATTCCTCCCAAGCTAAAAGATGATGCAATTTGTCTCGCTGTATTTGAGCTTCCTTGGGCTCAGTCACCTGTTCTTTTTCCCTTTCACCGTTTGGTATTGAGAGTTGTGTGTCCTGGCCTGTATCGCTCTCCAGTGTGGAAAGCACTCAACTTAGTTCTTCAGGTTCACATTGGAGTGGAATGGGTGGATTGTACCTTGAGCATCACCCTTAGCTAATGTAGATGGTGCATAGATAAGATTAGACACATTTTGGGTGGTTTTAGAATTAATGCTAGAACCATTGGGCCAAAGATGTATTTTTGTCTGTGAGAAATGTGACGTCTTAAACTCAGGACAAATGACTAACTGGGGTGCCTATTTCACAAATCAGAGCAGATGCAAGCTGCTCTCCGCATCACAGGTACCTGTTACAGTCATCCTGACTGGTGTATCCCAGCTCCCTACCCTAAACCTCTCTAGCTCCTGAGCTTCACTCCCCTCCCCCCAGCTTCTCTTCCCTACATAACTCAGCCATTTTGGCTGCATGCCCTCTTGGTTCTCTTGGCCTCTTGGCTCCTGGTTCCTCTTGTGGCCTCCTCTCCTCTCATTCTTCAACTCCCCATCCTCTCTTGGCCCAGTTTAGACTATTCCAGATATCTCTGGCTGTTTATTCCCTCATATAAACCTCCTTCTCCTTGGAGCAGTCATGTCCTCATCTTTTCATTCAAGAAGGATCTATGTTGTGGACTGGGCAGGTGTGAAATGTAGACTAAGTTGTATGTTGCACAATCCTAAATGTAATGCAACCAGGAGTAAGGCCTTTGAGGGTGACCAGGTCGGAACATGCAACCTGACCTGAGGGAATGGGGACCCTTAGAAGAAGGGACATGCAAAGCTGCTTCATCTGTAGTGTGAGGAAGAGTTCTCATTCTTGTTTTCACTGGGATCGTGGACTTCCAGCATCCTCAACTTTTCTCAACTTTTAGAATATAGATTTCTAGTATCTTCAGCCACACAGACTACTGTCTTGTGTGATGAGGGACTGAATTAAGTGGGCATTTGAAAATACAAGGATAGTTTGTCTGCTGAAATTAACCTCAGATGTTCTTAACTCTTAATCTACATTTATAGATCAGAGAACAGTGTGAGACCTGGGCAGTTCTTCATCTACACAGACACTTAAGAGGAGCTTAAGTGGGAAGTTTAATTGGTTTCTAGCACCATCATTTACTAGCAAGTTACAATTAAATGCTTGGTTTTAAAAGTTAGCTATAAAATTGAATGCATGTATACAACCTTTTTTAAAAATCCAAGTTTATAAGACTCAGAATTTCAGAATATATTTTTGTTGTTTTGTTTTTGTTTTTTGAGACATTCTCTCAAAGCAATCCTGGCTATCCTGGACATATTTGTAGACCAGGCTGGCCTCAACCTCCCGGAAATCTTCCTGTCTCTGCCTCTAATGAACCAGCCCGTCTCCATCTTAGGCTTGAAAGCCATCTATGGTAAAGGCAAAGTGGGTTCATTCCTCTCTTTGAGTAAATCTGTTACTCAAGGATTGAACTGTGCCCTTAAACTTAAGGATTGTAACCTTAAATTCAAATAGTTTTGTACTGCCTGTTCCAGGAAATGGGAATCTTATAAACCTTCTGAAATAGAGGTTTTTATGACTTTATGTTCTGCTTCTGTGACCCCCATTTATGTGCCTGGCAAATACCCCTTTTGGAAACTCCCTACTCCTGAACTATAAAAACTTTATTTCCCGCACACCCAATGCTGACCTCTTGAACCCCACCTTAGGGAGCAACAACCTGTGTACATTAATAAAGTTTTGTTTTTTTTTAATGAATTAGGCCATATTTGGGTTGATGGCCTTCCTCCTTGCATCTATAGGATTAATACCTCCTGAGTCAGAATACAAATATGTAAGTCCCTACCACACTATTTAATTTCAGAAGTCAGGAACTAATGCCTGCTGTGCTCTAGCTCTGCATTTTATTTTTTTGGTTGTGAGCCTAGTCTTTAACAGCTGAGCCATCTCTCCAGCCCTAGCTCTGCATTTTAAAGAGTCCTAAGTTATTTCATTATTTTCTTTTTTTAAATTTACTTATTTTATGTGCATTGGTGTTCTGCCTGCATGTATGTCTGTGTGAGGGTCTCAGATCTTGGAGTTAGACAGTTGTGAGCTGCCATGTGGGTGCTGGGAATTGAACCCAGGTCCTCTGGAAGAGCAGTCAGTGCTTTTAACCACTGAGCCATCTCTCCAGTCCCCATCATTATATTTTCTTTAAAATAGCATTATTTATCTATAAATAGAAGTACATAGAATATTTCTTACTAAATGCTTGTTGGATTTAATGTACTGTTTTAATGTTTAAAGGTCTCATAATTACAAGGCTTTTTTAAAAATCTGTTTCTAAAACATGAGGCAAATAAAACCTCTCAGTTGTTTTTAAAGAATAAGATGACAGTTTTATTGCTGAACAGTTAACCTTTCACTTCATTTTTTAAAAAATACCTCAGAGATAACAAATACACCAAGTCTCTGGTTAGTAGATATAACACAGCTCACCTGTGAATAAAGTTTATGCTCTCCAACTCAGAACAGAGATACCAAACTGTTTCTTTGTGTTATCTCTAAAGATAGCAAAGTAGGCTGAAGAAATACAGCCCATAACTTTTTCTCTTCCCCACTCTATGGAGTAGAGTTGTGTTATGATAAGGGCAAATGGCTTTCTATAGATTTTATATTATGAAAGGCAAGTACTTAGCTCAGAGGTAAAATTTATCTAAAGAAATGATATACATTTATAGCCTCTTAGCTACCGTATGGGCATGGTTCATTTCTTGGCATGTAGATCTTCAGATGTATAGAATTTAAAACTTTTTTTATAGTTGTTACTTTCAAAACCATTTTTTCTTAACACCTGATTATTTTTAATCCTAGGAGATTTTTGTTACATTATCAGAAATATTAAATATTTTTCCATATAAAGTAATTAGCTACAGTAATCATCTTTTGGAGGTCAAGTTATATATGAAGCAAAATAACCAGTATTTGGCTAATTTAATTATATGTTTATATTTACTTATATAATATCCTTATATTTGTTTTAATATCTGATAAATACTGTTGCTAAGACATTGCTTATTAAGAAGAAAAAGATTTCAAACTAGAGCTTTATTTTGTAAAACACTCCCTGAGCTTGGTTATTGTCATGCAGTTCTGCTGTTGAGTACATTTTGGAGAGGAAGGTTGTCTTGAGCACAGACTAACATGCTGTCCTTTACCACCTGGAGGTTGCTATACGTTGCTTAGCTCTTCTCTCAGAATGGAACATATTCTAGTTCAAATTCCACCAGTAGAAAGAGTGGCCTTTAGTTTAGCACCACATGTTAACCCTGTGCTCATTTGTCCCCTGCGTACAACAATGGGAAGGGACGTATAGTGGAAAGCAGTGTGGTGACCGGTGTGGGCCGGACATGCCCATGAGCAGATCCGTGCAGATCATGTGATAGCCGGAGTTAATGTGTGCTGGCATTCACTCTTAAAGCTGAAGTATGGCAGTTGTCCTTGAATCCCAGCAGCTCAGGTGTTCAAGTGCAGTTCTGCTGTAAGTCTGGGTCCTGGTTTTTTTCTCTTCAAAGTCTCTAGTACACTATTAGTACAATCACATTATTAGCCCACCTTGACATAGTGTTTGATTGAGTTTATTCTGAAAAGTTAACAGTAGGTTGAGAATGTTTTTCTATGTCTTAAATTTTTGTTAAACCCTTTCAATCTGTTTTGTTACGTTTAACTCAAAATGTTTTACTGAGTGTCAGTTTCACCATTTAAAGAGGGGCTGCCCCTGCTTTGAGAAGGCTGTATTATACAAATGTGTCTTAAACCCAAGACATTGCTGGCCTAAAATAGAAGAGTATTATTAATGTTAATTAAGTTCCCAGTGACCTGTCATAACCTAAGCTGCACAGGGCTATTATCTATGGTGACTTCAAATTCTGAGGCCTATGAGAAGGACAGTGACAGCGAGAAGAAGGAGCTGCTAAGAAATGCCTGTTCCTACAGCTTTGGCTCTCCAAAGTTACTTGCAGTTATAAAGTCTAAAGAATCATTGGTGGGTTTTCAGCCAATGTATATTTAGGGGGAAAATGTGATGTGTTCCAGCCTCATTTATTCAGCTTTTTTTAAATCTCTACATTCAGTGGTACAGATGGCTACATTAGTTTCTTTGCATATTTGAATCCACAAATCTATAAAGTTTGCGCACAGCTGAGGTACTTGCTGACTCAGGGCAGTGGTCACAATATACACATATATCTGGGAGTAGGGCCTTTCCTGTAAGCTTGCTTTTTTGTGATATGTGCTATTTTGTGGGTCCATTTAGTACTTGAAAGCTTCAGGCATTACGCTGGCCTGCCCTGTTACCTGGCAGGATGCACTCAGGCAGCACTCTGGCCAGCCCAGAGTTCTGTGAGAGCCACACAGGTGCAAAGGACCCCTTTAAAGGACTGATCCCTGCCCGCTTCCGGTCTCTTTTACTCTCGTCTTCCTCTCACTCTTGTCATACTCTCTTTCTTACTCTGGTCTCTCTGTCTTTTACTCTCATCATCTCTCTTTTACTCTCTTACTCTCATCATCTCATTCGCTCTCTCTCTCTTCTCTGTCTCTTGTATCTTATCTCTCACTCAGCTCTGCACAGATTAGTTACCTCTCCCCTTTCCTTTCCTGTCCACCAATAAAACTCCACATGGGATCGCTACCTGGCTGTCCTCTGCCACTCTGGCCACTCTCCTGGATTCTTCCCTCCCGATAAACCCCTTCAATGAGCTTTGGGTGAAGATCTTCTTTTGCAGGAGCAGAGGCGACCCTGGGCAGAGCAGAGTGAGCCAGGCTGTAACACTTTTGCCTGGGAAATCTTCCCTTGGCAGAGCAGAGATGTTGCTCTCAACTCTCGGCTCTCCAGGAGCAGAGCAGAACTGTTGTAACTTCGCCCTAGAAACCTCCTGCCGAGCAAAACTGCTACACTGGGCGAACATCCCCAGTTGGAAGACCCTGTCCTGCTGGAGCAGAGCGGATATACTGGGGAAGCCTTTCCCTGAGGCAAGGCTGTAAGCTGCCAAGCTTACTGCAACCTGTGGTGGTCCTTGGCTCCCGAGCTCCAGGATACTTTTCCATCTGAGCTGTGTACCACTCAGTATCTTTGGCTCCCGAGTTCCAGGATACCTTTCCACCTGAGCTGTGTAACACTGAGTATTCTGTGACTCCCGAGTGCCAGAATACCTGACCCATCCCGATCCGACCGAAATGCCAACAGTACTTGATATATGATTTAAGTGTTTTTTCTTTTTTTATAGGTTTATTGTAAATGTCCCAGCTCTAGAGCAGATGAATCAGATTTTGCACATCTTGTTTGTGTTACTGCCTTTCCTGTGGGCACTTGGGACTCTACCTCCACCTGATGCACTCTTCTTTTGGGTAGTGGAACAGGTTTTAGAGTTTGGTCTTGGAGGCTCATCAATGTCAACTCACCTACGGTAAGTTGTTCTGTTTTGAGTTTGATGAAACTTCTGTTTTTACTTTTTCAGTAAATGCTCCTGTCCTACCTCGGCATTTGCAGAAGTCAGTTTTCTCCTTCCACAATGAGGGCTCCACAGATGCGATTCAGGTCAATGGCATAAGTACCCTTACCCACTGAGCCATCCTGCTGGTCTGATGTGACTTCTTTTTCTTTTTTTTTAATTTTTATTAAAATAAATTATGTCCTAGAAACATGCATGCATGCTTCACATGTGAATTCCAGCTCCCTCTCCCATCCCTCCTCCCTTGCCCCTCTATCAGACCTCCCCCAGCCTCCCACCCAATCCCCACATCATTCTCCAGGGAGGGTGATCCCCTTGGGGGGATCTCCAGAGTCTGTTATTTCTTCCAGGGCAGGGCCTAGGCCCTCCCCCAAGAGTCCAGGCTGAGAGAGCATCCCTCCATGTGTAATGGACTCCCAAAGTTCATTCATACACCATGGTAAACACTGATCTACTGCCCAAGGCCCCAGAGATTTCTGAGGCCTCCTCACTGACACTACATTCATGGAGTCTGGATCAATCCCCTGTTGGCCTCTCAGCCATCAGTCTGGGATTCAAGAGCTCCCCCTTGTCTGGTCAGCTGTCTTTGTGGGTTCCACCATCATGGTCTTGACGCCTTTGTTCATCACTCCTCCATCTCTGTCACTGGGTTCCAGGAGTTCAGTTCAGTGTTTAGCTGTGGGTATCTGTCTCTGCTTCCATCAGTCCCTGGATGAAGGTTCTAGGATGGCATATAGGGTAATCATCAACCCTATCATCAAGGAGGGGCTATTAATGTAGTCTCTCCACTATTGCTTAGTTTGCCAGTTGGTGTTATCCTTGTAGATCTCTGGAGATCTCACTAGTGTCAGATCTCTCCTCAAGCCTATAATGACTCAATCTCTCATCCTTCTCTCCTCTATTCTTCCCTCGACTCAACCTTCCTGCTCCCCCATGCCTTCTTTTCCCCTCTTGTTATCCCCTTCTCTTTTTCCTGGTTCCCTCTCCCCTCCCCCAATGTTCCCAATCTGCTCAGGAGATCTTGCCTCATTCCACTTCTCCAGGGTATTATGCATATCTCTTGGGAACCTCCCTGTTTCCTAGACTCACTGGCACTGGAATTGTAGGCTGACATTCCCCTGATCCATGTCTAAAATCCATAAATGAGTGAGTACATACCATGTTTGTCTTTTTGTGACTGGGTAACCTCACTCAGGATGGTTTCTTCGAGTGCCATCCATTTGCCATTTGCCTGCAAATTTCAAGATTCCATTATTTTTTTTCTGATGAGTAGTACTCCATTGTGTAAATGTACCACATTTTCTCTATCCATTCTTCAGTTTGGGGCATCTAGGTTACTTCCAGGATCTAGCTATTACAAATAATGTTGCTATAAACATAGTAGAACAGACATCCTTGTTGTGTGAATGGGCATCTTTTGGGTATATGCCTAAGAGTGTAATTGCTGGGACTTGTGGTAGACTGGGTCCCATTTTCATGAGGAATCTCCATACTGATTTCCAAAGTGGCTATACAAGTTTGCACTCCGACCAGCAATGGAGGAGTGTTCCCCTTTTTCCACATCCTCTCCAGCATAAATTGTCATTGGTGTTTTTGATTTTAGTCATTCTTACAGAAGTAAGATGATATCTCAGAGTTGTTTTGATTTGCATTTCCCTAATGGCTAAGGAAGTTGAACACTTTCTTAAGTGTCTCCTCTATTGAGAATACTCTATTTAGTTCAGTCCCCCATTTTTTAATTGGATCCTTTGGTGTTTTGGAGACTTGCTTCTTGAGTTCTTTGTAAATTTTAGAGATCAGCCCTCTGTCAGATATGGGGTTAATGAATATCTTTTCCCAATCTGTGGGGTGCCTTTTTGTCTTGCTGACTGTGTCCTTTGACTTACAGAACCTTCTCAGTTTCAGGAGGTCCCATTTATTAATTGTCGATCTCAGTGTTTGTGCTACTGGTGTTATGTTCAGGAAGTGGTCTCCTGTACCAATTCATTCAAGGGTACCTCCCACTTTCTCTTCTAACAGGTTCAGTGTGGCTGGATTTATGTTAAGGTCTTTGATCCATTTGGACTTAAGTTTTGTGCATAGTGATAGACATGGATCTATCTGCAGTCTTCTACATGCCAATATCCAGTTATGCCAGCACCATTTGTTGAATTTGCTATCTTTTTTCCATTGTGTAATTTTAGCTACTTTATTGAAAATTAGGTGTTCATAGGTTTGTGGATTAATCTCAGGGCATTCAATTAGATTCCTTTGGTCTACCTGTCTATTTTTGTGCCAGTACCAACCTGTTTTCAGGACTATAGCTCTATAATAGATCTTGAAGTCAGGGATGGTGATGCCTCCAGATGTTGCTTTGTTGAGCAGTGTTGTCTTGGCTATCCTGGATTTTTTGTTTTTCCATATAAAGTTTAGAATTGTTCTTTCAAGATCTGTGAAGAATTGTGCTGGGATTTTGATGGGTTTTGCATTGAGTGTGTAGATTGCTTTTGGTAGGATTGCCATTTTTACTACATTGATCCTACCTATCCAAGAGCATGGGAGATCTTTCCATTTTCTGGTGTCTTTAATTTCTTTCTTTAAGGACTCAAAGTTCTTTCAATACAGGTCTTTCACTTGTTGGGTTAGCATTACCCCCAGGTATTTTATGTTGTTTGTGGCAATTGTAAAGGGTGATGTTCCTCTGATTTCTTTCTCTGTATATAGTAGAGCTACTGATTTTCTTGAGTTGATCTTGTATCCTGCAACTTTGCTGAAGGTGTTTATCAGCTATAAGAGTTCCCTGGTAGAGTTTTTTGGGTAACTTATGTAAACTATCATATCATCTGCAAATAGTGAAAGTTTTACCTCTCCCTTTCCAATTTATATCCCCTTGATCTCCTTTTGTTGTCTTATTGCTCTAGCTAAAACTTCAAGTACAATATTTAAGAGGTATGGGGAGAGGGGACATCCTTGTCTTGTTCCTGATTTTGAGAAATTGCCTTGAGTTTCTCTCTGTTCAGTTTGATGTTGGCTGTTGGTTTGCTGTATATAACTTTTATTGTGTTTAGGTATGTTCCTGTTATCCCAGATCTCTCCAAGACCTTTACCATGAAGGGATGTTGGATTTTGTCAGAGGCTTTTTCTGCATCTAGTGAGATGATCATGTGATTTTTGATTCTCAGCTTGTTTATATGGTGGATTAAATTGATGGATTTTCTTATGTTGAACCATCCCTGGAATGAAGCCTACTTGATCATGGTGGATGATTTTTCTGATATGTTCTTGGCTTTGATTTGCCAGTATTTTATTGAGTATTTTTGCATCAGTTGTGGCTTTGTGTGGCTTGGGTATCAAGGTTATTGAAGCCTCGTGAAAAGAGTGTGGCAAAGACCCTTCTGTTTCTATTGCATGGAATACTTTGAGAAGTATTGGTATAACCTGTTCTTTGAATTTCTGGTAAAATTCTGCACTGAAGCCATCTGGCCCTGGGCTTTTTTTGGTTGGGAGACTTTTGATGACTGCTTCTATTTCCTTAGGGGTTATAGGGCTATTTAAATTGCTTACCTGTTCTTGATTTAATTTTGGTAAGTGATATCTAGCCAGAAAATTGTCCATCTCCTTTAAGTTTTCAAATTTTGTGGAGTATAGCTTTTCAAAATATGGCCTGATGATTCTCTGAATTTCCTCAGTATCCATTGTTATGTCTCTCTTTTCATTTCTGATTTTGTTAATTTGCATGTTCATACTCTGCCATTTGGTAAGTTTGGATAAAGATTTGTCTATCTTGTTGATTTTCTCAAAGAACCAACTCTTTGTTACATTGATTCTTTGTATCGTTTTCCTAGTTACTACTTTATTGATTTCAGTCCTCAATTTAATGATTTCCTGGTGTCTGCTCCTCTAGAGTGAGTTTGCTTCCTTTTATTCTAGAGTTGTGCTGTTAATTCTCTAGTGTGACTCTTCTCCAGTTTCTTCATGTGGGCACCTAGTGCTATGAACTTTCCTCTTAGACTGCTTTTAAAGTGTCCCACAAGTTTGGGTATGTTGTGCCTTCATTCTCATTGAATTCTAGGTGGTCTTTAATTTCTTTTTTTATTTCTTCTTTGACCCAGGAGTGGTGCAATAGTGCATTGTTCAATTTCCATGAGTTTGCAGGGCTTTTGTGATTTGTGTTGTTGTTGAATTCTGTCTTTAAAGCATGGTGGTCTGAGACAATACATGGGGTTATTCCAATTTTTTTGTATCTGTTGAGGTTTGCTATGTTGCCAAGTATGTGGTCGAGTTTTGAGAAGGTTCCATGTGGCATTGAGAAGAAGGTATATTCTTTTGTGTTTGGATGGAGTGTTCTATAGATGTCTGTTAAACCCAAATTGGGTCATAACTTCTATTAGATCCTTCATGTCCTTCTTAAGTTTCTGTCTTGTGCTCCTGTCTAGTGGTGAGAGTGGGGTGTTGAAGTCTCTCACTACAAGTGTGTGAGGTTTTATATGTACTTTGAGTTTTAGTAATGTTTCTTTTACGAACGTGGATGGCTTTGTATTTGGGGCAGAATTGAGACTTCATCTTGGTGGATTTCTCCTGTGATGAGTATGAAGTGACCTCCTTCATCTCTTTTGATTGATTTTAGTTTAAACTCTGATTTGTTAGATATTAGGATTGCTATCCTCGCTTCTTCATTGGATCCATTTGATTGGAAAATCTTTTCCTAACCCTTAATTCTGAAGTATCGTCTGTCTTTGAAGCTGAGGTGTGTTACTTGTATGCAGCAGAAGGATGGATTCTATCTTCGAATCCATTCTGTTAGCCTGTGTTTTTTTATGGGCGAGTTAAGACCATTAATATTGAGGGATATTAATGACCACTGATAGCTCATTCTTGTTTGTTTTGGAATGGTTGTTGTTGGTGGAATTGTATACGGATTTCTACCCCTTTTCATTTTGCCTGTTGGTAATGTGGGATTATCTATTGCCTATGTTTTTCTGGCTGTAATTAACTTCCTTGGGTTGGAGTTTTCCTTCTAGAATTTTCTGTAGGGCTGAGTTAGTGGATATGAATTGTTTAAATCTGATTTTGTCATGAAATATCTTATTTTCTCTATCTATAGTGATTGAAAGCTTTTCTGGTTATAGTAGTCTTGGCTGGCATCCGTGGTCTCTTAATGTTGGTAGAATATCTATCCAGGACCTTCTGGCTTTCAGAGTTTCCATGGAGAAGTCAGGTGTAATTCTGATAGGTTTGCCTTTATATGTTACTTGGCCTTTTTCCCTATCTGCTCTTAATATTCTTTTTTTATTCTGTATGTTTGGGGTCTTGATTATTATGTGTCAAGGAGATTTTTTTTGGTCCACTCTATTTGGTGTTTTGTAAGCTTCTTGCACCTTCATTGGCATGTCTTTCTTTAGGTTGGGAAAGTTTTCTTCTATGATTTTGTTTAATATGTTTTCTACCCTTTGAGGTGGGTTTTTCACCTTCTTCTATACCTATTATTCTTAAGTTTGGTCTTTTCATGGTGTCCCATATTTCTTGAATGTTTTGTGTTAGGGATTTGTTGAACTTAAAATTTTCTTTCGTCAATGAATCAATTTCTCCTCGTGTATCTTCAACACTGGAGATTCTCTCTTCCATCTCTTGTATTTTGTTGGTTATGCTTGTATCTGCAGTACCTGAGCATTTTCCCAGCTTTTCCATTTCCAGCATTACTTCAGACTGTTTTTTTTTCATTGTTTCTATTTCAGATTTCATCCCTTGCACTGTTTGAATTGTTTCTTGCAATTTTTGCTTTGTCTTTTCTTCCATTTCTTGCATTTTTATAGATTGTTTTTTCTTCCATCTCTTTAAGGGATTTTCTCATATCGTCTTTGAGGGCCTCTATCATTTTCATGAAGTTGTTTTTAATGTTATTCTCTTCTAGTTCATTTGTGATGGGGTGTTCCAGTCTTGTTGGTGTAGGGTCTCTGGACTCTGGCAGTGTCATATTGGTTTCTCTGTTGCTCCTTGTGTTTTTATATTGTCTCCTTTCCATCCATTCTTGCAGTAGGTTCCAGGTGGTGCTTCTTCCTCTCCTGGTGGGTGTGGGACCAGGGTTCTCTTCTGGTCGGTGTAAACAAGTCCAATGCTCTGTTAGCTCTCCACTTCCTGGTCTCGTGGGTGGAGAAATGGACTAGGATGCTGGGGTACTTTTGATCCTAGTCCCGTGGGTGGAACAGAGGGTGCGTTGGCTCCGCCGCTGGGATGGAAGCCGCATTGCCTGATGTGACTTCTTAAAGAACAGACTTCCTTTCAAGTAAATCTTCTCTCTTCTCTTCCCATACAGGTTATTGGTAATGTTCCTCATTTCTGCCGGAACACCTGTAGTCTCCTACTTCATCCCCAGCACCGTTGGTGTAGTTCTTTTCATGACTGGACTTGGATTCTTACTGAGTCTTAACCTAAGTGACATGAGCGTGGCCTTCAGGCACAGTGTGACCAGGCACCGAGTGGGAAGCAGCCATGAGGCTTTCCCAGGCAGCTTTGGACGTGGGTTCAAGAGGAGGGACTGCCTTCTGTACTTCACTGTGCTGGGCGTGGCTCTCCTGGAGGCGGGGTTGCTGCATCACTACACCGGCTTCTCACAGGATGCCGGAAGCAGCTCTCAGTCTGCCCTCGGCTATGTTCTGATGGCATTACTTTCAATACTGTGTATTCTGAGAGAAACTCAGAGCATCTACATCTTTGGACTTTTTCGAAACCCTTTCTATCCAAAGGATATCCAAGCTGAGTCTGTTTTCCTTGAAAAGCAGAACAAGCTCTTGAAGATTGGAGCTGTCAGATGGATCTTGCTAACTATAGGTAGGAGGTTACCATCAACTGGCTCTTACAAATGATAGTCTGGAGAGAATCCTCATATGTGTGTAGTATGCCTAATGCTCTTTATGTTTGACTTTTGTTTTTGTTGTTGCTTATTAGTTTTTCAGTTAATTGCTTAAGTGTGCTCATGAAAGCTATTTACCAAGATACACCGACAGGAGATGTTTTCGCAGTAATCAAGCTCACCTCCATTTTGTCTGTCTTGCTTTAGTGTCGCCCTTGGCTATGGTGGCCTTCCTTGCACTGGATAGCTCCTTACACGGGCTACACTCTATGTCTGTCTCCATCGGATTCACCAGGGCCTTCAGAACGGTAATCCCAGAATGCATTGCGTAGCACTTCCTGGGGCTGAGTGTAATCATGGTATATATTTAAAAGTTTGCTTAGATTATCAAATTCAACCTGACAGAAGTGGATAATTTATGTACTATAGGTGTGGCAGAGCACAGAAAATGCTTTACTAGAGACCGTAATTGTATCTGCAGTGCACGTGGTATCTGACACAGATTGCTGGTGGAACAGGAGCCTTAATACGGGAACCAGGCTGTTACTGGTAAGTATATTTTTACAGCTGTCGAGAGATTTTTTTTCATTTTACACACAATAAAACTCATCCATTTGAAGGCTTTTTATTCATTGTCATATCTTCAGAGTAGTGTGCCATCATGACAATCTAACCTCAACATTCCGGATGTATACATAAACAGCCATTCTCCATCCCTCCCTCCCTATCATCTGGATCTGTTTCAGACCCAACCACCACAAACCTCCCTTTCTCTGTGTAGATTTGGATCTTCTGATTGAATTACCTGAGGGGTGTCATAGAACATGTGGTCCTTTGCACCTGTTTTCTTCAACTTTTTAAGATGCTCTTAAGGTTCATTCCTATAGCATGTATCAGTACTTCTTTTATCAAGTGAATTCCAGTGTGTCCATTTACCAAAGGGGTCCATACACCCATCAGAAGACAGGTATTTAAGTTTCTGCTTTTCACTGTTGACAGGAATATTACTGTGAGCAGTTGTGCACATATTTTTATACAGACATGTTTTTTATTTTGCATGGAGATAGGTGGGTGGATGGATGGATGGATGGATGGATGGATGGATGGATGGATGGATGGATATGTAGAATTCTAGTCATCGACGTTTCACCCTTCAGGCTACTGGCACATTGCTTTCCAGTCTGACTATACCATTTTGGAAATACTATTGTGATGCTCTCTGTCTTATAAAATGCCCATCATAGCTCAGTAAGTGTTTTATCATGAAGGGTGCTAGAGTTTTTCAATTGTTTTTTCTGTGTATCTTAACATAGTTTAGTGTGTTGAGTTTTGATTATATTCATAAATGGCCATTCAGTCCAACACTTTGCATATGTTGGGGTGGTATTGAGTTGGATAATATCTATTATTTGTATTCTCAAAATGTGTGTCTAAGCCATGTGTATATGTGTATTTGTAACTACCTCTCCTTGTGATAGTGTCTGGTTTACAGATCAGAGCCACATAAAATGAATTTAAAAGTATTTCATGCACGTACGTTCTCTGGAAGAGCTAGCAAAAAGATTGGTATTGGTCATTCCTAGTGTTTTATAATAGCCAGTAAATATTAGTATTTAAGTGTTTTATAGTTTATAATATTTCATAATATTGAAGGCATCCAAATCTTAGCTGTTCTATGTAGTTTGGGGAGTCATTGTTTTCAGTTGTGTGCCTACTGGCAAGCCCATCAGGCTCCAGGGAAGTTTGAAACTCAGCACCACACAGATGTCCCAGATTAAAGTCAGATAACAAAACCAAAAACCATGAACATGGGGCAAATATTTGTAGGGAAGAATGGAGGCCTCCAAGGTGGGAGGAGCTGAGAGAGGGTTGTGGGAGTGTAGTAGAAGGTGTGGTCTTTTTGGAGTAGGTGTGTCAGTGTCACTGGTGTGGGCTTTGAGGTCTCAGATATTCAAGTCAAATCTCTTCCTGCTGCTTGCCAATCTGGATGTAGAACTCTTGGCTCCTTCTCCAGCACCATGTCTGCCTTCATGCCGCCATGCTTCCTGTCATGATGATAATGGACTAAACCTCTGCACCTGTAAGCCAGCCCCAACTAAATGGTGAGAGAGAGAGAGAGAGAGAGAGAGAGAGAGAGAGAGAGAGAGAGAGAGAAACCATGGTCATGGCATCTCTTTACAGCAATAGAAACCCTAAGACACTTAAAAAGGTAGTGTCTTGTTTATTCATTTTGAGGTTGCTGAAAATTTAACAAGAAATTGCATGCTAGAGCTTTCTCTCAGAATACTGAGGCAGTAATATAATTACGTGCTTTTTCCTGTGATTTTTGGGAATTCATAAGGCATTTGCTAAGATAGATAATCATTTTGTGTATCCACAGATTGGTGTCATGCGAGACCGTCTGCTTCAGTTCATCACTAAATTGCAGTTCGCTGTGACTGTACTTTTGGCATCATGGGGAGAAAAAAAACAGCATAGAAAAACAACAACAACTTTGTGTGTGCTGAACACTGTATTCGCTCCCTTTGTGTTGGTTATCATAGTGTTTTCAGCACTATTGTCGTCTCCGTTACTGCCCCTCTTCACCCTTCCTGTTTTCTTGGTGGGGTTTCCTCGCCCAGTTCAGAGCTGGCCAGGAGCAGTGGGCACTTCGGCTTGTGTGTGCACAGACACAGTGTTCTACCACCAGATGCTCCCCAGGTTGACTACGGCCCTGCAGACAGCAATGGCAGCTGGAAGTTTAGGTGAGTGGTGGGCTGTACTCAAAAAATTCTTACTGAAAAAAAGAAAACTTTTGATCCAGCCATAGAACAGATTCCAGAACTTTGATGCACAGGCAGAGACTAAATATGAAATGGAATTATATCTCTACTGCTTATTTGGAGATAAAATTATAAAATAAAAAAATTCTTAGGGACAATTTCATAGGGTGATTTGACAGCTTAGAAAGGAAAACATTTGCTTAAATAAATGCAGATGGCAGGCTCATCATTGAAGCCTACAAACACCTTTCTGTTCATAATTTTCATGAACTTATAATGCATTTCTGCCAAATGGATACCGTAGGTTCCATCCGTAAAGAGGGAAGGCAGCTGCTTGTGTAGGTTACCCTGCCTAGTATATCCCTGTACGAAGACCTGTAAAGGGTGAACTGTTTGCACAAATGGTGAGCGACACTCAAAGATCCTCACCAGGTGCCCCCTCGGAGTACAGTGGGCTCTTCTTTCTATTCTTGAACTAATGATGGACAAGTCATTGAAATGGGGGTCTAGATATTTCATTTTAAATATTTATAGAACAAAACAAAACAAACTCAGAGAGTTAATTTCTTACTTTTTCCCCTCCCTTTTCTAATTTCTTTTAGGTCTCCTCCTACCTGGCTCTCATTACTTGGGCCGTTTTGAGGATCGTCTAATATGGATAATGGTCCTAGAGCGTGGCTATCCTTACTGCTGCATTAATGTAAAGGTCAGTAACACTTGAACCTTTCCCAGTGGTTTTTATAGAGCATATGTACAATTTTACCTGTTATGTACACATGAATTACTTAGCTTGAAAGAAGCGCATCTTAGTTGATGGAAACACCTGATGATTTTTAGAGATATATTTCACTAAGCACATATTGATAGCTGGTTCACACTGATTGCATACTAGAACATGGTAACAAACCCACATTACTTTCTAGTCTTTTTTAAATTTTATTTTTATTATTTTATTATGCTCATGGGTGTTTTGCTTGCACGTGTGACCACATACATGCCTGATGCTTATGGAGGTCAGAAAGGGGCATCAGATCCCCTGGAACTGGAGTTACAGATGGTTATAAGCCACCATGTGGGCACTGGGAATCGAACCTGCGTCCTCTGGAAGAGCAGCAAGTGCTCTTAACTGCTGTGCATCTCTCCACCACATCTCCTAGTCTTGCTCTTGTCATCCATGTCTAGTTGAGCAGCTCAAAAATGTGAATTAGTAATGTATTACATTCCCACGTATCATATAAGCATTTTTGGTTTACTAAAAACCATCTCCCCACCCCACGACTCTCCAGGCTGCACCATTCTTCCTTCTTTTAGGGCCGAGTACCTTAGAATTGTTTACTCCAAATCTCCATTCATTCTTCCCATCTCTCCTCACCTTCCTCGCTGTTTGCCTCTGTCACCAAACTGCATTTGTCAAGGTCCTCAGTGACTTTCACCTTGCTAACTCCTGTGTTTGTCCCCAGTCCCGTCCCACTTGGCCAGTCAGCAGCAGTTGACATGGTACTCTCGTTCAGAGTCCCTGAGCCCAGCAGTCCTCCAAGACCCCTGTCCTTCTGTTGTTCAGATCAAAAGTGGTGCTTACCTCTGTGCTTCCCACATTCAGTCTGCAGGGACTCCATCCTGTTAGCCTGTGTCTGTCTCTATCGCTTTTCACAACCCTAGTCATCTTCACCCCTTACCCACCCCAGATGGTTTTAATAGCCTCTTCATCTATTATCAACCAAAATGGTCTTGAAAATGAGGTCAGGTCAGTCACTTCTCTATCAGAAACCCTTTAGTGCAGTGGCTCTTAACCTGTTGTGACTCCTTCGGCTATTTCCATTCCCATTCGTCACAGTAGCAAAATTACGGCTGTGAAGCAGCAACACAGTCTAATGGTGAGGGGTCAGCACAGCATGAGGAACTGTAGTAAAGGGTGGCAGCTCAGGAAGGTTGAGAAACTGCTGTCCTGGCTCTCTTCCATTCAAAGCCATGGCCCTATCAGGCTTTTCTTACTGCTTTGACCATACATGCTGCTTTAACATCTATTCCAGCCTACTGGCCATTTCCTCTCCCGTCAGATAATCAGTAATGTGGCTAAATCCCTTGCCACCACCAGTGTCTCTCCTAGGTGATATAGCCCCTCCCACCCCACTAATCCCCACCCTTGCCTTGCAGCTTACACCTTCTAAAAACTAATAAATGATTGTTTTGCTGACTGTCAGTGTCCTTTACTAATGCAGTGTCACAGGGACACATCTCATTCTTTTATCCAAGAATGTAAGCTAAGACCCTGGAATAGTTCCTAACACAGAGCAGACTGTAATAAATAATCCTGAGTCTATAGTGAGTGGCTACAGAAACTGAGTGTTTCGGGAAGTCCATTGCTATACTTTAAGGAGTCCTCACGACATTCAGACTGACCTAAGTTTGCTCTAGTGTCACCTGTACAAGTCTGAGAAGAGAAGAGGGTACATGTAGACTGTCATTGGTATGGTTGACTATTACCCAATGACATAAATCCTTTTAATGGTCTTTTATAGGTACCCATTGTGGGTTTATTTGTTTGTTTTGGGGGGTTGTTTTGTTTTGCTTTACCAAACTGCTTAGCATTTACCACTTACTCACATTTGTAATACTGTGAAGTTCACAAAACTTCATCTTCATAAACCTATTTACTAGAATTATGTTTTTATTCTTTGGTAACTTGATACATGCAGACAATGTATTTAGATCGGATCTATGCCCACTCCATCTTCCAACTCCTTGCAGACCCTCCTCCATCCAGGTCCCCAGTCGACATCATGGTTTGGGTTTTTATGTTTTTACAAATCACCGAGCCCAATCGGTGCTGCTAGTGTGCTGACTGCACGGGTGTGGGGCATTGCTAGAGCATGACAACCTATGTGGGCTGTGCCCTGAAGAAAGCTGACTTTCCCTCCCCTGGCAGTCATCAGTCGCCAGAAGCTAGGGATGGGGCACCATGAGCCCTTCCCCCCTCTCTCCACTCTATCCACGCTGACTACCTGAGCTTGTGCGGCATCCACAGCCTCTGGATTCGTGAGAGCTTTGTCATGTCCAGAAGACCCTGCTTAGCCAGGGTCTCCTAGAAGACACTCCTAGCCAGTGTTGTCCTTCCCAGCCTCGGGCTCCTAAAATCTTTCTGCTCTGCCTTGCTGATGTTCGTAAGCTGTGGGAGAACTGGCTGTGAGGTAGATGCCCACTTATGGGTGAGCACTCCACACTCACTTATCTTCTAGATTTGATTTTTCCTCTGAAGTAATAGGCGCCTCAGAGAGGACGGAAGATCTCTTGAGATTATGTGGTATGGAGTGGTGGCTTAAAAATGGGTCACGAGGTACTGATGGTTTTGTAATATACATAAATAAGTTGACAACTCTAATAGGGAAGAGTGAACTGATATGTCCTCTTCAAGAAGTCATCAATGTGTCTAAAATTGATACAGGAACATATTCATTCAACACTCACCTGTGCATATCATCTGTCTGTAGGTACTGGGTTAGACACTGGGAATACAGTCTGACCAGAGACAGCTGCTTTGTGAAATGTACGCTGCCATTGTGTTGAGACAGACAGCAGTCAAGTAAATGTTACTAACAATAAAATAAGAATATGATTTGATAAATTGTGGTACTTCCATACGTTAGAATAATTATCCTAGTCTCATAAAAAAATTAAGGTGAAAAGAATACGGAACTAGAAACAGCTGACCTTAACAAGGGGGAGCTCATGGACCCCAGACTGGCAGCTCAGAAACCAGCATAGGACAGAACCAGGCCACCTGATTGTGGGCATCAGTTAGGAAGCCTGGGCAGTCTATGGGGTCCCTGGTAGTGAATCAGTATTTATCCCTAGTACATGAATGAACTTTGGGAGTCCATTCCACATAGAGGGATACTCTCAGCCTAGACACATGGGGGAGGGCCTAGGCCCTGCCCCAAATGATGTGACAGACTTTGAAGATCCCTCATGGAAGGACTTACCCTTTCTATGGAGCAGAAGAGGGATGGGATGGGGGTCAGTGAGGGGCATGTGAGGTTGGGAGGGAGAGGGAACTGGAATTGATTGTTTCGAATTTAAATTAAAAGAATACAGAACTATTGCAACATACTTTACAGTTCTGATTTACTCTCCCTTCTCCCCTACTAAGTAAGTCTGATTTAGAAAATTTTAGTGTGTGGTTCAACCTTGACAACAGATAGTCTTATGAAAGTGTGGTCATACTCAGTAACCAACTTCTTGTGGACTTTTCTTTAATTTCTTTTAAAATAGTAATAGCCTTCCTTTTAATCTCTGTATCCAACATCAAATGTGTTAGATGATTAAATAGGTTAAGTGATGGGGCTC
Source organism: Mesocricetus auratus (assembly GCF_017639785.1). Lineage (NCBI taxonomy): Eukaryota > Metazoa > Chordata > Mammalia > Rodentia > Cricetidae > Mesocricetus > Mesocricetus auratus. The sequence goes on along the minus strand of NW_024429186.1, from coordinate 44,066,122 downwards.
TTAGCTTGGAGTTTGCTTTTTCTTTTTCTCTATCTGTGTGATGAGACTCCATTGCACTCATGAGACTTGATTCTGTCATGAACCCAAGTGCTTCTCTTTCTGCTTTAGGGCTTAGAATTGCAGGAAACATCCTGCCATACTGCCGAAGCCCAGAGAGTAGACGAAGTATTTGAAAGTGCCTTTCAGCAGGAACACCCACAAATGTGCTCCCTTAATGAGCATGTTGGCAATGTCTTGACACCGTGCACCGTCTTGCCTGTGAAACTCTATTCTGATGCCAGGAGTGTCCTGTCTGGCATAATTGACTCTCACGAGAACTTGAAGGAATTTAAAGATGACCTTGTTAAAGTGCTTGTGTGGGTACTTATTCAGTACTGTTCTAGAAGGTCCAGTACGAAGGAGAATAGTCACAAACCTGAAAACAACAGAGAGGCCTCACCAGTGGCCCTGCCTGCCTTGAATACTTCACCATGCCCCAAATCCCTGGAGGACTCAGAGAGTTTAAATTCAGACACTTTCCATGACTGGTCTGATGGTAGTATTTTTGATGATGAACCAGCTATCAAAAACAGAAAAGAAAAACTTCAGTTCAAAGATCTACCAGGTACAAATTTGCCTATTCCAGGGTCAGTAGACTCCCAGAGTGCAGATGATCATTCTACAAACAGAGGTCTCAAAAATGATCTTTACAGGACAGTTTTGTTGGGATTCCCTGCTGTTGACAGGGGCCATCGAGAAGATGTGGCGTACATCCCTCTCATGGAGTTCAGTTGTTCACAGTCGTACTTGCTGAGTTTACCTGAAGAATGGAGATCTAGCAGTACACCCCATTCCAGAATAATGGAGGCAAGCCCCTTGTTTCCAGAAGACTGGTATCAGTTTGTTTTAAGGCAGTTGGAATGTTTTCACTCAGAAGAAAAATCAAGTGTACTGGAAGAAATTGCAAAGGATAAAGCTCTAAAAGCCTTGTATGTCCATACAGTAATGGCGTGTTATATTGGCTTATTTGGAACAGACAACATGGTGCCGAGTCCTGGTCAGATAGTAAGAGTCTACAATGGTAGCTTACCCTGCTCTGGCACCTTGGATTGGATCTCAGAAAAACCAGAGCTGTTCCAACTAGTTCGGAAAGCATTCAGGTAACTCATTTTAATTATATACAAGTTGTTCTTTTCTTCAATCACTAGAAGATTCTTCATTTGTAATTTTTATTGCTTTCATAAAAATAAAATGCTTGGTCTATAGTATGAATTGGAAACAGTTTAATTTCTACATGTTTTTTTTCTTTTTATTTGTGTAGAGGTCTTTTGGTTTTGTTTTGTTTTGTTTTGTTTTGAGGTAAGGTTTCTCCATGTAGCCCTGGCTGTCCTGGAACTCACTTTGTAGACCAGCCTGGCCTCAAACTCACTACCTGCCTCTGCCTCCAGAGTGCTGGTATTAAAGGTGTGTGCCACCACTACCTGGCTTTTCATATGACTCCTTGTATTTCATTTTAGCTGCTTTTTTATTTCTCCCTCATTTTATTTGTTTAGAGTTTTGGATTTTTGTTTTTTGTTTGTTTGTTTTGTTTTGTATTGGTTGGTTGTTTCTCTCAGTATTGAGGAAGGAACCTGAATATCCTGCCTCCATGCCTCCACTTCCAGTGTTAGAGGCGTGAGACACCTAGTTTACATGGTGCTGGGGATCAAACCCAGGGCTTAATTGTGCATGCTAGGCAAGCATACAGTGGCTAAGCTATATCTGCAGCCCCATTTCCCTTTGTTTTTTATCTGAAATGGATTATTTAATTTTAGAGGAGGTTGGCTGTTGAGACGTGATCCCAGGCTGACCTGGAATTCATTGTGGAGAGCCAGAGATGACCTAGTCACCATGCTCCTACCTCTTCTGAGCTGGTTATTATACATGTACCACTAGAGTTGACTTGACATGGGATGCTTCCACTTCAGAGTCTTAAAAATAGTCAACAAATACCTTCCATTGTTACGGGATTCCCGCCAGTCCCACAGCCACCTCAGAGCCCCAAATAACACACGAGACACTATATTAATCTTGAAACTGTTGGCCAATGTCTGTGGCTTCTTATTGGTTAGGTCTGACTTAATTTCTAACCCATTTCTATCTAAGTATTTCCACATGGTCTTCTCTTATGGGAGAAATGTTCGGAGACATGTTACTCCTCTCACTTCCTGTATCATGACCATGTGCCTACACCTCTCAGAATCCTCCTTGTCTCCTAGTCCTGCCTATCTTGCTTCCCTGTTGGCCAACAGAGTTTTATTCATCAACCAATAAGAGAAACATGTAAATAGAAGACTTCCCCCATCATTCCGTCTTTAAACCTTATTATAAGATATTCTGAAGTTGTTTGGGTTTCCATTTTTTAGGTATACACTGAAACTAATGGTTGATAAAGCAAGTTTTGGTCGAATAGAAGACTTTGAAGAACTGACCAGCTGCCTCAGAGAATATGAGAGGAACTGGTACATTGGTTTAGTATCTGAAGACCAGTGGAAGGAAGCAATTCTAGAAGAAAAGCCATGCTTGTTTTCCCTGGGGTATGAGTCTAGTATGGTAAGGCATTTTCATGAGTAAACCTTAAAGATTGGAAAATGTAGAATATCTGAACTGATAAATGATGTGACAGTCTAGCTGTTGAAATGATATGACAGTCTAGCTGTTGATAATGTGTTAGTGACATTTGTAAGGCATTTATAAGTATGGCTGTATGATCAGGTAGTGTAATCTAGAATAGCTGACTCATTCCCTTTTACCAGCCAAATAGCGGACAATTGAAAATGTTGTATAATTGCTATACAACAGCTGATCTATGAGATAACCGGTGTATGTAATCTACTCTAGCATAGTTGATAAATACTTTGTGGTGTTTTTTATGCCCAGTTCAAGTATAAGAATTACCACTTTGGTGCTAACTCCAAGAAGAGAAATTAATTTGTAGGTGGCAAGTTGCTTTTTTTTTTTTTTTTTTTTTTTTTTTTGGTTTTACAAGACAGGGTTTCTCTGTATTGTTCTGGAGGCTGTCGGTCCAGCCCGGCCTCGAACTCACAGAGATCCGCCTGCCTCTGCCTCCTGAGTGCTGGGATTAAAGGCGTGCACCACCACCGCACGGCTGGCAAGTTGCTTTTTAATTGACATAAGTACTTCATTTGAGTCAAGCCTAACCTGTGAGAATTCTGAAAGTCTTCAAATAGAGTACTTTTTAAAAATACTTAGTATTGGTTCTTATCACATTTTAAAATATCCTTGATTGGACACAATGTAAAAAATTGAATGTTACAAGTCTATTTTGGGTTTCAGGTCTGTCTAGCTTTATGACAAGAATAAAAGGAGTTTTGGCATATGTTCTGCCAACAAAAATGATTTTTAAAAATTATCTTGAAAGTTTATAACCCTAAGGCATATAGCAAATAAAGAAACATTAGTTTAGAAAGACCCACTAAAAGTCATTAGTAAAGAAACCAGTATTTGAAACTCACCCTGTTGCCTCCTTTCTCAGCAAGATGGACACTCCATTAGAGTGGTACAACCGAGACCACAGGGCTCCCTCCTCTACTGCTCCCAGTTACAGGACACTTTCCCTGGAGGCTAGGACATCAGCAGGTGGTACCATCTGTGTTCTTTATTCTCTTCCACACCACAGCTGCTGGGGTCAAATTCCAGACACAGTCAGGACGTGGGTTCCTTTCTGTCCAGCCCTACTCACCAGAGGCTTTATTTTAGACATGCTACTACCAGATCTTGGCCCTGACTGCTTACCCAATCACTTGATGGATATTGTACATTGAAAGAGATGTGCGGAAAAGACCTGTAGTTCCTTGTGCCAGCCCCAAAGTGGTGTCTCCTGCCAGTGTCTCTCAGTGCCTATGATGGTTACATCTCCAAATTCAGAGCTCTGCCTCAGAGATTTTACCCTGTGAGAAAGGTAAATCAGAAAATAAATATAAAGCTCAAGTAAAAGTTGAGCTCTGAAGAACTCACACCCAAAAATTATTCATTAGCTATAGTGTGGATGCACTGAGGTGTGCAATTAGTGTGCCCTTGGGCTTGGAATAGAAGGTAATGTGTTTTCTAGGAATTACACACACACACACACACACACACACACACACACACACGCATGCATGCATACACTCACACAATATCATCATCAGGGCAAACTGTACTCAGCAAAGAACTAATTCTATCATTATGGGTATAAAATCCTAAACAAAATATTAGCAAAGTTATCCAGCAACCTATAAAACAAGTTTTGTGTCAAAATAGTATATAATATTGGTTTAATATAGTAAAAAGCCAATTAATTTAATACGTTGTAACAATAGAATAAGAAACAAAGACTCCATAATTATCTCAATAGATAAAGAAGAAAAAGCTTCATTTAACAAAATCCAAAAAACATTTTCTAGCAACTGAATTTGATATTAAAAATTATAGCAAGAGAAGCAAATCAGAAAAACAAATTTTAAAAAGTCAAGTAAAAGTTGAGCTCTGAAGTGCTTCCCTAAAGAAATGATTCATTAACCACATTGTGGGTACACTGAGGTGTGCAGTTGGTTATTACTTATAATTGCAGTCATAATATTGTGCTGGAAATTCTGTGTATAATGAACTGGTTTTTTTTCTGTTTCAAATTCATATTGAAACCCTTGCTTCAGTGTATTGATAAGTAATTAGGATTTTATGAGATCATAAGTGTTGAATTGTGTAATGGGATTAGTGGCCTTATAACATAAGGTGACAATAGTCCTTCCTGTATACATACCATACAAAGAGAGAAGAGGAACTCAGCTTTCTCCAAGTCAGCAAAAGCCCTCATTGCAGCCATACTATGCAAACCCTGACTGCAGACATCTCCACCTCTGGAACAGTGAGAAAACAGACCTCAACCAACCCTCTCCTCCTCGCTCTCTTCTCTTTTCTCTGTCTACCTTTCTGCAAGGTCTCACTGTTTGCCCAGCTAGCTGTGGGATTTATAAAAACCCAAGTTCTGTGATCATCCTGACTCAATCACTCAGGTTGCAAGGACTAGAGGCCTGTGCCACCAAGCTTGGCATAAATCTATTGTAACAGCTGAGCTCTGACAACAGAGTAATGAGGTAAAAGAAAGAAAAGCATATGGATCAGGACTTAAGAAGGAATACTATCGGCAGTTGGTACCATCTGTGTTCAGAATGTAAGGAGTCCATTTTAAAAGTATTCAAGATAACTGTAGGATATAAGAAGTTGGTCAGCATAAAAATCTGTGATATTTATATGCTAGCAATGAACAACCCGAAATACAATAAGGAAATTCCACTTACATTACACCAAAAAGAAAAAAGGGCCATTGAAATGGCTTAGCAGGTAAAGGAACTTGCCATCACATCTGATGACTTGAGTTCCATCTTCAGGACCCAGAAGTTGTCCTCTGGCCTCTGAGTGTCCGCTATGACATGTGGCTGTGTACACACACACAATGATTAGTAAAATTAGAGAACAAAACGCAAGCCAGGCTGTCCCGACCCGCAGGACATTCAACGTGGGTCTGTATCTCATGCCTTGAATCTCTGCATGCAGAAAGCTAGGGCAAGAGGATCTGTGAATGCATGGCTATCTAGTATAGTAAGACTCTGTCTCAAAAACAAACACAACAGGTAGAAATGTAATAAGTATAAAACATGTACTCTGAAAACTGTAAAGCATTGTTGAAAGAAGGAATTAAAAATCTAAATAATCTAAATAAAATGAAGCTACTCATGTTTATAAAATACCCATATTTGTGAGCCAAACAACGTTGTCCAAATGATAATACCTGGGACTGGAGAGATGACTCAGCAGTTAAGAGCACTGGATGTTCTTCCAGAGGACCTGAGTTCAGTTCCCACCACCACCCACATGGCTCACAATCACCTGCAATTCCAGCTCCAGGGGATCCAGTGCCCTCTTCTGACCTCTGTGAGCAATAGGCATGCAAGTAGTACACAGACCTTGTACAATATGCAATATTGTGCAACACCATTGCACAAACCAATGCATAGCAAAATTATACAACACCAAAGCATATAATTTTTTTAAGTTTAAAATGGCAATACTCTTCAAATTAATCTGTAGACTTAACACTATCCTATTCAAGGCCTGTCTGCCTGTTGTGAAAAATTGGTAGAGTGGTTTTCTAGAACTCATGAAATGTTAAGAGACCCAGAATAACCAGGAAAATCTTTTAAAAAAGAAAATCAGTGACCTCATACTTGTGAATTTCAAAATAAATCATAAAGCTATCCAATACTGTGGTTCTGCATAAAGGTAGCATATAAGTGAGTGAAATGGGAAGAAGAGTTGTGATCAACTGATTTTCAATAAGGATGCTAAGACTGTAGAATAGAAAAATTGTTGTTCTCAGCAAATAGTACTGAGACCATTGAGTACCCTCAATTAAGAGAAGCACTGGATTATGTATGCTCTCTTCCCTTGGCTGCTACAAAAAGTCATTCCCACAACCTGGGTGACTTTAAAGAACAAATTTCTTGTCTCCCAGTTGTGGAATTTGGGAGTCAGGAGGCCATGCTCTCTCTGAGGGCTCTAGAGACAAGTTCTTCCTTAACCCATCCTGCTTCTGAGTCCTCGAATTCCTCAGTTTGTCATGCTGTAACACCAGTCTCTGTCTTCACCTGGCCCTCTCTTCTGTATCCTGGGGTGCTCTCCTACTCCTTTCTTTCATGAGGATACGGGCCATTGGCTTAAGATCCAAGTAAATCCAGGATGATCACATCTCACAATCTTTAGTTACATTTGCAAAGCGCCCCTCCCAGTAAAGGTCGTATTCACAGGTACTGTGGGTGAGGACTGACATTCATCTTATGTGGGGATGCTGTTCAATCGAGCAAAGGTCTCAGCTAACACCATATTAAATAACTAACCTTGTTGCATAAAAGAACTAAATGTTACAGCTAAAACCATGGAAATTTTAGGAGAAAATGTGGGCATAATCTTCATAACCTCAAACTTGAGAATAAATCCTTAGATATGATAACAAAAGTGTGAGAAACATGAAAACAAAAGGCTGAGGAACAAATGAAACCACATTGAAACTTCATTAAAAAGAAAGTGCTTAAGGGCTGGAGCAAAAGCTTAACAGATAAGAGCGCTGCCTACTTTTCCAGAGGACCAGGGTTCAATTCCAGCAACCACTTGACACCTCTCAACCATCTGTGACTCCCAGGAAACCCAACACCCTCTTGTGGTCTTCTCAGGCACTATATGCATATAGTGTACAGATATGCATCCAAGCAAAGCATCCACACACATGAAAAAATGAAAGTGAATGTAAGTAAACCCTTGTGGCTAGGCATGCAGCCTACTGCTAGAGTACTTGTATAGGATGCTTGTAGACCTAGGTTCAACTACCAACACCAGAAAACCAGGCATGGCAACATATACTGTAACTCCAGCACTTGGGAGGCAGAGGCAAAAGGATCAGGAGTTCAAGGTTACCAATGGCTATAACACAGATTCTCATTCATCCTGACTACATAAGGCCTGTAACAAAAAGAAAGCAAACAAATAGCTTAACCAGGAGTGAGGGATTGGCTCATCGGTAGAACGTTTGCCTTATATACATAAGACCCTAGGTTGAAGCCAACTACCAAAAATAAAGTTCTCTGAAATGTCACACATCCGTAATCCTAGAAGAAGGATCAAGAGTTCAGAGTCATTCTTGGTCACAGAGGATTTCATAGTGAGTTTATATCTGTGGCCACATAAGATCCTGTCTCAACAGCAAAACAAGGGGGTGGAGAGATGGCCCAGTGGTTTAGAGCCCTATTGTTTATGCAGGGAACCCAGGTTCAATTCCCCCCCCCCCATATGGTGGCTCACAGGCATCTGTAACTCTAGTTCCAGGGTCCAGATTCCTCTTCTGATCTCCTTGTGCACATGCAGGTAATAGATTTAGACAGGTAAAATAAAGTAAATCTTTCAAAAGCTGAAATGAACCAAAATAGCAGAGCCAAAAAAGATTTCTCACGAGGAGAGAGGACTTACACACATTCTAATCCCCAGGAGGATCAAGAATTCATGGTCATCCTCTGCTATACAGAATACAAAGTTTGAGTCTAACCTGGTCTACATGAGACCTTGCCTCAAAATGAAACAGTATTAGAAAAATATACTTTCTGTTTCAAAAGATAATATCAGAAAGTGATAACACAACCCAGAATGGGGGAGATAACCACATATCTTATAAAAGGTTTGTTGCTATAATATGTAAAGAACTTAGATGCTAATAAAAACATAGCCCAATTGAAGATAGAAAAAGCTATATATACACTTCTTTAAAGATACACAGTAACCAATAAACACACACACACAAATGCACTACCAATTCAAAACTATAATAAAATTAGGGCTACAGTATGTGGCTTAGTAGTAAAATTGCTTGCCTAGCATGTGCAAGTCTCTGGGCGTGGGCAGTACCCAAGAGAAAAAAAAAACATTTTACTGTACTCTGACAGCTAAAAATAAAAGTCAAATAACAAGTCTTGACGAGGATATGAAGAAATTAGAACCCTTATATACTGACATTGGGAATGTCCTCACAGTCACTCTGAAAAATACTCAGGTAATTTTAAGTAGTTAATCATGAAACTGTTAGATGATCTGCAGTTTACACTGTGAAGGAACCAACGTGTAGGCTGACACAACAACCTGTACAGATGTTTATAATGTTGTTTTTAACTGCTGAAAGGTAGACTTGGTCCAGCTGTGCAGCAACAGATGATGGACATTTTATGGTACACCTGTAGCCGTGGAAAGGAATGAAGGAAAGGCAGTTCAAGCTCCAAGGTCCATGAACTCTTGAACTGGTGAATGTTCAGGTAGAGTCGTTGTGGTTAGGGGAGCAGAATGAGGGCAAGTGACAGCTGAGAGCACAGTGCTTACTTTTGAGGCTGTGAGAATTTTCTTAGACTAACTGTGGTAGTTACTGTGTGTTCTGTGAGTGGTCAGTGGCCATTGGATTATAAACTCACAATTGAAATGAGTGAAGTGTGTAGAAATCCTACTACATCTCATTAAAACTTAATGAAAAGAAGCCTTGCTGAACAATTGTCTACTGTGATGATTAATCTTGATTGTCAGCTTAACAGGTGACAGAATCATTGTGTAAACAAACCTGAGGGCATGTTCCTGCCACAAGACTTCCTCAAACTGAGCCAGAACAAACCCTGCCTTTTTGTGTTTTTTCCTTTTGGTGTTTTGAAACAAGGTTTCTCTGTAGCTCTGGAACTTACTCTGTAGCTCTTCATTTCCTGGAACTCACTCTGTAGATCAGGCTGTCCTAGAATTCACAGAGATCCACCTGCCTCGGCCCCCTGAGTGCTGGGATTAAAGGTGTTAATGATTTTTATATATGTATTTTATTTATGAGAGCTCTATCTTCATGTATGCCTATAGGACAGAAGAGGGCATCAGATCCCCCTATAGATGGTTGTGAGCTGCCACGTGGTTGCTGAAAATTAATTGCAGGAACTCTGTAAGAGCATCCAAGTGCTCTTAACTACTGAGCCATCTCTCCAGCCCCAACCCTTCCTTTCTTAAGCTATCCTTATCCAGTATGTTGTCACATTAATGAGAAAATAACATATCTACCCACTAACATTTATGGCTGTGCATTGCCAAGGCCATGTGAACTGACAGGTCAGAAAGACTAAGTAACTGAAATGTTGTTGCCATAGTAATTAAGTGAAATTTTTCTTCTCATATTTATTTAGAGAGCTAAGAAAACAGGTGGAAAAGAAAAGCTAAGCAACCATATGCCTCTTAAGAGGCCAATCTCTATCGTTATGTGGTAGGCAGTTTCGCTTTATGTTTGGTGATCTTCCCTCGCCTTTCACACTTCTAGGGCGTTTACACTGCAAGGGTCCTGGTGCTTCAGGAGCTCCTGGTGCACGTCGGGAAGCTGAATGCAGAGGCTGTTCGAGGCCAGTGGGCCAATCTCTCATGGGAACTGCTTTACGCCACCAACGATGATGAGGAGCGCTACAGTATCCAAGCTCACCCACTCCTCTTGAGGAACCTCACCGTCCAAGCTGCTGACCCTCCCTTAGGATATCCAGTTTTCTCTTCAAAGCCTCTCGCTATACATTTGTGCTAGTCCAGTTTTACATCTGACTCCGAGGGCATCAGAGGAGGCACGAGCTTAAAAGGAACAGTCTAAGTTTTGGTAATTTCTCTAGACTTTCTTCTTTTCTTCTTGCCCCAAGGATGCTTGAGAGAGAACTGAGATCTGTGAAGCTGCTTCTCTGAATGACTCAAACAGCAGCAGAAGTAGTTGGCCAATATTTGTGCTATATGATTTATGATAGGTTTTGGTAGCTAAAGACATCTGTACAAGATTAAATGGTTTTTTTTACTGCTTTGTTAAATGTCTGAAAAGTAGTTTGTCTTTTTTACAAGTCAACAGGTATATACTTACATATTTAAAAGACACTCATATCAGTGTTTTTAAATAATAATGACTCCTTTTAATGGTCAACATAACATATATATATTTATTTGAAATGTAGTTAATTTTTAGTATTTTCAAATTCATACAATTTTAACATTTAACATGGCATAAACAGTCCCATACAATGTATTCATTTTTCATGTATTTCAGTTTGAAAACCATAAGCGCTTGAAATAAAATATGACCAGTAAAATCATGTTCTTTGTATTGGGAGAGGAGTATATATGTGTGTAGGTGCCTACCCATGTTTGTGGAGGCCAGAGGTCGACTTCGGACAGTGTTTCTCTCAGGGACTTGGGACTTGCTGAGTTGGCTAGATTGACCAGCCTATGAACCCCATCTGTGTCCACCTCCCCAGTGGTGGGATCAGAAGTACATGCCACCATCCCTGGCTTTTTACATGGGTTCTGGATATCAAACTCAGGTTATCATGCTTGGTGGCAAGCACTTTACCATCTGAGATACCATCCCAGCCTCTCTACAATAAAATCTTATATATTTCTTCATTATATGTAAATAAAACAGTACTCTTTGTCGGGTATTGGTGGTGCACACCTTTAATCCCAGCTCTTGGGAGGCAGAGGCAGGCAGATCTCTGTGAGTTCGAGGCCAGCCTGGTCTACGGATCGAGTTCCAGGACAGCCTCCAAAACAATGCAGAGAAACCCTGTCTCAAAAAACATCAAACAAAACAAAAAACAGTACTCTTCATTCACCATGGATGTTCTCACAACCAGAGGCCATCCCATAGTTCTGACTCCTTACCCATTTGGACCAACAGCTCCTACCTAGTGTCTTAGGTGTATGAACTAGAAATTGGAGACAGAGGAAATTTTCCATAAAGTAATCAGAATTTAATTTTCATTCTCTTGTTGCTTAGGAATGATTTACAGATACTTAAAAGGGGAGAAAGTCAATGAATATGCTCACCTGCAGATGGGAACTTGCTCTATTCCTTATTTGGCTTCCAACTAAATCTCCAGGAACTCCTGGAATCCTAAGACAATACTGCATTATCTTTAGAAATGACTAGGCTTATTAAAGTGTGCTGATTGTAGCTTGTTATTAGCCCAGTTACTTAGTATATGGACCAGTCCCATTAGTGTTAAAAGATTGCTCTGGGACCAGTTACACTTTATAAATCCATGAAATTTCTGAGTTGAATTCTGCAGGTGTGACAAAGTAGTGAGATGGAGTTTGATGCTAAATAATTTAGACCTCTCACTGTGGCTTATCTGATTGAATTTATTAGGTGGGAAATATATCTTTTTTCATGCAGAAAAACAATGTTCTCAAGAGGTTCAAAAGTTTTTGTAATGGTTACTTTTAGGGATTGCATTAACAGGTTGTGTTGGGCTTTACCCCAGAAAGGTAGCAGTTTTAAATTAGAAGAGTTTCATCATTAAATAAGGCTAAACCTTGCCTTCCCTTGGCCTCACATTATTCGAAAATGATCACAAGTTTCTCCATTTCATCATTTGTTAATCCATTCCAGTCTAGATTCCATCTCTGTCCCTCTCCAAAGCCTGTGTGTCAAATATCCTTCCTCCCTGTCCTCACCTTACTTTCCCTGAGTGGTGCCTAGGGGTGTTTTGAGTCCTTCCTACATCACACCTGATTCAAGGCTGTTCCCACATCACGTTGTCTTCCTGCTAGAAACACATGACAACTCAGGAGATGGTAGTTGAAAGTTTGAGGAGCTAGGAAATACTTTGGGGACAAAAAATTGGAGCTCAAAGCTTTCCAAGGAAGAAGGAGTAGAGTGGGAGACACTAGTAACTGGACACACATAGGGCTGAGATAACATTAAAACTTGGAGGGAAAACAAGTCAGTGCAGTTTGAATCCTGACTCCTGTAAACAGGTTAAGGTGGCCTTAGATTCCTTTTGTACCTGGTCACCATTCAGTGAATGTATATCTTTAGACCTACTTTTAAAAGTTGTTTTTACAATATTTTATATTTAATGTTTGTCTTAGTTAATGTTCTCCTGCTATGAAGAGACACCATGGCCAAGGCAACTCTTTTTTTCTTTTTTTTCTTTTTTTCTTTTCCAGTTTAAATTTAGATAAGAAACGAGGTTGCTTCACAAGTCAGTTCCAGGTCCCTCTCCCATTCCCTCCCCTCCTCCCGTGCCCTCCCCCCAGCCCCCCCCCCCGTTAGCCCCTCATTTCCCCAGGGAGGGTGAGGCCCTCCATGGGGGTGTGCATAGTCTGTCATTTCATATAGGGCAGGGCCTAGACCCTTCCCCAAGAGTTCAGAGTGAGAGTCCACCTCACATTGTTCTATGGGAGTCCAAAGTCCGTGTGTATACTTGGGATGGGTACTGATCTGCTGCCCAAGGCTCAATAGATTCCCTAGGCCTCCTCACTGACACCCAGATTCAGGGGGTCTTGATCAGTCCCATGCTGGATTCCCAGGCTGATGCCTGGGATTCAAGAGTTAACCTTTGTCTGGTCAGCTGTTTCTGGGGGTTAAACCAGCCCAGTCTTAATCCCTTTGATCATCAGTCCTCCCTCTCTGTTACTGGCTTTCTTGAGTTCAGCTCAGTACTTAACCAAGGGAGTCTGCCTCTTCTTCGATTAGCCACTAAATGAAGTTTCTGTTTCCCAGACTCTCTGGCCATAGGATTGTAGGCTGGCACTCCCCAGATCTATGTCTAAAATCCATATATGAGAGAGTACATGCCATGTTTCTCTTTTTGTGACTGGGTTACCTCACTCAGGATGGTTTCTTCTAGTGTCATCCATTTGCCTGCGAATCTCATGATTCCATTATTTTTTCTGCTGAATAGTACTCCATTGTGTAGATGTACCACATTTTCTCTATCCACTCTTCGGGTGAGGGACATCTAGGTTGCTTCCAAGTTCTGGCTATTACAAATAAAGCTGCTATGAACATAGTGGAACAGACATCTTTGTTGTATGAATGGGCATCTTTTGGATATATGCCTAAGAGTGGAGTTGCTGGGTCTTGTGGTAGGTTTATTCCCATTTTTCTGAGGAATCTCCATACTGATTTCCAAAGTGGCTGAACCAGTTGGCACTCCCACCAGCAATGGAGGAGTGTCCCCCTTTCACCACATCCTCTCCAGCATAAATTGTCATTGGTGTTTTTGATTTTAGCCATTCTGACAGGAGTGAGATGGTATCTCAGAGTTGTTTTGATTTGCATTTCCCGGATGGCTAAGGATGTTGAGCACTTTCTCAAGTGCCTCTCAGCCATTTTAGACTCCTCTATTGAAAACTCTCTATTTAGTTCTGCAGCCCCCTTTTTAATAGGGTCCTTTGGTGTTTTGGAGACTTGCTTCTTGAGTTCTTTGTAAATTTTGGAGATCAACCCTCTGTCAGATGTGGGATTAGTGAATATTTTTTCCCATTCTGTGGGCTGCCTTTTTGTCTTGCTGACTGTGTCCTTTGCAAGGCAACTCTTATAATGGAAGTATGGAACTGAGGGCTTGTTTACAGTTTCAGACAGTTAGTCTGTTATCATGGTGGGAGCATGGCAGCAGCAGCACTCGGGCAGGCATGGTGCTGGAGAAATAGTTGAGGGCTTTACGTCCTGATCCACAGGAGCATGCAGAGAGACTGGGCCTGGCTGAGCCTTTGGAACCTCAGAGTCCACCCCCAATGGACACACAGAAGCCTTTCCAAACAGTTCCTTTTTCTGGTGACTGAGTGTGAAATAGATGAGCCTAAGGGGAGCATTTTTATCCAAAGCACCACAGTGTTGGATCATCCATTCAAAACAGAGCACCTGGCATAATTCAAGTCTGTCATCAGCTCCCATGTGTGAACTGCCTGTTCCCCAGAGTCTTGTGGAACTGATGGCAGACGAAGGAACCTTTAATAGGTAGAGCCTAGTGGGGAGTTTGGGGGATACGTCCTCAGAGTAGTAGGAACCGAATGTCTCCTTATCCCTTACTGTTGTTAAAATGTCTAGGTTTACCAGTAACGAGACACAAACCGTGAGTCAACGGTCCCACGTGGAGTTTTATTGGTGGGCAGGAAAGGAAAGGGGGGGTGAGGGGTGACCAACCCATGCAGAGCTGAGAGAGAGAGAGAGAGAGAGAGAGAGAGAGAGAGAGAGAGAGAGAGAGAGAGAGAGAGAAAGAGAATGATGATGATGATGACGATGATGAGAGTAAGACAAGAGTAAAAGTAAAAGAGAGGATGAGATGATGAGAGAGGAAGACGAGAGTAAAAGAGACCAGAAGCGGGCAGGGGTCAGTCCTTTAAAGGGTCCTTTGCACCTGCGTGGTTCTCACGGAACTCTGGGCTGGCCAGAGTGCTGCCTGAGTGCATCCTGCCAGGTAACAGGGCAGGCCAGCGTGATGCCTGAACTTTTCACTTATACCTTCCCTTCTCCCTGTAACCTCAACTATGATGAAAATACCTTTACTCTGTTACATTCTTCCACCAGATGTGCCACCATAAGCTCAAAGCACTCAGGCCAGTCATCCATGGATGGTAGACTCCAAAACTGTGGGCCAAAGTGAAGCTTTTCTCATTATAGGTTGATTATCTCAGGAAGTAACACACATCCAAACAATAGTTAGGAGATCAGGCTCTAAAATGGCAGTGTGGTATGTTTAAGACAGAAAACAGGACAGAGTGTTAGCAAAGAAGTAGACACTACTGCTGTGGAATAATCCTGTGCCCTGGGAAAATGTGTGGCTCTCTTTGTTAATAAAAAGCTGATTGACCAGTAGCTAGGCAGGATTTTCAGGGCAGAGAGAATGCTGGGAAGAAGAAGGGCAGAGTCTGGAGCAGAAAGTTACCTCCACACAGCAGAGGGTAGGTAAGACATATGGATTCATTTAAAATGTAAGAGTTATCTAGTAACAACCTGAGCTATCAGCCAAGCATTTATCAATAATAAGTCTCTAAATGTTTATTTGGGAGAATCTGCTGAGACACAGAGAAAACTTTGCCTACAAATGGTGCCCACATGTCTGGCACCTACATCCACATAAAACCTGAGAAAGCTTTTAAAAAGGTTCTAAACACAAAAACAGAGTCCAACGTGGCTTCCTAGTCTCATATCTCTCATGCTGGCCACAGAACCAAGACTCATCGCCTAGCTGTTGCCTTCGGGAGGAGCAAGCTGCTAGCTGCCATGTGCTGCCACCATGCACTACACTAAGCTACACTGGCAGCAGCTGACATAGCAGTTTAAGATTCATTCATGCAACCAGAAAACAATACAGATGCTCAGGAAAGACAGATCCAGATGGGACAAAGCCTCTAAATGATTACGGTGTGTTTGAAATATACACAGGCTTGTGAGAGAAAAGAGAAAAAGTATAGACATTTAAAAAATGTTTAAAAATAAAGTCCTTGCCGGGCGGTGGTGGCGCACGCCTTTAATCCCAGCACTCGGGAGGCAGAGGCAGGCGGATCTCTGTGAGTTCGAGGCCGGGCTGCAGAACAATACAGAGAAACCCTGTCTCATAAAAACAAAAAAAAAAAAACCAAAACAAAACAAAAAAAATAAAGTCCTTAAAAAGAAATCGAGTAATAAAAAGTATAACAAGCCACATAAATATAGGAAATAAGAGAGTCTGAATTCTGTATGTTGTTGTATTGTCTTTAGATTTTCTGATTGTTAATTAAGAAATGACAGCTGCTAAAACACATTGGATTATGAAAACTGCTGAATTAAACCAGCCTATATATTTTTAAAATGCCTTGACTTCAAAATGGAAGTCAAATGATATGTTACTTTGGGGAAAATGTTATGCTTTTACTTCTACAGGAGCTGAGAGGTTGTAGATTCATTCCAGGTTGATGTGGATCAGGTTTGATCAGGGACAACCCCCTGAAAATCATGACAACAAACATAAAGAAATAATCCTAGAATAACTACAAGACCCATGATGTACATTTTACATGCTCAAACATTAAACAAAAAAAAAAACATCTTTGACTGACTTGTGTACAATGCAGAGTCTATAATCTATACTTGTATTAGTGCAGATATGTATATTACCTTTAAAAGTTTATGTATTTTCAGAGCAAGGGGACTAGACACCAACAAAAATGGATTGTACAGATGACCCAGCATCCAGAACAACTTCAAGGCTGCTGGCTGAGACAATTCAGCCTCACAGAATACTCCAGCCAAGACTTAACCATTATCCTGATTTTCTCAAGGTTCCCCCCAAAGGTGCCAGTGTCAGGCACAGGAAATAGTCTAGAAAAAAAACAACATTCACGTTCCCAAAAGGTGGTTTATGGATGTTTGTTATCATTTGGGAGGTGGTTACAAGTTGTTATTGGTCATAGTTAAAAAAAGAAAAACTAAACAAAATTCAAAGATCTTTTTCTAAAGGAAAAAGGGGAATGTAGAAATGATGATAGAAAAGAGGAGATTGTTGAATCTACTTTTAAACCAAAAACAGCAACTACTAGTCTTAAATATTTTACATTGGTATGGATTTTTGTATATTGATACAAATTTGAGGTTACAGTGTATATATATTTCTACTCTTAATATATTAATTGTGTATTGATGCAAATTTAAGGTTATTTGTTGTTAGAACATATTTTACATATTTTCTACTCTGGTTTAAGGTTCTGCAGCTCATTTAACAATGTAATATAAATTTCTAGAACTTGAAAGTTATTGTTACAAACTAGTTAGGATAATAAAGAAATTCAGGTTAATAGTTGATCATCTATAATAATCAAACTTGTAGTCATATGTTTTCAAGATTAAACAGATGTATTTACGTAGACAGATGGTCTTCAAATACTTCAAAGACTTCAGAACATGACATTTAAGGTGTTTAATAACCTAAGGCTTTTTATGACAATGAGACATAAAAGAGGATAATGTACATTGAAAAAATTCCATATGGAGTATGTTTTCTATATGGCAAAAGCTAGCCATTTGGGGAAAAAAAGAAAAACTGCCCTTGTCTCAACTGCTGACAGTATACTGTTCAAACTGGACCTGCAGGATGCAAAAAAAAAAAAAGCAACTGCCAAACTTTGCCAAGGCAAGGTAGGACCGTCCTTCAAAATTCCTTGCTTCTCAGAAATGTCTGTTAGATATAACAGGACTGTAGTCCAAAGTTTAATACCCCAACATTACAGAACAAGTTTGGGTGACTGTCCAGGAAGTCAGATGTCCTTGCCATTAGGCAATATTTTTCACCCTTGTGAGGTCTTTTATGGAATTAAAGACTATACAATTAGACTTAAAATTTCCTTAGTTTTGATATAAGGTAAATTAGATATATAAAAACTTTAGCCTCACAAATATAAGATAAAAGAGTATTTTCTCTAAATTTGCCAAATACAAATGGACAGGATATTGTAACTAATTGTTACTTGATAAGTATTTCTGTTACATATAATTTTACTATGTTAAAGTTATAACCTTTCTTCTTATTTAGACCAAAAGGGGGAAATCTGTGAAATAATTCTGTACACTGTGAAATATGTTGCTCTCATTGTTAACAAAAAGGCTGATTGACTAATAGCTAGGTAAGATTTTCCAGGCAGACGGAATTCTGGGAACAAGAAGGGTAGGGTCTCAAAAAGTCTTGAGCAGATGCAGAAAGAAGCAAGATGTACATGCCATGTTGGACTAAAGTACTGCCACACGGCAGAGGGTAAATAAGAGACATGGGTTAATTTAAAATGTAAGAGTTAGCTAATAACAAGCCTGAGCTATCAGCCAAGCATTTATAATTAATAATAAGCCTCTGAGTATTTATTTGGGAGTGCTGCTAAGACACAGGGAAACTCCACCTATAAACTACAAAGAAGAATCAGTTGGCAAGTCCCCAAATGTTTCAGGATTCAGTGAATGGAGTTCTTTTACATTCCTGAGGATTGAACGCATAGCTTTGTGCACACTGGGTGTTCTACCACAAAACTATACACCCAGATCCAAATTTTTAAGGAGCACCAAGACCCACAAGAACTAAGTGTGAGAAATAAAACTAAAGTCACAGCCCTGTGTGTCATAAACAGATGGATACACAGTGGAGGTGTCACTGAAATAGCCAGAGAGGCATTAAAGACATTACAAGAAGCAGCAATTTCATTAAAATGATGGCTAGCTTATCAATGGAAAAAAAAGGTGGGGGGAGAGGGCTGAATAACAACAGAATGCTATTTGCAGTTCTAAAAGAAAACCACTGCAAACATAGAATTTCATGTTTAATCCTCCTCCAAACAACTTTAGAAAATCAAGATAAAGTCACTTCCAAACTCAGTAAGTTCAATGGGTTTTTACTAAAGAAAATGATAAAGGAAATTCTTCAGAGGGAAATACCCTCCTCCCAATCTCAGATCAAAAGAAGTAATAATAATAAATACAAGTGCCTAGCTGAAATGTCAAATGTGACAATAATAGTATATAACTTGGTATGAGAGTTCAAATTTCCTTTTACATTATCCAGAGAAGTTGAAATTACCAAGTAATAACAATTTCCAGTGAGATTGACACAGGGAAAAACTAACATTAACAAGTATAACTACAAACCCAGTGGGGAGTGAGATGGAGTAACAATTAGGCCAAAAAATAATAATAAAAAGACAAAAAATAACATAAAGCAGGACAAATAGGAATCAGATGTGGATTAACTAATTAAAGCCAAAGATCCTCAGACTGAAGAGAAAGGAAGGGAAGGAAGAAGGAAAGAAGGAAGGAAGGAAGGAAGGAAGGAAGGAAGGAAGGAAGGAAGGAAGGAAAAAGAATGAAAGAAAGAAAGACAGCCTGCAATCACTCTTTATAAGAGACATAAAAGTAGAGGAATACAGAATACTGGGAGATGAAAGAAAACAAAACTAGAAAAATTTCAATGTGAAATTCCAAAAAGAAAAGGAAGAAATTGGGGGAGCATGGTAGACTTAATGATATCATTCACTGACAACAATACAGAAATAAAATAATAAAAGTTCATTCTGTTCTAATGTTTACAACTTTATAAGATGGATGACCCAAATCAAGCTTTG
Source organism: Mesocricetus auratus (assembly GCF_017639785.1). Classification (NCBI taxonomy): domain Eukaryota; kingdom Metazoa; phylum Chordata; class Mammalia; order Rodentia; family Cricetidae; genus Mesocricetus; species Mesocricetus auratus. The sequence continues at coordinate 44,046,652 of NW_024429186.1, read as the reverse complement.
TGTCTAGGCTTGTCTTTGGCTAGATTTCTTCCTATGAAACCAGAGTCAGTAGAGTCAGTGTATTTCCCAGTAGAGTGGTGGAGCCTGGGATTAATCATCAGGTAGGAAATTTCTGTTTATGGTCAGGGAAAATCAAAGAAGTCACACAAGTAGGGCAACCTTCTCATCCAGAGTGAGTGTAGGAGACAGTAGGGATAGATCATAAATCCTCTGTAAAGGCGTGGCGTAGTGATAGGGATGAGGGCCACCACCTCTCCCACTCATGCTCAACACGCTTTGTATACACTCAAGTTGGTTTCTGCAGAGTAAGTTTTGACTGCCATACCTGAAGAACATGTTTGCTCAGTAACAACCTCCTTTGTTTCTATCATGTAGTGGAGAATACATTTGGTCAAGGACACTGTCCCTAAGCAGTCCAGCTCTGTCAGCCCCTTAAAGATAGCATCCGAGTTGTTATCTAAAGCCCAGGAAATCTAGACTCTTTCACTATTATTGACCAACACATCAATCCAGTTAAATAAAATCAGAAAGGGCCCCTGGGGAGATACTCAGTGATAGAATTCTTAGTAATGGCTAGTCATGTTGTTAGCTTCATAGACCAGTGTTACATTTCTAGAAGTCAATAGTAAAAATATATAATAGAGTTGGGGAGATGGCTCAGTGGGTAAAGCGCTTGATGTACAAGTTTGAGGATCCAAGTTCAGATCTCCAGCACCCATTTAAAACCTGGGTGCAGCAGTATGTGTTTATAATCCCAGCACCAGGATCTGGTGGAGATGGGCAGGTACCAGGATATTGCTGGCTAGCTGGTCCAGCAGAAAGTCAAGCTCCAGGGTCCTATCTCAGATAATAGCAATAGAAGGAAGGCAGTGGACCTTGACTTCTGGCCTTCAAGAAAGACAGACAAAGACAGAAAGAAAAATAGGAAATTTATCTATGAAAATCATATTTTAGTAACTTTTTGTGAGAAGTACAAATATCATGAAAATTAGAACAGCAACCAATTTTAGGAGTTTTTGTTCTACATTGAAGAATTAGTTACTTATAGAGGTATGAAAATACAAATAACCTAATGGCCAAGACCTAAGTCATGCAGCTGACCTTACTGTATGTACCCCTAAATCCCTTTGAGAGCGACAGGACAGATGAGACAGTCTCAGCAGACTCAAACAGACAAACCAACACAATGCTCTAGTGATATAAAATGTTACTCTACAAACCACTGAAAAAGGCTTTGGTAACAGTATCTGGGAACTTTTGTCAGGCATATCCTTTTCTGTTATATTGCTATTCTCTAAGGGAAAATGTAGAGGGTATGTGGTCCTTGTGCACAGATTAGCACTGAAGCCATAAAAGTTAAAAATGTTTTTGCTTGTCTTCCACTCAGAACTCTGGGAAAAGATGTAATTGACAACTTGGTGGTCTTTTGCTATCTGTAGGGCCAGAATTGACAGGAATCCCCCAGATTATTGTGTTTGTTTACCCCACCTTAAATCTTGAGCATTGCTTCTCAGTCCACAAAACCCATCCTCATGAGACACTTGACTTCACCACAGCCTAAGTGACTTCTATGTTATCTTGGGCCAGGCCAATCCTGACGCCCACAACCATTGCGTTTACCTCAGTTATTCTTCCAAGTTCCTTATCTTAAGCATTGTTTCTAAGTCAACAGAACCTATCTTTATGGAAGACGCCATATGTACCTTGTAAGGATTTCAATGTACACATGCCTTATGCTTTGTCGTACAGTCTGAACTGAGTTGTCAACAGCAAACGCTTTTCCAAAATTATGCTGTGCTTAAATATGGCTAAAGCATGCCTTTAATCCCAGCACTTGGGAGGCAGAGGCAGGCGGATCTCTGTGAGTTCGAGGCCGGGCTGGACCAACAGGCTCCAAAACAATACAGAGAAGCCCTGTCTCGTAAAACAAAAAACAATATATATATATGGCTAAAGCAAACCACCTGGTATGAGACTCCAGAAGTTTGAACCAGTGATGACTAGATGACTACCTAAAGTCATACTGAAGAGAGCTTCATTCTTGCCTCTCCTCGGATAGTTCCACTGCTGGCCACAGAGCTTGCAGGGACAGGGATGGACGCCCCCCCCCATAGAAAACCATCAATGTGGAAGTCATCCCAACAACATGCTCCACCCCAGCCCCAGACGCACTCCTGCCAGACCAGCAACACCCCAACTGGTAAAACCAGAGGGCATGGAAGCCACCCACGAACTCTTACCCCATATCCACTTCTGCTGTGCCACACACACCCAGACTGTCCAGGTCAGAGGATGTACCTCCCACACCACACACGCACGCCCCATTGTCATGGTGCACACGCCCTGGCTGTGAAACCAGATTATGTGAAACACCCCTCCAACTCCTCTTACCCCTCCCCAGCACACATTCCCATCACCCCACATTAACCCTACTGGTCAAATCACCCAGCATGCAACAGCTGGAGCACACTGCTGAGGCGAGAGGACCGGACCCAGTGTATGTACATACATGCACCCAGACCCCTGTGTATGCTTCAGCAATGTCTCCCGTGTCAGCTGCTTAGGTCAGAGGGCCCGTGTTTCCTCCCACATTCTCCACCCCAGTTAGAGAATGCCTAACCTCCTCCACCCCTGGCACTGTGCACGCTCTGGCTCCTGAGATCAGAGTACTCGCAACCATCTGTCCCTGACCCATAATCCCACAGCAATTTGAGCACCTAGTTGCTGAAGTCAGAGGATGCATTAACACCCCCAGCCCCCAGTCCCCTGCCCCTAGCCCCCAGTCCTGCCCCAGAGCGTTCCCTCTGACTCATTTTCCCTTGCCTCCAGCCTACATTTACCTACCCAAAGCACCCTGGCTTCCGTGGACAGAGCGCACGTGACCACGCTTCTCATCTGGCACAGCTCTGGATTCACACAACAGACTCCAGCTTCCCAGCTGGGTTCACTTCAGTTACCCTATTCCTGAGTCAGCACCAAAAGTCCCCACAACTGACTTAGAGAGTCATACAAGAGTAAGGACCAAAGCACCTACATAAAAAGCCAGGCACGGCCACGTCAGCCTATCACTCCAACACGGTGGAGGGTAGAGGCAGGAGCATCCCTGAGGTTTACTAGTTGCCAACCTAGCTCCAGAATCAGTGTGGGCACCTGTCTGAGGAGAATAGACAGAGCAGGACGCCCGCCATCATTCTCCGACTTCTTCACCCACGCACGTTAAGTGCATGCATCCACACGCTTGTACACATCCACACCACAGACACCACACACACACTTAGACTCACATATACATGTACACGAAGTAGCAGTAATAATGAAACAAAAAGGAAAATTAAAGTTGAACAAGAGAGAAGGCAGAGTCACATGCAGGCAGTCCATCGGAGGAGCAGCTTTTCAATGGAAACCCTGAAAGCCAGACTGCAATGGGAGAGTGGGTTCTAAGTTCTCAGAGCCCCCAGATGTCACCATTTCAGACTATGAGACCTAGAAAAACTATCATAATTGGAGGAGAAAGAAAACCTGGCCATGATTTTAAAAAAGAAGAAGCTCAAGCAGCTGTGACCGCTAAGTCCCCTCTGCAGAGGACCCTGGAAGTCTTCAGACTGTAGAGAGGGATAAGCACATCCAACAGGCCACCGGCAGAAAGATGCCAGGGCAACTTACAAGCAAATGAAGACTAAGAAAACTAAAAATCAACGACATGATAGGAATTGATACATTTTCAATAATAAGTCATTATCAGTAGACTCAATTTCCCAATCAAAAGACTGCATCAGAAAAGGATTTTTTTTCCTGCCACTAAGACCCATACGTCCCCATCAAAGATAGATACTGCCTTGTTGTGAAAGAATTCCAAGTCAACAAAACTAGGAAAACAAGCAGGCTTCAAGATGTCCTGACAGCTTCAGCTGTAAACATACTACAGCCCTGGGGTACAGGAGGGAAGCCCAACCTAGGAATTGGCTTGATTACACTTGCCCATGGGTGTGTCTATGGGGTATTTTCTTGATTGCTGACTAAGGTGGCTAGGCTTGGCCCACTGTGGGCAGTGGCACCCCCTAAGCATGTAGGCCTAGGTTATACAAAAAAAAAATCTGACTAAGCGTGAGCAGGAAAAAGCCGTCCAGTAAACAACAGCATTCCTCCATGGTCGCAGTTTCAGTTCCTGCCCTGGCGTCCCTCAGTGGTAGACCGTGACCGGGAAGCATAAACTCAAACAAACCCTTCCCCCCCTCAAGACAGTGTTTTCGCAGCAGCAGAAATGAAATTGAACAAAGGTACCGTTTTTTCACACTACATTTCACATGTAAATCATAAAAGCTGAAAGTCGGAGCCTAGTGTTAGTAAGTAGTTGTTAAATCCTGTTTCGTTAAGAGACAGACAGGTGGAAATGTGCATTTCCCAGAAGAGAACAGCGCCTTCATTTCCCACAACCAGAAAAGCACACAATAAGGCATCCTCAAGATTGTTGGGAGAAAAGAGGCAATAATATGAAAAACTCTCAGAGCGGTAGCTGGTCCCCTACCCGCCTCTTAGGAAACGCTAATTGTAATTATCACTAAAAATGTTGACTCTGTCAACTGAAACAAAACATGGGATATTCAATAACTGTGACCTCTAGTGTCTCCAGCCAGAAACAGTGAAGTTCCTAATATTCATGGCTAAGGTTTCCTTCACCACTTCCTATGTACTTAACATATACCTTATTAAAATCCACATAGAACTCTCATGACATACATACTATTGTCTTGGATTTCCAGAAAAAGGAAATGGTTTTACAGAGATTAATTTGCTGTAATACCCTATCAATTCCATCCATGTGGAGAAACTTTCTGTCTTGTATGTGCTGTGCTGTCTCCCTAGCAAAGAGACTGACACATAGAAAGGACTCCATACACACCCAACTGGTGAGGCTGGAAGATGAGCCCCAGGATATCTACTGTCCAAAACTCGATGGTGCACACATTCAAATAAGATCAGCTTTTCTTGCTACAAGTCAAACTCAGAGCTCCATGTATATTGAGCAAGTAGCCAACCACTGAGTGACACTCCTAACCCTAAAGAGAGTATTTTAAACTCTCTTGTGTCTTAGGCTTGAAGAAACAGAACTTGCCCTTAGAGTAAAAAAGCCATGTAAATAACTCAACTAAGGAAAATATCCCAAATCCAATTCCTGTAATATACTTTTTTTTATCAGAGCATGGTAGAGAGAGACTTTTTCCAGCAATTATGGAGTAAAATTCAGAAAGCTGTTTATCAACTTATAGGTGACTAATTATGCCAAAGTTTTACAAGTCCCAGAAACCAGAGTGAGTAATGTTTTGGAATTATTTCCTAATTAGCCTCCAGCTCACAAAGACATCTTCGTGTTTCTATCAATAAGCAACTATTGAGTGGGTGGCAAGGCTCCATGCTCCTGTTTGTTTTGGGGTGGTTACAGATGTGGCTCCTATCTTTCTGTCCTAAAGCAGGTATGTTTTTCTTCAACACCAACCAACTTTTGTTTACCAATTCCACTGAGGCCAGCAAAAGCAAAGACTTCCTCAAAGGACCCTCTGGAAGCAGATTCTTAGTACTGAAAGGAGATCTAAAGTCAATGCCCTGGGGGATTCTCCACACAGGCCTTGGTTGCTCTCTCCCACCTTCCTTTGCAGGTGGGAGACAGTCATCTTTGCCTGTTCAAGGGTTCTCTCTTCTACAAGTGTGATATGCCTTTAATTCTGGAAGCCACAGACAGTAGCTCTGCCTGCTGGCATTAGAGAGAATAAACCAACCTGTCATCCCCATGGCAATCCTCATGGACTTGAAGACAGCTGACATGTCCTCCCTAACTCCTGTCAACTCCGGCTTCTATAAGGCTAAACATATCCAGTTTCTGCTAGCTGTCCTCACATGACAGGGCATCAGGTTTCTGCACTCCTCCCACACCCCTCTGCCTAAGTCAGGTTGGTCAAATCTCCAAGTGACCAGAGCAGGACAGACAGAACAGGGCTCGGGGTACCATATAGGTACAGGAAGTGGAGTTTCAAACTTCCGATGTGTGCTTTTGAGGGGAATCTACATCCCTTTCATAATACTTCCTTATCTTTCAGCCAACTACAAGACTTTGGAGATAGTTTTTCCCCACTAAGACTCCCTGGAGACACTCCTGCTCTGAAACTTTAATTCCACAGATACACTGTATAATGCCCATATAATGCACATGCCTGTGCGTTATGTACACAAGGAATGCTAAAAAGCTTATTCTTTATACAGTGAAGATTTTAAAAGGAATACATTTTAATATTAAATTAGAATTTGAACTCAACTTTGAAACCAACTAATATTTTGTAGCTGTTAGGCAGGTTTTTATGTAACCTGATGACATAACTGCTCCATGGTATGGCTAAGAGGGAGGTTTTTGTTGTAGATGTGTGGGAGAGAGAAAAGCCAGAGACTGAGTCCAGAGCAGAGAGAGAAGAAAGTGAACTGAATGTGGCCATACATGACCAGGGGAGGAGAGAAGGAGGGAGTCAGAGAAAGAGAGTGAATATAAGAATAGCAGGGTTATAAGGAGAATGAGTAGGTGGGGGGCAGGGAGTCCATGAGCTGGAGGGAGTTTGGAGGAGGGGAGGAGGGCTAGGATGCCATCATGGACTTTGAAATGTATAACAAGTACCTGAAATACTGAGGGAGCCTGGAGGCCTGGATGGGCTTTGATATGCTAATAGCACCATAGGTGACCTTCTGCCAAGGGTTAGGAAGATGACTCCTTTGGGAAGAGGAAAACCAGTTTCATAAGTTCCTGAGGAATGCTGGCTTTTTTTCTACCAGAAATCCCCCTGTAGTCCATGTTGAGCCCATTTCTGAATATTTGGACTGCCTTTTGGGAAACTGGAGTCTGCTTGGGACCTAACCATTTTAATAGAACGTATTTACTTAAATGTAATATAGATAATTAGTATGCAAATGTCCAAACCATATAGCAACATGCTATGGTCTTGATTCCATTACAAATCATTTAAAATGTATTTTTCCAACAAAGTGTGACAATAGAAAACTAAGTTAACTTCTTAAAAATGACTTTCAGTATCTTTATTGCTGAGGGGCAACTTAAACCAGTATTTTTCATTGTCAGGCATAGTTTCATAGGTTGAGCTTTTGCAAAATTTCATTATGAAAGATTTAAACTAATTTTGTTTGAAAATGGCAATCGTTCATGGGAAAAAAATTCCAATTTCTTCAAATTGTGAAGTATTTGGGATGTCTGTTTTTTTACATGGAGAGAAATCCCAAATACACTCAATCACTGAAATGGAAAGGAATAAGATTTTGTCTGGCAATCTTGACCTTTCAAGTGTTACCAAATTGTACCACAGTGGGCTGGTTCCCTCCACATCATTAATCAATAAAATTCCTCACAAACTGGCCAATCTGATGGAAGCATTTTCTGAAGTTCTCTGTTCCCAGATGGCCTTGACTTGAATCAAGTGGGCAAAAAGCTAATTAGCGTGTTCTGCATTCATGGATTAATTGTGCATGAATTACTTTATGCTTCTCCTGGAATGTCCTTATCTCTTTCAATTTTAAAGGATAACTTGACTGCTTTTGAAAGACCCCAAATTTATAGAAATAAAATATAAGCTTAAACAGGGAGGGCACCCCACTAGAGAACTTGGGAAGTGAACAAAGGACCCCATCCCAGGAACTGGCCAAACCACAGAATGGAATGTATGGTTTAGCAACCTTAATTGCAGAAGGGCTGTAAACCCACAAAAGGCCAATTCCGGGCTGCTGACCACCTGTGAAGAACTGACCAGGGCATCAGAGATGGGCAAACAAGATTCGTGGGAAACAAGGAGATGATAACCACCATTTACTTAGGGAGAGATGATTAACTCATACCAAGATTTGAGGAATTTACAACGTGTAGGTCAGGAAGACATCTACTTCCCCTGGTCAGTAGTCACGTAACCGCCCACCCCATCACAAGATAGGGACCCCTCCCAGGACCCCTCTCAAAGGCTTGTGGTTTTTGTCTTTAAAAGCTGATTGTAACTGAACCTCGGGGCCAATCGGTCTAAAAGCTGACCGAGAGGCCCATCTGCAGATGCCTAATTAAAGCCTCTTGCGTGTTGCATCAGTTGGCACATGGACTATTGATTCTTGGGGTGATGAATCCAGCTTGGGGACCCCTCCTCAATTCGGGGTACCCCAATGCCATGTCAGCCGCGCAGCCTGTGTCCGAGACCGTGCGGAGGGTGTCAGGGATTGACAACACAGAGACTCATTCAACGATGTAAAGAAAACTTTAAGCAGGCCCCAAAAAGGTTCAAGAAAACTTCCTAAGAAAGGCTCCCTCCAGAGAAGCTTCTGCTCTCTCCTCTACCCTGGCTGGTTCTGCTCTGACACCAAAAACTGATCTGGGCGTGTCAGAAGAGGCGGTTAGTCTTTGGACAAGGTCGAGGTCAGGGCGGTTTCCGTGGGCAGGCCTTTTCCAGGAACTTATTGCCCCGGGCATTGTACTGTTTTTAGTAAACATGTTTTTAGTAAACATTGTCTTACAGCTGCTTACTCCCAGGCCGAAGGGGAAGTGGGTCTCTGCTCAAGGTCTGGTGTCCCCACACCCCAACACTTGTAATAGTTGTAGTAGGCAGTTGCTTACCTAAAATACATCACCTCATGTTCTCAAGGTTTTGGTGTTATTTTGATTGGTTTGCCTTGGTAAGTCATTTGGCACTTCTTTTTTTCTTATTCTTTGAGAATGTCACATGTGAATATATTGCATTTTGATCAAATCTATCATCTATTCCCTCCCCTCCAGCTCCACCACTTTTCCCTCCCAACTTCCTAAACTCTTTTTTAACTGATTCAACTGTAGGCAGAGTTTCTTTGTGTCTCAGCAGCCACTTCCAAAATAATCAGAATCTAAAGATTAATTATGAAATGCTTGACTGATAGCTCAGGCTTGTTAGTAGCTAGCTCTTATAACTTAAGTTAACCTGTTTCTATTAATGTACATTTTTCCACGTTGCTCATGGCTTTACCTGTTTTTCTCCCTCTGTGTCTCCTGGCATCTCCCTTCTTCTTCCCAGAATTCTCCTAGTCTGTTCATTTGCCCAATCTCTTCCTGCCCAGCTATAGGCCAGTCAGCTCTTTATTAACCAATGAGAGTAATATATTTTTACAGTGTACAAAGATCTTTCCACATCATTGAGCCTACTTCTCGCTGCCAGTATGTGCATGGGTGTAGGGCCATCCAGCTGGAGTTCCTAGGGGCCACATCCCTGAAGAAACTGATTTTCCCTCCCTAATTACCATCGATTGGTCACTACCTAGGCATGAGACTTTATGAGTCTCCCCACCCCCATTCATTTTTGGATATCTTGACCTTGTACATGAGGTCGCAGCCACTATGAGTTCATACATAAAACAACCCTGTCATGTCCAGAAACTACTCTTTCACAAGTCTTCCACAACTTCTCACTCTTACATTCTTTCCACTCTCACTTCCAAAATGACCCCTGAGCCCTAGAAGGAGAAGATGAATGAGATGTCCTATTCTAGTAGGGCTGAACAATCTCTTATTCTTTGCACTTCACCAGTTATGAATCTCTACATTAACTGACACCTACTGCAAAAAGAAGTTTCTCTAGTGAAGGTTGAGAGCTACACTAATCTATGGGTATTATAAAAGGAAGCTTTTTCTTTGTGAGAAGCCTTCCCGCCAGCCTGGTTCTAGAGCCGCCATCAGTCCCAAATAAACACACAGGAGGCTGTATTAATTATGAAGCTGTTGGCCTTGCTTGTTTCTTACTGGCTAGCTCTGACTTAAGTAATTACCCTATAATTGTTAATCTAAGTATGTCTCTTACCGGGCTTCCTACCCCATGGCATTACATCTCGACTCCCTGTGTTTCTCCTTCCCAGAGTCCTCCTGGACTCCTAGTCCCACCTATCTAGATTCCTATTGGCTCAACAGTGCTTTATTGACAAATGCACAGGACTTCTCCCGAACAGGGTATAAAGATAATGTTTAGGTCAGTGGTTCTCAACCTGTGAGTCATAACCCCTTTGGGGTCAAATGACCCTTTCACAGGGGTCACATATCAGATATCCTGCATATCAGATTTTTACATTACAATTCATAATAGTAGCAAAATTACAGTTATAAAGTAACAATGAAAATAATTTTAGGTTTGCGGTCACTACAACATGAGGAACTGTTTGAAAGGGTCACAGCATTAGGAAGGTTGAGAAACACTGATTTAGGCAGTGGTTTAATTCTTAGTAGTAGGTTCTCCCCTAGGGCCTACAACTTAATCCACCATGGATTCTTGGCCCAGTTATCAGTACCATGCATGAGCTCTGTTTTGTGGAACAGACCTTAAATTCAATTAGAAAGTTGTTAGTTTCTTCTATAACATTCATGCCACTGTTGCAACTATGGCCATATCATGCCAGGTAAGTTGCTACTACAGTTCACGGGGTTCACAGCTGGGTAAGACATTGATTTCTTCCAAGTCGTATGCATAGTACCTTCTGAAACTAGCCAGTAGGAATGAAACATCCAGGTCAGTATCAACTTAAATTTTCCATGTCACATGACTCTAGTATGTGGCATCTTCAACAAAAGGGTCTTAGCCTGGTGTGGTAACATACACCTTTAATCTTAGCACCTAGGAGGAAGGATCTTGATCTCCATGAATTTAAGGTCATCCTGGTTTACAAAGCAAGTTCCAAGCCAATCAGTCACACACGGTGAGATCTTGTCTCAAAAAGGGGGTGGGGATGTCTTACCATCAAGTTTTTGAGGAAAACCAAGAGCAATAGCAATAGTCTGTATTATTTTGAGTGTCTGTGGAAACCCATTTACAAACAGCTTGAAGGAAGGTAATCTATACCTAACAATGAGCTTTTGTTTGTAGCCTATTGTACCTGGGAAAGGAATTAACACTCTATAAATCCATTTAACCACTGTTTATATATATATTTGTACAGATTTTTGGAGCCTAGGAAAATGAGATTTTTGTCCATTCTGCCCCCCTCCTAAAACTTTAATAATGTTTATTGTTTGCTTTGAAATTAGTAGCCGTAACTGTGTTCTTGGGTTGCTAGTTGGTCAGTCCAGTATTGCACTGCCTAATTCAAAAGTCATAGCTTCTACTGGCAAGTATTGTTACCTTCATTTGTGTAGCAATTTCCTTCACCATAAAACCTTCCATCCCTCAGGGAAGCCTCTGAAGACTCAGGATGCTCTTACATGTGATTGAACATTCCACTGTGCAGGGAAGCTCACCAAGACTCAAGAAGTCCAAAAGAGAGGTTCATTAAAACCTAGGAAGTCAACATCTCAGAAGCCTCAGGCAGTCCCTGAAACTGCCCCTATATGCAAGGACCAGAATTATGTAAGTAGTGTTTACTGCTGAGAAGGCTTGGGACCAGTCAAGTTGCCTAGAAGAGGCCCACCCTGTCTGAGCTGCCTAGAAGAGACACTCTCTGACCTGATGAGTTGCCTACAAATCCTAACAGTGAGCTCTAGGATTCCAGCTTTCATGAGCCATCACTCATGCTGGCATGGGCTTTCAGGTATGCAGCAGTCTCTGAGTCATGACCGCTCCTGTAAGTGACCTGTCACCCATATACTTGGAAGTAATCCAGATCAACTCATTGGTCCACCAAGTTGGAATCTGGTGGTACCCTGACTTTAGTCTATCATCAGTCCTCTATCTGGGGTAAGTTGAAATTTGTTCACATTTACCCAGGAATAGTGGCATACAACTGACTTTATGCAGCTCCAACTATGCCATGCCTTTATGGTTGGCCCAATGAACCATTACCTTCACATTTCAGAGCTCTGTGAAAAGATTCTGATCAGAGCCTAGGCATGCAGCTCAATGGTAGAGCACTGGCTTCTAAGTCATGTGAAATAAAAAAATAACTGAGAAATATGAGGCCAGTGCAGAATAGACACTTTCAAGTCTGGCATGGTAGCACACACCTGTAATTCCACAATTCTGAAAACATAGGCCAGGAAATCTCTAGTTTGGGAGAAATCATAAGAACATGTCTTTTACAAAATAACTAGATAAATAAAAATAAGTCTATTAACTATCTTAACAAAGTGGCCTTTGACACGAAGCTGCCTTCCCTATCTTTGCTGATGAGTAGGTAGGGCTTAGGAAGACAGAACATATATTTGCTGGGGTTCAATGGCATCCTTTTTTAATTCATTATAGCATCTCATGGAAAAATATCAAAGACATTAACTCTTAATGATCATTTTAAATTACATGTATCTCTTCCATCTTCACGGATTGGAAATTGGAGCACACATCATGTTACTTTGTCATTTATCACTATTCTATTAAGTCTCTTCTCATTCATGATACTTTGTAGGCAAGGGACTATAGATGAAGTTTTCATGTCCTGCAGCTGCTCTCAAATGATCACTGAGAGGCTTAATATTACTTATAAATGCTTGACCAATAGCTTATCCTTGCTACTAACTGGCTTTTACAACTTAACCCATTTCTATTTATCTATGTGCTATCCCCAGGCTTGTGGCTTTTACCTCTAAGCCATTTTGTGTGTCCAACTCATTCTCTGGCTGGCGGGCAACTCCCGACTCTGCCCTTCCTCATCCCATCATTCTCAGTCTGACTTTCCTGCCTAACTGTATCCTGTTCAACTATTGACCAGTCAGTTTATTTAGTAAGCTAATTGTAGCGACACACATTCACACAGTGTAAAGGAAAATACCACACCATTTCTGTCTGACATTTCCTCAGCAAGTCTTAAGCATCAGTGGCATGTAACAATCAAACACTGCAGATCTGAGGATTAAAAAAAACAATGGGGCAAAACACTCTCATTTTCTGACCTTGTTCCCTCCCATGAAGTTCAGAACAAGTTATGACCACCCTTTGATGGGTTTCCTCATCACTACTGTACCACATGGTATGTTTTGTTATGATATGGAATAATTTCTGCTTTTTGTTTTTATCTCTGATGTGGCATATTGCACCAACCATAAATGTCATGTTTGTCAATGATCATGCAAGCTTCCTCTATCTTGTTTCTGATGTTCTATTAACACAGTGTACACCTAATCCCCTCCCCACAAGAGCTAACTATGATAGTATGTTTACTCACAAGATAAGCATTTGATGTTTCCAAGACCGGGTTCCTCTGTGTGGTCCTGGTTGTCCTGGAACTTGTTCTATAGACCCGGTTGGCCTCAAACTCAGAGATCTGCCTGCCTCTGCCTCCATAGTTCTGGGATTAAAGGTGTGGGCAACCATGCTCAACTTCTTCTCTGTATTCTTAGGCATAGATAACCAGTGTTTTACAGATAATGCTTCTAGGATATATCCATGTGCATGTACTTCTTCCATGATTCTGCTTCTGACTCACAGAGAAAATATTCTATTTGTCCCTTTCTCATTTCCCATGTATATGACAAGAGTGGCCTTACTATGTCTAGCTTTAATTTATGCATGTTCATTTAACTCCAGCTAAACTGAACTTCTTGTAAGCAAGGGCCATGATTTTTATTTCTGTCACCCTGTTGATTTGGATGGTGTATGTTTTCTTCTGTAGAGCACTGAGCACTGAAACAAAATTAATTCTGATGGTAATAAAGTATTACTAGTGGATTCCTTCTGAACTAAGTTTAGTTATACATTATTCTGTAATAGCTGAAAACTTAGGAAAAATAGACTAAGGTCTTTGGTGTCTCTTCCTTCATTCAAAAAAAATTAGATAATACCACTTACCTTAGAAGCTGTTATGATGAATAAGTAGGTAATTAATATATAGTCAAATACAGCAAATGGCATACTATAGGAACTTAGCAAATGATGTCACTATGACTCATGCTTGGTACTTCAGATTATGATTCCCATGGATCTACTACTCTGAGAGAGAACCAGTATTTAGAGGTAGGGTCACTCCAATGAAACACTATGACCAAAAGGCAAATTGGGGAGGAAAGGGTTTATTAGGTTTATGCTTCCATATCACTGTTCATCAATGAAGGAAGTCAGACAGGGCAGGAACTTGGAGGCAGGAGCTGATGCAGAGGCCATGGAGGAGTATGGCTTACTGGCTTGCTCCTCAAAACTTGCTCAGCCTGCTTTCTTATAGCACCCAGGACCACCAGCCCTGGGATGGCACCAACCACAATGGGCTGGGCTCTCACAAAAAAAATCACTAAATAAGAAAATGCACTAAAGCAGTGGTTGTCAACCTTCCTAATGCTGTGACCCTTCAATACAGTTCTTCATGTTGTAGTGACCCTCAACCATAAAATTATTTCAGTGCTACTTCATAACTGTAATTTTGCTACTGATATAAATGTAATGTAACTATCTGATATGCAGGATATCTAATATGTGACCCCTGTGAAAGGATCATTCAACCCTCCCCACCACCAAGGGGTTTGACCCACAAGTTGAAAACCTTCACTTTACAGGCTTGCCTATAGCCTGATCTTAAGGAGGTATTTTCTTAATCGAGGTTACCTCATCTCAGATGATTTTAGCTTGTGTCAAATTGACATAAAACTAGCCAGGATACCATGCTAGCATGAGTACCAAAGTTAGATCCCAAGAAGGCATGTAATGAACCTCTTCACTGCTGTTGGATATTCCATTTAATAACATAGAAGATAATACATGTGAGCATAGACTCATTAATCAATTCTCATTGTATAATAACAAAAAGGAACTTGTAGAAGGCAAGGAGGCCTTGTGCACACAGATGAGCAGCAGAGAAGCCAGGAAAGTTAAACACACAGCTCATCTCTTCAGTGGTATGAGGTGTACAAATGCTCTTCCTGGAATGCCAAGGATGTTGTCTTTTTACAACCTAGTGATCCTTTTATATCTGATGAGACTGGTTGTGCTCTACCTTCCAGAAATTTTGTTTTTATTATCTCAGATCCTTTCCTCTTCAAACCTTGAGTATTAATTACTTCTAGACTATAAAGCCCATTCTTATGAGTAATGCTACTTGGGCTTTACAACAGCCCAAGTGACTTCTCTGTTGTCTTAGGGCCAGGCCAGTCCTGACAGTCATTATGTTTACCTCAGTCAAGCTCCTTGGACCCTAAATCTTGGGCACTATCTCTGAATCAACAGTACCTATTCTTGTGAAAGAAGCCAGATGAACTTTGTAGGAATCTCAGTGTAAACATGCCTTAAATTATTGTGCACTTGGGAATGAGCTAATTGTTACCTGTTCGAAATTCCTGTCCCTCTTGGTCCTTAAGCTATTTAGTCCTAAATAAACACACAGAGGTTTATATTAATTATAAACTGTTTGGACAATGGCTCAGGCTTCTTATTGGTTAGCTCTCTCTTAATTATTAGCCCATTTCTATTAATCTATGTATCTCTACGTGGTCTTGGCTTACCAGAGAATGCCCTGTCACTCTACCTTCCTGGAAGCTACATGGTGTCTCTCTAACTCCTGCTTCTCTACACTTCCTCTGCCCAGAATTCTCCTGGTAGTCTGGTAGTCCTATCCATACTTCCTGCCTGGCAACATCCTACCTGTCCATTGGCCGAATTGATTTTATTCATCAACCAATACGAGAAACATAGTCACAGCATACAGAAGGCTGTCTCCCCATCAGTTACCTAAATGCTTTTTCCAAAATTGTGCTGTGCTTAAATATGGCTAAAGTAAAATGATCTGGGTCAGACTCTAGAAGTCCTGGACCAATACTGGTTACAATAAAATCGGGCCAAGCCGAGTTTCATCCTTACCTCACCCTAATTGTTTTTCCCTGTCTGCTGAAAAGCCTGCAGGGGAATCACCACAGGAACTAATGTAAAAAAAAAAAAAAAAACAGCCAAACATGATGGTACATGCTTATAACCCCAGCAGTAGGGAGATGGAGAGTGATGGACCCCTAAGGCTGTGGCCAGCCCACCTAGCCTAATCAGTAACTCAGGTCAACGAGAGCTCCTGGAGTTCAAGGCCAGTCTCTTCTACATAGCAAGTTCCAGAACAGGCTCTAAAGCTACACAGAGAAACCCTGTCTCAAAACAAACACACACACAAACAAACAAAACACAAGGTGGG
Source organism: Mesocricetus auratus (assembly GCF_017639785.1). Classification (NCBI taxonomy): domain Eukaryota; kingdom Metazoa; phylum Chordata; class Mammalia; order Rodentia; family Cricetidae; genus Mesocricetus; species Mesocricetus auratus. The sequence continues at coordinate 44,030,581 of NW_024429186.1, read as the reverse complement.
AGTTGGAGAGATGGCTTAGCGGTTCGGGGCACTGGCTGTTCTTCTAGAGGACCTGGGTTCAACTCCAGCACACATGTGGCAGCTCAAAACAGTCTATAACTTCAGTTCCAGGGGATCTGACACCCTTTTCTGGCCTGCTTGGGCACCAGGCATGCACATGGTGCACAGACATACATGTAGGCAAAACACCCACATACATAAAATAAAGTCTTTTTAAAATTAAAAAGCAACACAAACAAAACAGTGAATGGCACTTGAGGAATGACAACTGAGATTGACCTCAGGCCTGGAAGTATAAACAGACACACACACATGTGCTAATTAAATGTTATTTTATTCAAGTATACATTATGATTTTTTTCAATATTCACAGTGATATTTTACTTTTTATTTATTACATGTTGAAAAAGTTAGGTCAAAATTAAAATGAAGCATGAAAGAGGATGCCAAGAATTCCAACACTCAGGAGGCCAGTCTGGGCTACCTGGCCAACCTTCTTTTGAAGGATAACAAACATAAAATTACAGTCCAGTCCTCAGTCAGTCTTTTGTGCATGAGAAAAACATTATATTTGTGTTTCACAGCTTCCTTTCTGGTGGCTTGGAAATGGCTAAGGCTCCCTTCCATCAGCCTGTCTTCCAGACTTCAAGAGGAGTGTGTAACCTGTAAAACATTAGCAGTAAGATGACTAAATCCCTTCTATTCATCTATTCACTGAAATGTAATCTTGTTCTGTTGATCTATATCCTTAATATTCCCTGTTAAGGATATTTAAAACTGGGGCTGCTGGACGAAATGACAGACTCTGGAGATCCCCCCAAGGAGGGCCTCACCCTCCCTGGGGAATGGTGTGTGGATTGGGTGGGGGCTGGGGAGGCTGGGGGAGGGATAAGAGAGGAGGTGTGGTAGAGGGAGCTGGGATTGACATGTGAAGCATGCATGTTTCTAATTTAAATAAAATATATATTGGGAAAAAACTGGGGATGGAGAGATGGCTCAGCAGTTAAGAGTACTTGCCATTCTGGCAGCTTTTCCAAAGGACCAGGGTTCAATTCCCAGCACCCACATTGACAGTTCCAGGGACTGTGCATTCCCCACAGACATAAGAAAATAAACTAATTAGCTTTTTAAAAGACAAAAATATTTAAAACCCTGCTCAAATGCTTACAGTGGATTTTTAAAAATCACACTCAAAACTCTAGACTGCCCCCACAAACATCACCCCTGGGCTTAGCATCACTATAATCTGTATGTGGCATAAATACCATTGGTTAGGCTCTACACATAGCATTGCATGCACTCTCTTATTTGTATTGTCCTGGCTTGTACATCACATCCATGCTAACTGCCCTTCTAAATACATAAAGTGATATCAAGTCTTAAGAATTGGAATATTTGGAAAATAAGACTACCTGAACAAGGACACCACCAGTACATATGGTGATGGAGAAGAGGAAAATCACAGGGCCCTACCCTTAAACAAAGAATTACAGTCACAAAGGGAAAGTCATGGAGGAGTCCCCTAATTTGTTATCCAATACCAAATGTCAGCCCTGAAATCATGTACATGCAACACTAAACAGACTCAGCAGAATGTACTTATATATATATATATATATATATATATATGCATAACAATTTGATGTGTAAATGTATTTAACAATAATAATTAAAGGATGCAAGGAGTTTGAAAGGAACAAAGGGGATTGCAGGGGAGCAGCTGAAGGAAGGAAATGTAAGTATACTTTCATGTTTCAGATGTAAATAAAAATAATAAAAAAGTACACTTTTTTCATATATTATGTAAAGAGCAAAATGAAATATTTTAACTGTATGCCCATGATGTGACTTTATTTTGGGGGCATAAGGCCATTTACCTCCCCAAGAATATGCACCAAGAAAGGCTGGAATGCAATGTAAGAATCCTCGTAACTATTGTTCTTTGGTACTGGGGTAAAGTGAGGCATCGTATCCAGGAAATGATACTGAGAAATGAGAAAAACCTCATAAAAAGCAGTGATAAAGGATAAGATGCATTGATTTATTCGATATATTTATTGAAGATGATGTTGGCACAGAATACATTTGTCTCATGACCACTTGGAAAAAGTGATTTTTCAGAAACAAAATTTGTTCTTTGGGGAGGGGTTTTATAATCTGGAATTTTTCTCTTTTCCTTCTGTTTAAAACTGTCATGAATGCCTTAGCATTTAGCACTTGAGAGGCAGAGGCAGAAGCAGGAGGATCACTGTGAGTTGGAGGCCTAGTCTATATAGTGAGTTCCAGGCCAGTCAGGGTTACATAATGAAAAATTGCTCTGTAAAAAAAAGAGGGAAGGAAGGAAGAAGGAAGGAAGCAGCTATATCAAATTATTCTATTATAGCACTATCCAATATGTGCATGGTAATACTATACATAAAATAAATGCTTTCAATTTATCAAAAAAAGAAGAGTTGATCTGGGGAAGAAAAGGTCAAAGCCTTTGAAATCACTAATGTCACTTGCTTTGAAATCCAAAGAAAGGTGTTCTGGGTGACATTTGTGTTTTCTAGGTAGACTCTGTAAATACCACAGGCCAGCCTTGACATGCCCATTCTGAGAGTCTGTGCCCCTGAAAGGACCATGCTTGGTCCCTCCCTCCCTCTGATGGACAGTCTCTTCAATGTCTGATTTCGCTACCATGTCATGAAGTAACAAAATTGTTAACCGGCATCAAGATTGTATGAACGGTATGTTAATTCCTCCCAACTCTTTAATCTGGGAATGATGTGAAGAGGCAACTACAGTTGTATATTAGTCCATTCCTGCAGTTGCAGGAAAATTAGTTTTTCATCTCACCAATTTGATGGCTAAAGGTGCAAGATTAGGCAGCCTCATTCTCTCAGGCCCTTGTGAAGCTTGTCATCCTGTAGAGAAACGGAAAAGAAGCCAGGCATTTTGGGTAGCCATGCTGTGTTATGACAATTTACTTTCCAAGAACTACTTTTCCCCAAGAGCCCTGGGGAAAAAACATTCATCCCTTCCCAGGCGATGCCTCCATGGCCTTGTATCAGGCCCTGTCTTCTACGTGTGGTTCAGCATGGGGACCAAGCTTTGGAGGATAAACCTCCTTCCTCTAAATCATATCAGGGTACACACTGGAAGGAATTGAAACCGGAATAATGAAGCAATATGGCACTCCCATCTGCTTGTCACCATTCATAAAAGTCACCACAGAGAAGCAAGCTAAGCATCTGTTCTTGCTCCTCCAAAATTCAGCTTGAAAGGGAGACTAAAGGGACGGCAGTCCTGAGAACACTCCAGGCTATGCTTAGGAAGTGCCTCTGCCCCTCGTTCTTAATGCCCATAGCAATCCTATGACTTGTCACATCTACTACCCATTGTGTAGACAAGCCATTTAAAGGGTGACCTGCTTTAGGTCATGGGCAAGCAAGCCATGGGCCTAGTATTTGAACCCAGATAGTCCAACACCAGGCCCAGCTCTGACCTGGGGCACCAAGCTCCCTCTTGTACAGAATTGTTCCCTCCCACGGCTTCTTTGTCACTGAGCTCCAGGATGCCTCCTAACCATCCTCCTGATTTAAAACACCAGTGGCTTTCCCTGAAGTCTGTCTTTAGAACTATCTGATGTCACCAAGACCCAAAATGACTCATGGCATTTCAACCTCTACATTTTAGGACACCATGTAAATGTTTTATAATCTTAATGTCTTTAAGCATTTTGTTACAGCTTTCTCTTGGTTCTCCCTCACCTGGTTCATTTTTACTACAATATAAAAAGACAGAAGTAATTAGCTGGCTTTTTTTTCTTCTTCTTCAAAGATTTACTTATTTATTACTTATACAATGTTCTGTCTGCATGTCTGCCTGTAGGCCAGAAGAGGGCACCAGATCTCATTACAGATGGTTGTGAGTCACACTATGGTTGCTGGGAACTGAACTCAGGACCTTTGGAAGAGCAGGCAGTGATCTTAACCTCTGAGTGATCTCTCTAGCCCTGTAATTAACTTTTAAAAAATAGAGAAGACGCCCATGGCCAGAGAGTCTGGGAAACAACCTTCATTCAGTGGCTGATGGAAGCAGAGGCAGACTCCCACAGCTAAACACTGACCTGAACTCAAGAAATCCAGTGACAGAGAGGGAGGACTGATTAGCAAAGGGGGTAAGACTGCGCTGGTGTAACCCCCAGAAACAACTGATCTGACAAGGGTTAGCTCTTGAATCTCAGACTGATGTCTGGGAACCCAGCATGGGACTGATCAAGACCCCCTGAATGTGGGTGTCAGTGAGGAGGCCTAGGTAATCTATTGAGCCTTGGGTAGTAGATCGTATTTATCCCATGTATACAAATGGACTTTGGGCTCCCATCCAACAATGAGAGATGCCCTCTCACCCTGGACTCTTGGGGGAGGATCTAGGCCCTGCCCTGAATGAAATGACAGACTATGGACACCCCCATGGAGGGCCTCAGCCTCCCTGGGGAAATGAGGGGATATTGAGGGGGTTGGTAGGAAGTCATGGGAGGAGGGGAGGGAAAGGGAGAGGGACCTGGAATTGACATGTGAAGCAACCTTGTTTCTAATTTAAATTTAAATTTAAAAATAAAATAAAATAAAAAGAAATAAAAAATAGAGAAGACTACTTAACTAGTGATAGATTACATACTCCGCAAATTATGAGCTTCTTTTATAGTGTTATTCATCTGTTTTGTTGTTGTTGTTTGCCTGTTTGATTGGTTTGTTTTGCTTTGAATGTTTTAGACAAACAAATACAAGTTTGTTGTACAAATAAAGTTTCTTTATTATGTAGCCCTGGCTATCCTGGATCTCACTACCCACTATATAGAACAGGCTAGTTTACATAGACCAGGCTGGCTTCAAATACGCAGAGATCCATCTGCCTCCTGCCTCCTGCCTCCAATTGCTGGAATTAAAGGGGTGTGCCACCACAGCCAGCCATGTAGTAACAAAGTTTTTTTTTTAATGGTTTGTAACAAGTGCTGAAGAGATAACTTGACAGTTAAGAGTACTTGATTCTCTTCCAGAGGACCTGAGTTTGGATCCTAGCTCCTGATCAGGAGGCTCACAACTACTCCCAGGGGTTATGACACTCTCTACTGGACTTTATGAGCATCCACAGGCACGTAACAAACACACACACACATACAAATGTACAAACATTTAACTAAAAATAAATCTTTTTTTAAAATGCCTATAACAAAGCATCCGGAAGAAACAAGGACAACAGCCCACAATAGCTTTCTTTATGTATAACTGTAATTAAAGGTTTTAAGCTTAACCCATTGCATTTGCTGTGTATCTATGATGTGTATCTATGACACCTCTTCTTTTTTAAGAAACAGTTAATATTCGCCTCTCGGGATTGTAGGAGCGATGCGGAAAGTAGGGGCAATCAGCCTTGCTCCCTGCACATCTGGGAGGTGCGCACATCTGGGACGTGCAGCGTGCTTCCGGGCTGACACAGGAAAAATAAGGATTGCACAGTGTGTGGTGCGGCTGTCCTAGCGTAGCGGGTTGTTTTGAAGGTGGGAAACTCAGGGCTGTGGGCACCTGCCCCCAGAGAAGTGGCAGGGAGGGGAAGACAGCCCTTCAAGCAGGTGACTCCTGAGCTGAGATGGGGAGGCTGGGCAGGGAGTGAGGGGAGGGAACAGAGAAGTTTTCTGAAACTTACTCTCTCAAGCAGTAAGTATAGAAGAAAAGATGGCAGCCTTTGCTTGCCATGTGGAACCTTATGGAGCACTTAGACCAGTGGCGATTGATGGGAAACTGTCAGCTATGTGTGGTGATAGAATACACTTCTTACGTGGTTTGGGTATTTATACTATGAGCTGGTCTGTAAGTTAGCAAAAACTATCCTAAAGCCTTAGAAGAGTTTTCATTTTCATGCAAGATGACTACATGCTGCTAGAAAAAAAGCAAGACACTTACCATCTCAATATTATAGCCTTCAATAACTTTCTTCCACGTCTTCCGTGAAAATATCCAGTCCCTGATTGGCACATACTGCCACACATAGGTCTTAAACAAGTGAGGCTGCTGCGCGATCCAGACTTCTTTCAAATCATTAGCCATGGAAATCAGTATCAGGCGGGCGCAGCGGCTTGTTTCCATCTTGGAAAGGTCCCCTGCTTTTTTCCCTAAAGTCTAAACGTTTAAGACAAAACAGATGCTGAAAACTTATGAAGCTCCTTTACAGAACGTTATATTAAGAAGGAGCCAAAGGCCGGGTGCCAGCGGGACCCATGCAGTGTGGAGCCTTGCACCCATTCCAAGTGTCTACGGGTGTTAGTAGAAGTCATAACTTCCACGATATTCCCCCATCCCTCATAGGAATCACACACAGACCGGCTAAGATTGTAAACTAATTGAAAGGTCAAAGCTCCCCATTTTCTCCACTACAGTGCCTAATGATGGTTATTACCTAAAAAGGTACATGAAAATCCCAGAAAAATGGAGTCCCACCCATCTGTGGACAGACAGAGGAAGATAAGAGGGATTTTATTACCAACTACAGAGGTATTACACAACAGTGGACTGGGTGACCAACTTAGACCTAATACTGTAGCAATTTCATTAGCCTTATAAAAACTGGATGTCAAACATTGTCAGCTAAATTTATCATGACTCATAACAATTGGGGTTAGGTTATGCGGCTAGTTCATAAGTACTTCTGACAAAGACTCTGACCTATATGAGTCAACACTTTGGGATAAATAATAAAACATTCCAGCTATTTTTCAACCAAAAATATTTACCTCAGTGATTTCTGAAGTAAAAGAATTCTGGAAAATATTGGAGTGTACAAGTCCTGGACAAATGGTAGACATTGTTATACCTGGATAGTTAAAAAGTTCAGTCTGGAGGGTATCTAAAAATCCCTAATAGACAATAAAAGAAAAAGAAAAAGGAAATTAAAAGCAGACATTGGTCTCAATTCATAGTTTCATGATTTGAGGAACTATATTCTAAAGTGCCTGAATAAAGGACAAATAATATACACATAGGCCACGAACCACAAAAAATGGAGTGCCAGAGCCCAGGGGTTCGAAGGAGGCTAGTAGTAGCTTTTGACATCAGTGCTTCTACAGTAGACAAGCATTAAGCAGGAACTAGACTTTTCCCTAAAGACCCCTGTATACCCTCCTCATAACAATCTTCATTTCCCCACTCCAAACATGTATATGTTTACAGAGGATCGCTGGTAGAATAGAAGGGCATCTCTTCATTCCCTGGATAGATTTTAAAAGGTGAGGTTAAAAAAAACAACTGGGGCAAGAGGCAAAAACAAACAACAGGAATGGAACTTTACAGTAACTGCCAAAGATAAATCCAGTTTTCAATCTGCATTACCATTTTAACTGGTGAACTAATTTACACGAAGTATTTCAGCTGATGGCTAACTACTCATAGTTACCATGCGATTGCCTTCTGACTGACTCTAGAAGAAACGAGGCCAGGAATCAACCCACCACTAGTATGCTGCTATATGAACACAGTATCAAATTGTCCTCTAAATTTCTATCCCTAGGGGCTGGAGAGTCAGTTAGTGGTTAAGAGCACTGGCTGCTCTTCCAGAGGATCCCGGTTGGATTCCCAGCAAACACATGGTGCCTCACAACCATCTGTGCCAGTCAGAGGGAGTCTGAAGTCCTCTTTTGACCTCTGCAAGCACCAGGCACACACCTGATCCATACACATACATCCAGGCAAAACACACCAATATACATTTTGGGGTTTTTTGGGGGGAGGTGGTTTTTCGAGACAGGGTTTCATTGTGTAGCCTTGACTGTCCTAGAACTTGCTTTATAGACCAGGCTAGCCTCAGACTCACAGGGATCCGCCTGCCTTTGCCTGCTGAGTGCTGGGACTAAAGGTGTGTGCCACCACCACCCAGCCCAATGTATATTTTTTACATATTGGTACAGCTCTCGTTACCTCATCAGAGAAATTTCTTTGTAAATGGAAAATTGTAGTTGGTGAGTTATTTAAAGATTTAAAGGAAGGAAGGAGAGAAAAAAAGAAAGAAAGAGAGAGAGAGAGAGAGAGAGAGAGAGAGAGAGAGAGAGAGAAAGAAAGAAAGAAAGAAAGAAAGAAAGAAAGAAAGAAAGAAAGAAAGAAAGAAAGAAAGCACAAGAATTCAGGGAGGTTGGGAACCATCACGGAGGAGCTACAGGAAGGAATGGGGATTGCATATGATGAGAATACATTTGTGTTCATGCATGAAATTCTTTTTAAAAATCTTAATAAAAATATTATATTATAAAAAAGAACAGCTAGCTAGACCTCCCAGACTTAAAGATACTAGAGATTGTAAACCAACTGAATAAACAGAAATCTGTCTCTTCATCTGTTTCTAAAGTAGGAAATATTCCCAGACTGCATCGCTTTAACACCAACCAGGCCAGCTAATGAAATGCCTAAATTATTTCTCAAGGTGTTTGGGAAAGCAGATTCTGAAGAACACAGGCAGCAGTTGAGGGCGTTGGATGGCTCAGCTGCGGCCTGGCTTATAGAGTCACATAGAATTGATATGTTTTTCAGCCTCATTGACTTCAACTGCTGTGATGTTGTTGGATTCCAAGTATGTTCCCTGTGACCTTCTGCAGGTGGCCTTGGCATCTCAGGGCCAGCTTCCTTGTGGTTAGCCATGTTTACAGAAGCGAAGCAGAAAAGGTTTCAAGTGGTTGCTGTAGTGTATTTGTTTTCTTAAGTTAGCTTGAGAGTGTCTGCTTTTCAAGGTAACAGGGGAGGAGGCTTTAGCTGAAGCAAGCAGGAGTACAAAGGCGTAAGTCATTCTTCACTCTTCTGAACAGGACCATCTAGCCCGCTCTATCCCTCTCCACCCTAGGTGCATCCACATCTGACTCCGAAACTCTAAAAGGTTTGGTGGCAATAAATGTGACATCATCCCCTCACCACACAGCTCAGGGATGGTGAAGGCTTCTGCAGTCAGAGACTGACACAGGGGTGAACCAAAACAAAACGCCTGTGGAGGTAGGGAAAACGCCTATACTTTTAGCCTCTGCTGGTCTGCAACAGAAGAAAGGGACACCAGTCCACCAGCCCAGGAGCACTGAACCCTCTCTTGGTGTAAAACCACACCAAGGATGGTGTATAAACTCCAGTGATAAATTCACTCTCAAACTTACTGGGAACCGAGAAGGAAACGTGCTTTTTAGAAGTCTACTGACCTCAGTGTTCAACTCCCAAACTACAGCCATAGCTAGCAAGATCTGCAAGCAGCCATGTTTTCAGAAATTTGACTTATATACTTGTGTGTGTGTGCCTGCTTGTGTGCATGCACACGTTTATGTGTGCCTCCACACGCATATGAAGGTCAGAGAGCAGCTTTGGATAGTTGGGTCTCTCCTTCCACCTTGAGTACTGAGGAATTAAACTCAGGTGACCCAAACTTGCCGGGCAAGTGCTTTTATCAGCTGTACCATATTACAGGCCCATCAAATGGTCTCATTTTGCCAGCCTATTAAATCCAATTAAAATAGAGCCTTGGAAAAAGTCGAGGGAGCTCTTTTTCACAAAGGCTATTCTACATGTCTTGTAAGCCTGACTCCCAACAGATGGGTTGTACACTCTCCCACATCTACCTACCTAACATGTGGCTATCTCTAGGGGAGGTTGAATGGCAGCCCTTTTCTAAATCTGAGGAAAGCATCCGAGCAGCAGACCCCGCTGGGTCTGCTCTGTGTGACAGAGAAAGATCCTATTGGTCCACACCTTCAATCTCTATGGAACTACGCTGACTTGAACCACTGCATCCAGCAATTCCAATGGTAATGTATTCCATCAAAACCTACTTTCCAGCCATGTGTGTTGGCCTATGCCTGTAATCCCAGCACTTGGGAGTCGAAGGCAGAAGGAACAGGAGTTCAAGGCCAGCCTCGGATACAAAGAGAGTTTGAGGCTAACGTGCTAAATGAGATCCTGACTCAATAAAAGAAGGGGGGGGGGAATTCACTTTCATTAATTAAATTTTATGTTTCCTTAATCATTGTCTTTAGTTTTACTCTTAAGCCAACATAAGAATTATTCTGTTCTGATATTTATTAGGCTTTTCTCCTAGTCATTTGCTTGATCAAATTTTTCTTCTTTCCACGGCCAGAATGAAAAGAGTCCGTGTTTCCGGAGGAATATGGTACTGGGATCAATCATCTAGTAGTCACGCATCCAGAGTAAGACCAGAGAATAGAGGGTTGACTGGAAGTTAGACTTAACATATAGTAGAGAAAGAGCTCAGACAACATATGCCTGATCGAGCAGAAATAATCTTTCTCCCAGGATTCATCCCAGTGCAGCACCATGCAGACGCACAACAACAATCCATTGAATAAGTAAGTAATAAGCAAGTGCAGTGTTAAGGACTCAGGCATTATGCTGGCTTGTCCCTGTCACCTGGAAGAATGCACTCAGGCAGTACCCTGGTCAGCCCAGAGTTCCATGACTACTAATCTGGACACAGGGGCAAAGGACCCCTTTAAAAGAAAGACACCTCCCCCCACCTCGCTGTTCCCCTGGGACAGACAGGACTTTTCCTGTCTCCCTCTCCTCTTCTGTCTTCTCTCTGTCTCTGTGTATCTTTACCTCTATTCTCTTTCCTTCTCCCTTCCGTCCCCCTTTCTAATAAAACTTCTCGTTTCTCTGTCTGCCTGGCGTGTTTGTCCCCCGCCTCGGTCATGCTCGCCTGCCATGGAATCCACCAAGGTTCTCCATGCCGCATTATTCCTAACATCCAGCTCAAATGTTTTTGGTCATTTGGTGGTGCGGTCCTCTCAAAGGTCTTCTCTCCTTATTCTGCCCCTTAGTGCCACTGACCTCACCCAGTGATGGACAAATCCCTCATGCACATCGTGGTCAATTCTGACAGAGTTGGATTCAAGCAACCTTACCCGAAGAGCATGTTTGCTGGCGTTGTACGCACTGGTAAGTGGTATGGGTATAATTCCCCCAAGGCTGTTAATAATCACGATCTTTCCTTGCCGTCTCTTCATCATGTGAGGTAGAACACACTTGGTCAAGGACACTGTCCCTAAGTAGTTCACCTCTAGCAGCACTTTGAAGACATCCAGGTTGGTATCTACAGCAAAGGAACAATGTGCTTTTCCACCATTGTTGACCAGAATGTCAACCTAGTTAAATAAAATCAGAGAGAGGACTTTTTAGAGATGGGCTTTGAATGGACTGACGGAATTCCTAATGATGAGTGTTATTAATTTGGTGAATCAGTAGAGCAATATTACATTTCTAAAATCAACAATAAAAAGATAAAAATCAAGACAGGTGTAGTGACTCAAGCCTTAAATCCCAGCACCCAGGAGGCAGAGGCTGGCAGAGCTCTGTGAGTTTGAGGTCAGCCTGGTCTACGTGGTGTGTTCCAGGACAATCAGAGCTATATAGTGAGACCCTGTCTTGAAACAAAACAAAACACAAGCAAACAAAAAAAAGAAGATAAAATCAACACAAATCACCTCTTCAGGTTTAAGTAATATTTCACAAAACACAGCAAATTTCATAAATATCACAGCTGTGGTGAATTTTTAGCTCTTTTGCCTACAAGAGGAATTGAGAGTTTAAAAAGAAAGAAAAATGCTAATGACCCAAGTTCAAGACCCAGAGATCAAGAGGTCCAAGTGATAGGCCTCCCCACTAATGCATCCCATGTGCCTCAATCTCTTTGAGTGAGACACCACAGACAAGAATCTCTTAGGCAATTTTAACCAAGCTGGGGAAAGTGATGTAACGCATACTCTATCAGCAAAAACTGCTACTTACTCTACCAAACTCCTGGAGAACGGCTTTCGTAGCCATGCCGTGGGAACTTCTGTCAGCCAGGTCAAGGGGCAAAACCAGTATATCTTTTTCTTTTATATTGCCATTCTCTAGATTAAGACACACCAACACTTTAGTGAGAAGGCCATGCTACAAGTCAACCAAGCTCTTTCCTGCTCTCCAAGTCTATCCCTGAATCTTCCTAAAGGGACTGGATCTAGTGGAACTTGTAAAAAGAACTCAGGCAAAATAAAAGTTATCCTATAGCAAAAAACAAAACAAAACAAAACACCAGCTCATTCATAAGTATAGAGTTAGTTGTGTTTGTTTTGAAATATGCTCACAGAGTGTCATTGCTATTCTTCTGTTTTCTTTGGTCTGGCAACTGAACCCAGAACTTGATACCAGCCAAGAAGCACTTTACCACAGAGTTAAATTCCCACCCCACCCCAACGCTTAGTTGCTCTTTCACACAGTTCCAAAGTCAGTGAGTTACATTCTGATCAAGTAGAAGTTCAGAGCCCATCTGACGAATTATATATAACAGCAGATTTTGTTATTTTGCAGAATTAGAGTTTGAACCTCTGGTCTCACTCATGCTAGGCAAATGTTCTACCACAGAGCTACCTCCCAAGCCTTTAAGGAAGTGATTAATGAAGCACAGAGACTAGACTGCCTGAACAGATGCCAGTGTTCTGTTCCCTTCCCACAAGCCCCACCCAAGGCAGGAGACACATCCTGCATATAAAGTCACTTTAAGGTGAACTGACTGCAGAGCCTATGTAGCATGGGACCAGCTGCCTGCTCACAGATTGCAAAGATTTAAGGGACCATCAGATATTCCTAGTATGAAAAGAGAAGTTCCCACAAGGAAGAAGGCTCTGTTAGAAATCTGCCACATGGCTTGTTATCAGCACCAACCTACTTTTGGACTCTGTCGCTTCCCTGCACCTAGCAGACTAAACTTTAGAGGCCCTAGAAAAGAGATACCCCATACTCCATCCATCTTAGTTAGGGTTTCTATTACTGTGAAAAGATCCCATGACCATGGCAACTCTTAGAAAGGAAAACATTTAATTGGGTGGCTTCCACTTCAGAGGTTCAGTCCATTATTGTGATGGTGCAGATTGGGGCTGGAGGGGTAGCTGACATCTTGCAAGTTCTACATCTTGCACAGGCAACAGGAAGTGGTCTGTCTCACTGGGTGCAGCTTGAGCATATATGAGACCTCAAAGCCCACCTCCACAGTGATACTTCCTCGAACAAGACCACATCTACTTCCACAAGGCCACAGCTCCACTCTCTTTGGGGGCCATTTTCTTTCAAATCACCACACCAACTTTTCCCCTTATGTGTTTGCTTCTCTTTTCAAATCACCATACATTTAGTATTCTTAATATTTTTTCTTTCTTCTTTTGAAGAGTAGGGTATCTATCTTCTTTACTATCTTATGTACATTGGTGTTTCGCCTACATTTATGTCTCTAAAAGGGTGTCAACTGACTTTGAGATGGATTACAGACAGTTGGGAACTGCCATATGGGTGCTGGGAATTGAACCCGAATCCTCTGGAAGAGCAGTCAGTGCTCTTACCCACTAAGCTAACTCTCCAACCCCAATATTTTATTTTTGTAAAAATAAGCACGATTTTTTTCTTTTGGATTCCTCTTCTTACAATTATCTAATTCTGTCATTTATGTACGTTTTTAAGAGTATACCATCATATCTATCAGCAATAGAAAAGCAAGAGACAATAGCAAGGGTGAGAAATGCAGCCAGGAAACTGAAACGCTGACAAAAACTGAGATAAATGTCGAAAATGAATGTCAACTAAGCAAAGAAAAGTCCATGGGCCTATAGGGAGTGGCATTATTAGGAGGTGTGGCCTTGTTGGAGTAGGCATGACTTTGTTGAGGAAGTGCATCACTAGGGGGTGGGACTTGAGGTCTCAGAAGCTCAGGCCAGTTCTCTTCCTGCTGCCTGTGGGAAGCACTGTAGAACTCTCAGCTGCCACTCCAGCATCATGTCTACCTGCATGCCTCTAATGCTTCCTTCCCTGACCACAGCGGACGAAAGCTCTGAAACTGTAAGCCAGGCCCAGCTGAATGTTTCCCCTTATAAGAGCTGCCGTGGTCACGGTGTCTCTTCGCAGCACAGAACACTGACTAAGACAACATATAACTGATAAAGGATCCTTTGACCAGAATTAGAAGAGAAGATCACTACAATCCTATAGGGATGATACTTCACAAAGATAAAACAACTGTAAATACATATGAACTGAATAAAGGGTTACCCAATCTTATATAACAGGACATAGAAGGGAAGCTAGGTCCAGATAGAACAATAGTGGGTGACTTTAGTACCCCACTGTCAACAGGAAAATCATTCAGACCAAAAAAAAAAATCAACAAATAAACTGCAGTTAAACCTCACAATTAATCAAATAAAACTGCTGTGCTTCCGCAGGCTATCCCAGACACTAGCTGTGGAAAGCAGATTCTTAGTGGATGCCCATCATACCTTCTCTAAATAGGGTATAACAGTTTAGACCATTAAGGTAGTCTTGACTAATAACTCAGAAGAACATCTTGTATGTTAACAGAACATAAGGAAAGAAAACTAGAAATGAATAAATAGAGACATAAATAACAAGAGACATGTGTGTGCGTGTGTGCGTGTGCGTGTGTGCCTGTGTGTGTACACATGCTCACGTGTGACATGGAAGTAGATGTGAAGCTGTCTAGGGACAGAAAGTGAACTAACGGGAAAGTGGGGGAGGAGAAATGGCATGGCATGGGGTCACAGGGAATACACTCAACATACAATATGGTTGTATGAAACCTTTCAAAAAAGTAAACCATTTTTTAAAAGCAACAGAAAGGCTATACCTCCTGATCCGCCCTGAAACAAGCTGAGAACTGCCAAAATATGTCCTTTGTTCCACCAGAGCAGGAAGTGCGAGTCACAAGGTATGGCAGATAGATCACCACAAGAACCAGCACCAGACTTGCCACAGGTGCCAGGGCCTTTGACAGCAGAGTTATTAAAGAGGTGTGTGGCCTCCCTGAGCAGTAACAGGACAACAAACTCTCATTGCTGGATAGTTCAATGATTAAAAGAAAAAGAAGCCATCCAAAAATATATTCTGGAGAAAAATTCAAAATTATGTCAATTTAGGTACTAAATGTTCTGTAGGTGATCATCACTTTTTTACTTGAGCCTGCTTTCTGATTGAACATGGTGGTGGTGCTCGCCGTTAATCACAGCACTCCGGAGGCAGAGGCAGGCGGATCCTGGTCTACAGGAGCTAGTTCCAGGCCAGCCTCCAAAGCCACAGAGAAACGCTGTCTAGAAAAAACAAAAGCAAAACAAAGCAACAACAACAACAAAATTCAAAGAGCAAAAATAGCACGGTCGTGCCTTGAGCTGCATTTCAAGCGCCACATTGGCATGTTATGGATAAGAGTCAACCTGTTTTTCCCCTCAAGCAAGTTCTAGGACATTAACTTGATTATGAACCGGCATTAAGAGGATTGGCGATCCTACCTAAGGCTAGAATCTGTGCAAAAATGAGAGTGGAAAGGTGGCAGAAAGGAAGGAAACGCTAAGCAAGGACAGCTGCTTAAGAGGTAACAGAAGAGGAAGCCGGGCAGTGCACAGGAGCCTCTGGAGCCAGCATGCACTGCGCAGGACAGTCCCGCCCTCCCTCACTTCCCGAAGCTGCACTTGAGTTTGGATTCTCACTTCCAGGAAGCACGGCTGTGACTGGGAGTTGACTCACCCAGGCACCTTCTCTTCACCCGCTCCAGCTCCTGCACCCTTCGGGCTGACAGCACCAGGGAGACTCCAAGCTTAGATAACTGGAGAGCCAGCTCCTCACCAATGCCACTGGATGCTCCGGTCACCCACACCACCATGCCAGTCAGCACCTGTTCTGTGGAGGAAGGAGGAAAGTTGTCGGGAATATGGGAAGTGATACTCATATATCAAAGAGAAGCAAACCTTAAATGAATATTTAATAAACTAGCTGGGGAGCAGTGGTACACACCTCTAACCCCAGCACTGGGGAGGCAGAATCAGGGAGATCTCTGTGAGTTCAAGGTCAGCCTGGTCTACATAGTGAGTTCCAGAACAGCCAGGGCTATGTGAAGAAAACCTGTCTCAAAAAACAAAAACAAACAAAACAGAATAAATAAACTTTAAACCATGTCATTAAATATGACAACCTATTATGCAGAACTTAAAATTTCAAATCTCCTACAATGTATTAAAAAGTACAAATACGTTTCTTATCCATCCAATATTTTGTATAGTCAGAATTTTTGGTAAAGTTTTCAGACTTTACTCTAATTCCGATGGTTTCATTAGACTAAGACTCTATCCATGTATTTGATAAAGAAAATTAAAGCTGCTAAGTAGAAACCAATTGCCTGGACTCAATTGTCTTACCCTTTAAATGGGATGACCACATTAAATAATTGGGTTCTATCCAGTTTTCAGTTCTATGATTCCAATTTTTTTTGTATTGTTTTGGAGGCTGTCCTAGAGCTCGCTCTGTAGACCAGGCTGGCTTTGAACTCACAGAGATTCCAAATTTTTTGTGGCAGAGTTTGTTTGTAAGTATCTGAATTTACCAAATTCTGATCAATGGTATATGATCATCCTCCACTTAAAGTAGTATCTTTTTCCTTTGCTAATCATATCTGAGATCTTTCAGGTAATATCATATTATAAACAAGCTCCCCAATGTAGGTGCTGTCATTTTAGGAAGATGTAGTAGTTCATACAAGATGCATTGTATTGTGGGAACACCAGACCTTGAGCAGAGACCCACTTCCCCTTCTGCCTGGGAGTAGGCAGCTGTAAGACAATGTTTAGTAAAAACATGTTTACTAAAAACAATACAATAAGTTCCTGGAAAAGGCCTTCCCATGGAAACCACCCTGACCTCGACCTTGTCCAAAGACTAACCGCACCTTCAAACCCCACACACATCCACCTCTGGTGTCAGAGCAGAACCAGCCAGGGGAGAGGAGAGAGCAGAAGCTTTCTGGAGGGAGCCTTTCTTAGGAAGTTTTCTTGAACCTTTTTTTGGGGCCTGCTTAAAGTTTTCTTTATATCGTTGAACAAGTCTCTGTGTTGTCAATCCCAGACACCCTCCGCACGTTCTCGGACACAGGCCGAGCAGCAGACGTGACAATTGGAGGCCCTACCAAGATCGTGAAAGCGAGGTAAGTGGACAGGGTCATCCCTTTTGCCAGCCAGGGACAGATGGAGGAAAATAGGAAAAGAAACAATGGGAAATAGTCCCTGGAAGTTTAAATTACAGTATCACGTAAAAAAGTTGCTTGAAGAACAGGGGACTACAACCATGGCAGGCTTTTTAAAATGGATTGAACGAGGGAGCCCATGGTTCATTACTGGGAAAGGTTTAAATGTCCCAGATTGGGAGGATGTTTGCTATGATATTCAGAGAGCCGGGTGTTGGTGGCATACGCCTTTAATCCCATCACTCGGGAGGCAGAGATAGGAAGGAATGAGGCCATCCTGGTCTATAGAGCAAGTTCCAGGACAGCCTCCAAAAGGATAGAGAGAAACCCAGTCTCAAAAACAAAAAAAACAAAAACAAAGAAAAAAAAAAGAAATGAAAAAAAAAAGGGTAAAATAAGAAATAAAATAAAAAATCTCCAGTCTTTTGCCTGATCCACTGAGGTCAGGAAAGTAAAGGGGAACTGAGAGATCTGAAAGGCTGGCCAGTAAGGCTATGCGGATGTGTTAAAAAGGGGTACCAAGCTAGGGGTACCGGATTAAATCTCCAGGCCTTCGCCTGACAAAGGTCAGGGAAGTAAGGGGACCCTGAGAGATTGCCCTCAGATGGGGGGTGGATTGGATTAAATCTCCAGGCCTTTGCCTGACACCAAGGTCAGGAAAGAAAGGGGAACCTGAGAGATCACCCTAAGTTAGAGAGTGGATTGGATTAAATCTCCAGGCCTTCGCCTGACACCAAGGTCAGAAAAGTAAGGGGACCCTGAGAGATCGCCCTCAGTTGAGGGGGTGGATTGGATTAAATCTCCAGGCCTTCGCCTGACACCAAGGTCAGGAAAGAAAGGGGAACCTGAGAGATCACCCTCAGTTGGAGGATGGATTAAAAGTGGGTGAATTAAAAATTGGTAACGGTTAATAAAGGAGGTACTGGTATTAAGTAAAAGAAAAAGAAAAAGACAAAGGTATATGGAATGGAAATTTTTGTTTACATTTAAGTTCTATTTTGTGGGTCATCTCTAAAAACTTTTGGCCAAAAGCCTGGCCTCTCCACCTTGCATCTACAGAGTTACAAGGAGTAGGTACAGCTGTACCCCATGACTGTAGCTCAAATGGAGGAATGATAAAGAACATACAGGACTTTTTAACCCTTTTAGTTCAAGGATTAGCTGGAGTTGTTCTTTTACATAGATTTCAATTAAGGGAGCTTCATTGCAACAGACTAATCATGACCTAGGGAAAAAGGATGACTAAAAGATACATGTATGTTCTGAATGTATGGTGTGGCCACACCGGTATGTATGAAATGTGATTGTGAATGCGTGAGTGTGAACTGCTTATATGATTAAAAGGATACTTAAATCCCTTCAAAAATAGTTCAGAAGCTACCTAGATTGCTTTATATATAGCCAAAAGCAACATCCAGCCAGTCTGTTAATGTTTTAACAGAAAAATTTAAGATACAAATGAGGCCTTGTCAGCTATTGAGAGCTCTACAGGTTAGATTGGGAAAGACTGCTCACAGACTTCAAATAATTTTCAAAAGTTATTTGGACACAGTATAGTTTACAATCTTTGAGTGATTTTCAGAAGTTTTTGGGAAATATTTAAAGGGTATGTCCTTTTTAATGGGCATCTACAAATAATCTAAGTAGGGACCCCAATTTACCTAGATAGTTAACCAAGGAGGGTAGACAAATCCTTCTACTGTTATGGTCCAGCTTCAACAGTTCAAAAAAAATTTTTTTAAATATAAAAGGGGGAATAATGTCCCCAGTCCCCACATGACTCATCAAATAATACACTCCTCATTTAAAATTTTTATAATGTGAATGCCAGTGAGCTTCAGACAGATTCTGGCATGATGGAACTTGAGCAACCATTGCTCAGGTCAAATGGAGACATCCATGCACTAGACAGTGGAGAAGACCCTAATTTGGGGTCGAGGGCATGTTTGTGTTTTCTTGCAGGAAAAGAATAAAGCTTTGGCAGCTGTCAGACCATTTAGTGAGATGCATGGAGCAGAGAAAAACTGGACCTGAGACCATGGGAGCCTACCTAAGCCAGTTTGAGTGAGATCTCCTAAATCAGTGTTCCTGACCCTTGATGTCATCGAATCTAGAGCCCAAGAAAGAAAGAAAACAGTCGGTTCGAGATTTCCAGTTTCTCAACAGACCTGCTGCATCAACCTTCCGGGCCCATGAGTTTTCATCATGAAGCCAACAGAGAAAAAAGGACCCATCTAAAGCATTTGGACATTGGTATAGACTATGAGTGGCAAAAGCCTCTTTTCAGTATTTGAACAGGACGTGGTCACTTGAAATATCAGACTTGATGGTTCCTGTTTCTGGAATCACGACTAGGCCAGTGTATTTTTCTGGAGAAATGCAACTTGTCCTAATGCGACAACTATTGTTCATATTTTTCATAATGCTACATGTGTAACATCAATGATTGTGCCCAATGTATCTGTGCAAGTGCACTTTCTAAATGCTTTCCTGAGCAGATCTTGAAACGATTGTAAACTTTATCAAATTGTAAATGTAAATCACATGCGGGTTACCCTTATAACAGAATGTAAATCACGTGCATGTTACCCTTGTAACAGATGAAGGCTGATAGAATGTTATGGCCCAGACCTGGTGATGGGTATGGTGATGGAGAGGCGCTATGTCAATGGGGGTCCTGGAAATGGTGGCAGTGGCGGTAGGCATTCTGGCTTTATGCCGAGCTCAAACGTGCCTTGTTCCAGAGGCAAGAGATCCGTAACCAAGTATTGCTTAGCTTAGCCCATGGCAATCCCGATAGCCATGAAGGTTGGTTATAGATGATTTAAGGTTGGGTTGTCTCCGACGACGGACAACCTGTGGGGAAGACCGCTCCAACCTAAGACAGGGGTTCAAGGTTTCCCAAAGACAGGCAAGGGAGGGTGACCCTACTTGACCTAAGCCAGGAGTGCCTCATTTGAAAATAAAAAGGGGTGAATTGTGGGAACACCAGATCTTGAGCAGAGACCCACTTCCCCTTCTGCCTGGGAGTAGGCAGCTGTAAGACAATGTTTAGTAAAAACATGTTTACTAAAAACGATACAATAAATTCCTGGAAAAGGCCTTCCCACGGAAACCGCCCTGACCTCGACCTTGTCCAAAGACTAACCGCACCTTCAAAACCCACACACATCCACCTCTGGTGTCAGAGCAGAACCAGCCAGGGGAGAGGAGAGAGCAGAAGCTTTCTGGAGGGAGCCTTTCTTAGGAAGTTTTCTTGAACCTTTTTTTGGGGCCTGCTTAAAGTTTTCTTTATATCGTTGAACGAGTCTCTGTGTTGTCAATCCCAGACACCCTCCGCACGTTCTCGGACACAGGCCGAGCAGCAGACGTGACATTGTATAGGGCAGAAATGTGAATTATGTTCCTCCAGCCTCTCTGTCCCCATCAAGACACCCAAATGATACAGTGACCACACAAAAGGCAGGAGGTGAGTATTGGGGAAGAGGATCGCCAGGTTCCTTCTGAAACTTAGACCAGAGTTGTAATGATGTGTGAGTAAGGCCTTCGTGTCTGGCTTTGAGGGACATCTATAGTAGAGCCTTTGTGTCTGGCTTTGAGGGACATCTATAGTAGAGCCTTTGTGTCTGGCTTTGAGGGAAATCTATAGTAGAGCCTTCGTGTCTGGCTTTGAGGGAAATCTATAGTAGAGTCTTTGTGTCTAGCTTTGAGGGAAATGCTTAAGCAAAGCCTTTGCTATATTTCGGTTAATCAGTAGAGGTTGAGAAATTGTTTGGAGACTGTTTAAACCTTGGAGAAATGTTGTTTCTCTGAGACTCTGCACTTTGTGCTACTTGAGAACATACAGCTGCATCGACCTTGAGACACTCCTGGCAGACCTGGAATTCTCCCTTTTGATTTTTTCCTTGCCTTAATTTTGCGTGGGTTATGTGCTCTAATGGGCAGAAGAGCAAGGTGACTTTGGTCATTGGACCCTTTCCCAGCCCCAATTAACCTTGTGTATATTTCAAAAATTAACTGGAGTGAGCAGGCCGGGTGTCAGTGTTTTCCAGGAAGGCTGTACCCCTCTGCTCCTTAGGAAAATGGCGGCTTAGCATCTTGGTGAGCTCTCTACTGCTGTGCCTGCAATGCAACATCAACAATGCATAGTGGTGTGAAATTCCTGTCTTTAAAAAAGTCAGAGTTGTTAGAGGAGTGATGAGCAAAGGGGTCAAGACCATGATGGTGAAGCCCACAAAGACAACTGACTGGATAAGGGGGAGCTCTTGAACCCCAGACTGATGGCTGAGAGGCCAACAGGGGACTGATCCAGACTCCATAAATGTAGTGTCAGTGAGGAGACCACAGAAATCACTGGGGCCTCGAGTACTAGATCAGTGTTTACCATAGTGTATGAATGGCTTTGGGAGCCAATTCCCAATAGAGAGATGCTATCTCAGCCTGGACACATGGGGAAGGGCCTAGGTCCTGCCCTAGATGAAATGACAGACTCTGGAGATCCCCCCCAAGGAGGGCCTCATCCTCCCTGGGGAATGATGTGGGGATTGGGTGGGGGGCTGGAGGGCTGGTGGAGGGACAAGGGAGGAGGGGTGGGATTGACATGTGAAGCATTCATGTTTCTAATTTAAATAAAAACATATATTGAGGGGGAAAAGAAAGTCAGAGTTGTGAGGGCAATGGTTGCCACTCAGCTAGTGGAATTCTTGTCTAACATTGTATTAGTTCCTGGTGTCAATCCCCAGCCCTTTATAAACTAGCAAAGGTGGCACACACCTACAATCCAACACTCCAGGTTAAGGCAGGAGGTTCAGAAACAAAAAGATTATCCTCCTTAGATACACAGCAAATTTGAGGTTAAGCTGAGCTACATGAGATCCTGGCTTAAAAAAAATAAAATAAAATGAACAAACAAACCTCTCCACAGGGCTCAGGGACCATCAAGGAAGACAGAAAGCTTACAAGAAATAAGTTAAGGAGGACCCGAACAGAAACTGTCTCCTAAGTGCAACAGGACCTCTGCAATCATGAACTGGCAGTTGCTGAGGTTAACTCCATAACTGGAATATCAACTTTAAAGCAAGGACAGGGGAAGGGGCTCATGTGCCTCCACCCTAAGATGCTATTGACAGCTAATGGCTTCTGTCAATCAGGCTTATGTGAGTGGCCCCACACTCATGAGTATATGGGAAGCACAAATTGGCCTCAATGAGTTGGGGCGGGGTTGGGATGGGTAGAGCACAAAAGAAGGCAAAGAAAAAGAATATCAAGTTGGGGGAGGATGGGATAGATCTGGGAAAAGCTATAGGGATAGAAGATGGAGATGATAAAATTGTATACATTGCATGCACAGAATTCCCAAAGAATTAATAAAAGTAAGTATTAAAAAAAAACAAACCAAAAACTAGGGAATTTGACCAAAACCAGCAAACAAAGTATCACATATTCAGATTCTGATTTGGGTTTAGAGGTGCTAAAAATCTGGAATCTAGTGCGCTGTTTCAAACTGGCTCACTAAAGGGTTTTAATGAATTCCGGAGCCTGCTAAAGCTCAACACCCAGCTGCATCACAGGGCACAGCAGTTTTCATCTCCGGGTGTGCTCAGAGTCTCTAGTTCTCATAGCCTCGGAGCAAATAATTAATCATTCCTCACAGGAGCGCCGGGGACATGAATCAAAACTGCAAAACTCCCAGGGCATTAAACTTGCGCTGAAGAAATGCCAACTGCATTCATCACTGAAAACAAACCTTAAATTTTACCCTGTGAGAGTCAGGTTGGGGATCCAGAAACTCTTTCCAGAGGTTTCAGAAGAGGCAGAAATGAAGGCTGTCACTAGAGGGAGTGACCGAGAGGCTGGGGACTAGAGCAGGCAGTGTTGAACTTTCTACTGTTTATCCTTTTGTCTTCTAGAATTTTGTGTTTTTGTCTTTATTAATTTTTAAGGAGATAAAATATAATCTACAGAGAGGAAGTTTTTTCCCCCCTTTTAAAGTCTTCCTAAAGCATGTTCATATCCCAGTGTGCTGCTTTAGGAATCTGTCTCTAGCTCTGTGTTCTTTTGCATTATTTCCTTTGCTTTCCATCCCACTCCGAGTTTCTTGAGACATTTTTTCCCCCTAAAACTGTCCCCTATGAAATTTTAATTCCACAAATACATGATATATTTACCTATGTCCTTCTGTAAATAGAACTGTGCTTTCATATATATATATATAAATGAATATACATACATATATATATGAAGTTTGATTAAACTTCTCTCGTCAATGAAGGTTTAAGAATGAATAATCTTCAAGATTGAGTTAAATCTTAAAAACTATTGGCATTTTATGACTTGTTTTAAAATTACTTGTGGCAATATATCTAATTAAACTAATGTCATATAATTCATTCTTACTGATCTTTTAACCTAATCAACAATTTTTCTTTTGATGAGTTGAATGACTTTTGCAGAATTACATAATAAAAATACTGATTTGGTTTCATTCTTCAAGTCCCAGTTTACACAGAACCACCCAACATGAAACACCCATGAGCCTTTCTCAGTCAAAGTTATTAATCGAACTGATCAATAGAAGTTTCTATTATCAAACAAAAAAAGTGATGTTAGATGTTTTCATTTGAAAGAGAAAGTCCACCTAGCACTGCCATCTGCTCCCCCTAAGCGTTTCTGTGCACTGGCTGCCAACTCTGCACAAGGCATGCCTTCCCCCCACCCCCGAAAAAATGAAACATCGAGTAGTAAGATTTTGGCCTGTTGGGGGTGAGTTTTGCAGGGAGGCAGGAAGACAAAAATATATTCTCAGTCGTGTTGTATCTACCCCGCCCCTCCCCCCACACTCCAGGCAATTTTCATCCACTTAGCATAGAAAACATTGTCTTCTGAGCTATCACTTCCAAACGAATGTCTCAGCATACTTTGGGTACTGTCGTAAGAGTCTAGGAAAATCCGAGTGAATTCTTAGGATCCGAAGTCTACCTGTGAGCATGCCATTTCATTCACTGGAATGTGATTCCCAAGTTTGCCAAGCAATAGCTGCTTTCTAGAGTTGTTCTGAACTGAGTGGAGCGCAGGGGTTGTGAAGCGCTGAGCACTCTGTCTACAGAGCACACAGCATGTGTTTAGTCATCCAATATAGATGTTTAGCCCACAGGTATAGTCCCCTCGAATGTGAAGCAACTCAGGGATCAAAAGGCGACAGGCAGAATCTCCACTAATGGGCAAACATCACGTTACTTCAGAAAAAAAAAAAAACTTCCTGGGTCCTTTATAGTGAGCTGAGGCTCAAAACTGCGCAGAGTGACAAGCCTAGGATAAACACCTTTGGAATAAAGAGGCCCTGAGCCTTTGTCCAAGGAGGCACCTTAGCAAGGCAGAGTGTTCGATGCTGTCCACAGTGTCTGACACTGCTTTGGATCTCTGGGATTCCGGTTAAGCAAGGTCTTAAAGATGTTCTCTCTAGGCAGCAGTTTGGCAACCTCCAGAGTGGTTTCCCAGCCTGGAAGGCGAAAAGTTTTCCATCTTTAGGTCAGGACAAGCTATAAGAATGCCAAATTGCTCTCTTTGCTCAGTCTCTTCCTCCCTGACCCTCAACCCTGGGCAAGGCTCAGGCTGGCATCACTGAGGCTTCAACAACCAGAGGTGGGTGGCCCGGGATGACCCAGACCCAGCAGAGATCAGGTCTCCCACTTTGAAGCTGGAGATCACAGAAGGTCCTCACCTGGACGCCGACCCAGCCATGCAGCCCACAGCAGCGTCAGGTCAGAATCGGTGCGCAAGAAGCTCAGCAGCCACAGGGCTGGCAGCAGGGCGCACAATGCCCACAGCCAGAGCTCACCGCTCATCGCAGCCAGTGGAAGGCAACTCTGGGGACAGCTGGCTGCAGGCAGAGTCTAAGTATATGGCCTGGCTTCTGGCTCCGCCCAAAGGGCAGGGCAGGCGGACGGGAGGGGTGAGTGTCCCAGGCGCGCCAGGTGCACACTACGGGCTCCATCCTGGACTGCACCGGCACGGTCCTGAACTGCACCGCCTAGGGATCTAGGAATGAGGGATGCTGGCTCCGAGCAAACAGAGACACTGACTAGATGTCTGATGAAATGTTGCAATGAGAACAAAACACGTGAATGACTCAAGTACTTGAGGATTCTATCACTGGCTCGGTGATAAACAGATTGTCGACATCAAGAAGAGGTCATTTTGAGTTATTTTGCAGGTGAGTTCAAGGCTTTGTCTATACTTTGGTGGAAGACAAATGTCCAAATCTAGAGACTCAGAGCCCTCCTGTCTCCTCATTCCCCTGCCCTAGCAGGAGATGGAACCCGGGGTTTTGTCAGTGCTGGGTAGGTGCCCCTGTGCTCCCGGCAGCCCCCATCCCATCGGAGACTTTTTATTTTCTAGATGAATCGAACAAAACATTCGTTATTTAGGGAAATGAGTACATTGCTAGTAGACATTTTTTTCTAAAGGATCTTAAAAATAGGTGTCTTCTATATACAGTGTGGTCATTGCACCCACGAAGTCACTGCAGCTCTGACTAGTACAGTAAGAGCTGTAGACGGTCAACTCAACAGGACAGTCAGCATTCCAGAAGGCAGTGGGTTATAAAAAATTTCAACCAACCAACCCCCAGAATGCGGAAGGGAGACTGACTACCCCCATGTTGAAGATACGTGGAAGGAGGGAGTTGGGTTGGGGTATGATCGAGATATGATCTTTCAAAGCCAATGTCATTTCCCCCACTAGAGCCCAGGGTACAATTGACGGTGAGGTGTAGAATGATGCTGGTCCTAGTTGACTGTAGTGCTAGCTATTCGGTTATTGGTAACTAATTAGCTCAACAAAGAAAAGGAAACGGCAACCTGCCTGTTACAGAAGGAAGTACTACAGGAGTCTTTCCTTCAACTGGCAGAGCGACAGACAGGTCAGAGCCGTGAGAATGAAACTCAAATTTCTCTGCGGTCTGGAATGTCTAAACCCACTGTTAGGTCAAGACTTGTTATGCAAATTAAGCGCTTAAACGATTTCCTCCCTCTTAGATTAGCACCAAACCCTGTGGAGCCTTTTTACCTTGGGGCCAGAGACTACAGTGTTCCTAAGTCACTGAAAGGTAAGGCAGAGTCTGACAGACAGAGACCACCAGTATTAAAACCTAGGAGAACAGGTGATTTGTCCCTGGTGGCAAGGTGTCTGCTTTAGGTGTCAAGGTACTTTAATAATGGCACAAGTGTTTTTGCGCTGATGTAGAATGCCAAGGGCCTTGTAGTGAATTGCTTATGCCCTTTGGCTCTTAAAGAGAGAACCTTTGGACTGTTTAAAGAAAAACAAAAGCATACCCAAGATGTACTGATAATTACATAATAGAGCTGTAGTACACCAAAAATGCAGCATTTAAAAAGAGTCAAAATGATGGACTAAAGGAAAATAATGCGAGTTTCTAACTACGGGGTGTGTAGTGTAGCTACCGTGCCTAAAGAAACGCGACGGAACACACCAAGTCACCAAGAAAACTTAGGCTGGCAATACATTACGAGTGGAACTCTGCCCGGCTGAAGTGATGCTTTCTGTGTGTGTTCGAAGAGACTTGTAGTGAGGATAGCGACCCTCCCTCAGAGATGGGTTACTTTCTGACTTTGCCAAGTCAGGCATCAGACCAGAATGTCAAGTAAGGGCTCCGATTGAGGCAGATAACAATTTCTGTAACACTGAATGCATGAGAGAAACCTTTCCCCATTGACTAATCAGGCTGTAATCTTACATTCCATTCAGGTCTTGTCTTTCCCTCTGTTGTTTACTTCACCCCTCCCCCACTCTCCACCAATAAAAACGGTGTGTGGGTCCAAATGCTTAGTCTAATATATGACCTGGCAGGCAAGTGTTGGGGTTAATAAGTTTTTACTCTAAACGTCTAGTTCGGGTGGAAGGGGTAATTTATTAGTTGGGGGGGGGGCATTGCTAGAGTGTCAGACTCCAGTAGCAGCGCAGGGTTATCTGTCTGACATTAAAAGGACACCAGGCACTTTTGAAAACAGACTTTATTTCTTAGCCGTTTGGGGTTTTTCTGTTTGTTTTTGCTTGTTCGCTGGAGGTAAGGGGCTTAAGCTGTGTTAGAACGCATCTGAGAATCTTCAGAATGGGGTTGAGGCTCTAAGGACTCCGAAGGGACAGATGCGATTCCAGAAGGTAACTGAATTTCAGCCTAGGCAGGGTAGACCTCTTTCCTGAGGACATGCCTGTGAATAACAGAAGGTATCCACGGCAAGGAGGTGTGTGCTAGCCTTTTTCTTTAGTCTGTCCTTTGTTGAGGAAGGCCAGTGGCTTAGTTTTACTTCCTGGATTATGATAGCAATAAAATAATAGGCTCGGGATTTCTTTTTTAATTGTGGACTTTACCTATCTCTGAAAAACAAATGGGCATGTGTGTTAGAAAGACACCAGTATCTAGAGCAGTTCATGTCTGTTTTTTAAGGTACCCTGAAGACGCCTACTAATTTCTTAGCCAGGTGTGGTGGCACTCACCTTTAACCCCAGTACTTGGGAGGCAGAGGCAGGTGGATCTGTGTGAATTTGAGGCCAGCCTGGTCTCCACAGCAAGTTCCAAGATTACAAAGAGAGACCTTGCTGTCTCCCCTACTCCACATAAACAAAAATATGTGTTATGTGTTTAAGACAAATAAGTCTTATTGAATTTATTTGTGGTATCCTTGCTAAGTAGCCCATTTCTGCTTTGTTTCTGTATAAGATATAACACCTAATTGGGAGGCTTAGTGGGAGAATAGGAGCTACACAGACCCCCAACAGACAGGCAGATAGGAAGGGGGGCTATATAATAATAAAGACAATTGATAAAGATGACAAACTTCCAGCGTCTCCCTCATCTTCCTAACTGGGACAAAGACCTGCTGAACCCTTTTCTCCACCAGCAGGACGGTCCCACCCCCTTCCCTTCTATCCCACCAAGAAAGATACTTTCAAGGTCAGGCCTGAACTGGTTTATCTGAAGCTGTGGGGCTATCAGCTACCAACATCCCACACTCCACCCCACTGTTTCTTTGGGGTTCTGTTTTGTTTTGTCTAAACTGATCACTCTGAAATAAAAGGATGGAAACATATCCTAAGCTACTAAAACCATTTAAAACTCCCAGCTGTCCAGGGGTAAAATGGACTTTGATTTCCATACCCTCTTCAGGTTTCCAGGTTCTTAACCACAGGCAATCAAAGCAAATAAAGACTCAGGAGAGGTGAAAACAAGTATTTATTTAAGCTGAGGCAAAGGACGGGAAGATTCCTATCTGGGAGGACAGCGCTCCAAGGCTGGCAGTGTCAGTGGACTCTGGATTAATCTTTTATAGAAGCCCCAAAGCCCTCCTGTCCTTTGATTCCCCTCCCCCCATATTCTGTCTCTGGCCCAAATAAATTGATCATCTTCCCATTGCTGCAGTCTTTTATGTGTTAATCCCAGGAACCCTCTCACCAAGTTTCCTAGTCTCCATCTTCAATTTTTCCCCAAGTATGGCGGTTTGAATAGAAATGGCCCCTGTACACTGTGTTCAAACAAATGCTTGGTCACCAAGGAGTGGCACCAGTAGGAGGTGTGGCCTTATTGGAGTAGGTGTGGCCTTGTTGGAGGAAGTGTGTCACCGGGGGTTTCAAACACTTAAGCCAGGCCTAGTGGCTCACTCTTCCTGCTGCCTTCCAATGCAGATGTAGAACTCTTAGCTGTTTGCCAGCACTGTGTCTGCCTATGCACTGCCATGCATCCTGCCATGATGACAATGGACTAAACCTCTGAACTGTAAGCCAGCCCCAGTTAAATGCTCTCCTTTGTAAGAATTGCCATGGTCATGGTGTCTCTTCACAGCAATAGAAACCATAAGACATTAAATGTTTCTGTCCAACATATCTCTTAAGGGAGTAGAAGGACGATTGTACTGGCATCAAAGAGGAAGGATCCTCAGTTGAGGAAATGCCTCCATGAGATCTAGTTATACGCATTTTTCTCAATTAGTGATCTGTAATGTGTAGTCTTCCTGCCAGCCGCCTGGGTCCCATCTCCGCTTTAGCCCCCAAATAACACATAAGACAACACATTGGCCATTTGCTATGGTTTCTTAATGGCTAGCTCTGCCTTAATTATTAACCCATAATTACTAATATATATTTCTATAAGGACTTATTTTACCGAGGATGCAGCCTCATATGATCGCATGGCAACGACTCTCCTCACTACATATCCCAGAATCCTCCTAGATGCCTAGTCCCACCTATCTTGGTTCTCTATTGGCCAACAGTGCTTAATTTACATATACACAGAAGGACTTCCCCCATCAGTGATCAGTGGGGAAGGGCTCAACCCATGGTGGGTGGCACCATCCCTGGGCTGGTGGTCTTGGGTTCTATAAGAAAGCAGGCTGAGAAAGTCAAGGGAGCAAGTCAGTAAGCAGCTCCCCTCCATGACCTCTGCATCAATTTCTGCCTTCATGTTCCTGCTCTGCTTGAGTTCCCGTCCTGACTTCCTCCAGTGATGGACTCTGACCTGGAAGTGTAAACTGAATAAACCCTTTCTTCCCCAGCTTGCTTTGTGTTCATGGTGTTTCGTCACAGCAATAGAAACCTAACTAAGACAGTAGAGCTTTCCCAACTGCTTCTTTGCAGACAACGAGTAACTGGGAGATGCTCTCCCTATTTTACATAGTGGTTGGAGAGGCTTCAGATTTCCAGTCATAGGAGTTGGCTGGAATGCCTGTGTCAAAGTCTGAAATTGTTACATATCCTAGAAAACACAAATGTCTCAAGATTAAAATACAAGATTTGATTAAATAATAGATGATTATGCCCATGGATCTCAGAAAGAGGGAGTGACAGGAGAGCATGACTATGTTTATTTTCACAATTGGGTTTTGGAGGATGTAATCTTTTTAATTAAGAAACAAAACAAAACATATACTAGTGATTTTATATTAAGAATGTAGTGAGACGTGAAGAATGATTAGAAGAAATAATCTTTTGGTAGGATAGATTAAAAGGAAGATACTGTTAGGTTGTAACCATTGAATTCCAGCAATGACAAATTGATGATGATGACAACAATGACAAAAAAAAGAACAAAAAGGATGGCTGCAGCTACTAATAACTCTAAATAAAACGGTGTGGTAGTTTGAATGTAATTGACCCCCATAAAGTCATAGGGAATGGTGCTATTAGGAGGTGTGGACTTGCTGGGTAATGGATATGGCCTTGTTAGAGGAAGTGTGTCACTGTGGGGGGCGGGCTTTGAGTTTTCCTATGCTCAAGATACCACCCAGTGTCTCAGTTGACTTCCTGTAGCCTGCAAGATGCAGAATTCTTGACTACTTCTCCAGCACCATGTCTGCCTCCAAACCTCTGAAACCATAAATGAGGCTCCCCACCAAAAGAAATGTTTTCCTTATAAGAGTTACAGTGGTTATGGTATCTCTCCACACAATTGAAACCTTTACTAAGACAAATGATCTGATAGTTTACGTCCCTGTACTGCTTTAAAGTTAGACTCAGGGAGGTAAGGTACCTCACAGAGCAAGGACACTTTATCAGAATTACTTTTTGATTGCTGTGATAAAATATCAAGACCAAGGCAGCTTACATAAGAAAGAGTTATTTTGGGTTTATGGTTTTTGGTGGTTTAAATGAAAATGGCCCCCATAGACTCATAGGAAGTGACACTTGGAGTAGGTGTGGCCTTGTTGGAGGAAGTGTGTCACTGGGGTGGGCTTTGAGGTTTTAAATGCTCAAGCCAGGCCCAATGTCTCTCTCTTCTTGCTGCCTGTGGATCCAGATGTCGAATTCTCAGCTTCCTCTCCAGTATCATGCCTGCCTGCATGCCACCATGCTTCCTGCTATGACAAGAATAAACTAAACTTCTGAACTGTAAGCCAACCCTAATTAAATGTTTCCCTTTGTAAGAGTTGCCATGATGATGGTATCCTTTCAGAGCAATAAAAATCCTAACCAACAGAAGTTGGTACCAGGGACTGTGGTATTACTGTGCTAGGCTTGACCGTATTTTTACTTGGAAGAATATGGAACACTTTGAGACTTTTAACTAGAAAAGCTATTGGACATTTTAAGCAGGGCTTGATGGACCATACTAGTAGGAATATGAAAGACGGTAGTACTGAGAGTGATTTGAACTGTGGAAGCCCAACTCAAAATATTTCATAGGAGAATTTTAATATGTGGTCTAGAGGTCATTCTCGTGATATTTTGGTGAAGAAGGTGGCTGCTTTCTGCCCTTGTCCAAAAATCCTGCCTGAGGCTAAATTGAAGAGTTGTGGGTTGTCTTTGCAGAGGAGATTTCAAAGCAGCCTAATGTGGACTGTGTCATATGGTTATTAGTGACCATGCTTATACAGATCTATAATGAAAAGGGAGCAAGCTGAGCAAGGGAAAATACAAAATGTACAGTTTGAGGAAAAAAGGAGCACAAGGAAATGTAAACCTATTAAATAAAAGTCTGATGCTAAATGAAATAAAAGGATGGTGGCCTCAGATTAAGAACCCACCCAGCTAAGCTTCCAACTTGTGAAGTAATTAAACAAAAGCTTAGGGCTGGGCATGATGGTGTATACCTTTAATCCCAGCACTGGGAAGGATGTCTTCCTGCTGCCTGCTGATCCAGAAGTACCTCTCCAGCACTGTGTCCGCCTGCATGCCGCCATGCTACCTGCCGATGATAACGGACTAAAACTCTGAACTGTAAGTCACACCCAATTCAGTATTATCCTTTATAAGAGTTGAATGGTCAAGATGTCTCTTCACAGAGAGACACAAGACAGACAAGGGGGCAAGAGCAGGGAGGGGAGGGAGGGAGGGGAAGGGGAGGGAGGGAGGGGGAAGGAGGGAGGGAAAGGAGGGGAAGGAGGGGGAGGGGAAGGAGAAGGAGGGAGGGGAAGGAGGGGAAGGAGGGAGGGGAAGGAGGGGAAGGAGGGAGGGGAAGGAGGGGAAGGAGGGAGGGGAAGGAGGGGAAGGAGGGAGGGGAAGGAGGGGAAGGGGAGGGAGGGGAAGGGGAAGGAGGGAGGGGATGGAGGGAGGGGGAGGGGAGGGAAGGAAGGGGAGGGAAAGGAGGGGAAGGGGAGGGAGGGGAAGGGGAAAGAGGGAAGGGAGGAGAAGGGGGGGAAGGGGAAGGAGGGAGGGGAGGGGAGAATGATGGTGCAGAGCTTAAAAGGGGGAGCTACATGCGTGCATAACGAGTGACGTAGTGATGATGACATGGCCGCATCACCGCGCTCGCCTGCCTGTTGTCAGTGGACGGGGTCAGCATAATGCTGGAGTTCCAACACTTACAGTTCTGCTAACTGTTCAACAGCAGGCTTCTAGATACATTTGATAAATACGGTTAATAAATTCCCAAGGTCTACTTGGGTTAACAATGACAAAAAAAAGATGTCTCTTCACAGCAATAACACCCTAACTGAAGCACAGTTCCAGAGGGATAATAGTCCACTGACAGTGGGGCACAGGCAGTAGACAACAAGTGTCGGGGCAGCACCTAAGAGCTGACATTTCCTATCTCAAACCGGAAGCAATAACACACTGGGAATGGCTAGAGCCTTAGAAACCCAAAGCTCACCACTCAGAGTCTCTCAGCATTTTCCTCCATATTTGACTCTGGGTTTTAATTACTTAGACCAATTAAGAACTCCCTTTTACATCCATCTGCTGGGCAAGTGATTACAAAATATAAGCAGGGCCACAGCATACTGGAAAGCAATTCCATTAATTTCTTTCTCTAGAGTCTTGCTCTCCTCACCTTCATAGCTGATATGGGCTGCAGGCTAGCAAACCCCACCCCGTTTTATGCACGGTCAACCTCCCACCAGACAGGAATCCCGGATAGGACGACTACAAAGCATGTGCTGTGGGCCTCTCATCGGTCATGTGATACATATAACCTCTCCCTTACAAAACAACAACAACAACAACAAAAAACCCAGGCCAGTGTATAAGAAATGTTTCCCAATTGGCCTGGGCTTTTTGTTGTTGTTTTGTTTTCAAGGAGCCTTCTTGTCTGTTTATGGAGTGAATAATGCTTTTAATAAATCTCTTACCCAAATAACAATATGCCTCACTAGAAACCATTCACAAGACCACAGCAGAACTTTACAGATTGATGTGTAAATTAGCCCTCTTGATGTAGTCATAGTGTTGCAGGTGGCCTTTAAAGATTTGTTTTTATTTTATGTGCTTGGGTGTTCTGCCTGCATGTAAGTGCACCACATTCTCCCAGAAGCCAGAAGAGGGCATCTGATCTCCCGGAACTGGAATCACAGGCTGTAGTGAGCCACCATGTGGGTGCTGGGATCTGAGCCAGGTTCTGCGGAAGAACAACCAGTACTAACTGCTGAGCCCTCTCTCCAGCCAGCAGGTGTACCGACAGGTTGGATCTTCTCCAGTGAGCACCTCATGTATGTTCAGTACAGTGTATTAATTGTACCTCAGTACAGATGGCAGGAAGGGTTGGTAGAAATAATTGGTAATGATTATAAATCTGCCTTTGACTAGCAGGTTGGAACTGTGGTCCCAAGTCCCTAACTGGTGTAGCCAGTATTATGCAGACTAATCCTAAAAGGGGCAACTTATAAGTCTCACACAGTGACGGTTTGTCCCTTTGCATAAAAACAATCATGCCTTGCTTTCATGGATGGCCCAGTGAGTCCTTTCCTTCACGTCAAAAAGCCATGAGAGTTAACTATTGGGGCTTTGCGGGGGGAGGGCAGACAACAAGTCCTGGAACATTTGCTGGCATAGCTAGACACTGGGGTTGACCCTCAGTTGTTCAAGTGAAATTATTTTCTAAATGGTAATGATTTGTAAATGTTCTGAGCAGCACAGACACCTGGGAGTGAGGAGGGAGAAGTAGGCCAATCACTTGGGTTTGCAATTCTAGGTTGTGTTTAACAAAATGAACCCTGGTACCAGCTGGCCCCTCCTGCTCAGTTTGCAAATAAATGGGTAAAGACTTGCTAATTTTCTAGTTAATTTTTATAAACCATGGAAAATTGACATGTGCATGAATTCCCTTCAATCCCACATTCCTAGAAAGAGGTTGGAAACTGACCACGGTGTCTTTCTTTTCAAGCCTCTTCTACTTTGTTCTCTGAAGGCAAGGAATGCCTGCCCAACCTTTGCTTCACACACTGCAAATACAACTGGCACAATACCAGCCAAGCACTGAGGACAAAATAATCCTCCTGTCCTGGTTAGGTTTTGTTTGTTTTGTTCACTTTGTTTTTGTTTTGTCTTGTTTTGTTCTTTTTGTCCACTTGATACAACGTATCATCAACCTGTATACAGCTCTGGGAGGAAGGACCCTCAAATGAATTGCCTCCATAAAATTAGCCTATGGCCTGGCCATGTCTGTAAGAGACTGTCTTGAGTAATGATGGATGTGGAAGGGCCCAGGATAGTGTGGGCAGCACCATCCCTGAGCAGGTGGACCTGGGCTGTATAAAAAAGCTAGCTAAGCATGAGCCAGAGGGTGGACCAGTAAGCAGCATTTTTCCATGGTCTTCAGTTCCTGCCCTGACTTCCTTCAATGATGGATGCTGACCTGGAAATAAGATGAAGTAAAGCCTTTTATCCACTAAGTTGCTTTAGGTTTTGATGTTTATCACAGGAACAGAAAGCAAACACCTCTGACACCTTTACTTTCTACTCTTTATCTGTCTCTATTCCCTTCCTTCAAGATGACTGGAACAATCATTGTAGGGAAAAGGAGCCAGTCAAAGAAACACACCCTGAGCAGAGCCAAAAAAACACACTTTGGCCCTGCAACCAGAACCAAAGAAATGTACCCTGACCCTGAAACCAGTGCCAAATCTGACTTTAATCCTGTGCAGAAAACTAGCAAATCCTCTAGCAGAGCTCTAGCCAATCTGAGCTCAGCACTGAAATCGGACCAATCCCTACCCTGGAAAATCTTCCCCACCCCCAAGAATCCCTATATAAACCCTGTGTATGTTCAGCTTGGCTGGTCTAGCTGCTTCCTTCCAACAAACCCCTTAGGATGAGCTTTGGGTGAAGATCTTCTTTTGCGGCAGCGGGGCAGAGTGAGCAGGGCTGTAACACTTGCCCGGGGAAACCTTCCCTTGGCAGAGTGGAGTTGTTACACTCTGCTCCCTGCTCTCTGCTCTCTGCTCTCCAGGAGCAGAGCTGAACTGTAGCAACTTCGCCTGAGAAACCTCCTGCCAAGCAAAACTGCTACACTAGGCAAACATCCCCAGCTGGAAGACCCTGTCCTGCTGGAGCAGAGCTGATACACTGCCTTTCTCTGAGGCAAGGCTGTAAGCTGCTAAGCTTACTGCAACCTATGGTGGTCCTTGGCTCCCGAGTTCCAGGATACCTTTCTACCTGAGCTGTGTAACACTCAGTATTCTGTGACTCCTGAGTGCCAGAATACCTGACCCACTCCTGTCCTGACCCATCCCGAAACGCTTACAATCATACCACAACTTCAACATTATTCCCCTACAATGATGTATTTTCCTAACATGACATATGTGGTATTATTTCTTGCATGCTTGGGTTGTGGAATATTAGCTGAAGATAGTTAGACATTTATTTATGCTGTGGAATTTTTGTTTAATGATGCAAAGATGTGTTGCATTTGCTTAACTCTGTAAAGCTGTTTTACTTTGCCTACCTAAAACATCTGATTGGTCTAATAAAGAGCTGAATGGCCAGTAGCAAGGCAGGAGAGGGATAGGTGGGGCTGGCAGGCAGAGAGAATAAATAGGAGGAGAAAAAGAGAGGGGAGGTGAGAAAAGGAGAAAGAGAGGAGGATGCCAGGGGCCTGGCCACCCAGCCACACAGCCCGTCATGGAGTAAGAAAGAAACAAAGATATATAGAATAAAGAAAGGTAAAAAGCCCAGCAGCAAAATGTAAAGGGAAATGAGATAATTTAAGTTCAGTTAGAAAAGCAGGTTAGAAACAGCCAAAGCAATCATAGTAAGTCTTCATGGGTCACCACCCCCCCCAAAAAAAACCCAACTACATCCTGGTGTTTTTCTCATTTTTTTACCTAAGGTGTGGAGTGTGCAATAAATCATAACTCCCATTTTTATCGCTGGTCCTCTCTCATTTCTTACTTGTATATACTTGGAACACCCCATTCACATCCCCATCCTAAGCCACTATTATAACACAGCTGCAATAGGAATATGGGTAATCTGCTACTATATGATCTCTTACGAGATGAGCCTGTATTCTACTCTCGTTCTGGCAAACAGTGTTGTGTTTTATGCCTCTAGAATGAACTCTGTGCATTTATTCCAATATTTCTGGATACTGTACTTATTGGATATATCTACATATCATCTTTTCCCTTTTCAAGAATAGTCCTAGGGTGGCCTCCCATGTGCCTAACTATTCTTTTTTTTTTTTTTTTTTAATGTATACCGTGTTCTGCCTGCATGTATGCCTATGTCAGAAGCGGGCACCAGATCTCATTACAGATAGTTGTGAACCACTATGTGGTTGCTGGGAGTTGAACTCAGGACCTCTGGAAGAGCAGCCAATGCTCTTAACCTCTGAGCCATCTCCCCAGCCCACCTAACAACTATTCTTTATTTTATGTGTGCTATTTGATCCCAGCTAAACTTCAGAGTGCTTGTAAATAACTGTGGCTTTCTGCTGTTGCTTCTGCTGTTTTTTGATCGTAGCCTGTGTTTATTTTGTACCGTATGGTGCCGAATGCACAGTAAAACTGATGGTAATCACAATGAGGAGTTCCCAGTGGGCTCTTCCTGGGCTGTTTCCTTGTGCCTAAATAGCTTTGGGATCTTGAAAAAGTTACACATAGTTGCCTTAAGCATCTCTTGAAGATATAAAAGGTAGAAAACATTACCTACCTTAGTGCTTGCTGTGTGGGATAAGGTTAAGCAGTCCAGTATACCAAATGGTATATCACAGGTGTGTAACAATGATGCCTATCACAGGCTGCTATGCATCCTACCAGCTGCTACAAGCTAGTCATTTGTACCTGCCCACTCTTCTTAAGACAGTGTAAGCATTGTGGATGAAGGATCAATCCAAATAGTCCTTCACATCCACTCACTGCCCAGCGGTGGACTTTGTGTACGATACTCACATTATTGTGTTTGGAATTACGTCTGTTCTCTTCAAAATTGATGTTGAAAAATCCCAGTGCAGCAGTATAGTAAAAGTCATGGTCTGTAAGAGCAGACTGAGTCATGAGTGGGATTGGATGCCCTCATAAAAGGGCTTAGTGATAAGGACTGGGTGGCCCTGGCTCTAATCCCAGCCCCATGATTGGCTGTGGCAGGAAGAGGGCATGCTTGACTGCTGACTATGCGACAGGTAGAGGTCAAGGCCAGTCTGGACAAATCGGTGACACTGCCTCAAGGCAAAAAAAAAAGTGAAAAATGAACGAGAAGTAGGGCTGCGGGGACAGCGTGTCATGTAGGCATAAGAACCTGAGCTTAGATGGAACTCATCTAAAAGCAGCCTCGTTAGTGGGGAGATGAGAGACAGAGAAAGAATTCCTGGGAGTTTGGAGGCCAGCTAGGCTATTGTATGCCGCAGGAAACAGGAAGCCCTGTCTCAAACGTGGTGGAAGGTTTGCTACTGGATACTCAAGGTTGTCCTCTGACCTCCACATGCACCCAGTGGCGTGTGCATACCTGAACTCACATGTATATCACACCCTACACGCAAGATTTTTACATTTTTTGCTAAAGGTACAGCTCAGTGGTAGAGTGGATGCCTACAATGTGCAAAGACCCTAGATTCAACCCTCAGTTCTGACAAAGAAAAAGAAACAAACAATATGAGCTTGGGGAAAGGGAGTTGCCCTCCCCTTCCAAATCTTCTACCAAGTTAGGACACGTGCTTCTCTCTGGAGGACACAGCAGCATAACCCTTTGTCCTTGGAGCTAGAATCATGTGTCTCTAGTGCTGCTGATGCCTTGATCGTGGACTGCCCAGCCCCCAGAACTGTGAAAAGCAAATTGATATGGTCTGCAGAGAGCCAGTCAGCCATAGTTTCATTTAGAATCATAAGTAAATTAAGACAATGTTGACTACACAGCTACAGTTCCTGGGTTAGGTGTGCTAACCACGACTCTAAGTCTGCATGCGAAAATACCTCGAATGTTACTTTATTCAAGAAGGTAGCGTGTGTTCATACACATTTGCAGGATACAGGGCAAGGTTTTATTTATTAGTCATTATATATTGAATAGAAATTTATATCAAAAATTACACCAGAAAGCAGTCACCGACCTGCCTTCTGTGTGTAAGCTTACTATACTTAGGCTGTTTGTCATTCTCAACAAGTGGCTCCGACATCCAGAGGGGTTGTTTCAATCCCTCTTTGTCTTCCAGATTTTATAAGACGAGTCTGGATCCTGTAAAAGAGTGCAAGGAACATGAACCAGACCTCTCTTATTTACCCATGTTTGACAACCAAGCTTCTCTGTTAATGAACTGTACTATTTCATCACTCACCAACAATGATCTTCGCAATCCTTGGGCAAACACTTTCATTGGAAGTAAAATATCACAGCCAAAACTCTTGATCTACATGAAAATATTGCCCTCAGGCTTAGTATTTTTATCTTCCCCACGTGTCAGGAATGGGGTGGTTTCTTTTCTACTTACTCATTGCTTAAACAATGAGTACTCTTTTTTTTTTGGTTTTTCGAGACAGGGTTTCTCTGTGGCTTTGAGGCTGTCCTGGAACTCACTTTGTAGACCAGGCTGGCCTCGAACTCACAGAGATCCGCCTGCCTCTGCCTCCCAAGTGCTGGGATTAAAGGCGTGCACCACCAACGCCCGGCTAACAATGAGTACTCTTATTGCTATTCCTCTGCATCACAGCTATTGATAGCCTAACTGTGCAAAACAGGTCAGAGTATCTAGAATTTAAATATCAGGATGATCGTGGTGATACATGCCTTTAATCCTAGCACTTTGGAGTTCGAGGCCAGTTTTGGTTTATGTAGGGAAGTCAAGGGTAGCCAGGAATATGTAGTGAGAGAGGAAAGAAGAGGGGAGGGAGAGAGGAAGGAAGGATGGAAGAAAGGAAGGAAGATATTTGGATGTAACTCTAAAATTATTTATGAACTTATAATACATTGTTTACAAGGTACAACAAGGCAACTTCTTAACCCCAAATGTGGCTTTTGTTTGGGAAGGGTAAACATTTTCTCATCCAAAAATCTGCATAAACACAGACAAAAATGATAATCCAAGATGGAGTGTGGCTACTGCCCTGTGGAAAGAATGTGGCATCGCCATCCTGAAACGGTGCCTGGAATTAAGAGGTACTCAGCTTATTTAGAAATAGCCATAAAGTCATGTGGCAGGCTGGGTGAGGGACTTTCTGGAAATGACAACAGTGAGTGAAGAAGAGAGACGGACAGCCCTCGCTTTGACTTTTCCCTCATCAATAGGGATCATCAATAGTTTACCCTTCCCGATTAGAAGTCATGTGGTAAACTATCAGACACTGCGTGTATTTTAATCATGAGACTGGTATGGAGTCAGGGAAACAAAAAAAAATCTTTAAGAACTTTGAAAACTAGATTTTCTTTTTCTTTTTCTTTTCTTTTTTTTTTTTTTTTTGGTTTTTCGAGACAGGGTTTCTCTGTGGCTTTGGAGGCTGTCCTGGAACTCGCTTGGTAGTCCAGGCTGGTCTCGAACTCACAGAGATCTGCCTGCCTCTGCCTCCCGAGTGCTGGGATTAAAGGCGTGTGCCACCAACACCCGGCTGAAAACTAGATTTTCACACAGGATCCGTACATATTGTAAAGAAATGTATAAATTGCTCTTACCAAGCCATTCTTAAAGTTTTGCATTCTTTTCTTCCCCAACTTGGAGGTTAGCCATAAAGCCCAGGTTGGCATATACTGCCACATGTATGCCCCCATCAAAACAGGGTGATCAGAGATC
Organism: Mesocricetus auratus; assembly: GCF_017639785.1. NCBI lineage: Eukaryota > Metazoa > Chordata > Mammalia > Rodentia > Cricetidae > Mesocricetus > Mesocricetus auratus. Next base: position 43,990,557 of record NW_024429186.1, on the reverse strand, counting down.
CAGACTTCCTTCAAATCATTGGCCATGGCGATTAGCATCAGCCGGACACAACGACTCGTTGGCATCTTGTAAGACTGATCCATGCCGGTTTTCATGGGCTGAAAGTCAAAAAGAGAAGTGAGGATTCCAAACCATTTCATGAGAGTGTTAACTAGGAAGGGCCCAGAGGCCATCTAGCAGTGAGACTCTTTCAGGATGTGACCTGTCAACCGGGAGTCTTCATAGGTGCCACTGGAGGTTTGTAAGTTACAATATTTCAAAGAGCCTAAAAGTTCACCACATAAGGTTACACGTGCTGAAGGCTTTTTAATTTCAATCATAGTCATCTCATAATAGGGTCCCAATGCCTATTCCATTATCACATTTTCAGAAATATCAAATTACTAAGATTTACATTGGGCTAAGGATGTATAGTCTGGAGGTAAAATGATTATCTAGAATGGATAACCTCCTGGCTTCAGTCCCCAGCACTACACAACATGAAAATAACTTATGTTTAGCAAGTGGCATAATGGGGAAGAAATATAAAGATAAGAGGACTTTCTTAATAAGAGTAGTGGATCCATAATGGTGAGCTACTTATAAGTGACAGTCTGGCAGTGTCACTAACCATTGTTAAAACGAGACACTGAAGTACTACCAAGTGACTTGAATGCTTTTCTTAATGCTATCACTTTCTGTGAACTCATAAGTAGTTCTGAATAGACACCTGACATACATGATAAAGTTAGCATAGCTAATAAAGGACTCATTTTTTTCCCTAGAATTTTTACCTTAGTTACTTCTTCAGTTAGGGCATTCTTCACAATGTTGGACTGCACAGGCCCAGGGTAAACATTGCAAAATGTTATTCCTGGATATTGGATAAGCTCACATTGCAGAGCACTGAAAAAACCCTAAGGACCACAAAACAAGAACATAAGAGAAAAGGAAAGGACAAAGTAAAGATAAAAAGGAAATATATTATCCAAATACATGCTCTGTATTGAACAGGTAGTACAGTGTTGCAAGTGTATCAGACTTTATTTATTCATTTCTTAATCTTGTAGTATTGGTGATTGAACCTATGACCTTGTACACATGGGGCAACAGCTCTATCACTTCTATCTCTGGTACTTTTTAAATTAAAATAATTTTGTTACATGTATTTATTTGTTTACTTGGGGGTGTGGCATGCTAAGACTCAGTATGGAGCTCAGAGGACAAATGCAGGCTCTCACACTTCATGGCAAGTCTTTACCTACTGAGCCATACAATGTGAAGATGTTTTGCTCTCGTTGGTTTAATGAATCAGTTGGCCGATAGCTAGGCAGGAAGAAGTTAGGTGGGAGAACCAGATGGAGAGAAAGCTGGGAAGAAGGAGGGCGGAGTCACCAGCCAAACACAGAGGAAGAAGTAGGAGATGAACTTGCCATGCTGAAAAAAGGTACTGCCACATGGTAGAACGTGGATGAGAAATATGGGTTAATTTAAGCTGTAAGAGCTAGTTAATAACAAGCCTAAGCTATTGGCCAAGCACTTATAATTAATAGTAAGTAACTGTGAGGTTATTTGGGAGCTGGCTGGTAGAACAAAAAAGTCTGCCCACAAGCCATCTTGTCAGCACCCTTTCTGCAATTTATTTGCAGACAGTGGTCTAACTATAATTTCCAGACTAGCTTTGAACTTATTTGCAGCCCAGGCAGGTCTTAAATGTTCAGCCTCCCAAGTGCCTGAGATTATAGGCTTGTGCCACTAAGCCTACCTCTACTAAGGCATTTTTTAGAGATTTGTTTTTGTTAATTTTAATTTTGGGGGGGGAGGGTGTAGGGTAAACAGTCCAAGCCCACATCTGGGTCTGAAAACCTACCAAAACCCACCTATCCCTGAGCCCCAAGCCCTACCAATTCCTGAGTTCAGAATTCCATCAATCCCTGGGCTTGGCTTGAAATCCCACCAATCCCCACCCTGAAAATCTCTACCTCAGAATACCCCCGCCCCTATAGAAAGCCTATCTCCTGCTCAGTTCCCCGCTGCTCCTCACATGAGCAGAGGCAGTGCCCTCTCGTGTCTTTCTAAATAAATCTCTTGCATGAGGGTTGTTGTGCAGAGGTTGTGGTATTCCTTGGCTTTGAACTGCCAAAATGCCTTTTCCTTTAGAACTGTAACACCCCTACTGGGGAAACCTTCCCCCTCAGAGCACTCGGGAGGCAGAGGCAGGAAGATCTCTGTTTGTTCAGGACCGGCCTGGTCTACAGAGAGAGTCCCAGGACAGCCAGGGCTACACAGAGAAACCCTGTCTCAAAAAACCAAAAAGAGTTGTTGCTACCACAGAAAGCCTGACAGGAGCTCCTCTTTAACCCACACCCCCACCCGCAAGAGGCCAAATGTGTGGATATTTTGGCAAAGAAGGAAAAATCCAAGATTGGAACCACATGATAATAAGCATAGAGAACTTAAGTTTCTCGGTTTACTTTACTATTTTATCCAGAAGAATTCATTTCTGAAGGACACTAGCTCACTTGAGCACGCGGCTCTGCCAGGCCTTGCCCTTCTCCCCCTTTCCCTCTACCTTGCTAAAACCATTAGATTTCTGTTCCTAAAGCTAGTCCCCAAGGTCTATTCCCTTGTTTGGCCACTGCCTCCTCCTGAGACTGACTATCAAAGTCCAGCAATCAAAAGCCCCCTATGGCTCACCTAACTAACATGCCCAGCTAAAATTAAACACCCCATCCTAACACAGGGTTTCTCCTTTTACCTTTATAAACCGCCCATTTTCAGTGTGCCATGTCTCTCTCCCCCCATCCAGAGGCAGTCCTTTGTCCCTCCGGGGGCAGATATCCCTAACCCCTTTCCCTTGTTCCCTTCTCCTTCTCTCCCATGCCCTGTTCTTTTTACCACCACACCCTAGCCCATTCTAACACAGACTTCCTTTTTTTTCCTCTTAAAAATTCTACCTCAAGGTCATTTGTGGCCTGAGCCAGAGAGCAGCCACTTTAACTTTGACTCCCCACTTAATAAATGAAAACAGGTACTTGGGTGTGTCTTGTGCCCAACCCAGCATCCCGGAGGAAGCCCCCACCCAACGTCAATTTCAGTGAAGACTTAATCATTCTATAGTCGATGACTAGTATATGACTAATCACAAATACAATGTAACCACCTACTGCAGGACCTTCCAGGGACCGAGATAAATCTGCACTCTAAGATACAGGCCATTCCCAATCCAATAGGAATAGATATTTGCTTCCCCTTATTCTTTTCCTTCATTAGGAAATATTCCTGCATTATTTTAAAGACCAGATGTTGGGTATGGTGGCTCACACTTGTCACCCCTCAGTAGAAATGGAGAAACGGGAGGATCAGATGTTCAAAGCCACCCTTAGCAAATAAGGGAATTGGATGCCAACATGTGCTACATGAGCCTGGCAGGAAAACAAAACAAAGCAAACAAACAAACAAACAAACAAAAAAGCAATACTTACAACCCTAAAAAGCAAAATCGTGATCCATTTGTACAGAATCTAACATTAAATATTTGTCCACTCTTAAGTGCTGACTCCTAAGAAGCATAGAAGTGATGGGGGTTCCCACTGACTGGCTGTATAGGAATTTCCTGAGGGATTAAAACCTTCTGTTTTGGAGGGAAGCCCCTTCAGGTGAAGAATGTTTGGAAGGAGGAGAAACAGCGTTTTTCTAAGGGGAAGTGAATCATTCCATCCTGCTGCAAAGTTCCTTAAATTCAGAAAGTAAACAACTCAAAATAGCTCCAGGAAGTCCGTGAAACTGACCGAATTCACTAGGCCCCACTCACCCTAAGTATATATAAGCTGTCAGGATTGGTGGAAGTCACTCTGATACAAGCTAAGCTGGCTGGAAGAAACAGAGACAAGCTCTCTAGGAAAGGTTCAGACCAACCAAGCTTCCTGGAGAGGACACTCTCCAACCTGTTGAGCTGCCTACAGGTTGTACAGTGTGCTCCAAGTTCCCAGCTTTTGTGAGCTGCCAACATTCTGGGGTGGACTTTGGTGATGCAGCTGTCTTTGAGTGGGATCTGCTTCTGTCAGTAACCCCTTGCCCATATTCCCATAAGCAATTCCTCTAAAACTCCTTGTTTCACCAAGTTGGACTTCGATTGTATCCATACTTTGGTCTGTCGTCTGTTCCTTATCTGGGGTGAGTAGACGTTGTTCATGTCTTCCCAGAAATAGTGTCATATAACACTCACACAATGCCTACCTTGAGAAGATCCAAAACAAAATGTTTGGTAAAGGAGTAAACTCTTATGCCCTTAATATTTTCCCCTCTGTAGCAAGACACAGGGAACCAGGCAACCAGCACGGGCACTGACTCTTCTGGCATATTGTATACACACAGCAATTAAAAGTTCACGCCCAGAGAGGTTGGGATAGCTTAGTGGTTAGGAGCACTTGTGACTCTTGTAGGACTGGTTCCCAGCACCTATGTGGCAGCTTAGAGCTACATGTAACTCCGGCTGCAGGGAATCTGTCTAAGGGGAGATGTCAAGTTCTCTTGCTTCCACTCCCACTTAGGGCCCAGTTCCAATCAGCACACCCACTGAACATCTTTTGCTCCCCACACACACAGAGGTCAATTTTTTCAGTTGAGTTTGGGCTGCCTTACCCGGAGAGCATGTTTGCTGGCACAGTACCCACTGGAAAGAGCCACAGATGCAATCCCCGCAATGCTGTTCACAGTAACAATCTTCCCTTGCTTCCTCTCTACCATGTGAGGCAGAACACACTTGGTCAAGGACACCGTCCCTAAATAGTTCAGATTTATCAGCTCCTTGAAGACATCCAGGTTGGTTTCTAGAACTAAGGAACGTTGGGATCTTCCACCATTGTTGACCAAAATGTCAATCTAAAAATCAGAAAATGGGTACTTAAAGATTGTCTAAGAAAATGATTGCTTGTATTATTAACTTGAAGAGTAAACGGGATACTGATGTGGTTCTAGTAGCAGCTAAAAAAATAAAATAAGCAAAGCCAGGTGTGGTGACACACACCTTTAATGCCAGCACTTGGCAGGCAGAAGCAGGCGGATCTCTGCGTTCAAGGCAGCCTGGTCTACATAGTGAGTTCCTGAACAGAGTTACATCATGCTTGTCTCAAATGGCGTGGGGGAGAAGGAAGGGAGGAAGGGAGGGAGGAGAAGGAAAAGGCCGAATTCACTTGGAGAATTTCGAAGTAGAGTAACAAGCATCAGAAAAAAGAAAAGCATCAGTAGATGTTAACGTCTCTCGTTCTTCGTGGAGAAATTAGTGCTTGGGAAGGGATGAAAAGCACCAAGCAGCTGAAGGCAAACAGCCAACGATTAAGAAGCTAAGTTGTGGGCCGACCTCACTGCATGCGCTCCATCTGTCTCCTGCCCTTTGAAGGGCATCCACAGTTGAAATGTCTTTGGCTGCTTTTTTTTTCAAAGACAGATAAGTGATACCATCCATGCTTCATTGATATAAAATGCAACTTACTTTACCAAACTCCTGCAGAACGGCTTTGGTAGCTGCCTCGTGGGAATTTGTGTCGGTCAGGTCAAGGGGCAAAACTAGTATATCTTTTTCTTTTAAATTGCCATTCTCTGAAAAAGACACATGAACAATAAACAAGCCATTCCACAGTTCAATTTAACCCCTACCTAACAAAAAAAGCAGCAATGAATTTATTCTAGGTGACTCTGCCAAAGCGTCCCTGCCCAGATGTTATGCAATGATCTCAGATCAGCACTCTGGCTGGCTGGAAGCAGAACAGCAGAACAGCACACTTCCCCTTGACTATATGCAGAGGAATTTTGCAAAGAACAAGCCGGATATGACGACACCACTCTAGTCCCAGCACTGGAAGGCAGAGGGAGGTGTGCAGAACCTTGAGTTCATTCTGGTCTACATCGCAAGTTTCAGATAAGCAAAGGCTATATATATGACAAAACCTTGTTTCAAAAAAAACAAAACAAAACAAATACTATACTATTAGAAACAGGAAACTCAACCAATCACATATAGTGGTCTACAACTATAGTATACTCTGAATGTAGAGCCAGATAGACTGAGATCTTCAGGCCAGCATAGGCTGCACATCAAAAGGAACAATAGCTCCACCCACAAAAAGGATGAAAAATTATACATCAGCTTTTTTTTTTTAAACAAGTATAGAGTTACTGTTCCTTTTGCAATAGACTCGCCCAGTTCAGTTGATCGTGCACACACATTTAAAACACCAGGTTAGGGCTGGTGAGACTGCTTGGTGGTTAAGAGCTTCCACTGCATTGGCAGAACACAAGAGTTCAATTCCTAGCACCCAAGTCACAACCATCTATAATCACACTCCAGGGAGAGCCAGCATCTCTGGCAAGAGCACCTGTACTCACATGAACAGACTCACACATAAACACATAACTGAAAACTAAATCTTTTCTTTTACCCTCATCCTATAAATCTATAAGGAGCTGAGAAGGCCAGGGATGGTAGGTAGAACCTTCCTTCCCTAGGCCAAGGATTCCAAGAGGCAAATAAGGAAAAGCACAAAGTCCTTCACACAATGCCTACCTAAAAACATACTGGGACTGTGGTAGTTTGAATGTAATTGGCCCCCATAATCACTATTAAGAGGTATGGCTTTGTTGGAATAGGTATGGCCTTGTTGGAGGAAGTGTGTCACTGTGGGGCAGGCTTTGAGGTTTCCTATGCTCGGATAAGGTCCAGTGTCTCAGTCAACTTCCTGTTGCCTGCAAGAAGTAGCACTCTCAGCTACTATTGCAGGACCACATCTGCCTGCATGCCGCCATGCTCCCTATCATGATGATAATGGACGGAACCTCTGAAACTGTGAGCCACCCCAATTAAATGTTTCCTTTTGTAGAGTTGCCATGGTCATGGTGTCTCTTCACAGCAATAGAAACCCTAACTAAGACAGAAGTTGGTACCAGGGACTGGGGTATTGACCATGTTTTTGTTTGGAGTAATACATACTTTGGTACTTTGCATTAGGAAAGCAGTGGAATGCTTTAAGCTCTGCTTAATTAGCCATATTAGTAGAAGCATAGAAGACAGAGGTGCTAAGAGTTATTTGAACTGTTAGGGACTCACTCAAGAGGTTTCAGAGGAGAAGAATTTTAGTATATTGTCTAGAGATTATTCTCATGATATTTTGGTGAAGAAAGTGGCTGCCTTTTACCCTTGTCCAAAGAAACTGCCTGAGGCTAAAGTGGAGAATTTTTGGATTAATTCCCTTAGCAGAAGAAATTTCAAAACAGTCTAGTATAGACTCTGCTGTGTGGTTACTGGTGTTCATGCTTATAAAGATTTATAATCGAAAAGAGCAGAGTAAATCACAAAATACACATTTTATGGAGAAAAAAAACACCAGGAAGTGGACTAAAGCTAAGTCCTGTGTTCAAGGAGATAAATGGATTAAGAAGTGGAAGTTTCTAACTTGTGAAAAAGAACTAAAGAAAAGTTTAGAGCTGGGTGTGGTGGGGCACACCTTTAGTCACAGCTCTGGGAAGGCAAAGGCTGGTGGATCTCTGAGTTTGAGACCAGCCTGATCTACAGAGCAAGATTCAGGACAGGCAAGCGTAGGCAGCCAAAGACAGAAAGCTAGTGAAGATGTAATTGAACAAGGGGGCTCATGTTCCAGCCCCAGTAAGCAGCAGAACATGGCAGCTTCCACTACGTGGTTCTGAAGAAGGGGGCTATGGAATTTGCCTCTGTGACTAAGGTCAGTCATATGTCAGGGGTGTCCCTCAATGGAGGCCTAGAGAGGCCATTGCATGAGGCTCTGAAGTTGAAGTCTGGATTGTCTTGGAGAACTGAAGATGTTAGAGACGCCAGAGTCCTGGGATACCTGCTGAGGAACCAGTCCAAGAGAGAGAAGTGTGCTGCAGTCAGCAAAGCTGACAGGAGTTAGAGATCGGAAGAGCATTTTGACACCAGACATGGAGATGCACAGCTGATTTGGAGTTTGCCCAGCTGGTTTTTGGTCTTACTTGGTCCAGTATTTCCTTGCTATGCTCCCTTCCCTGTGTTTTGGAATGGTGATGTATATATCCTGTGCCATTATATATTGGAAGAATGTGACCTGCTTTTTATTTTGATTTTTACACTTAAAAAATTGCTTAAATCTCAGAAGAGACTTTGGATTTTTAAACATTGTTGAGACTGCGATAAACTATAGGGACTTTTGAAGTTGTACTAAAAGCATTTTGCATTATGATATTGTCACAAGCTTATGGGGGCCAGGGAGTAGAATGTGGTAGTTTGAATGTAATTGGCTCCCATTAAGTCATGGGGAGTGTCTCTGTGGAGGTGTGGCTTTTTGGGGTGGGTGTGGCCTTGCTAGAGAAAGTGTGTCACTGTGGGGGCAACCTTTAAGGTTTTCTATGCTCAGGATACTGCCCAGGGTCCCAGTCTACTTTCTGCTGCCTCAAGATGTAGGATTCTCAGCTACTACTCCAGCACCTCACTGCTGCCATGCTCCCCATCATGAGGATAATGGACTGAACCTGTGAAACTGCAAGCCAGCCACCCCAATGAAATAGTTTCCTTTACAAGAGATGCTACGGTCATGGTGTTTCTTCACAGCAGTAGAAACCCCAACTAAAGTGGAACACATTTGACCTTTTCTAGCAGAACAATTGAAATGAATTGTTCTGGACTTTAACTTTAATCTAAAATAATGAATGCCAGTGAGAAAAACTAGCAAGTAACATGTAGAAGTCTTTTGGGCAAAGAATTGAAAGAACATCTTGAGATTTTTAAAACATAGAAAGGTTTACACCAGAGACTACACAAAGAAAAGGGGCCGATGGTCCTCACACCAGCTCAGCATTGCTGACATGATTTATCCTCTCTGCTAGAGCCAGCCTTACAGGTCACAGAGGTAGAGGACCAATGACCATTAAAAAACAAAGACAGCATAGAACTAAGACACAAGTAGCTTTTGAAAGCAGCATTGTGGAAAGAACCTTGTGACTTTATTGAGAATTGGGGCAAAGAACTCTTACCACCAGGTCTACGAAGTCAGCAAAATGAAAGAAAGATAATTGAAGAGTAACAGGCAGAAATCACACACACACAGAAACACAGAGGTACACACATGCACACACACAAACAGAAACACACAGAGGTACACACACACCCACACAGAGGCACACACACACGCAAGCACACTAACATTTAAGAGTATATTAAAGTGCTAAATACTAAACACCCCATGAAGCTAATATATTAAAGTAAATGTGACTATACTAAAACTGAAGCCAATGAAAATATTAACAGTGTCACCCGTTGTGTAAATATAGAAGGTGCTACCTTGGGTTCATTTTTAAGCCTTATTTCTTATCTTTCTTTTTATTTCATCATCCTAACATGTACATGTGCGCGCGCACACACACACACACACACACACACACTCACCTGCCTATGACTTTAATATGTGACATAAAGCAAAAACGAATAAGGATCATTCCTAACACACAGGAATGCTGTGGGTAAGAGCCCCTTCTCCTAAAGCAAAGATACTTGATCATTAAAATCCACTAGCACTTGAGAGCTGGTATAAAAAACAACAGTGGGAGGGTGGCAGAAAGGAAGGAAATGCTAAGCAAGGACAGCTGCTTAAGAGGTAACAGAAGAGGAAGCCGGGCAATGCACAGGAGCCTCTGGAGCCAGCATGCACTGCGCAGGACAGTCCCGCCCTCCCTCACTTCCCGAAGCTGCACTTGAGTTTGGATTCTCACTTCCAGGAAGCACGGCTGTGACTGGGAGTTGACTCACCCAGGCACCTTCTCTTCACCCGCTCCAGCTCCTGCACCCTTCGGGCTGACAGCACCAGGGAGACTCCAAGCTTAGATAACTGGAGAGCCAGCTCCTCACCAATGCCACTGGATGCTCCGGTCACCCACACCACCATGTCTGTCAGCTCCCATTCTGTGGAGGAAGGAGGAAAGTTACAGGGAAGCCTGTATGTGATAAACAACACCCACATACCAAAGAGTAGTAAAACATGAATGAAATAAATACACTTTTAAACATAGCACTACTAAATACGAAGGTTTAATATGTGCAGCATAAAATCTCAAGTGTCCTGGCTGGGGGATTGACTCAGCTGTAAGAATGCTTGCCTCAAGTACACAAAGTCTAGGAACAGTCTCGAGCGCCTCTAAAAGCCAGGCGTGGTGGTGTATGTCTGCACTCCCAGAACTTTGAAGGGATAATCAAGAGGGTAAGAAGTTCAAGGCCATACTTATGTAACTACAGTCAGTTGGAGCTAGTTTAATACACAGAGGACTTGTTTCAAACAAACAAACAAAATAAGTAAGTAAATAGAATTCAAGCATTCTAAGAAAGCAGATTTTTACCAGAGTTTTCTTAAAAATTGTGAATACAAACCATGTTATTAATAACTCACCCATATGGCATGGTGAATATTTTGGAATCTGGGTGAATTTACTACAACCTATTTGTAGCTAAGCCTCATAACTACATAGTTTCACTTTAAGTCTCAATTTATCCACTTGTTTGACAAAGAAAATGAAAGCTAGTGACTGGAAACTCATCGCTTTATCTATTAAATGGGAGACTCAGAATAAATGATTCTAAAGTTCCCACCTACTTTTTAGTTTTATAATTCTAATTTCTGAAGAGAAACCACAGATGAGGCCTTGGAAAATGCCGTGTGTTGCTCAATAGCATGATATAATCATCCCGGCTTTTTGTTGTTTAGACAGCAGCTTGCTATGTTTGCCTGAAACGCATACTTCATCCCCCTGCAGTGACCACCTTGCCTCAGTCCTCTTCCTGGATTTAACTGTTTTAAATGTCATCATCATCATTACTTCCTGTGCACGAGCCTTGTGCGCATGTTGGTGGTCAGGGGACAACTTGAAAAGCTAGTTCTTTTCCTCCACCTTTTTATGGCTTTCAGGATGGAACTCGGGTCATCAAGCTTATGCAGCAAGCAGCTTTAACTGTGGAGGGGTAGTCACCAGAGAAGACCGCCCACACATGACTTTAAAACAATAGAAAGTCTTTATTAGCTGGCTGGCGACTACACTTGGTGTTCAGGATTCCACTGTAGCACCACGCCTTTCTCGGGGTGAGCCTCTAAACACACACACACACACACACACATACAATGTCCTAGGTTGACATACTTCACTCAACAAGAACAGTTAGCCAGCAGCAGAATTATAGAAGCCAAATGAGACTTTCCCAGACTATGGGCTTTGATGGGTTAGGTCTCTGTTTGTTTGCATTTTTGGCAGGTGGTTCTGTCTACAAGCTGAGTTTTATAATCTGAATTGCACTTCCATCATGGAGTCAGTTGTGCTAAAGTCTGGGGGCCTGTTACACTCACCAGACCTCATGCCTGATGTCTTATGGACTCTGGTTTGTTCCATGACAAGGAGTATTAAGGCTATCTAGGCTGCCCTTATTTCATTCTTGTCTATGAGCTTAACATAATTCCATATTAAAACCCTCACAAGAACGTCATGGAATCTGAGTTCTCCAGGAAACTAGGTAAGTTACCCCTACTAGTCCATTAAATCCATTGAGGCTGAGACCCTGTCTTCCTTCTTCACAGTAGTGGCCTGACACCTTGCAGAGACTAGAACATCAAAAGGACCCCACAAATAAGTATCAACTGAATCAACACCAAGAACCCTGTCAGAAACAACCCCTACTGTCTGTTATCCTGTGGTGTACAAAATCAGATACGATTTATACAGTTCTGCGCTGCTGAGGACTAGCGGACTAACCCATGCTGCATAGACAAATGTACTATCATCCAACTACAGTCAAAGTCCTAAACAAAGACAGTATTTCAGAGCCAAACTGTTTCATAGACCTTTGAACACATACAACGTGTCCTGTAAAGAACCAAACTATGTAAACAAAGGTTTCTTTCAGGCAAGATGCCTTGGGGGAAAGGCACAATTGACCAAAGACTCTGCATGAATAAGAGATGTGTGTTGTGGCACACGCCTTTAATCCCAGAACCTCTGTGAGTTCTAGTTCAGCCTGCACAGTGAGTTCCAGGGCAGCCAGAGATATGTAGAGACCCTGTCTCAAGCCCCATCACCATTCCCCAAGAACAGTACTTATTCTTGCCAGGCATAGAGCTGCCTGCCTGGAATCCCTGTACTTGGGAAGTGGAGACAGGAGAATCAGGTCATCCTCAGCTACACAATGAGTTCAAGGCCAGTTGGGAGCTACATGAGACTGTCTCAGAAAAGGGTCAACAAACTATTGTAGTGGCTTTTAACTCTTGCTTGCTATGGAAAAACAACTTTTGCTAACTGCACCATATGCATTTGGATGCTGTCAACAATTTTACATTTCAGACATAATTTAATGTGTTAATAATTTTTATACAATCATATAATTTATAGACCGATTTTAATTCAATCTTCAAATTAAATAAAAGCTCAGGGGCTCAAATGCAAACAACACGGGCAACTAACAGCAGTGAATCAACACACATCGCATCTGTCTAAACAGTGATCCAGGAAGTGGGAATTACAGTTAATAGAAGTGAATATTTGGGATACAGTCTACATATCATAGCCATGTCTTTTCCAGTTTTGCAGCACTGATTTTGCAAGCACTTTGTACAATCTCGTTTGTCAGTACTGCACCTGTTGAAGCCAAAGAAACACAGTAAGGACGTCTGCCAGAGTCTGGGAAGGGCATAAAATACCGCCCTCTTTATCTTTTAGTTTCCAAGACCCAATGTTCACCTGCCCCTGCCCTGCAGACTGTGAATGCACTATCTTCTAAGTGACCAGCGACTTCAAAGCACACTGAGATGCTCTGTGTACTTGTCACCATGGATAGTGGAATCCCACTTAGTCCTTGAAGGATCAAAAGCCTGCCTCGGGCAGGCTTTTAGTTTCTCTGTCAGAGTCTCTAACTGAAAAACAATACGAATAATATCCATGTTATAAGAATTGTTCCAAAGGTCAGGGGCCGTTGAAGTACTTGAGCACACTGACACACCACACCGCATCTGTGAACTGACATATCTAAGCTCGTGAACCATGTATTAAGCGAGTATCAGACACAGAGCAAGGCGCAGAGCAAGATGCAGCAGATGAAATGTACTTTAGTGTGCCCAGAATGATCCCCCTCCTGGCAACAAGTTATCTCAGTGCTTTCTATTGTGACATTTATAGCAACTGGTAAGTGGGTGAGTCACACCAAATTGTCTTCCAGTGCTTGGGGAAGAGTAAAAAAGCACAGGATAAACATGTTCGGGGTCTTTTACAAAGCAGGGGACACACAGTTTTCTTTTCACAGAGTCCTCCCGCATAGTGTCCCGGGATCCCTGGGAGTCTGCTGAAGAAGTCTGTGTCCTGCTTCTTGAAGCTTGACGTTTTCTCTCCTAGTCTGAGCGACACATCAGTACCATCCTTGAACTAAGAAAAGCGACAGAATGAGAACTGCCTATTCAGCCACTGCCTCTTCCTCCTGGGTCCTCAGCCCTTGGGCAAGGCTTAGCTTGGCCACAGAGGCTCCATCCTACCAGGAGGGGCATCTACCCTGCTCACTTTAGGCGGAGATGAGGACGCTCCTACGCCACTCCCAACAGGGGCTCTCATTTGGAGCCGGGGCGGTTGCGGGTGCTCACCTGGGCGTCGCCCTTGCCACTCGGCCCATAACAACGTCAGGTCGGCATCGGCCCGCAGGAAGCGCAGGAACTGCACTAGGGGTAGGATCAGCGCGCAAAGTGCCAGCAGCCAGAGCAGCAGCTCCCAGCTCATTGCTGTCCCCACCGGTCCTGCTCTGCGGTGAGCGGAAGACAGTAGGCGCCCGCCTCCTACACCGTGGATCACACCCCGGAGCTCCGCCCAGAGAGCCCCTGAAGGCCTGAAGGCGGGGTTCCCGAGCTGTGTCCCGAGCTGCACCGCGGCGTCGGGGAAACACGCACGCGTCCGAGGGCTGGGACGCTGCGCGTCTCTTCTGCGTATGGGCTCGCTGGAGTGTTGTAATAGAAACAGAAAGCATGGCGACACCGCTGTTGATAGAGCCTTCCACATGATTTGTGAGAGCGTGAACAAGTCTTTAATAGCTGGTTTTAGGACGACGTACTTTTCAAGGTTTTGGCTGTGCCAAACAAATATTCCAACTTTGAAAACCACCCGCCCCCACCTCCCTCGCCCCACTTTGGGAATTGAGCCCAGGTCCTTCTGCATGCTGGGCAAGCTCCCAGCTGCTGAGTCAAACCCTCACTCTGTCACCTTTCCTAATCTGCTTTTCTCTCTTTTTAATCTTTGTGAACTGAGGTAAACGTATTTAGAAACACCCCACCGAAGTAAGCCAGCAGCTGAAGTGGGTTGCCCTCAAAATCAGCTTATATTTAGAAAAACATTACAAATGACACTCGTTATTTGGTCAAAAATTGGATATCATGGCCTAGCCAAATCAGAAGATAAAATGAATTGGACTGGAAGCCAACTGTTGGTGAGGTCCAGGAGCTGAACCCACAGGTTTGAGCCCTCTGGCACTCTGTAAATGATATCGTTATCTGTACCTATGCAGAATCCGTAGGAGGGGTTGAATGAGGAAAAACCTGTGGGGTTACTGCTTCTGTGTGTAATAATTGTGTTTACTACTTCTTTTGTATCGCTGGTGATCTTTTTATGAATTGTCACTTATTTCTTCCATTGCAGTGACAGGGATTGTTTATAAAGGTCTACATTTTGAATAGAATGATCCGTTCAGTAAATGTCTAAACTACTATGAATTGGAAATTGTTGTAGTCTAGTTCAAGGTGCTTTTCAGCTGAATTCTGACCTTGTGGGACTGTTTACACGATCGCCATTTGGAATAATATTGGTCAAGAACTGCTCTACTTGGCGTGTCACCTGGGTCATGTGAATTTTGTCTTCTTGTGTAACTTAAAAAAAAAAAGATGTCTTAAAGTACCGCACGGAATCTCATGACGAACCTTACTCAAACATTTTGGCTTCCGTAAAAATGAGGTAGAACTAATGCTCCTACACAAGCTGGAGAAGTTAGACTCTGGACACCAGACCCAGAGGTTGGGGAGGAGGGACTGGAGGAAAAGATGATCTCTTCCCTGCCCACCCCCAGGAGTAGATCTGGGTGTACGTGTGCCAAAGCAGATCTTTAAAATGTTTCTACTTCCTGGCACTGGAGAGTTGGCTCAGCTGTTATCAGTATGAGGACCTGGGTTCAATCCCCAGCACCCATATGGTTACTCACCTCTGTCTATAACCCTGGGTGACCCAATTACCTCTGTTGACCTCCCAGGGCATCAGACATTCACATGGTGCACAGACATGCATGCAGACAAAACATTTATATACACAAAATTTTAAAAAACTTAACTGAAATATATATATATATATATACACACACACATATATATACATCTATACATATATATATCTGTTGAATGTATGGGCACATATATGTATATAGGCACAAGTGGACCACTGCACATATGTAGAGTTCAGAGGACAATTTGGGAAGTCAGTCTCTTCTTCCACCTTGTGGGTCCTAAGGGTCAAGCCCATCAGGCTTAGCAGTGTTAGGTTTCAAACCCTGGAACAAATGGCTGAGGTACCTATTTAAGATGTCAAAGCAGAACTGGCCACCAGGTTCTCCCTGCATCCCTCAGTCACCACCTATTACAGGGTCCACCTGACTTGTAACCCCTGCTCCAGGAACTCTAGTCCAAGGGGCTAGGCTGCCCTTCCCTTTATAATCCAGCCATTTTGGTTACCTGCTGTCTTTGTACTTTTGGGTCTCTTGGCTGCTGCACCTGCTTTCCCCTCTCCTTTGTTCCTCCTCTCCCCACATGGCCCTGCTGAGTCTGGTCATGTCCATCTGGGCTCTCCCACATGCCCCTGCCTCTGGCTGTGCTCTCCCATGTATCTACAATAAACTTTCTCCTCCACCATACCTGGACCAGTCGTGTTCCTTTCCTTTTTATTTCTCTTTTTCATTCAAGCAGCAAGTGCCCTTATCTGCTAAGCCATCTCCTCAACCCCAAAGTATACCTTTTAATAGGATGATTTGATCTAATATGAATGCCAACATATGTAGTTATTTGCAGGGAATCATGGGGCTGGCCTGGCCTAGCTGCCTTGAATGGCCTGGGTCAGAGGTTTTTCAGGTTAGAGGCCATGGCTCCTGGAACGCAATGTGTCTTCCGATTCCTGAGAGACTAGTACACTCCCTCAGACAGTGAAGCAGTCAGGACACCCTGTGTTTCTCTGTACGTTCCGTTAGTAGTCAAGGAAGCATGGAAGCTTGACAGGCAATTGGTCTTAGACATTAACCTAGTGTACTCTGTATGGCTTGCAAACTTCACTGTGTCCTGGTGACTGCAACTGTATCGATCCTGACAATTACCTTCATATTTTGTTTCTGATAAAGGTATAAGAAGTCTGATTGCTCTCAATAAAATTGTCACAGCCTCATTTGCACTGTGGCCCCTCCAAGTGACCTGATTTAATTCCTCACAGCCATATCAAGTGACCTTGACCAGATAAGTAAGCCTGGGTGCTTCAAGGTGGCACTGGGAACAGACACCTGAAATATGGGGATTTAAGGAAAAACAGAAAAATAAAGTTAAAGGTGAGAAACTCCAGGGAATAGTGTGCACACATGTGTAATAAGGCAGGAGCATTCACTGGAGGAAAAGAGATGAGACAGACAGGGTTGAAGGAACAACAAAGTTGCTGGAAAGAAGACTTAAAGTGAGGCACCATCCGTTGATAAAACTCCTGGAGTTCACTAGTAGCTTCAGCCTTCCTTCCCTGAAGAGGGATCTCTGGATCCCAGAACTTGGTCCTAGTTAGGAAGAGCAATTCGGGGAGAATTAGATCAAGGGAACCAAAAATATTCCTAGTGATGCCTTTCAACTTTGTAAAGAAATGAAAACAGTCATAGATAAAAATAACACAGTCAAAATTACAAATAGAAATGATCCAGAAAAATCAGAACTAACTCAAGATGAGAAGAAAACTTAGAACCTGAAGATATATGTATATATATACATATATATATATATGATAGATAGATATAGATATATAGATGATAGATAGATAGATAGATAGATAGATAGATAGATAGATAGATAGATAGAATCTAGTGTCTCTGTGTGTCGAGGTTGAGGGTTTTCCTACTCCTTGCGCTGCTTTTACTCTCCTGCCCCACCCAGTTCCTATTTCCCTCTTCTAAAACCTCTGCACCAAGTGAAGTTCCTGACAGCGTGGAAACTTCTTTTCTCTGCTTCATTTCTTTCTGAGGTTGTTGGGGAAGTTTTTCAGCCTTCACAAGACAGTTAATTCCTTCAAACTCACAGGTCTCCCAGCCAAGACACTCTGTATCAAGTCCTGGAGATGAAAGAAGACATGCAAGGATTTTCTCTTTTCCCAGTGAGTAAAACACCTGATCCTTAGAAGTCAGAGCAGCAACAAGTAGAAAAGTAGGAAAAAAATACATTTTGTTTAAGACTCTTAAGGCTCTAAAAGGGCCTGTGCTCAATATGGACCAACTGCTCCTTTCCATGGTCTCTCCTTGATTCTACTTCTGGGGAAAGTTTTTTCCCTCTGACTGGAGGACTTTTGCAAAGGCTTGTCTTACTGGGAGTGAATATTTACCATGGAAGACTGAGCATTCAAAAAGATGCCAAAACCAAGCAATTAGGAATCAACAAAATGATGTGCCCATAAGTTTTGAAATGTTAACAGGAAAAGGCATATACTGATACTCAATCACAGATCACATATCCTTCTGGGGTTCATGGACAAATCAATACTTTCGTTTTACAGGCATGGTGCAAGTTACTAAGTTCTAGAAAAAAGACAGAGGAACTTTATAAAATTAGACAGGGTTCTGATGAGCTATATCAAGATTTTGTTTCTCATGGGCAGTTCATTCAATCAGTTGAAACTTTATAAAAAAAAAAGAAAGAAAAAGAAAAGACCCTTCTTTGGTGACCCTACTGCTAATAATATTGTTCCCCAAGCAAAGACAATCACATGAAAAGACTTACATGTTAAAATATTAGCCATTCAACATCTAAAGACAGATAAATTACCTTCTTCTGTTACTCTTCAAAGCCCAGCAAGGATTTTCGGTTATTATTTCTCTGTCTCTAACTAGACTTCCAAACTGTGTTCCTTAGGAATGAATGTCTATGGGAAGTTTTCTTGCTGGTTTCACTGGGAAATATGAGCCTGTAACAAAACAAACAAACAAACAACAACAAAAGACCTTCTGAGTTTTTTAATTAATTAATTTTATGTTCTGATTTGACTAGGCCATGATATCCAATTTTTGTTCAAATGCCAGTCTAGATATTGCTGTGGGGGTATTATAAAGACATATTTATCATTCAAATCGATGGACTTCTAATAAAGTACATGACCTACCCTTCATAGTGTAGGCAGTTCACTCAGACAGCTGACCCATTATGAAAAAAAAAACAATGGAGGGTTGGGAAGCAAGAGGCGCTCTTGCTTCCAGACTGCCCTTCGACCCCAGTTACCTCAGGTGTCCCCTGAAATTCCAGCTGCTGGTGTGTCAAAGACTTTAGCCTGCTGAACTCCAGCACCATGTGTGCTCATTCTTTAACCCCACCCCGGTCGTTTGGTACCAAATTATTTTTGTTTCTCTGGAAGATCTTGAATAATTAAAAGGCTATTATAAAATCACGTGGTCACTTTTTCATTAGAGAAGAAAAACACAAGCAAATTTCAACTTCAGAAATTATTTTTCACTTCAACAAAGGCATAATTCAATAATTCATGTGGGAATCCAGTTCTGTTCCCCACCTCTCTGTGTCGTGTCTCCCTCCCGTGTGTGTGTGTGTGTGTGTGTGTGTGTGTGTGTGTGTGTGTGTAACCTAAGGCCTCAAAAATTCTAGACAAGTTGTCTACCACTGAGCCCAGTTTTATATTTAGCAAGTCCATTTCAATAGCCATCAGATAACTTATCTATTACTCAGATCTCTGTGGCACAAAGCTATCCTCATTTATTCTGTTCACCAGTGAGAGAGGACAAGCAATAGCAGCCTTGGACTCGTGGTGAAGATGCTCAACACATTCTTTTCACAGCCGTCACCGCTACTGCATCTCCCATTCTCCAGACTTCACTGTAGAACTGAAGATTTAAGCGTTGAAGACAGATGAGGGCGGTGAGCAAATGGGAACTCTGCCGAGACCCGGGTGCAGATAACAGACAGAGCAACACAGGCTGGCTCTCTTGAAGCAGCAGTCCTTAAGCTGCTGCGGTTGCTTTGACAGAAACAAACATTATGGAACTCATTATGTAACCCAGCTTGGCCTCAAGCTAGCGACCCTCTTGCCTCAGCCCCCTGAGTACCTGATTACAGGTATGTGCCACCATGTCCAGCTCAACCTGATAGAATTTTAACCACTGAGATGTAAAATTTCAATAATTAAAAGGACAAAATTCAAGCACTAGCTACGTCAATACGCAGTATTATTTCCCCTCTGAACAGGAAAGTTACATAATGACGAGAGAAAAATCCCTCTTGCTGTAACTTTTCTCCATGCCCATTTGAAAGAGTGGCAGAAGTTTCCTCTTCTCCTGTGCCAGGAGGCTCCTGAAGAGAGAATGTAGCTATCCGTTCCAGACTCCATAATTCAAAGCAAATGGTCTCTCCACTGCGACAGGGCCCTGCCAACCACAGACAGGACTGATGCCATGACACTTTACAACATCAACTGTCTGTTCAACAACCACAAAACCCATCTCAGTGTGCTCACTCGTCTTCTGTCACCCTACAGGGAAGGCCATTCACACTGCGGTCTTGCCTACTCTCGTAGACTATCATAAAATACCATTCTTGATTAGTTCTACTAGACTCTTCACTGCCTCTTGCTAAACACCTTGAGAGTGGCAATATCCTTATTTTCAAGCATTTAAAAGACAGGATTTTCACTCCTCGAGCTTCAATGGGACACATGTGCAAGATAAGCACAGATCACATTCAAATGGGGGAAGTTCTCGGTTTTGATGAGGCAAAACCTTTTAAACTTTTGGTCTCTCTGCTTTCTGGGAGCCTGGCAGTGTAGCTCACTGGTAGAGTGCACAGTGGGCTATGGAGGGGCCCCTAAATCCAGCCCCGGCATCAGGGCAAGGTAATGTGGGGAGATGTAATTCCTGCAATAAATACATGCTCTGACGTCAAAGGCTGTTCCTCGGCAAAAACTATGGCTTTACAACAGTGTGGGAATGGACTGTGGTGGCCCACACTTGCAGTGCAAGGCTAGACAAGAGGACTGTGGGAAGTCCGAGGCCAGCCTGAGCTACAAGGTGATACCCTGTCTCAAAAACAAACAAACAAACTGTCCAGAACTAATGATGGACGTGAGAAGAGTCCAGGGTTTCCCTCCCCAATGCTGAGTGAGGCATCCCAGTGTGCTGGCTGGCTTACCTTTTGAAGGGTTTTTTGAAGAGGATTACTTTTAAACTAAGAGTCCTAAGGGTCCATCCTTCTCACGTTCTGATCCCACTGAAAACCTGCCCACTCGCCTGGCCGGTAACCATCCTGCTGTAGAAAGATCTGTCTGAGCCGGGCGGTGGTGGTGCACGCCTTTAATCCCAGCACTCGGGAGTCACAGGCAGGTGGATCTCTGTGAGTTCGAGACCAGCCTGGTCTACAGAGCGAGTTCCAGGACAGCCTCCAAAGCCACAGAGAAACCCTGTCTCAAAAAACCAAAAAAAAAAAAAAAAAAAGAAAAGAAAGAAAGAAAGGTCTGTCTGAGGGAGGGCCGGTTCAGGCCTTACTCATGTCCCTAATCCCTCCTCTCTTCAAGGTTTCTTCTGATGAGAACCAGCCAGCCGGTGATCTCTTGCTGCTCCACCGCTCATTCTGATCACCAACTTAAGTAAGACACCTTGAGAAGGGCCTTTAGTCTCAGTGTTCAGGAGGCCCAGACAGGTGGATCTCCAAATTTGAGGTCAGCCTGGTCTACAGAGTAAGTTCCAGGAGAATCAGGACAAACTGGGGTGTCTGTCTTGAAAAACAAAACAAAGGTGGTGGTGGTGTGGGGACATGGGACATCCTTGAGAAGCTGTTGCAATACTGCTGTTTCATTAGGAGCACCTACAATGCTTAGAGCTCAGTGTCAACATAGCAAACAAAACAAATAAACAGAGAAGCCACCTCTAACTGATTTCTTCCCTTGCCAGCTAAGCCTCCTTGACCTCAATTCAAATGGATGTCAGAATAAGAGTTGACAGTGCTTACTAAGTGGGTCTTCACTGAATGCTACCACAGTGCTTTAAACAGTTTCAGTCAAGGGGCCATGCCTTTCCAAGGGAACTCAGGTAATTGGGTGGGTGGGGCCCTAGCCATGTTACTAAAAGAATTTAAAAGGGACCCCAGGAAGAAACTTGAGGACAATCATATTATAGTTTAACAGAAAAACAACAGCACAGGTGAGCTGAACACCCCAGCATCCACAAGGAGGAGGGGAGGCTGAGAAAAAGTCACGTCTTTAAAGTTAGCCTCAGGTGTCAGAAGCAGTGAGAAAGATCAGAGAATCTCAGTGACAAGTTCAGAGAATTTTCTCCCAGGCTCCTGCATCCTGCAGCAAAGCACTGCACCAGGGGCATTCGATTATAAACAGAGTTAGCTTGTTAGGAAAGGAAAAGCGCTTTATAAAGAAGACTACTTGTTATAATTTTTAAATGGCGGAAGGAGACACGGCATACAACAGGACTCACATTGGAGGATTTTTTTTTTTATTGGAGGAAGGGAATGGGAAAAGGAGGGGGACAGACAGAAACAGAGAGGTAGACACAGAGAAAGAGGCAGAGAGACAGAGACAGAGAGAGAGAGAGAGAGAGAGGCAGAGAGACAGACATAGAGGCAGACACACACACACACACAGAGACAGAGACAGAGAGGTAGACACAGAGACAGAGGCAGAGAGACAGAGAGGCAGACATAAGGACACACAGAGAGAGACAGAGACAGAGAGAGGCAGACAGAGAGAGAGAGAGCAGAGACAGAGGCAGAGACAGAAGCAGAGACAGAGAGGCAGACATAGAGACAGAGAGAGAGAGAGGTAGACAGAGACAGAGGCAGAGACAGAGAGGCAGACATAGAGACAGACAGACACACACACACAGAGAAAGAGAGAGACAGAGAGGTAGACACAGAGGCAGAGAGACAGAGAGGCAGACATAGAGACACACAGAGAGAGACAGAGACAGAGAGAGACAGAGAAAGAGAGAAAGGGGTACCTAGAGGCAGAGAGACAGAGGGACAGACACCAAGAGGCAGAGAGAGAGACACACACACACAGAGACAGAGAGAAACGGATGGGGCTGGGGAGAGGGGAAGAGAGAGAAGAGGAAGAGGAAAAAGAGAGAGAAAGCAGGTGGGATTCTGCCTTTTAAAGGGAGGGACACAGAGCATGTGCACAGAGACTTCACAGCAGGCTAAGTATGGGCATTCAGGCAAGGGTGATGCACTCTGACAGGTCCCCAAGGGGTGGGCCAGGTATGCTGAATGTCAATCAACACTAGTAAAGTGAGGAAAGAGACTGGAAACATCCAGCCAGGTGAAAGTCAGCCCTTTTCCTGCCTCTCCTGTGTGTATTCCAAGGGCTTCCCAAGTCGCATCGAAAATATGCCCTCTGTCCATTAGAGGAAGCCTGTGGGGACACCAGACCTTGAGCAGAAACCCACTTCCCCTTCGGCCTGGGAGCAGGCATCTATGTAATGTTTACTGAAAACAATTCAGTGCTTTAAAGCTTGATAGGGCTCAGATAAGGGCTGGCTCACTGAAATACCATTCCTTCCACACCTCCTATGGCTAGATGCCTCTTCCTGCCCCCTGTGGTGTCTCCCCGATTCTGGGGCTGGAGATTAAACCACCAGCCAGGAGGGTGAGAAGTGGAAAGAATGGTATGTAAATGGATGGCAAAAGTCCTTAAAAAGGGAAGCCCTTTTTCTTGGGGAGACTTCTCCTGAGATTTCTTCTGAGAGCTCTCTCCTAAGCTGACTTGGGAAGATAAAGTTTTCTTAAAGCAACCGACCGGTCTCTGTGTCATCTATCCCGACCACCTCGCTACATTCTCGGATGCAGGCCTCACAGCAGGTGCGACAATTGGAGGATCCCACCGAGATCGTGAAAGCGAGGTAAGTGAGCGGGTTCGTCTCTTTTTCTGGCCAGTGACAGATTGGGAAAAAAAAAAAAAAAAAAAAGAAACCATGGGGAATAGTTCTGGGAAGCTTGAATTACAGTATCAAGTTAAAAAGTTACTTGAAGGACATGGGACTACAGTAAAGTCTAAAACCTTAGAAGGCTTTCTAAAGTCGATCGAACGAGCCAGTCCATGGTTCATTACCGGGGGGAGCTTAAATATCCCAGATTGGGAGGAGGTTCGCCGTGATCTTCATCAACTTTTACGAAAAGAGGGACCTGAGTCCCTGCCCCCATCTACATTCTCCTTATGGAGATTAGTGAAGGGCGCACTTTTGACAGATAAGGCTAGCCACCGCCAGGTAGTCCAGGCCACAAAAGAGGCTTTTTCAGAGTTACAAGAGATGAGACTCAAGCCTCCCTGAGTTCTGAGGCAGAGAGTGACAGTGAATCATCTAGAGAAACCCTGACTGAAACTAGAGGCTCCATTGTTAGTGAGGATGAGGAGGAGCCTCTTAGCAACAACAAAAGAGTTAATAGAAATCTCGGGGCGCGACCCAAAAGGAGGGACTTCAGTCAGAATCGGGTATATCCTACTCTGTCAGACCTAAAAAATGAAAATAGCTCAGACCCACACTCTGACGAGTCAGAGTCTGAGAAGGAACGGTTACTTGCTGAGGTCTCGGCCCTTAAAAAGGCACTAAAAAGGACTCGAATTAAAAAAAGACAGGACAGGGAGAGAAACCCTTCCCCATACTCTGAAAAAAGGGACTCTTCCTATGAGATAACTCAGTCCTTCTCGGACCTGGAGGGAAGACCCAGAGGAGGGGTCCAATGCTGCCCGGTGGTGGCCCCAGTAATGGAAGTTCCAGACCCGAACAATTCTGGCCAGGTCATTCGGCGTCATAACCCTTTAAATTTTAAGGATATAAGACAACTTAAAGAGGCAACTTTAAATTATGGAGCACAGGCTCCCTTTACACTTTCCTTAATGGAATCTTTTGCATCTCTTAATTTGACACCTGGCGATTGACAGCAGCTTTGCAGAGCAGCTCTGTCGGGGGAGATTATTTGATTTGGAGAGGTGAGTTTCAGGAAAGATGCAGCCAGACAGCCCAAAGAAATGCACAGGCCGGACAGCCCCAGAGAAATGTGGAGATGCTTACCGGGAGTGGTCAATATGCCACCATTCAGCAACAAATGCAATATGACATCGCAGTCTATGCCCAAGTGGCAGCAGGGCCCAAGGGGCTTGGAAAGCATTGCCTTCCAAGGAAGGAGGGGATCATCTGTCCAAAGTCCTTCAAGGACCCTCTGAACCTTTTCAAGACTTCGTAGACCGTCTCAGTCAGGTAGCAGAAAGAATATTTGGGGGCATTGGGCCTGCGATGCCGGTCATCAAGCAGATGGCATTTGAAAATGCAAATAAGTATTGTAAGGAAGCCCTTCGCCCCTATCGTAATAAAAGTCTAAATGACTATATCTGGATCTGTAGGGACATTGATGGGAACTTCATCCAGGGCCAAGTGTTAGCTGCTGCCATTCGGCCCCAAGTGGGGAAAGAAAGACCTACTCTGGGAGGGAGAAAAACATGTTTCAGCTGCGGTAGGGAGGGACACTTCTGTAGAGAGTGCCCTCAAAATAGTACTACGGGTCTCAAGAGACCTGGTTTATGCCCCGTTGTCGAAGGGGATATCATTGGGCCAATAACTGCTACTCTAAAACTGACAGGGAGGGAAATTTCCTTTCTGCTAATAATAATCAGGGAAACGGGAGGAGGGCCCCGCCCCAGGGCCCCAAAACCAATGTGTACGGGGCAATGACCCCTGCTCTGGGCAGTGGCAGGACTTATTTTCTCCCCCAGAGCAACCCCTTCATATCTCAGACCTCCTTAGAGCCACCTCAGGGAGTGCAGGATTGGACCTCGCTCCCTCCGCCCGGGCAATCCTAACACCGGAAATGGGGATCCAGGCCCTCCCTACTGGGGTGCATGGGCCATTGCCCCCAGGCACGGTCGGACTACTCTTGGGACGGTCCAGTACTATTCTTCGAGGCATCCAGGTACACCCTGGTGTTATAGACCAGGATAGTGAGGGGGAGATTAAAATAATGACATCAGTGGGCAGTGGGGTTGTTGCCATCCCTGCAGGAGAACGGATTGCTCAGTTACTCCTTCTCCCTACAGCTCCTTGTGAGGCTAGAAAAATTAAAGAGAAAAGGGGCAACCAAGGTTTTGGAAGTACCGGCCCAGCAGCATTTTGGGTAGCCACTATGGAGAACCGCCCCCAGCTTACATTAAAGATAGAAGGCAAGTTCTTTAGGGGCGTTTTAGATTCTGGGGCAGATTTCTCTGTCCTCTCAGATAAATTCTGGCCCCCCGCTTGGCCGAAAGAGGAAGGGACAGTGATCCTCCAGGGAATAGGACAGGCGGTGCCCCAAAAAGCCTCAGAATCCTAAAGTGGCAAGACTCTGAGGGCCACACAGGGCTTTTCCAGCCATATGTTTTGCCTGGCCTCCCTATTAACCTCTGGGGACGGGACCTCATGCAAGAAATGGGAGTGGTCCTCACCACCCAGGCACCAAAGTCCAAAAGCAGGGGCCCCCAGATGACACAAGGGAGGGGCTGGAGCCCGGGGAGGGAACTAGGTAAACTAGAACAGGGAGAGGTTTGCCCTGTGGCATCCCTCCCTTTGGAGACCAGGGCCCCAGGGGATAGGAAGGGTTTTGGCCATTTTTGATGAGGGTCACTGTTGCGCCGCCAGCCCCCATACCCATCACATGGCTATCAGATGATCCGGTATGGGTGGAACAGTGGCCCTTACCAGCGGAGAAACTAAGGGCGGCTCACCAGCTAGTTCAAGAACAATTGGAGGCAGGTCATTTGGTTCCTTCCACGTCCCCTTGGAATACCCCTATATTTGTAATAAAAAAATCTTCAGGGAAATGGAGGTTACTACAAGACTTGAGGGCTGTGAATGCGACCATGCAGCCTATGGGGGCTCTGCAGCCTGGCTTGCCCGTGCCTGTGGCCATTCCTAGAGACTGGCATTTGATTGTCATTGATTTGAAGGATTGCTTCTTTTGTATTCCCTTGCATCTCAAGATAGTCCTCGGTTTGCATTTAGCCTTCCTTCGATTAACTTTAGGGAGCCTGCCCTTCGCTTCCAATGGGTGGTGCTCCCCAAGGGATGGCTAATAGTCCAACTATATGCCAGATTTATGTAGCTGCCTGTTTAGATCCCCTCAGACGTAAGTTCCCTGACCTTTACATTATCCACTACATGGATGATATTCTTTTGGCCGCGGCCGAAGAAAGACAATGTTACATAGCCTTTGCAGAGCTACAGGAGCTTCTGGAGGCCCGAGGATTTATTTTGGCTCCTGAAAAGATCCAAAAGAGACCCCCTTATACTTATTTGGGTCATCAAATTCAACAAACTGGCCTCCGGCCACAAAGACTCCAGATCGATTGTTCAAATTTAAAAACACTTCATGATTGGCAGAGATTTTTGGGAGAGGTGCAATGGTTTCGCCCTTCTCTTTCTATTAAAACAGGGGCTCTTAAAGCGCTTTATGATATTCTTCCTGGGGATCCTGCTCCAACTTCCCCTAGACAGATTACCCCAGAGGCCAGGGAAGCCCTACAATTGTTGTTAAGAAGTATAGAGCAAGCCCACCTTCGGCGTATAGATTATGGGCAGCCCCTTGTTCTGGTTGTACTTTCATCTAGCTTTTCGCCCACTGCCGTGTTTTGGCAGACTGGTCCTATTTATTGGGTACATTTGTCAGCCTCCCCTAAGAAGGTAGTGACCCCGTACTATGATCTCATTTTACAATTGTTGTGGAAGGCGCACAAGTTTAGCATTCAAACCTTTGGAAAGAGTCCTGATAAAATTATCCTTCCTTATGGTAAGGAGGAGGTGGAACATCTACAGATCTTCCATGATGGGTGGACCCTGTTTATTACATCTACAGGCGCACAGTTTGATAACCAATATCCCAACAGCCCCTTGATGTCTTTTTTCAAACAACACCCTGTGATCTTTCCCAAGATTTTAAAGGAGAACCCTCTAGTTGGAGCTCGCTCAGTCTTTACAGACGGCTCCTCCAAGGGTTTCGCGGTGGTGGTTTCTTCTCAGGTGCAGAAGAGGGTACCCATAGGGCAGATGTCAGCACAAGCCGCCGAGTTGTTTGCATGCTTGATGGCTTTCCAAATGTTTGAGGGAGAGCCCTTTAATTTATATACTGATAGTGTTTATGTTGCCAACATTGTTAGACCTTTAGAAACTTCTCCATATGTTCTTCCAACCTCCCAGGTTCGTTCCTTATTAGTTCAGCTCCAACATCTTATTTGGCAGCGCATCCACCCTGCTTATGTGGGATTTATTCGTGCACATACTAACCTTCCAGGACCCCTTGCCCAGGGCAATGAAATTGCTGACTCCTTGACCCGCCCTAGGGTCTTATTTACTCAGGAGCAGCTGGCCCACCAGCTCCATGAGCGGTATCATCTAAATGCCCACTCCATTAAATTTCACACTGGGTGCCCCTTATCCATAGCTACACAGATTACCTCTCAGTGCCCTGATTGTGCCCCTTATCATAATTCTCCCAATGAGGGGGTAAATCCCCGGGGCCTCAGGGCCAACCATCTCTGGCAAATGGATGTCACTCACCTGCCACAGGCAGGGAAATTAAAATACATGCATGTCTCGGTGGATACGTATTCTAAACTGATTTTTGCCTCTCTCCACTCAGGAGAGAAGATTAAAGATGTTATTTCTCATTGCCTGCAGGCCTTTGCCTACATGGGTGTTCCAGATGCCCTAAAAACGGACAATGGCCTTGCCTATGCCAGCAATCGCTTTGCTGCCTTTTGCAGGGAACATCACATTGTCCATTCTTTTGGTATTCCTCACAACCCCATCGGACAGGCCATTGTGGAGTGCACCCATGCCACTCTCAAACAGTATTTTAAGAAAATAAAAAAGGGGGAGTATGTTACCTCCCCCAATATTCAGTTATCCACCATACTTTATATTTTAAATTTTTTGACCATAGACAGTAATAATTTGTCTGCCATGGAGAGACATTGGAACAAATCCTCCCAGTCTTTGGGATGGGTCAGATGGAAGGATTTGATTACAGGAAAATGGCAGCCACCCACTCCCCTACTAGCTAGGGTCCGAGGGGCTGTTTGTGTTTTCCCTCCAGGAAGTGAGAAGCCTATTTGGGTCCCCGAACGGTGCATCAGGCATGTTGACCCCGACTCTGCTCCCGACACTAGGAATGCTCGCCATGATAAAAATGATCCAAACATTGCCAAACTCAGGTAAGGGAAGTATGGACACTGGTGAGGAAAACCCCTCCCACCGTTTTGATGCCAGTTAGCCAACACGAGAGTCTGAGTTTCCCCCTCCTAAAAGGGGAATCTCTGCTTTATTAAAAATATTTAATATCTCCATGATTAAACCCTCAGTTAAAAGTTGGATTGGATTAAATGTCTAGGCCCTCACCTAACAAAGGTCAAAAAAGAAAGGGAACCTAAGATGAAAAGTTGCCCTCAGTTAGAGGGTGGTTTGGAGGATCATCCTCAATGGGAGGATAGATTAAAGATGGGTAAATTTAAAAAACTGGTAACAGTTAATAAATAAGGTATTAGTATTCAGTAAAGAAAAAGACAAAGGCATATAAAATAAAAATGTTTGGTTACATTTATATAGGGTAGGTTATTGAATTTTGTGAGTCATCTCTAAAAACTTTTGGCAAAAGCCTGGCCTTTCCACTTTGCATCTACAGAATTACAAGGAGTGGGTATGGCTGTAGCCCCTGAGTGTAGCTCAAAACTTCTCTAATGAAGAAATGACGAGGGACATACAGGACTTTTTCAACCTTTTGTTTTAATTCAAAGATTGACTGGAGTTGTTCTGTTAAAGAAGTTTCAGTTCAACAAACTAATCATAACCTAGGCAAGGAGAGATATGTATGCATGGTCTGTGTGTATGGACGTGGCCACGTCAGTATGTATAAGGTGTGAAATGTAAATGCGTGAATGTTGACAAAAGCAACTGTTCTAATTGCCTTGGATATGATTAAAGGGATACTTAAATCCCTTCAAACAGTTAAAAACTACCTAAATCGATTTAGATATAGCCAAAAGAAACATCCAGTCAGTCAGTTAATATTTTAACAAAAAAATTCAAGTTAAGCCCTCAGAGCCAGTCAGAGAGAGAGAGAGAAAGAGAGGTTTTTTCAGGGAACTGTCCTGCTGCTTTGGCAGGCCCCCACCCCCAAAGGTGTCTGTGTAGATGCAAATTAGGCCTTGTCAGCTCAGATGCAAATGAGGCCTTGTCAGCTAGTGAGAGCTACAGGTTAGAAAAAAAAAAAAAAGGACTATTTGGGACATAGTATAGTTTACAATCCTTAAATGATTCTCAAAGGTACTTAATGGTTATGTCCCTTTTAAAGGACATCTACTAATACTTTAAATAGTGATCCCAATTCACCTAGATAGTTGACTAAGGAGGGTAGACAAATCCTTCTACTGTTATGGTCCAACTTCAACAGTTCAAACAAAATTTAAAAATAAAAGGGAGTAATGTCCCCAGTCTCCACATGATTCATTAAATAATCCACTCCTCATTTAAATATTTATAAAATATAAATGCCAGTGAGGAATCTGCTTCAG
This sequence comes from Mesocricetus auratus, assembly GCF_017639785.1. Taxonomy (NCBI): domain Eukaryota; kingdom Metazoa; phylum Chordata; class Mammalia; order Rodentia; family Cricetidae; genus Mesocricetus; species Mesocricetus auratus. The sequence continues at coordinate 43,960,710 of NW_024429186.1, read as the reverse complement.
ACAGATTCTGACATAATGAAAGTTAAATAACTATTACTCAGGCCAAATGGAAACATCCATACACTAGACAGTAGAGAAGACCCTAATTTGGGGTCGAGGGCATGTTTGTGTTTTCTTACAGGAAAAGAATAAAGCTTCAGTAGCGGTCACAACATCTGGTGAGATGCATGGAGCAGAAAAAACTGGACCTGAGACCGTGGGAGCCTGCTCAAGCCAGTTCGAGATCTCCTAAATCAGTGTTCCTGACCCTTGATGTCATCAAATCTACAGCCCGAGAAAGAAATAAAACAGTCAGTTCGAGATTTCCAGTTTCTCATCAGGCTTGCTACATCAACCTCCTGGACCCGTGAGTTTTCATCCCAAAGCCAACAAAACTAGAAGATTAGCAGCTAGCCTTTGATACACCTTAAAACAACAGAATTCATTTTGCCAGCTTTTCCCTTTGGGGGAAAAAGGACCCATTTAACATTTAGACATTGGTATGGACTGTGATGAATGGCAAAAGCCTTTTTTCAGTATTTGAACAGGACATGGTCACCTGAAATATCAGACTCGGTAGTTCCTGTTTTTGGAATCACAATGTGTTTTTCTGGAGAAATATGGTTTGTCCTGGTGCGACAAAAAGACTTTGACTCAGGTTGCATGTTCGGCTGATACTACTGACATTAAATCGACAGACTACATCACCACAGGAACAAATTGGTACTCTGTAAATAGTGCAACAAGCCTCTTGTTCATATTTTTTATAATGCTACATGTGTAACATCAATGATTGTACCTAATGTATCTGTGCAAGTGCACTCTCTAATGCTTTCCTAAATAGATCTTAAAATAATTGTAAACTTTATCACTGTTTTGACCGTCAAATTGTAACTATAAATCACCCTTGTAGCAAAGAAAGGCTGGTGGTAGAATGCTAAGGCCCAGATCGGGGGATGGGCAGGTGACAGAGAGGCGCTATGTCAGTGGGGGTCCTAGGAATGGTAACAGTGGCAGTAGGCGCTCTGGCTTCATGCTGAGTTCAAAGTGCCTTAGCCCATGGCAATCCCGATAGCCATAAAGCCTTATTACAAATGATTTTAAGGGTGGGGCTACTTCAATGACGGGCAACTTGTGGGAAAGACCCACTCCCACCTAACAGGGGTTCAAGGTCCCCCAAAGACAGGCCAGGGAGGGTGACCCTACTTGACCTAAGACAGGAGTGCCTCATTTAAAAATAAAAAGGGGTGAATTGTGGGGACACCAGACCTTGAGCAGAAACCCACTTCCCCTTCGGCCTGGGAGCAGGCATCTATGTAATGTTTACTGAAAACAATTCAGTGCTTTAAAGCTTGATAGGGCTCAGATAAGGGCTGGCTCACTGAAATACCATTCCTTCCACACCTCCTATGGCTAGATGCCTCTTCCTGCCCCCTGTGGTGTCTCCCCGATTCTGGGGCCGGAGATTAAACCACCAGCCAGGAGGGTGAGAAGTGGAAAGAATGGTATGTAAATGGATGGCAAAAGTCCTTAAAAAGGGAAGCCCTTTTTCTTGGGGAGACTTCTCCTGAGATTTCTTCTGAGAGCTCTCTCCTAAGCTGACTTGGGAAGATAAAGTTTTCTTAAAGCAACCGACCGGTCTCTGTGTCATCTATCCCGACCACCTCGCTACATTCTCGGATGCAGGCCGCACAGCAGGTGCGACAGAAGCCCGGGTAAGAAAGGGCTACTGTGATATTCAGTCTTACTCAAGCTCAAAGTAACAAAGCCAGAAGCAAGGCTTTGAAACCATAAGCAAGGTAAATCATTCCCCAAGTTGTTCACATGGGTGAATATGATACATTTCATATTTGCATGTATGAAAAGGTCACAGTGAAATCCTTTGACTTTCAAGATCAATGTACACTACTAATATAATTGTCAAACAGCAGCCTCCCACATACAGAAAGTCAGCTGTGGATCTCTGGAATGATCCACACTATAGGGGACCCACAAATCAACAAAAACCTCTCTAGAATACCCAGGGTTCTAAGACCAATTCCCTGTTAACTGATAAATTCGGCTTTCTCTTTCACTTTCTGTCAGGAATTGAACTCTAACCTGGAGGTGTTTTCCTGTTGGAAAATTACTCACATACATCAGAGAGAAGATTCTAATAAGAAAGATGAAATACAATTTACAAGGAGGAGAAAAGAAATGACAGAAAAAAAGTGTAGGCAACTTAGGAAGAATGGCTCCTGTTTGCACAATCTGGAGTCACACAGAGCAAGGCCTACCAACACCGCCAACACAAAATCACAAGCTTGCAAAAGAGGGTTGTTTTTTTTTTTTGTAACTCCATTGTGCAGTTCTTGAGCATGAACTTTGTAGATGACAATGTCGTGTCATAATGTTGAAAAGTTGAACACAGCTATTTTTAAAAGGACATGTGAGCCGGGCATTGGTGGCGCATGCCTTTAATCCCAGCACTCGGGAGGCAGAGGCAGGCGGATCTCTGTGAGTTCGAGGCCAGCCTGGTTGACAAGAACTAGTTCCAGGACAGCCTCCAAAGCCACAGAGAAACCCTGTCTTGAAAATCAAAAAAAAAAAAAAAAGGACATGTGACCAGGTATCCCATATTCCAGCACCCAGGAGAATAGAGGATAAAACCAACTTGGATTACATGTAGAGATTCTATTTCAAAACAAAACAAAAGAGGGCCAGCAAGGTGGCTCAGTGGGTAAAGGCGCTCACTGCATAAACCTGGTGATCTGGCTTGATCTTCAGAACCCGTGTAAGAGTGGATAGAAAGACCCAGCTGCACAGAATTGTCTTCTGACCTCCATGACTGCAGCAAGGGATGTGTGTTCAAACACACATATCATGCATAACGCCCTAGGTTTGAACCCCAACACACACACACACACACACACACACACACACACACACACCACTACCAACCACAACAACAATAAATTAAAGCAAAGCAAATGATAAGTATAGGAAGAACAGATGCGTGGATGCATGGATCTGGCTGGCCATTCAAAGAATCCTTACTCCCCACAAACCTAGTTGAAGTTCAGAGACAGATACCTAATTCTGAACTTGCCGGTGTTGGGGAAAGTTTCTCTTGTCTTTGGGAAGGATAGACTGGAAGTCGTTTGTAGCTGAGAGGTCCCCTAATAAAGGTACATCCCAGTCTGATGTGGTGGCTGTAACCTCAGCACTAGAGAAGGAGGATCAGTTCAAGGTTCGAAGTTGAGATCCTTTTCTTAAGACAAGAAGAAGGCCGGGTAGTGGTGGCACATACTTTTAATCCAGCACTTGGGAGACAGAGGCAGGTGGATCTCTGTGAGTTTGAGGCCAGCCTGGACTACAGAGAGAGTTCCAGTGCAGTCAGGGCTACACAGAGAGACCCTGTCTCGTACCACCCCCACAAAAGAAAGGCAAGACAGAAGAAGGAAAGGAAAGAAAGGAGGGAGGGAGATGGGAGAAAGAAGAAAGTGAGAGAGGAAGGAAAGAAGGCACATTCTAGCTCTAAAAGAGTAAGGGCGCCACGTAAAAAGCAGAAACAGATGATAGTCAAGTGAAGGGAGACACTGGGCTGCAGAGATGTCTCTGGCCCCCCAGACTTTTCTCTCAGTTCTATGGCCCATCTTCTACTCTTACAACTGACTCTTTTTACTGTAACCTGAAGTTCTTAGATTAAAAAATAAATAAATTACACCTAAGTTAAAGATTCCACGGCTCATTGGTTTAGCCTTCCTGTCTGTGGGGAGTAGATGTTGCAACTGTACAGCCAAACCATCCCAGGCTGCTTCGTTAACCCATTAATAATAGGCATTCATTGTCCACCTCTGGATCCTAACCAGCCTAACATCCCAGTGACTACCCACTAAATCCTTTAGGAGTATATGAACAGACCCCAAAGAGAACACTTGAGACCTACAGCAGAACTTTTCCCTGCTTCACTGTAACTCACCCACCTAGTGCTCACACTAGGGTATTTGGAAAAAATGCTCTGATTTACAATTATGTTCACAATAGAAGCTTCACGAAACTGTTCCCACATAAGAACATGTTAGTTGGGACAACCTGAGTCCATGTTCCAGGATCATATTCACTTAGCACCAGAATAAACTATTTCTTACTCCCTTTTGAGGTAAGACCTATGTTTGTGTCTATATAATGAACTCTTTCCTTGGGGGGGATTTCTTCACCTTTGTTCAAGTTCAACTGGTTTGGATGAAATTTCCATCCCTCGCAACCTACATGTTGCAGTGCCTTTGAATTTCGTTGTGTGGAAGTCGTGGTTGCAACTTTATTTTTATTTATTTATGTTTTTTTTGGTTTTTACGAGACAGGGTTTCTCTGTATTGTTTTGGAGGCTATCGGTCCAGCCCGGCCTCGAACTCACAGAGATCCGCCTGCCTCTGCCTCCCGAGTGCTGGGATTAAAGGCGTGCGCCACCACCGCCCGGCGCAACTTTAATTTTAACTTGTTTTAGTTATAACTACAATTTTCCTCAATTTTTTTCTGTCCTCTAGCACAGAGGAGATATTTTCACACAGAAGTGTGTACCATCTACTCCATCTTAAGGAAGAACTGACACTTCTTTCTCCCAAATTCCCTTCTAGCTATGGCTACAGTTTTCATTCTTTGCCTTAAAGCAAAATTCAGAACTTATTTGTGCGCACTGTCTGTCCACTTCATCCCCTTCATTTGCTCTTCAAACTCTGTCAGTCCGTACTGTGGGAAACACTCTCGTCCCGTACCAAAGGTCTGTCCTTGACATAGTCACTAGTCAGGGGTCAGCCCACCTGCCCTCAAGATCAGGGCCTTTGCTCTGACAGGAGCCGGCTCCTCTTCAGCCTTCACTGCTGGCGCCTCCTCCTCTCCTTACCTTTGAATGTGGGCGTGCCTGGGCCTGATGCAACCCTCACCCCTGCCTTTCTATCTGTTTTATGCCCTAGTAACCTCCTCTTTGCTATCTACTCTGAGGAGTCCTGGGGTGAACTGGCAGCACTGTGGTCCACACTCACTCCCCTACTAGCTTCTAATACTCATTTCAAAATGCCCAAGACAGAACCCAAGTGGCCCACTCCTGAGCTTTTCCTGCCTTGGTCTGTACAGGCCACACACCCAGTAGGCTGCTGAGTGGAAAGTTTCTTGTGGCCACAGAATTGGCAAAGAGCACCAAGTTCCTAGGAAAACTGTGTTATACAACCAGTGTTCTAAAAGAGGGCTAGACACCTCCTTAAGCTTATTTATAGCTGAGAACCTGTTTTGTCATTCCCAAAAATGATCCCAACAAATCCCTTTCCACCCTTCCAAACTGTCCCTGATGGATATTGTCAGGCTGTTGGGAAATTGGGGTGAGTAAGCAGCCTCCAGGAGGAGCTAAGATTTCCCTTCCTATTGAAAAAGCAGTGAGAGCTGCCCCTAGACCAGGAAGGGAGGCCCACCTCCTGCTGGCTCCTGCTCAGGCAGCTAACTTAAGCAGCAAAAAGAGAAAATGAAGTAAGACAGCAAGACTTCTGTGGGGCTGCCCTTAGGGCCAGAACAAGGTGCCCCAGTCTCTGAAATTCCTCCAAGCCGGGTGTCTATTGCTGTGAAGAGACATCATACCACAGCAGCTCTTGTAAAGGAAAACATTTAATTGTGGCTGTCTCACAGTTTCAGAGTTTTAGCTCTTTACCATCAGGGCCGGGACCATGGTGGCATGCAGGCAGATGCCCGGGCCAGCAGGGCACAATGGGGATCGAGCCCACAGGAACCTGGAATGGTGGAACAAGAGATACAAAGGACGGACAGCAAGACAGACTTTCTGATCGAGCTGCATTTATTGAGGGTTTTGTACGAGCTGAGAAGTGAGGCAGGGCTGTTAGGAGCAGGGAGCATTTGATATGTGATGAGCAGGAGCTCTCACCAGGGAGTGTGGGTGTTAACTAAGCTTTGTTAAGCGATGGGTCATCTCTATGGCGCCAGGCCATCTGCAGGAAGGTGACTGAGTTTTGGGAAGTGCCTTAGGGCGAGAAAGAGAAATAGTGACCTGGTCCTCAACGTCTCCTCCCTTACTTTTTATTAATGAAGGAGAGGGGTCTGGACTGTAGGTCTGAGAGTTGGTAGAGGAATAGGCAGTAAGTGTTAGTCATTAGGATCTTAGGGAGTATTAAGATGGCTTTTAAAGATGTCGCCCTTATATTAGGGCCCTTACAGGTACGAAATAAAAAGACCATGGGTGGCGATATCCTTTAGGGGGCTGTGCCTGTGTCAGAGGGTCTCATGAAGCCTCTCCCTGTCATAGAAGATGACATCGTATGATGAACATTCCTGTCTTAGGGGGCTATTGAGATGAAACACCCTCTGTCCTCTCCCAGTTGCCCGTCACTGGCTAACCAGCCCAGCTTACCAAGGAGGTGATGAATCAAAGGTGGTTTTATAGCCATTCTGCAGGCTAGATATGACTAAGGTTCATCACAATTGCATCCCATATCAGTCATATCGAGACAGCGATAGTGTACCTGGATACGCTGTGCTATCACAGCATCAATCTGGTTTTTAACGAAAGCCATCAGTTTGTTAAAGAGAAAAGGTCCTAGTGACAGGAGGATGGATTAGTAAGCCAAGCATAGGTCCAAGCAAGGGGAGGAGATAGGGTAGAAATCTGCTCCAGGCACTCCAAGTGGGTCGGTCGGATAATTCTCTGTGACGTTGCTCAAGTTCCTCCTGGTGTTTCTTGATTCAGTCTCGAACAATGCTTGATTTGTTGACGTAAAAGCAGCATTTCTCCTGTAAAGTCAAACAGATGCCTCCCTTGTCTGCTATAAATAAGTCTAGGCCTCTCCTATTTTGTAGGACCACCTCAGCCAGGGACTTGACCTGATCCTGAAGGTCTTGTACTGACTTATAAATTGTGTTTACATCGTCACCAAGCTGTTGGGAGAGCTTTGACTATGTACTGAGGGCAGTTCTGAGTCCAGAGGCACCTGTGGCCAGGGCTCCAGTTACCCCAAGCCCAATAAGATGGGGAATAAATTGAATTTCTCTTTTATGTCTGGGAACAAAATAATCAAAGCTGGGTATGAGAAGAGGCTCATCTCCTGGAACTAAGTCTACATCAGGAAGGACAGTGGCAAGGACTCATAGTCCTGTCCAGTTGGCAGGCAGGATGGAGCAGGCCATTCCATTTCCACAAGCAAAAATTTGCCCAGACCCTGGACAAAGAGCCGTGGTGACTTTAGTCACTGAAGAACAGGACATGAATGATGCTTCCCCTATATCTACATCAAAACTATTATTTTGAAAATGTTTGTAAAAGCAGGAGGAAAAATTAAACCCAGTGGGTTGAATCTTAAAGGGGATACCAAGAGAACAACTAGTCGGAGGTGGTAGCTCTTTGACAGAGAAATTTTGTAGGGGTGGAATGGCCAATGGCCAGGAGGCTCCTAAAGTTAGACATAACCAACAATCTACCAGCCTAGTACCTGTTCTCACTGTTTCCTTCTTTTTTCTAGCCTTACAACTATGACCTTGGCCATACTGTCTATTGTCACTCCCGTGATCTGTGCAGAAGCAGCATTCCTCTTTAAGGGCTGCGCAGATTCCTCCTTGTTTGAGAGCACAAGGAATGAAATCCTAGTGCCTTCTCCCAGGGCTCCCAACCCCAAAAGCACATCTTGTTTAGAATAATAGTTAAGGCAGGGAACTAATTTAACTAGAATGTAAAATATAGGGGCAGAATTTAGGAGGCCATCCTGACAACCCACTGTTCTCGTTCTCAGGGATCAGATAAGAGGAGTTAGTTATCAGGGAAGCCAAGTGAGGTTGCAGAGGTGGGAATGGGTTGAAGGAATTTGAAAACTGGGTGGGGGAGGGGGCTATGCAGAGTCAGGAACACTAGTTTAGCATGTTTCACTGGAACTGGCTTGGGCAGCTTTCCATGGTTTCAGGCCTGGGTTGTTTTTTTTTTTTTTTTCTACTCCATTTATCTCACCAAATGTTTAGGCAGCCACCAAGCTTTGTTCTTTTCCTGTAAGAAAACACAAACATTCCCTCCACCCCAAATTGAGTCTTTTCCACTGTCTAGTGTATGGATGTTTTTCATCTGACTTGAGCAAAAGTCACTCAAGTTCCATCATGCCAGAATCTGTCTGCAGTAGATTGCTCACTGGCATCTACATTTAAAAATTTTAAAATGAAGAGTGCATGATGTGGAAACAAAGGCTACTCCCATGCCTGTGGAGCTGGTGGCTAAGGCCCCTGATACTCTAAGTCCCACTAACAGGGGTGAATTAGGTGGTTCTCTTATGTCTAGGAATAAGATAATCTATGGGCTCACTTCCTGGAATAAACTCTACATCTGGGAGAAGGGTGACTAATACACATAATCCTGTCGAATTTGTAGGCAACATGGAATAAGTCATTCCATTTCCACATGTATAGAAGTTTAGAAGTTGTATTTTCAAGGAGCTATGAGCACACTCCACAATTCCTTGAGGATTATAAGGAATACCTGTTGTGATCAATTTTTGTATTGAGTACAAAATAGCTGACTGACTTATTAGAATATCTAGACCTATTGTCTGTTCTTTATCACTTTTGGAACTCCCATGTAAGCAAGACATTTTAAACAGTGACTTATAACAAGTGTGGTAACTTTTTTAGTTTGTACAGTGGCCATCAAAAAACCTGAATGCCTATCAACTGCCATGTGTACCTATTCAAGCTTGTCAAATTCTGTAGCATGAGTAACATCCATTTGCCACAAATGATTAGGAAGTAGGCTTCTAGGGTTCACTCTTAAATTAGTTACAGATAAATATTGTGGGCACACCTTATTGTTTGACAATTTTGACAAGCAGTCTCTCTAGTTAAACCAAATTGCTTCATGGTGCTAGAGAAGGAGCTGAGAGTTCTACATCGGATTCAGCAGACAGAAGGACACCTCAAAGCTCACCCCAATGACACACTTCCTCCAACAAGGCCACACCTACTCCAACAAAGTCACACCCCCTAATCGCTCTCAAGGAGTGTTACTCTCTAATGACCAAACATTGAAGTATATGAGACCATTCCTCTTCAAACCCCTATGCCAGGGATCCACAAAAGGGAATGAAATAACAGTTAGAAGAGCAAAGGGACCCCAATATGAGACCCCAGGAAGGGAACTAAAAGGTTTTAAGAGACCAAATTAGATTTAGATGCCTAGATGTGGAGGTCAAATGGAAGATTCTTGGGAATCCTTGTATAGAGAATTCAAGTAGCAGAGAGATGTGGGGGTGTGACAGCCAGCCTAACCTGGTGTCACTGTGTTATTGCCTGCTCTATCCTAGCCTATTAGTGACACTTCCCCCAAGTGCTCAGGCATCCATAATGCTTTACACATAACTTTCTGTGTAAAAAAACTTAATATGGTACTGAGTATCACATTTGCCCTGGAATGTCTGTGAGATCCTAGTGGCCTGCAAGTGAGGTAAGAATAGGATGGTGGTTTTCTTGATGTGAAGTACTTAATCACTTGCTTCCTGCTTTTGTAAACTTGTTTATTGCTGTGGGACTGCAATGAAGTGATATTTTTAGTACTATACTAAGGGAAAGAGAAACAACTGACCGAAGGAAAACATTTTTTTCCCAGCTATGAATTCCACAGATAGCTATAAAGTACACCTTTGATAGATTTCTATCCACCTTTATAAACCCTTTCTTTAAGCCAGGCAGTGGTGGCGCACACTCAGAAGCAGGAGAATCTCTGTGAGTTTCAGACCAGTCCTATATATAGTGTAGATGGAGTTTTCTGACCCACCTGGTTCCAAAGCCATTTAGTCCCAAACAAACAGACAGAGGCTTATATTAATTATAAACTGATTGGCTGATAGCTCAGGCTTCTATTGGCTAGCTCTCTCTTAATTTTTAACCCATTTCTATTAAACTATGTATTGCCACAGGCTGTTGCTTACCCGTAATACTCTGGCATGTTGATCCTTCGACGGCAGATACATGGCGTATCCCCTTTAACTCACTCTCTACAATTCTCTTCCCAACATTCTTCTAGTCTGGTAGCCCCACCTATACTTCCTGCCTGTCCATTAGACAGCCAATAAGAGAAACATATATTCACAGCATACAGAAGGACCTCCCCCCATCAATACAGAGAGAGTTCCAGGATGACAAAGGCTACACAGAGAAACCCTGTCTTGAAAAAACAAAACAAAACAAACAACAGATAAGTAAACAAGATATTCCTTTAGCCCATTTTGGTAGGCATGCTGTTTGACTCGAATGTTGCACCCTTCCCTCATGGGTTTCTGTTGACCGCTTGTTACTAGGAGCTTTTAGCTCAACATTACAAACTCCAAGGACAGGCTATTGTGGAACGTGCTCCTCACACTCTAAAAGCCTATTTAGCTAAAGTGAAGAAGGGGGGTTTGGGGGACCACCTTGGCTCCCCTCACTCTACTCTATCATTTATCCTCTATATCTTAAATTTTTAAATTGTGGATGCTTCTGGCAACTCCGCAGTAGATCACCATTGGCTGTCTGATGTACAGCAAAAACCTCTAGTTAAATGGAAAGACCTAATCTCGGGTCTTTGGAAAGGACCAGATCCAGTTTTGGTATGGACGCGGGGGTCTCTTTGTGTTTTCCCACAGGATGGTTAGTACCCAGTTTGGGTTCCGGAGCGTTGTGTGTGCTCTGTTCCTGCTGATACTCATCCGCCGTCTATAGACTCATTAGGCTTTAATGAGGAACCTGCCTGTTCTGATGCTGGCAGGTCTTCAGTGTCAGGTGTATCCAGCTATAATCAGCCTCAACCATAGCCTAGGAAAGGCAGCCCTCAGGATGGACTTGCCTGCTTGGACATTTGCTACATGCAATAACACTCCCTAGGGAGAAATGTTTAAATATGTCCTCCAGGAATGCCGCTTGAGAAGCTGTTGATCAGCCTTGGTGGTCCATGTTCCAGGTGTCATGCCTATTCCAGTGGAACACTCAGGAGAGAACCAACTCATCCTTACATGACACGGGAGAGACTTTGACATCACGGCGGCTACAGTTTTTGGCTTCCCTATCTCTTAGCCAGTTGCCACGGAAGACATGCTGGATAAACCCCCAGGGGAGGATGCCTCTACCTTAAGTTCCCAAATTTATATTAATTATAATTGGGCACTTTAAATCTTAATTAACAAATGGACTTAATTGGCTATTCTGAGACCAGGGTGCCTCCCTTTTGGGAGACTCCCTCTTAACGGGACTGCAACAGACAGGTCTATTACTTAAGAAACGGAGTGGGTCGCTAGCCCTCGAGATTATGACCCTGGGCAACACAGTCTTTAACCCTAGTTTGGCTTAGCCGGGCGGTGGTGGCGCACGCCTTTAATCCCAGCACTTGGGAGGCAGAGGCAGGCAGATCTCTGTGAGTTCGAGGCTGGGCTGGACCGATAGCCTCCGAAACAACACAGAGAAACCCTGTCTCGTAAAAAACAAAAAACAAAAACAAAACAAAACAAAAAAAACCCTAGTTTGCCTTTTGGAAAGGCCTCAATCCCAGCGCCATTTTCATACAAAGCAGATCATGCTTTCCTCAGCAACAGATACCCACTCAGTGCAAGCCTGGTTGAGCCAGCAAGACAAATGAGTTATCAATGACAGGTATATCCTGGGGGACATCTATTAACCTAAGACAGAGGGTTTGTGAGGCCTGGACAGACTTCTCAATGATGGGTAAAATAGATGTTAACGTCCTGGGCAACCTAAGCCAGATGCTCATTTTTTAATTATATGTAAAAGGGGGATTTGTTGCACCCTTCCCCCATGGGGGTTCTGCTGACTGCTTGTTACTAGGAGCTTTTAGCTAAACACTTCTCATCCCCTCTTCCCAGTAAGGCCTGCATGCAAGTTCCTGTTTTCCATCCATCCTTTGTCTAAATGCTAATTCCTGTTTTTGGTCCATCCTTTGCTGGAGGGCCCTGTGACATAGGCTTCTGACCTTGGTGGTTTGCCACCATACCTGCCTTTGGTATATAAGGCTCCACCCTTGTAATAATAAACGCCATTCTCCTTGTGAGAATGAGCCGCTGTCTTTGTCTTCATTTACATCCTTAGCCTTTTGACTCGGATCATTGTGAAGTATGGTAGCACCATAGCCTCGAACACACCTGTGGCTTGCTACACTCGGAGACTGATAGCCTTCTGCTAGCAGTAGGAACAAATTCATTTAATCTAAATTTTAATTGAGGCCAAGTCTTTGATCTTTCCCAGTGGATTTGAACTCCACAATAAAAACGAATATGAAAATGAAAATGAAGTCAAGTTCTGTAGTGGAATAACTTGAACCAAGTTTTCAGTGTCTGTGTATGATCAGAAAACAATGCCACCTGTCAGAAACACTGTATTGGTTCAGGAAGGGAAGGAGTCTCCTACAATCCAGGAGCAGGGGCGGATGAAGTGGTTTCAAACAGAAATTCCCCAGGTAAGCGTTTACTGTATCCACCAACAAATGTGCTTCTCCCCCAGTTCATCATCATACCTCAGATCTGCCTTCCCCCGATACATTCTTGTGTGTGTATTTGTATATGTGGTGTGTGTGTGTGCATGTGAGTATGGGTTTTCTCACATATGTGGACACACACACACACACACACACACACACACACACACAAAGCGCACAGGAATATGTGTGCAAATGTGTGTAGAGCTCGGAGTTTGTGGCATTGGGTGTCTTCCTCTATTGCTCTCACCTTATTTATTGGGGCAGGGTTTCCCACCAAACCAAGGACTCACCAGGTCAGTTAGTCTAGCAAGCCAGACTTCCCTCCCACCAAGACGCCCCCTCCACGGCCAGAGAACTGTTACAGGCAGGTCACCCTGCCTGCCAACCTTTAACTGTGTGCTTCAGAGCCTCATACCTGAAGGCTTTTTGTCCACTGAGTCATCTCCCCAGCTCCTATCCATGACTTTCTTGTCTCAGCTGATGTCACTTCTCCACTGAATCACAATTTCCACTCTCCACTCTTACTTCCTGGTTACTCATGTCTAGTCTCTGTCTCAGTCTCCCTACCCCCTCTTTTCCTCTTTCTCAGATGGGATCCCTCTATGTAGCCCTGGCTGGCCTGGAAATCTCTATATAGACCAGGCTGATCTCAAACTCAGAGATCTGCCTGCCTCTGCCTTCTAAGTGTTGGGACTAAAGGTGTGTTTCACACCTGGGTTCAATCTGTTCTCTGCCAAATAACTAGATTTATCTTTTAAAAAATATCTTCATAAGACTGAACTAGACTCCCTTAATATAGGTGACAATGGTGTGACTGGGACAATAAATGAGGTCACTGGCGGTGGGTCCAAGATCTAACTGTAATGCACAAACTGACTTAGTGGAGCCCATTCTATATGGAGAGATACCTCGCCCAGCCTAGACATAGGGGTGTGGGGTGGAGAGGTGCCTTGGTCCTGCCTCAACCAAATGATGAGGCATACTTTGTAGACCTCCTAGGGGAGGCCTTACCCTCTCTGTGGAGCAGATGGGAGGATGAGGGGAGTGGGGGGAGCAGAAGGAGAAGAGAGACAGGGAACTGGGATTGGAATGTAAAAAATAAATTAATAAAAAAATTTTCTTACAGCTATGTATTGTATGTTGAGAGTATTTCTTCCCCCATTCCTCCTACCTCCTCCCTTCCCTGCTACCTCTCCTGTTAGTCCCCTTTATTCCCCTAGACATTTCACATCTATTTTCATTTTATATATGCATGTGATTTTATGTGATTGTAGAAAATGTAGGAACTACAAATGAGGAGAAACAGATTATTTGTTTTACTGAGACTGGCTTAACTACGTATGATTGCTTCCAGTTGCATCCATTTGCCTATGAACAATGTAACTTCATTCTTCTTTATGGATGAAAAATAAATCTGTTGTGGTACATACCATAGTTCACTCACCCGTTCTTCAGTTGTTGGTATCTAGGTAAGTTCTATACCTTAGATATCATGAATCATCTGCAATAAATGATGTGCCAGGTCTCTGTGGTATGCTGACTTGAAATCCTTTGGGTGTATACCCAGGAGAGGTATATGCTGTTTTTTTGTTTGCTTGTTTGTTTTGTTTTGTTTTTACTCTTTATTCTTTGGGGGGCCCGACACCCAGCTCCCAAATAAACACACGGAGGTTTACTGTTTCTTATGGATGACTTAATTTTGCTTAATTTATATTATCCTGTCTATATTTTGCCTCTGGGCTTTTTTATCTTTATCTCGGTATAACTTTCTTTCCTTCTTATTCCATGTCTGGCTGCGTGGCTGGGTGACTGGCCCCTTCTTTTCTCACTCCTTGATCGTGTCTTCCCAGATTTCTCCTGTTTATACTCTCTGCCTGCCTGGCCTTTCTCCTGCCTTGCTATTGGTTGCTCAGCTCTTTATTAGCCCAATCAGGAGTTTTAGACAGGCAAAGTAACACAGCTTCACACAGTTAAACAAATACAACGTAAAAGAATGCAACATGTCTTTTCATTAAACAAACATTCCACATCATAAACAAATGCAACACATCTTTAACTAATATTCCACAAAAGATACAGCTAGGTCATGTGTTGGATTTGTTCCTCCACACTGATCTCCGCAGAGGTTGGATTAGTTTGCCTTCGCAGCTGCAGGGAATAGGGGCTTGCCTTTGTCCACATCCATGCCAGCAGCATTTGTTTTCTGGCTGGAGCAGATGGGATCTCAATGACTTGAACCTCTCCAGTGACTAAGGACACTGGATATTTTTCATATGTTTACTGGTCATATGTAGTTCATCGTTTGTGAGCTGTCAGTTTGTCTCATTAGCTCATTTATTGATTGGGTCGTTTTCTTGTTCAGTTTTTAGTTACGTGTATATTCTAGATGTTAATCTTCTGCCAGGTGTACAGCTGGCCAAGATTTTCTTCAACTGTCTTCTGAGTTAATTAACTGCCCGTTGTACTGAGGATTTTGAATTTCATGAGGCCTTCGTTTGTTGATGGACAGTCTTGTTTCCTAAACTATTGGGGGCCTCCACAAAAAGTGTGTGCGTGTTTGTATGTGCTTTCCTCTAACAGTTTGAGAGAGATAAGTCTTACGCTAAGGTCTTTGGTTCATTTGGAGATGATTTTTGTGTAGAAAGAGAGAACATGATCTAGTTTCATTGTTCTACATATGGATGTCCAGTTGTACTTGCATCATTTTGGGGGGGGGGGTTCAAGAAAGATTTTCTTTGTGGCTTTGGAGGCTCTCCTGGAACTAGCTCTTGTAAACCAGGTTGGTCTCAAACTCACAGAGATCCACCTGCCTCTGCCTTCCAAGTGCTGAGACTAAAAGTGTGTGCCACCACAGCCCAGAGCATGTTTTGATATCTTTGTAAAAAATTAAATTAAAAAGTCAGGAGACTATAGCTATGTGGATTTATTTCTGGATCTTCTATTCAAGTGGCCTACATGTTTAATTTTTTTTGCCAGTATCATACTGGTTTTGTTGCTATGGATCTGTTGTAGAACTTGATAGCTGGTAGGGCTGTACCTTCAGTAATGCTTTTGTTATTGTTTTTTTATTCATTACTATTGTTTATTGTGTGTGTGCATGAGGTTCATGGGGTGTTGAAGGCATGTCCCATGACCTAGGTGTGGAGGTCAGAGGACAACTTTGTGGGTTTGGTTGTGTTCTTCAGTTTTACATTTGTCCTGGGGATCAAACTCAGGTTATCAGATTCATACAGCAAGAGCCATCCCTCAGCCTCAGTATTGTGTCTTTTTCCTCAGAATTGCTTTGACTATTCATGATCTTTTGAGCTTTCATGTGAATCTTAGGGTCATCTGCTCTAATTCTGTGGAGAATGGTTTTAGGATTTTTGTGGGAGTTGTACTGAATCTGTGGATTACTTGTAGTAATATAGCTCTTCCTGTAATCTTAATTCTGCAAATCAATGAGTTTGAGTTGGGAGATCTTTCAATTGTCTTTCAAGTAAGGACACTTTCACTGCTTCCTTTCCTATCCGTATCCCTTTTATCCATTCTTGTCTTGCAGCTCTAGCTAAGGTGCCAAACATTGTCATAAGAGTGGAGAAATTGGATATTCTTGCTGCATTCTTGGATTTTAGTGGAAATATTTTGAATATTAGCATAATGTTATCTGTTGGTCTCTTGTAAATAGGCTGTTGTGTTCACAAATGTGCTTTTAGCTGATAGGCTAGCTCCTTTGAGATTTTTACCATGAAGGATGTCTTAGTTGAGGTTTCTAGTGCTGTGAAGAGACATTATGACCATGGCAACTCTTATAAAGTAAAACATTTAATTGGGGCTGGCTTACAGTTCAGAGGTTCATTGTCATCATGGTGGGAAGTGCAGCAGTGTTCATGCAGATGTGGCACTGGAGTAGTAGCTGAGAGTCTTACATCTTTCAGACAACAGGAAGTTGACTGAGACACTGAGAGGTATTCTGAGCATAGGAAACCTCAAAGCCCATCCCCACAATGACACACTTTCTCTAGCAAGACCATATCTACTACAACAAAGCCACACCTCCTAATAGTGCCATTCCCTGAAAGATTATGAGGGATAACTACATTCAAACTACCACAAAGGGATACTGAATTTTTAACAAAGGTCTTTTCTGCATATTTTGAAATGGTCATATAAGTTCTATCCTTGAGTCTATTTGTGTAATGTATGCTGTCTATTGATTTGCATATGATCAACCATCCTTGCATCCCCCTCAAAGGGGCTAGCTTCATTGTGGAGATGATCTTTATCAATGTGTTGTTGAATTCGGCTCACAAATATTGAACTGAGGGTTTTTTTCACTTGCATTCATCAAAGAAATTGGTCTCTGTATTTGTGTACATGGAGCAGAAGAGGGCATCAGATCACATGGAGCTGGAGTTACAGGAGGTTATGTGTCACTGGACATGGGTGCTGGGAACTGAATTCGGCTCCTTTGTAAGATCAGCATTCTCTCTTAACCACTGAGCCATCTTCCCAACCCTGTCTGGGTTTTATCTAGTTAACACTTTATTGCGGTGAAACTGATGCTTTTGAAGGAGTTACATGCTCGGGTTTTTCTTGTTTCTTGTGTTTATTCATTAGAATGTGCTTACCTAGACAGGTCATTGTTTAGATTTTTTA
The DNA here is from genome assembly GCF_017639785.1 of Mesocricetus auratus. Classification (NCBI taxonomy): domain Eukaryota; kingdom Metazoa; phylum Chordata; class Mammalia; order Rodentia; family Cricetidae; genus Mesocricetus; species Mesocricetus auratus. Next base: position 43,943,621 of record NW_024429186.1, on the reverse strand, counting down.
AAAATCTCTCTTCTTTTTTTCAGGTCAAGTATTTGCAATGTCCAAGTGAAAATAGGTTTTAGTATCATTGAATGTGTCATTCTTCCCCACTCAAATGGAGACTAAACTCAGTAACTAAAACCCTCACTCTGTGACTGGGCCCTGGAGGCCCAACTTGGCTTGTCAGGACTGCCAGGGCCCAGGCACCCATCATCAAATATGCCCATTTACGAGATAAGTAATACTGAGAAGCAGAGACGGGGATCTGTTCCTGTGAGTACACTGGGAAGAGGAACAAACATGGTCAGTAAACAATCCACCTCAAGTTCATTTTCAGGGGTGAGGTTTAGGTTTCAACAACAATCAGAAGGTATTGATAACTAAAGAGCCCTCATCAGGAGGTGGCACTGCCTAATGTTGACCCATCATTTTCTCTGCTCCACTGTTTCTCCCTACAAAGATAGCTTAGAAATACGTCTGAACTTTGAAATTTCTAAGAGTCAAGTTCTTCCTTTGACAGTCACGGGGCTTCCAACTTCTTCCTGGGGGGGGGGAACTCCTGTCCCTTGAGGGCCATTGTCTCAATGGTTGGCTAATGATAGGGAAAGATACACACCTCTCTTTAAAATATCAACATTCCAACCACAGTTATAAATCCACTACTTTCTATTACAAGAACTAGTAGGCTTAGAGATCATTAAGGATGGGCCCTCTCCCTCATGTTTGCCTTTGGACCCCATCTCTCATTCTCCTTGGGAACACTAGAGCTGCCCCTCCTTAGGATTTAAAATACTACGTAAAAGAGATAGATATTAGGGCTTTGTTGAGGTCCTTTAAGGAAAAGCTGCTTCCTACTGGTCAAAAGAATAGATTCTGAGTTTTATGTCTTGGTCCCATGTAGAAAAATGACATTCTGATCTGCTCCAAAGGTTAGAAAGTGACATACTGTTGTCTCTTCCTAAGACCTACCAATCACCTGGTCAATACACCAACCCATGGGAAATTGGAATCCCTTGAAAACATGCTAAGGAGGTGGGAGAAATAATTATCCCCTTAATGAGATAGTACTGCAATGGGCCTTCTCAGAGGCCCCTCCCTCGTTGAAGATGCTTCAGGCCTTCCAATCTGCAGCACCGCTAAGAATGCCCGCTTTGAAAAATCTGATCATTTCTTTTCCCTCAGCCTGTGGGGGTGGAGAGATGGCTCAACTGTTAAAAGCATCGATTGCTCTTCCCAACAGGGCAGCTCACAGCCATCAGTCACTCCAGTCCCAGGGGATCTGATGCCCTCTTCTGTCCTCCTCAGGAACCAGACATGCTCAGAATACCTGCACACAAAAGGAAGAAGAAAATAAAGCATAAGCATGCTTTCCCGGCCATCCTGGGCTTTCTCATTCTTTCTCTGCGGTTCCTCTCTCTTCCTGAGATGCAGCTGCTGCTCACCTCCATTGCTGAACATTCCGGTTCTCTTGACCCTAACTCAAAAAGGCTTTTGTCTTCTCCCTCATTCTACCTCCTGGTAGCTGTCAAATAACGGCCTACCTGCTTTGTCGGGTTTCTTTCGAACTCTAATGAAATTATCCTTGAGCTTTATTCCAAGGCTGTTCTTAAATTCTCTTATTAGCAAGACTAAAATCCCCTAAAGGGAATCTGATTCCCCAACAAACTGGGGGAGATAAATAGAAAAAGCATTTCTTATTTTCAAAAAGGAAAAATGTCTCAAGAGTTTCCATAGGGTGATGAATGGATGATTCTTACACTAGGCAAAGTTCTCTGTCCTCTGATGTGTCCTCTGAGGCTCTGTAGGCTGGGATGTTGTGTATTTTGTTTGAAATTCCCCTTCAGACCTGACCAGTGTTCCATTTCTGTTAACTGTGAGTTCTCAGGCCCTCCATACTTCTAGAAATGATCTCAAGTTGGACTCTAGAAGGAACTTGTGAAATGAGTTTTCCAGGAGTCGCTCCACAGCTACTCACCCTCCTTATAGTGCACATGATTTGTCCACCAGGGCTCTCTCGCAGGCTGCGTGCTCCATCGCTACTCTGGCTCTCTGTGCTCTGGCTCACGCTCTCGCTATGCTGTATCTCAGTGGTTCTCAACCTTCCCAGTGCTGAGACCCTTAACATAGTTCCTCAAGTTGCGGTAACCTCCCAACCGTAAAACTATTTTCATTGCTACTTCATAACTGTAATTTTGATACTTAATATAAGTATCTGTGTTTTCCGATGGCCTTAGGTGAGCCCTGTGAAAGGGACATTTGAATCCCTCAAGGGTGTCGATCCACAGGTTGAAAAATCACTGAACTATCTCTTACTACCTCCACTCTCCTCTCTCACTCTCTGGCTTCCCCAGCTCTGATCATGTCCAGTCTGCTTCCCTTTCTCTCTGCTCTGGACCTTTCCAGATGCCTCTGGATATTTTCTTTTTCTTGGTCACAATAAAAAGCCTTCACCCTAATAACGGACAGTTTCTTTACTATGCCCCCTGGCATACATTAGCACACTAACTGTGTAAGTGGAAAACAGTGATAAGCAAAGGATCACTGAACGTCTCCCATTTTAAAGAGATAAAAAGAGGATGGAAAATGAGACAAAGAGAAAATGAGGTATGAGTGAGACGGAAAGTTTGTGGTTTGTTGGAGTTAGAAACCGAGTGAGTGTAACCAGACAATTGCAGATATAGATGGCACAGTTCTAAGACATTGTCAAGCAACGTAAAACGAATTAAATATTCATGCACCAATGAATAAAATTTAAAATTCAAAGTTACACAAGCATGCATACATACATGTGTATATGTATATACTTATGTATATGTGTGTATGTATGTATATACATATAAGTGAACATGGGGAGGTTTTATTGTGTGTGTGTGTGTGTGTGTATGTGTGTCTGTGTGTGTGTGTGTGTATCAGCCAATAGTTCTTGCTTTTTGGGAAGTGCATTGGATCTCTACTCTCTCTGAAATGTCTCAGGGAGCAAACTGCTCATGAGAGAGACCTGCTGCCGGGCTCCAGATCAAACTCGTTAGACCAGATTGGTCAGTGTGCAGAATCTTAAGGGTGACTCTGCCTTGCCATGACAGGCCTTGACCCTGCTACAGGAGTTTCCCAGCACCCGTTGTCCTTGTCCAGGGAGCCAAGATTCTCATTCTCTAGCATGCAGTGCTTCTCCAAACTGTTGCCATCCTCACAGCTGTTTTCCAAAGCCATACAGATTTCAGCTTCTGAGGTCCTGGTGGAACCACACCCAGGCTTTTATTTACCTGGTTGCTGTGTTCTGATTAACTTTTTGTAGGCGTGTATCTGTGGTCTGGTCTTGGCTTGTTTAAGTTTCCACTAAGTTCCAGTCCAGGTCGACCACATGGTACTCTGAGTGGCAGTGGCCTTTTGGTATTTGGAGAAAGGATTATGATGAGTTCTTTCTCTTCCCTCCTCCTTTCCTGGAAGAGCAGCTCGATTGCAGCCTCTCTTGGTGTCTGCTCCTCCTTGGCCTGGTGTTACAGAAGCAGGATGTAGGGTGACCTAGACTGGGAAATTGCCCATCAACTGCTCCTCACAGCTTCTGGGTCTTCTAAGATTTTGCCTTTTCTACTTGAGATCTTCCCTTCTCTCTTGTTTGTGAACCTACAATGGGGCATGAAGAAACTTCCCCTGCCCTGATGCTCTGATTAGTGTTATCAATAGACCACTTGCTAGTTCTGTAAGATGTGTCTCATCTGCCACAGTAGGTGATTACTGTGATGATCCTCCATTGTGTGTTACCAGCCAACATGAGGCCTAGAAGGTAAGAGGATTTAAAAATGGCTTCAGAGGCAAAGTGGACAGTTTTACTGGGGTTTGTTTTTGTTGTTGTTGTTTTTTTTTTTGTTGTTTTTGTTGTTGTTGTACTCAAGTCTGTTTTATTTTTGATACAAAGTAACATTTTAGTACAGCGTATCCCACCTGTCAGATCCATACCTGCCTGGGCCCTATGACCAGGAAAATAGTCCTTGTCCCACAACTGTGCAAGTAAGACCTTGAGAGTGGTCAGCAGCGTCTGTCAGTTGTCTGAGCTAGAAAATGTGTGCCTGTAAGGCACAGGACAGCCTGGAGGGCTGCGACTCTCGCTCTCGTTTAAACAGCTGTGCAAGAAAATACATCCCTTTAAAAAATGGCTAAACTACAATCTAATGTCTAGAATTACAAAGAATAAAATGAAATTAAAGATTTCTTGCTAATAAAATGAAATGTTAGGAACAGTATTAAAATATAGGTCCTACCCCAGTGACACACAGAACCCAGTACAGTACCTATTAATAGGACACACAGTTGATGAAGGGACCGCATCAGCTCTTTACCAAAACAGATCTGGCATCAGAAGGCGGGGGGGGGACGGGGGGACCGGGGGACGGGGACACGGGGACACGGGGACGACCCAACAATGGAGATGTCTTCGTGGAGTCGGGCTAAGAATGTTGAGAAAACGTCTTTTCTTCTTGGGTTTTCAATAGATGAGTAGCTTCAAGCCAGAAAGAGCTGGTACATCTGTGCCAGTGTAAGGGTTACCCTGCCACCTTGTACTGGCAAAGGCTTCCCGGCATCTCCAAGCCTACAGGAAGAAATGGCATGCCCATGCCCCATGCTGAGGACCCAACTGCATCACTGAGGAAGCTCGAGGCTCTGGTGGACTAGACGTGATGTTTAAATAGAAATGCAGCTGGAGAAGAAACAAGGGGCCAGGGGGCGAGTAGGAAGGCCAGGAGGAGAAGCTGCAAGAATGCAAAGCTGCCTTCCGTGTACTGGAGGAAAGCGCTGCCATGGCAAGTTGGCCCCACCAGGGCGCTGGTTCTGGTACCAACAAGTGCTCTGAGCACCTGCAGTGGTGATGTCTTCCAGGAGAGGGACCACTGAGGAGCAGGAAGTCTGTCAAAGCTCTGGTCCCACTGACAGAAACTTCCTAAAACAAAACAACACCACCCCACCCCCAATGAGGTTCCAGAACTGTCCTGCCCAAGACAGGAACATCAAACCAACAGGGAGTGACAGAGGGATTGGGATCAGGGGCTTGGCACCAACATGGAGCCATTCAAGTAAACATAAACAACCAAATACTTAGAAAAGGCTTGTAAACTTGTGACCAGCAAGGCCCTGGGCACAGCGCCTCTGGGAGGATCAAGTCTTTTGTGTTTGCTTTTATGTTTCAAAGTGGACGTGTGAATAGTGCCATCCACCAGCTGGGCCCAAATTTTGGGGGCTCTCCGTCTACAAAGGAGGTGTTCGTGCAGTCCTGGTTCCAGGTCCATAGACAGACCTCTCTGGGGCTAGGAAAGAGCCATCCAGCTGTCCTCTGGTCATGGAGGCGCCTCTGGCACAGTTTTCTGCTACGGTGGGCAAGCAGGGATCCGCAGGACTTTACTTTGTTCTTGATTGACCATTGCCAGGATCTGAGCGCAAATGCCCGACAGGGCTCCACCTTGGACAACCCCTGTGAAGTACCTGCTGTACTCTTGATCGATCTTCTGTGCCGTCTCAAATTGCTCTTTGGAATGCCTCTGCGTCACCTTGTCCCTCAAGTAGACAGGGTCTCTCTGCTCTTTGATGTGCTTGGCGCTCTTGTAGCGGATGAAGATGACAATGGGGTAGATGTGCATATGATGCAGCCTCTCAATGGCATGCGGGCCGATGTCCAGAAGACAGTGCCGGTTCTTTTCTGTGATCTCCTTTATTGAAGCCACGGTGGTAACATCAAAATGGCCACTCCTCCGCTTGTAGTCCACAAACAGGCAGTCTTTGACGCCCCGTCAAGAAATCCCAGTTGGATCTGGGGGTGCACTTGTGTGGTGGGAACCTACACGGAGTGTTTGTGGCTGAGGTGGAAGATGACAGTCCTGCCAAGGGTCCTGATGGCCTTGTGCCAGGGGACCTCATCCTTGAGTATGGCAACCTGGATGTGCGCAGCAGGACAGTGGAGGATGTCTATGTGGAGATGCTGAAGCCTAAGGACAATATTCGCCTGAAGGTGCAGTACCGCCAGGAGGAGTTCAACAGAGTCCAGGGCCTGCCTGGTGACAGCTTCTATATCAGGGCCCTATATGACCGTCTGGCAGAAGTGGAGCCTGAACTGAGTTTTAAGAAAGATGACATCCTGTATGTGGATGACACATTGCCCCAGGGAATGTTTGGGTCCTGGATGGCTTGGCAGCTGGATGAGAATGCCCAGAAGATCCAGCGTGGGCAGATTCCCAGCAAATATGTGATGGACCAAGAGTTCTCAAGGAGGCTCAGTATGTCTGAGGTCAAAGATGACAACACAGCAAAAACACTGTCGGCAGCTGCACGTCGGTCCTTCTTCAGAAGGAAACATAAACACAAACGCAGTGGGTCCAAAGATGGCAAGGACCTGCTCGCTCTGGATACCTTTTCCAATGACTCCATTCTGCTCTTTGAAGATTCGGTGAGCCTGGCCTATCAGCGGGTCCAGAAGGTGGACTGTCCCTCTCTGCGGCCGGTCCTTATCTTGGGGCCTCTACTGGATGTGGTGAAAGAGATGCTAGTGAATGAAGCACCTGGCAGGTTCTGCAGATGCCCGCTCGAGGTGATGAAGGCTTTACTGGGGTTTGAAAAGCAACAGGGCAGGAAAGCTTCCAGAGTGGGAAGCTGGATAAGACAGAAGGAAAAGTCACACTTTCAGAAATAGAGGTCAGGAAAGCAGGCAGACTTAAGCAATAGAAGTCTGTGGTCACTTACTGCATTGGGGCAATAGAGGCACTTTCAGACAGAGTGAGAATGCAGTTCGGCTTAGGGAATATTTTAACAAATACTTAAATTTATTAAGAAAAGATAGTACTATTAACATTTTACCTGCATTTTATAACTGTTGGATATTCAATATGATATACATATTTTCTGTGTTTCATATTTGACATCTTGGGGTTTTCATTTGAAATATAATTATTTTATTAAGAAAGAAATATTTGCCAAGGGGTGGTGGTACACACCTTTAATCCCAGCACTCAGGAGGCAGAGGCAGGCTCATCTCTCAGGTCAAGGACAGCTTGCTTTACAGAGCAAGCTTCAGGATGGCCAGGACTACACAGAGAAACCCTGTCTCAAAAAACCAAAAAATAAAGAAAAATTTTTCTTAAAAAAAAAAGAAGAGAGCTAAATTAAATTATACATATAAAATATATAAAATGAAATATATTTTTGGAGAAGGTTAAAGAAGGTTATGTTTTCAGATGAGAAAGGATTTTGTAAAATAAGATTTTACCCTAAAGTAGGGCCAGCAAGAAGACTCAGGCAAAGATGCTTGCCACTAAACCTGGTGCCCAGAATCCTCCTGCTGGGAAGAGAAAACCAAGATCACTTCTTACTTTGTTTAGTTAGGGCTTCTATTGCTTTGAAGAGATACAATGACCAGGGTAAATCTTATAAAGAAACACATTTCATTGGAGATTTAGTCCATTATCATCACGGTGGGAAGCAAGGCACCATACAGGCAGAGAAGGTGCTGGAGAGGTAACTGAGAGTTCTACATCATAATTCACAAGCAACAGGAAGTGAACTGTCCCACACTGGCCATAGCTTGAGCATAGGAGACCTCAAAGCTCACTCCTACAGTGACACACTTCCTCCAACAAGGCCACACCTCCTAAGAGCACCACTCCCTTTGGCCAAACATTCAAACACATGGGTCTATGGGGACCATACCTATTGAAACCACCACAGACCTCACACATATCATGTATACATATGTAAACACACACATACTTATACACACACATATGGGCATCACATACACATGCAATGAAAAGATTTGAAACTGTGTCCAGAGGTAAAGAATTATTCCAAAAGAAAACAGAAAAGGGACAAGCTAAAGGGTCAAAGTGTATCATAAAAGGGCATTAAAAGCTAAAGCTTAAAGAAAGATGACATCACAGCTATGATTAAATTGACTGTAATAAAAGGTCATAAACCTTGTAATGTTGAAATTCAACATTTTGAGATTGAAAAGAACCCTGAGTGATCTTATCACAAAACTGGCTTACAAAACCAGAGTTTTATGGTCTATCCTTTCACTGAATGAACCATTTAATGTTGTGTTCAAACATTAAGTTTAGCCGGGCGGTGGTGGCACACTCCTTTAATTCCAGCACTCGTGAGGCAGAGGCAGGCGGATCTCTGTGAGTTCAAGGCCGGGCTAGACCAACAGCCTCCAAAACAATACAGAGAAACCCTGTCTCATAAAACCAAAAAAAAAAAAAAAAAAAACATTAAGTTTATGTGTGTGCTGGTTGGGGTAAAGCCTCCACTCACAAGGTAGCCACAGTCTCCTTGTCAGGCTTGTCTGTAATCCTGACGACTCCAGCAGATCCCTGGGGCCCATATGGCTGAAGGGGAGACCATCTCCTACAAGCTGTCCTCTGACCTCCACCTGTGTGCCATGGCACGTGCTCTCCCACACACATCCTGAGTAAGCAAATGCAATAAAGTATTTTTAAAAAATAATTGTTCTAGTCGGGCGTTGGTGGCACACGCCTTTAATCCCAGCACTCGAGAGGCAGAGGCAGGCGGATCTCTGTGAGTTTGAGGACAATTTGGTTAAAAGAAAATTTAATAAATTGCTATATCATTATCTAATTTTTTTCTGTAGTATGACTGTCCATTGACTTTTCCAAACTAGAATTAAAGATCATAAGTAATTTCAAATGCCCCAAAAGTCAAACAAAATATTCCATGGAGTATAGATAACTCTAGGAACAAGGGGAAATACAGTCAACCTAGTTAAAAGAATATGACGCTTTTGGTTGATTAAAATGTGTTTCCTTTATCTATTGTCCTCACTTCTTAAGGCCATCCTACATTCCTAGGTATTTTAACTTTAGGTATTATATGTCACCTGTGAATGTTATGTCAAATAGAGAGGGAGAAAAACAAAATTCATAGCATAATGACTGATATGCTTCCAATGATCCAGAGATTTTTTTCCACAATGGCTCTACTATTTATCAACATTGAAGACTGCTTTCCTGCCTACTTATTTAAGTCAGATTCTAGGAATGAGTCTTCCAAGCACTGTGGGACATTTGACAATTACTTGCTAGTTCAGTACATAAAATGTTACATTTGATCAGTAGAGAGAACTGTGAGGTTCCCAGAAACAAAGCCGTAGTTATTTAAAAATAATCATTTAACTATTTAAATATTTGATAAGGTTGATTGGCTGAGTAGAATCTCAGTAATTGTGGAGAGCTGAGATGTTGCAGGTTGGGAGTCAAATTATCTTCTGTTATCTTTAGTCTCTATATTGCCATTCATTCCCCAGCTCAATGTTTGGCCTAGCATCTTTGTGACTGCCAGGTAACACCCTTTTTGAAATGTATGAACAGACCTTTAGCATTAATAGATAACATCTGGGACCTATGACAGAGATGTTCCTGCTTTGCTGTAACCTGCCTGCCCGATGTTTCCACCAAAGTAAAGAAGAAAAAATAAGACCTGATTTATAAGGTTCTTTGTTAACATAAAAACTTGTGAAACTGTTACACAGTGAAACATAGTATTTGGGACAATCTGATTCGGTTTCTGGGTCATAGTCACCTATATTGAGCTCCAGAGTCAACTCTCTTAATCCCTTTGAAGTGAGAGCTGTGCATCCACACTGACAGCAATGTCTGTCTCCAACATGTAAAACAGAGAAGTCTCCACTTACATACAGGAGATCAACCCCAAGGCCCCCTGTGAACGTCGTGGGTAGTACTGAACTCTACCTGTCATAGAATCCCAAGCGCAGCTACAATAAACTTCCACTCTTTCATCTAGAGAAAACACAGCTCGCCTTTGCACCCTGATCTCTGGTGCTGCTAATCTTGCACTTTGTTCCCATTATTAAGTAAAATAAAATTTTTTATTATTTGCTTACTTAATCTGTGGATTGCTTTTGTGTGTGTGTGTGTGTGTGTGGGATCAAACCCGGAGTCTTGTACATGCCAGGCAAGTGAGCTAGCAATAAGCTATACTCTCCAGCCTTAGGTTTGGTTTGGTTGAGATGGGGTCTTGCTGTGTAGCTTAGCCCAGTCATAAACTTGGAGCCCTCTGCTTCAGGTTCCTAAATGCTAAGAATATATGTACGCACCAACCACCCCAGCAATGTGGGTGACTTAAACATAAGTTCTGCAGTATTGTGACAACTGATCTCATAACGGAGACTAAGTGGCAAATGGATAGTAGCATATATAGCACATAAACACTAGACACTTTCCCGGATTGATGGAGCTGGACAGCATGAATTTTATCGCGCTGCTCAGAGTGACATACAATTTGAAATATATGCATTGAATATATTGAATATATAATATATTGAATTATCTAGTTTGCACGAAGCCCTGAGTTTTATCCTCATTACCTCAAAAATAAAAAACAAAAATAAATCTATGAATTGCTTATTCATGATGTTTTCTGTTTAATATTTCAACCTCAGTTGACCATGGTTTACTAAAACCACAGAAAGTGGGCCTTATGGCCAACAGAACTGCTACCACCCTGGTTCCGCTGACTAGTGAAGACTCTACCAACTCTTTTATTAAAGATTCTTTGCATATGATGAATGGCTCTTCTCTCTCTGTCTCTCTCTCTCTCTCTGACTCTCTCTGTCTCTCTCTCTCTGTCTCTGTCTGTCTGTCTCTCTCTCTCTCGATTTCTCAAGCTCTTTTTTATTTTTGTCCTTTGTTGTTTTTGTTGTTGTTGAGATATGGTTTTATCATAACCCAGGCTGACCTCAAACTACATATGTAGTCCAGGCTAGCCTTGAACTTATGGTCTTCATGCCTCTACTTCCCAAGTTCTGAATTACAAGCATGCACCACCATGTTCAGGATATGGCTGTGTCTTATACATATGTGCTAAGCATAGTAGTAACATTGCTATATAAATGGGTGCTCTGCTGCATTGTTCAGGGACTAATGCCATGGTGACTGGCGGGGGTCAGTATACATGACCAATGTGCACACAATTTTTAAAAAGAGTATTTTCTATCCACAGTCGATTGAATTTACAGTTGGGAAATCCATAGGTGTGAAGGGCCAGACACACTGACTGACTGTGGAGGCCATTACAGAAATAGTTCTGTGTGCAAACGAAAGATAAGGAGCTCCTGGTGTCATTGTCCATGATGCTTTGCGGTGTCTAACACACTAGAAAGTAAGCAGCACTAGTGTCTAAAGTTGACATACATCAGGTAGACCTCACACTGCTTTTTTAGGATAATGTCTTGTTTGGATAAAGTTGAGGCCCTAGGAAAGCTGGGGCTGGTGTGTTTCCTCATATGACTCACACTCTGGCCCCATTTAGTTTCTGGAAGGCCCCACAAGGAATTTGAAGTAGTTAACTCAGCAACTATGATCAAGGAGATTGGGGAATGGCCACCTTAAACATTCTCAGGAAATTGCTTTCGACAAAATTAACTTATTTCGTATTATTTAGTGTTCCTTAAAACAAAAGGGAAGTAAGCCATGATCTGCACCAAACACATCATTTACTAGTGAGAAAAAACGAGGCTCAGAGAACACAAAGATTTTTTGATGGCGGCAGTGTCCATGGAGGAAAAAAGCATGAAAAAAAAAAGTCACTGATTTCTGATCCAGGTCGTGAAGCAATTCTTTAATTTATGTCCCAGGCAAATTATGACAACCTGATTGCATTAAATGTGAATTGTTACAGCTGACTGCATTCAAAGTCATCTCATCTAGCTGATTGCTGAACAAATTACATCAAGAAAAATCTTTCGTTAATAAATTTGCATTTGCTCTTGGGGGCATTAATGAACAAGTCAGCACTGCCCTCTACTGGATGGCTTGTGTTTACTATTAAATAAGTGAGTCCAAGGCGACAAACAGAATTTTTGATAATTTCTCTTGATGTCAGTGGCACTTACATAGAAACTAGCCAACCAAGCTGAATATACCCCTGTCTGTGCTGTTCATATGCTCAAGGAGAATCACTCTGCTTTAAGAGAGCCTTTGGCTTCCTGGCTCCCAGGATAGCAGCTTTGAAAAATTCAAATATGTTAACAACATGAGAGACAGAAAGACAGATTGACACCTGGAAAAGAGAAAGAGAAAGCAATTAAAGGGAAGTCGTATTAAGTAACCCTTTTTCCACTTTGGTGACTTCAGGAATAAGCTCGATAAACCTCTCCTTGTGACATCACCAGCTGTAGGGCTGGTTATGTGCCTGCTAATCCCAGCACAGGGTTTATGCTTTTCATCGTCTGGAGACAGAATTCCAGCTCTACTGACAGCATTGACTGGTTCTCCTGCTGTACCGATGCTATGTTCCTATCAAGGCAGATTAAACTGTGCCTAGATGGAAGTCAGCTGGCCACCTGTTACACCTGATGTGGGAAAAGCATCAAAACGGACGGACTGAAATATGCTTCAAAGTTTAACGTTCAAGGTAACAAAAATGAACAGTAGCAAAAGAAACTAGTGTATAGCTCTTACAAATCTCCTATTTATTCTTTGGCGATTTCATACATGTATACAATGTATCTTGATCATGCCCTCCTCCAATTCTCCTCCCATTCCTCTGAACACCTCACCTCCTGCATCAAGAAGTTGTCTCTCATATTCATACTGTCTGTCTCTCTATTATCTGTCTGTCTATATCTATTTATCTATCTTTTTCTCTGTCTATCTTTCTGTCCCTCATAAGCCACTAATCCACTTAGTGCTGCCTGGTGGAATATTAACTGATCTCATTGTCTTGATCGTGTGTGGACAACAATACCTGCAGTGAGCTCACTCGTGTCATGGCCAAGCTCTGTCCAGAAGGCCGCCTTCCACAACATTCTTCCCCATCCCCTGGCTCCTACGTTCTTTCTGGCCCCCTCCCTCGATGCTTGCTGAGCCTCTTGGGGGTTAATATAAACATCCCACTTTGAGCTGAGTACCAAGTAATCATTTATTCTAAGCACTCTGATGAGCTGTGAGTCTCTGCATTCTCTGCTACCCACTGCAGAGAGAAGCCTTTCTGGCCAAGGCTGAGAGCCACTCTAACCCACGGGTATAAACATAACTATTTAGAGGATGGTTTGACAGCCTGCCCATTTAAGAAAATGGCAATAGTAATTTCTCTCCCAGGGCTCATGGTCTCTTGAACTATGAGCTTTTGAGAAAGATTACAGTAACAGGCATGGATTCCCTCCTGTGAAGCAAGCCGCAAGTCCAACCAGAAGGTCGTTGGTATCCCCATAACGCCCGTGCTCTGACAGTAGCAGTAGGCACACTAGATAGTTTTATAAGACAAATTGCATAAGTTAGTCTTCCTTTCTGGGCTCAATGCTCTCAGACCAGACTCTGTACCCCTACTCTCTTCTCTCCCCCTAGATCCTGGGAAGAACACGGGCTTTAGTACTAACAGATGGGAATTCACATTCTAGTTATGCTAGTGGATGATCTTCTTACCTATAAGGTAGAGACAGCAGTATGAGATTTACATAATATGGAGAAAATTAAATGAAGTAGAGCATGTATTTTCCTGAACACATATCAGCATATACCAAAACATTGTTTTCTTTCTCTTTCTCTTTCTCTTTCTCTCTAGTCTCCTATGATCACAACTGAGAGTGATTCACGGAAGCCATCATTTCAGAGCAACTCACCTAAAGCACTCTCCTTCTACATCTTTATTTACCTAGGTATTCAAGCCAGAAACAAGAGCTCCAATCCTTCTCCTGTGCACCTCCTACATGCTTGCAAAGCTTTTACTTTGCCCTCAGAACTCAGGTCAGGTGCCTTCTCTGCTAGAGGGAGCCTACATTTCTCCCATCCTCTCCGGTTAAGTTCTTATTCAGCTTACATATTCTTGAAGGATCCCATTTATACTTCTATCTGAGAACTAACCACTGTGGAGTCGTGGCTTATTTCTTTAGGAAAAGAGAAAAGAAAAAAGAAAGTTTACTTTCTGAGCAATGGGTGCAAGTGAAGTGTATAGTATTTTAATTTTTACCTCTAAGTTCTCACATTGCAACAGCTACTTCAAAATGCCAAAAAAATTGATAGTCTAAATGAACAGATGATGGATAGATGATTGGATGGATGGATAGAGGGATATTAAAACTGTTTATCTTATTTTATGTATATGGTTATTTTGCCTGCATGTATGTCTGTGCACCTCCTGCATGCCTGGCATCCAAGGTCAGAATAGGGCATCAGATCCGCTGAAACTATAATTATAGACAGTTGAGAGATGCCATGTAGAAGCTGGGAATCAAACTTGGGTCCTCTGAAAGAGCAGCCAGTGCTCTTAGTAGCCTATATTAGAATATCCAAGATACTAATTCCATTCCCTTCCTCAAGGGACCATGAGCCTTGAGCAGCACACTTAAGAGAGGAAGAGAGAAAGCCCCCATAGACTGACCAGAACCAAACCTCCTCTTTTTTTCCTCACATTGCGATTCCTAGACTCTAGAAGTTACACAAGATTTTCTGAGCAGTGACCTTTACACCGAGGAATGGCTCTGTGTCTCACACTTAGCCTGTTCCAGAAACTCATAATTTGCTTTGCCCCAGGTATATTTACCCCCACATAAAGGGACTAAGAAACTGTATGTTTATTATAGACAGGTAGTTTGGAAATGAACATGTCTAGGTTAGTGTGGCTTGTTTCGTACACAAGGTGTCAGCTGAGCAGCAGATGGGGTCTAAAATTCAATCCGTGCTCCCTGAGCCAGGCTGTATCAACTGCTTTGAGTCTATGTTGCATAAAAACATCACCTGGGGGCTGAGGAGATGGTTCAGTGGATAAAGTGCTTGAAGCATAAGGGAACTGAGTTCGGCCCCCGGCATTCATGCAAAAGATAGTGGTCTGTGCCTGCAATGCCAGCCTTGGGAAGCTGAGACAGGGGAGTCTAGAGGTATTCACCAGACGGAACGACAGACAGACACCTAGCCAACTGGTGAGCTCCAAGTTGAGTGAGGGACCCTGTCTCAAAAAGTATGATAGAAAGTGATAGAAGATACCTGGTGCCAACCTCTGGTCTCTTCATGGACACATGGATATGTGTGCACCACACAGACAAAGAGTAGAAAGAAGAAGGGGGAAAGGGAGGGAGGGAGGGAGGGAAGGGCAGGAGAGAGGGCAGGAAGGAAGGGAGGGAAGGGCAGGAGAGAGGGCAGGAAGGAAGGGAGGGAAGGGCAGGAGAGAGGGCAGGAAGGAAGGGAGGGAAGGAAGGAGGGAGGGAGGGAAGGAGGGAGGAAGGGAAGGGAGGGAGGGAGGGCAGGAAGGAAGGGAGGGAAGGGAGGAGGGAGGAAGGGAAGGAGGAAGGGAGGGAGGGAAGGAAGGGAAGGGCAGGAGACAGGGCAGGAAAGAAGGGAGGGAAGGAGGGAGGGAGGGAGGGGAGGGCAGGAGAGAGGGCAGGAAGGAAGGAGGGAGGGGAGGAAAGAATCTGTTCATTAAACTACTCTAAAAAAGGACTCTACCACCTCATTTGTGCCAAAGCTCCATGTAAACTCACACTGTAACAATAGATATCATTCCCTCGAATTCCACCAATTGGACAACTCTTTCCTGATCTCTAGGAGAAAAATAGAATGGATAGAAGGAAGAACAAAAGCCCCCTCCTCGCTTGGTCTACAGAGTGAGTTCCAGGACAGCCTCCAAAACAATACAGAGAAACCCTGTCTGGATTGGGGGCGGGGAGGAGCTCCCTCCTCAATACTTTTAGAAAACTAGAGGATGACCAGAATGAAATAAGCATTCATGGAAGGCCTGTGTGACAAGCCCTGGACATTTTAACCCAACTTCTCTGTGAAAACTGTGCTTTTCATGTGGGAGTTCTGAAGACTAAGCTAGGGAAGAAGTTGTCCAACCAGAAGTAGTGACACTTTATCCCATCCTCTCAGAGCATCCTCATGTATTTTGTGCATTAGTCAGGGTTTTCTGCAGGAACAGAACTGACAGGACGAATCTACATACTTACAGAAAGGGTGTTCATTAGAATGGCTTGCATTATGTGGTCCTGCTAATCCAACAATGGCTGCCTATAAACGGGAGGTCTAAAAACCCAGTAGTTGTTCAGGTCATGAGGTTGAATGTCTCAACTGGTCTTCAATATACACCAAGATCCTAAAAAAGTAAGCTCTGGCTCTAACGCTAGTGAAAGGGTGGGCTTGTCAGCAAGGATGATAACAAGCAGACACGAGAGAGCTTTCTTCTTCCCTGTCCTTTTACAGGCTGTCAGCAGAAGCTGTGGCCCGCATTCAAGGTGGGTCTTCCCTTTCCTTCCAGCACTCAGCCACAGAGGATCTCCATGAGTTCAAGGTCAACCTGAGCTACAGAGTAAGTTCCAGGACAGCCAGGGCTACACAAAGAAACCCTGTCTCAGAAGGAAGAAAAAAAAGTGAATCTTCCCTCCTCAAGAGATCTGAATTAAAGGTGGATCTTGCCATCTCAAAAGATCCAGAGTGGTTCTTACTGCTTAAAATGATTTAATTAATAGAAATCTCTCACAGGTATACCAGCTATGTGGGTTTCAGTTAATTCCAGTGTAGTCAAGTTTGACAAACAAAAACAACCATCACAGATTGTACCCTTCCAACCTAAAGTCTTACTAGCAGTGACTCATTGTCAGTATCCAGGCATCTGTACTGGCCTGTCCTTGGGGTTCTGACAAGATACACACTCAGCAGCAGCCACTAAGAGCACAACCTGTGCATTTTCACTATGTTCCCTTTTAAAAGGGCCCTGCCCTTGGCCTGGAGACATGGCTCAGCAGTTAAGAGCACTGACTGCTCTTCCAGAGGCCCTGAGTTCAATTCCCAGCCAACCACATGGTGGCTCACAACCACCTTAGATGAGATCTGATGCCCTATGCTGGCATGAAGACAAAAGACAGTATACATAATAAAATCTTAAAAAAATATAGTTGCGTTAAGAAAAAAGAACCCTGCCCACCTTCTCTCTCTCCCTGTCTTTTGTCTCCTGCTGCTCATGTCTCCAGAGGCTAATCTCCCTTCCCTTTCCCCTTTTTATGAACCCTTTCTCAACTTTACAAACAACAAAACAAAACAAAAAAAACCACCTCTGCTTGAACCCTGTTGCCTGGCATCTTTCTCTCATGGGTGCCTCTTAAATTACAACACTTATTCTGAAGGATCCTCAGAACTATAGTCATCTGCATTCAGAAACACCATCAAGGCAAGTTTTTAAAGAGTGTGTTCCAAAAGTCGGTTCCAAGATGAGAGTTCAGAAAATACTTTCTCCTAAGTTATAAGTGAAGAGTAAGTTCTTGAATTAGGTCACAAAATTGTTTTTAGTGTGGCATAGTCCCTTTGGCTTTGAAATTGATCTTCTCTAGTCACTATGTCCTGTTGGGCACCCCTTTAAGCTTAAAAGCTCCAGGGTGAACTATCCATATCTATATAAATAGTCTATAAGACAAACAATGAAATAAAGAATCTGTGCAAAAGTCCTACAACCTCTGAAATTTTCTACTGCATTGTTTTCCAATCTCAATATTATTAATATGTTAGGTCAGATAATTTGTGGTAAGGGGTTGCCCAAATGCATTATAGCACATTTAGTAGCAGTCTGCTAGATGCCAGTAACAGTGTCTATTCACCATCAGTCCTGATTAACTATCAGTATCTCCAGACATTTCCAGTTGTTTTCTGAGAGCCAAAATTATTCTTTTTTTTTCTTTTTTTGGTTTTTTGAGACAGAGTTTCTCTGTATTGTTTTGGAGGCTGTCCTGGAACTTGTTCTGTAGACCAGGCCCAAAATAATTCTTGAGACCTGTGAGTGCCATGGTGTCTGAAAAATGTTCTACATTTATATCGTTGGCAGCTCTTAAAATCTGTTTTGATGAATAAACATACAAGTGTGCAAAAAAAAAGTAAAACCCACTTTAAAACATCATGTGTGCATGTGTGCATGTGTGCCTGTATGTGTGAGTACGCGAATGTGGTGGCTGAGAGGGCCAGAAGAGGTCATTGGATCCCCTGTAGCTGGAGTTAGAGTCACAAGCATTTGTGAGCCACCCAACATGAGCGCTGGGAACTGAACTTGAGTCCTCTACAGAGAGTGTTCACAACTGTTGAGTCGTCTCTCCAACCCCCAACATGTAACATTTAAAAAAATAGAACATAGATTTTCAGGGTTATGAAGAACTATTTTTCTTTTCTTTCTTTCTTCCTCCTCCCCCACCCCCAGGAAATAAAACCAAAACTTTGTGCAAACTTGGCAAGTACTCTACTATGCGCTATAATCCAGCCATGTTTTTCATACTTTTAAAGATTTCATAGCTTGCCAGGTGTCTTAATAGCTCTTCTAATGGGAGGGTATCAAGCGTTGCTTTTCCCAATCTCAGCTAACTCGAGCTGTTTCTCAGAACTGTCTCAGATAGTCTGGGTGGATCTTGATACTGTAGTTTTCAGGTGGTGATTCAATATCGACAATGAGCCCTTTCTTTGTCCATGAACAGAAAAGTGTGGGTGTGCACATAATGAAGCAGTTGTACAGCTGGAAATGGTGACAAGCTCACATCCCTCACCGAGAAAGGGTCATGCCACCTTCACAACTCAGGCCAAGAAAATTCCCATAATTCTAAGTCACAAAGAAAGAGTTCATAGGCCACAAGATATTGTCAGTCTCCTTCTCTAGTATCCCTTCCTCCTCTCGTCTCTATTCAAAGTCCCAAGAGTGATTATTCCTTCACAGGCCATCAAGATCATGCATCTGCCTCCAGGACAAATTCAAGTTTTCTTCTTTTTCAAAATTAAAATCTTTATTCAATCAACATCCAAGTCTCCAATTCATAAGTGAATACAGACATTAGGAGTTCCTGTAGCTCTTTTAATGGGACACAAAGCACATGAGGAAATAGAATTGTCCAAGCATCTTTCTTCCTGGTCCTCTAAATGTTAGAAATTCCCCAAATGAAAGATTAGTTCTTGGGGTTAGCTGCTACCATTAAATTAATCTCTTTACTAATTCACATTTCCCAATACCTACTTTTTTTTTTTTTGTTTTTTGTTTTTTTACGAGACAGGGTTTCTCTGTATTGTTTTGGAGGCTATCAGCCCAGCCCGGCCTCGAACTCACAGAGATCCGCCTGCCTCTGCCTCCCGAGTGCTGGGATTAAAGGCGTGCGCCACCACTGCCAGGCCTAATACCTACATTTTCAAAGGGCGTCATGAGAATCCTGCCCTGCTATTTGCTAAACCATGGCTTTGGGAACCCTCTGCCTCAATCTCTGTTCTATTTCATTGACCCAACAGAAATAGAAGTGCCTACTTCTCAAAGTTTGTATGCAGAATAAAGGAGTTAATATTTGTAACAATAAATAATTAATATTTATAACGTGTCTAGTGCAGAGCAAGCACTATAAAGAAGTATTTGTGAGGCAAAAATCATAAAAATTGGCATGAAACATGAGACCTTTGTCTTATTTTCACAATCAGGCAGAGACTTACAGGAAAGGACAGAAAATGGGCTTTTGTCTCTCCTGAGACCACTTCCTTCTCTCCGTCTTGCTTTTTTTTCCCAGCATCCATTCTGAGTCCTCTTGTGTGTGTTCCTCTGTGGACGGTACTTATTTTTATTAGAACTTTTCTTTAACCTTGAGAATTCCATACACGTGTAAGATGAAGTGTGATCTCATCTGCCCTCCACCCCCACCCCTAGGTCTCTTCTTTCCAGGCTCTAGAGGGATGAAAACAGCTGGCGATGAGTGTGAAGATGCCAGGCTAAGCCTTCTTCCCTGAGTGACCTTTGACTTTCCTCTACAGACTCTGAGAGGCTAAGAAGTCATCAGAATTTGAGGATGCCACTCTCCAGTCCTGAACCCTTGACAGGTTGTATTGTTGTGCTCAAATTCAGAACCCCAGAATCACCAAGAGACCCATTACAATGCAAAAGCAAAGAGTCTTCTGTTGTTCAATGAGTTAGAGCAGGTCTTCTGTTCCTGGGGAACCCCGAGGCAGGGCATTTATTGGGTAGAGCAAGAGGAGTGTCTAGGGGTATGCAACAGTCCCAGGATTAGTGCACTTCCTGACTTGGGTGAGTCCTGCGTTAATTGGTTAACTGGTTGTTATGGCCCTTAGGCCCTCCCAGGGCAGTTGCTATGCTCTGCAGAATCACTGTTGTGCACTTGTGATCTGTAAAGCACAGCCTCCCCAGCTAACTTCTGATTGGTTCCTTGCCACGAGGAGGGCATCTGACCCCTAGTGACCAGGACAGGAGATGCGAGGTCAGGTGAGCACATGTTAGCCTGTCATGACTGCTAAAATGGAGGGGTGGGGGGTGGTCCCTTTAGTTGACCCTCCATGGTCTGCACAACATGTGCCCCTTCGGCAGAGAACTGTACTGCGAACAAAGTAACTCATACCTCTCAGCTAAAAAAAATCTAATTGAAAACCTAGGCAGCCCCAGATATCTTCCAGTCTAGCAGATGCTAGTTGTGGCACTATCTAGAAATGAGTCATTGTGGGGCTGGAGAAATGGCTCAGCGGTTAAGAGCCCTGGTTGCTCTTCCAGAGGACCCTGAGTTTAATTACCTGCACCCACATGGCAGCTGATAAAGGTCTGTAACTCCAGTTCCAGGGGATCGGACACCCTTACGAAGACATACATGTAGGCAAAACACCAACGTACATAAAATAAAAATAAATCATTAGAAATTAGTTAATTCATGTTTTTTTTTAAAGAAAAAGAAATGAGTCCTTGTAAGCCTCCATTAGGAACAGCCTTAATTTCCAGATTTTTTTTAGAAAACTGTTTTACACTGAATAGAAAAACAAGGAAGATGGAATATGTTCTTAATACTGCTTACTTTAGTGGATGTTAATGTTTACTCACTTCTGATATTCCTAAGATTATCCCCTTGTAAGCTGTGGCCTAAATGCATTTAAATTGCCTTTGAGTATCCCAAGCAATCCTTACTACCATGGAAACAGAGCCAAGGATATGCAAGATGACTCCTCTGGGGCATAATTTGGAGCTCTGAATACTTTTGATTGGTTGCTCCCTACTCTGCTGCCCCCTCTCTGGAATGCAATCATGTTGGCTGTATTTATTCTTATTATCCACTGGAGCACACAATTCACCAGTAGCGAAAAGTGCCATTCATCCATCAAAGTCCTTCTGAGCCGTGGGTGTCAACAAGAAGGGCAATTCATGTATGTCAGAAAACACAGGCAGATTGCTCCAGAAGGACTGCGGCATTGCTCAATGATCTGGGAGGTAATCTGCACCTTTGAAAAATATTGTTCGTTGAGAAGGAAAAGAGCAAGGCCTGGTTCATTCACAGGATGCTGCCCGATACCCAGGCTCTTAAGAATGTCCGTGTAGGCCGGGCGGTGGTGGGGCACGCCTTTAATCCCAGCACTCGGGAGGTAGAGGCAGGCGGATTTCTGTAAGTTCGAGGCCAGGCTGGACCGACAGCCTCCAAAACAATACAGAGAAACCCTGTCTCGTAAAAAAAAAAAAAAAAAAAAAAGAATGTCCGTATAGAGCAAATGCAATCATAACAGCAAGACACCAGGACTGACTTTGTCCTGGACAAAACTACCTGGCTAGTTTTTTACTATGCAAATGTCTGTATAGAGTGGGGAACTGACGTAGGTTCACTTTGAGGTCAGTGTGTCTGGAAACTTATGAGTCCTTAGATGAAAGATTGGATACAGAGTAAATATCACTTCCCTTGGCTCTTTATCAGTCTGCAGTGAAGATGGGAGTGTCAAGATCAAGCCTGTCTTTCTTGCTTAAGAAATACCACTGGAGACCTGAGCGTTGACCTCAGTCACTTAAAGGCATAGTGCTACTCTCCTTTCTAAAATTATTAGAGTCTCGAAATGTTCGCAGGCTCAAAGCAAATATTTGTGACTTTGAATTTTTTTATTCTCTCTTTGGAGTTAACTTGAAATTTTCTGGGCACAAATCAACACGTAGGGTCTACTTCTTGTAGACCATAGCATAGCAACGAGAGGAACAAGGGTCAGTGCTGGACAGGTTGAGCCTAGCTGACCTTCACTGTGGACCAGAAAGATCGTAGCTTTGGAAAGATGAAAACACTGACAGCTGAGGTTAATCTTGATAGGATAGAAAAGTTCATGTACAAATCTAAATAATGCATAAATAAATATACTCACAGGCACTTCTCAGAGGAAAATGGGCAAGGAAAATAAAGTGATAGTTTATGCTAATAGCTATGACACTAGCCCATAAAACCTTGGGAGGGGGAATTTGATAATCAGATCAAAATTAAAAGATATTTTACTAACAAAAGCAATTTAATTCTTACTTAATTTTGGCAGTTGTGGAAGGTGCTTGAGCATATACCATTTCTATGGCCACCAGCATTGTTTAAAAACCTTCTTATATTTGAAGACATTCCCAAATTGCGAGCTCCACTTCTTTTGTTGTTAATTGTTTCGTATTTGAGACAGGGTTTCATTATGTAGCCTTGGCTGTCCTGGAACTTGTGTGAGAGCCAAAGTTTTAATTACTATGCCTAAGAGATCCATGAAACAAAAATGCCTCTTATCTGCAAGCCCCTTGCCCAAGGACAGATGGTTCCTGAAATGCAGGAGACTATTGTTTATGGAGATAACAAGCCACATAAACAAATTGGTTTGACCTATCTGCACCAGATGTGTTTGATCACGTGTAGGCGGGAGGTTCACAGGCAGGAACTATGTCAGGATATATGAGTGTCCCTGGTTGGAGCTGATGGGAAATACTTAAAGCCGCTGTAAACCCTGCCTCCAGGCAATCTTCTGGAAACCTGGAGATGGAGCTGACCAGAGCCCATCCACCTGGCCAGAATTTAGTTAAAGCTTGCTTCAGATTCTTGATTGGTGAGATCTTGTTATGTACACCCAGCCAGCCTTGAACTCAGAAATCTGCCTGTCTCTGCCTTCAGAATGTTGGGATTAAAGAAATACACCACCATGCCCATTGAGCCCTGCTTTAAAAAAAATATATATATATATATGTATATATATACATATGTATATGTGTATATATATATATAATTTCCAGTGTCTCCTTAGCAACAGAGTTGCAGGCATGTAACGTAGGCTTCATGGGTTGCAAATGACCAGTTTAGACTTCATTATCAATGAGGGCAATCAGAGAATGCAGATGCTGCACAGAATTCACTTGCTTGTGAAAATGTGAGCCTAGAGGGTAGCCAGGACCCAGATTCAGCAGATAGGTGATGGTGGAGTCTCCTGATGACAATAGTCTTCTCTGGAGTAGTGCCATATGGTGACATGGGCATCCTCATGGTTGTAGTCTTCAGACCTCTGCCGGCACCAGTACAGTCCTTAGTGTACAAGTGAGGACACCAATAAATACAGTATTGTTCATTTTACATCTTTGATGGGAATACAAATTAATACATAAGATTTTAATGTATTATAACTGAAGTATAATTACATCACTCCCCCAACACTTCCCCACCTCCAGCCCTTCCCAGGTACTTTCCCGCAAACACTTTCTTTGTCCCCCTCCCCTACTCTCAAGTCAATAGCCTTTTATTATTATTATTATTGTTGTTGTTGTTTACACACATGTATTTACATATGTGTGGACATAAATATGTAAATGCAGCCTGCTGAATCTGTTTTTGCTGTTTGTGTGTATGTGGTTTCAGGGCTGATCATTCTGCAGTGGACAACCAATAAGCGGGCATCCCTGGGAAACGCTAATTCCCCCTCTCCCACTCCTCATTAATTGCCTGTAGGTCTTGGTCTAGGGAAAGGACCCCAGGAAGCTGTCCCCTTCCCACAGTAACATGTGCGTTGATACTGCCATTGCTTCAGTCTTGTTTATGTAACCGTTTCTAGAAAAGACTATTTCATAGCAGGCTCTTGGAATCCTGGCTTTTATATTCTTTCTACCCAGAGACACCAGTGTAGGAGTTGGGATGCAGATGCTGCAACTTTTTTTAAATGCTTTAGTATTATATACCATGATCCAGGGGGGAAATATTTTTAACTTACCAAACCTTATACGACTGATGCCAAGAAAAGGAAAAGAATTCTGCAAAGGAAACAGTGTAAGGAAGGGAAATGATGTATGGATAAACGTGAGATTAATTTTCAATGGTTTAGCAACAGCCTGAGGGCACACTAAGAGATCAGTGCGTCACTACTGGCACACAATTGCAGTCCAAGGGGTACCAGTCTTTCTAGGTGACAAGAGTTTGGAGTAGTCTTTTGTAAAAGAGGGTTCTGGGGGAGGACAGCTGCATTTAGAGTGACTACTCCTCATGTGTGTGTGCACATACATGTGGACGTGTGTAGGTGAGTGTGCATGCAACGTATGGGCACGTATGTACCAGCAAATATATACAGAATGCTTATAATAATATCTAAAACCAAACACAACTTAAGGATGCAGTAACGGCTGTGCTATCAGGTGTACTCGTAACTTTTCTTGTTGCTGTGACAAAATACCTGGCTAACCCCACTTAAGGGCCTGTGAGATGTCTCAGTGGAGCAGGCCACTTGAGTTCCAGAATCCAGGAAAAGGGAGAAGAGAACCCATTCCACAAACTCGTCCCCTGGCCTCCTCAGATGTGCTATTGTGTGGGCTCACACACAGTTTGGTTTTTCTGCTTGTTTTGTTTTGTTTTGTTTTTTGTTTTTTAAGCAACTTAAGTATGAGAGTTCATTTTGGCTCATGGTGTAAGGCTGCAGTCCTCCTGACAGGAAATCATGGCTAGCATACTCTTTTTTTTTTTTTTTTTTGGTTTTTCGAGACAGGGTTTCTCGAACTAGCTCTTGTAGACCAGGCTGGCCTCGAACTCACAGAGATCCCCAGACCTCTGTCTCCGGAGTGCTGGGATTAAAGGCGTGAGCCACCACCTCCACCTCCTGGTTCCATAAGGTTGGCTGTGGGGCATTTCCTTAATTCATGGTTGATGTGGGAGGGCCCAGCCCTCTAGGAGTGGTGCCACCCTGGGAAGATGGACGTGAAGACAAGCCAATAAGCAACACCCCTACACAACCTGCATCAGTTCCTGACCCTAGGTTGTAGCCTCAAAATCCTGCCTCAGTCTCCCTCAGTGATGAACTGTGAGGAGAACATGCAAACCTTTCAATAAATCCTTTCCTCTACAACTGCCTTTAGTCATGGTGCTCATCACAACAACAGAAGACACCTTTTGCTTTTATGTCACATATAATAGTATAACACATTATACTTATAATGCATATAAAGTAATTATGATATATAACAATCTAAATTCCCTCATGAGAGAAGAGCCTGTGACATTTCCCTGAGTCTGGCTTATTTCACTTAACATGATAATGTTCAGTTTTGATCAATTTTTCTAAAGATTATGAACTTTCATTGCTGACTGTAAGTCCACTGTTATGTGCACCATATTTTCTTAACAATTCATCTGTTATGAACAACCACTCTGATTCTATAACTTGGAAATTATAAATATTGCAGCAAAGAAAATGATGTCCCAGTGGTATATTGATTCACTTTCCCTTGGGTAAATACCCAGGTGTAGTATAGCTGGAGTTTTCTGAGACACAACTTGTGTTAGTCACTGTTCTAGTACTATGAAGAGACGCTATGACCAAGGCAACTTTTTATCAATAAATAAATAAATAAAGCATTAAATTGGGGCTTGCTAACAGTTTCAGAGGCTTAGTCCGTTATCGTCATGGGTGATGCATGGCACAACACAGGCAGATGCGGTGCTGGAGAAGGAGCTGAGAGTTCTACATCTGAGCAAAGGCAGCAGGGAGAGAGGAAGAACTGAACCTAGCAGGGGCTTTTGAGACTTCAAAACCCACTTCCCCAAATGAGGCCACACCTACTCCAACAAGGCCACACCTCCTAATCCTTCTCAAATAGTGCCACTCCCTGATGACTAAGCATTCAAATATATGCCTGTAAGGCAGCTATTCTTTCTTTTTTTTCTTATTTTTTTATTTACATTAGAAACAATCTTATTTTACATATCAATCCTAGTTCCCTTTCCCTTCCATCCTCCCAAGGACCAGCTTCACCCCCCATCCCATCCCCCTTCAAGGCAGCAATTCTTATTCAAACTACCACACAACTCCATGCCAACTTCCACAACTGATGGATTAATTTGCCTTCACACAATACTGAATAAGCTCCCTGCCTCCTTAGAAACAGTTGTTTTCTTGATGTTGATGCTATTCTGTTGGCGGGAGACAGGATCTCAATGAATTTTGATTTGCATTTCCTTAACGCCTATTTACATTTCCATGTTGTCTCTACATTTAACCTTTATCCCATTATAAGTCACTTTATTGTGATTGTTGTGTGATATTTTGTTTGCGTTCTGACAAATAAAGCTTGCTTGGAATCAGAGGGTGGGGCTAGCCACTAGTTAACCATAGAGGTTTGGAGGACTGTAGACAGAGAGACAGGAAGTGATAAGGTGGGTGAAGAGAATTTAGTCAGAGAATTGAGAGAGGTAAGAAGTCTCTTGTGGCTGCTGCTCTGCTCTGATCTTTCAGATTTTACCCCAATATCTGACTCTGGGTTTTTATTGATTAAGATTAATTAGATCCATGCTTCATATGATATGACCCAGGCATGGTGACGCATGCCTTTAATCCCAGCACTCCGAAGGTAGAGGCAGGTGGATCTCTGTGAGTCTGAGGCCAGCCTGGTCTACAGAGTGAGTTCTAGGACAGTCAGGGTTACACAGAGAAGCACTAAAGACCAAAATCAAGCAAACAAAAGGTAGATCTCACAGTTTTTCTTAACTGATCAGCATTTGTTTTACTATTTTATTGAGTAGTTCAACTTTTCTCAAATTTTAAGAGTCATTCTTATCAGATACTAGATTCTTGTGAACAGGGGTAGGGGTGAAAATGGGGGGCTGGGGGGTGTGCTCTCAGACACTCCAGTTTGTTTCATTGTTTAGTTTATTTTGTAGCTGTTTCATCTTATCTTATTGACTATGCTAATGCATCTTATTGATTATGCTGATTCATATTATTGATTGTGCTGATTAGTTGTACTATATTGTAATGGCAAAAAAAAGTCTTTCATTTTTCTATGTTTTCCTAACTTTTCTCACCAATTTATCTGAACTATCCCCCCCCCCCCCCAGTTTTGCTAACTGCTAGTAAAGGGGATGTCTAGAGAGCCTACTTCCTCTCTGGCACTGTTCCTAGTCATTTATCCATGTCAATTCATATAATGCTAGCAGTAATGTCATAAGGTAGATACCTTTATGGTCCATACTTTACATGAGATGAAATCGAGGCATAAAGATCAACTTGTCCAAGGTCACCTAGTTAGCAGGTGGCTCAGTTAACAATAATATGTAATGCACATAGTAAGCCCAGAGAGTATGATCAAGAATTCACACTCAGGCCAATATTATCTTGATTTTCTTTTGCTTTAAATTGGAGCTAGTACAGTGTAATAAGTCTTTGAGGTTCTACAATGACTAAAATGCTACTCAAATCAGCTTCATACTCACATCCTATAGCAACGTACTTGACCTTCCCAAGTTTTTCATCACTATAATGAAATACCCAAACAAGCTACTTTGTAAAGAAAAGGAATCTATTTGAGCTCTTGTTCTAGAGGTTCAAGGCTAGGTTACTGCATCTCATATTGGCATTACTGAGAAAGTCCTCAAGATTCTTCAAGGCATCATGTGACACGAAATAGTGAATGCTCATGTGCAGTGTGCATGTACATTCATGTGCAGGTGTGTGTACATATGTGTATGTTGGTTTTTTTCCCTCTATGTGTGCATGCGCATGCACATACACACATTGATATATATGTATATGTACCAATAGATATTCAGTCATGGAGTCCCATCCATGTGACCTATCCCATTCACCTCCCAAATATCTGATCTTTAAATACCATAGGCTAAGTTTCCACCCTCTTAATAACCTCTCAATGGTGTTAACTTGCAATACATGAATCTGTGGACGTGGAAAACACACTCAAAGCACATCAAACCAAATTAATAATAAAGAATGGAAGTATCTTTATAGAACCAAGTAGTGGTAATGGTGTTGACTCCCATTAAAGAAAGTAGGGTAGGGCAACAGGGAAGCCAGACTTGTACTCCTTGTTTGCTGCTGACTAGCTCCTCCATCCCAAGCATCTTCCCAGCTGCTCTGCAGCACTGGATACAAGTCCATAGCTCAAAGTCCCTTTTCCTAGGTTCCCTCCAAGGAGTGACCAAGCCTGGTGACATTCTATATATCAGACTACAGATTATCCACAGTATTGTGTGAGTTTTAATTTCTCCTGGCCAAGACATTAGCTCTACCATGATTGGAGTTGTCACAGTCAACAGCAAATGGGAATTACAAAGTTATGCTATTCGGCAGCCTAGACAGGGGAGACTATGAGAAGAGGTTGTATATGATGAAAGACCACAGAGACAAAAAAGGAAGGGAGGGAGGGAGAGAGAGAGGGAGAGAGAGAGGGAGGCAGGAAGGGAGGGAGTAAAAGAGAAACAAAAACCAATATATAGTAGCTCAAGAATATCAGGAAGAAGAGGATGATAACAAGAGACTCTGAGAGGAGGAAGCCCATTCTACAGAGGGCCCATGGAGGTGTGTCTCTCTCGTATGAAGGTTAATCTGGCTGCTAACTTGATCATACAGGGACCAGCCAAGAGGTATGCTGCTTTTGTTAATGTTACTATAGCTGTGATGAAACAGCTTGAGGAAGGAAGGCTTTATTTGACTTACACTTCCATATCTTTGCTCATCACTGAAGGGAGTCAGAACCCAGACTCAAACAGGGCAGGAGCCTGGAGGCAGGAGCTCACGCAAAGGCCATGGAGGGGTGCTGTTTCTGGGATTGCTCCCCCTAGCTTGCTTAACCTGTTTTCTTATAGAACTCAGGGGTAGCCCCACCCACTGCACTGGACCCTCCCCCATCAATTACTACTAATAAAATGCACTACAGGCGTGCCTGCGGCCGGCTCTTATGGAGGCATTTTCTCACTTGAGGCTCCCTCCTCTCAGATGACTCTAGCTTGTGTCAAGTTGACATAAAACTAACCAGCACACAGGCCGGCTCTAAACTGGTCTGTAAAAGTAATCCCTAGAAGGACTAACTGAAGAGGAGAGACCCTCTCTGAAACTGGGCAGCACCTTCCAGCTACAGCCCAGATGTGAAGAGGTCTGGGGAGATAGCAAGGCTGTGATAGCATGTTTACCTTCTGTCTCTGATGGTGAGTGCATAAACCTTGTTGACCCGCTACTGCACCACACCTCACTGCCTTCTAAACACAACTTCCTCCTAACATCGCCTGAAGAACCTCAGTTCTCTAGGAATCACCCAAGACTTCAGCAGTGCTGGAACTGCTGCATCGTCCAACCTCACAAATTGGGCAGATACTGAGTTCTCAGCCTTCCCGGCATGCAAGTAGCCATTGTTGGACAACCCTACCTGAGCCACGTAAATCAATGTAATAAACCCCTTTTGATTCTGTTTCTCTTTAAAAAAAAAAAAAAAAAGGAAGGAAGGAAGGAAGAAAGAAAGGAAGGAAGGAAGGAAGGAAATAAAAACAAACCCTGACACCCAGTCTCGTGCACAGCGTAGCTGAACATTCTAGAATTGGGCCTATCTTTTAGAGGCAGAAAAATGTGGGAGATATGGAGGTCTTTCTGGTCACAGGTATGCACCATGGGAGCCAGGAATGTTAGACACAAAGGGAGGGATGTATAATCTGTTTTCTGCCAAGTTGGCTGGGAATGAACATGGTCAATAGCCTGGTGACTTTGTGCTATCTGAGACCACACCAGATCCTCCCCCTGCTTATCACGAGCTTGTCAATCTATAGAATATAGGACAATACAAAGAGTTTTGAAGTAGTCATGTCTTAAGTTTTATTGTGAGCATGGGATTGAGTTAGTACCAGGAAATTTTTCAGATTATGTTGTGCTTAAATATGCATAAACTAAACTACTTGGGGCCAGACTCTGGAAGTTTGACCCCCACACTGGCTACTTAGTCATATTGAACTGAATTACCTTCTCAGCTTGTACAGATTGTAATTCCACTGGTCATGGTGGTCGCAGAGACCCTCACAGGCAAAGACTGTGAAGAGTGTCCCTCTCCTTAACTTTCACCCTTTTTATCTGAAATTTACTGGAAAACACAATTGGAAGGCTAGATAATGACATACACGAATGCATATGAAGCATTGTAAAGGTAGATGACATTTAAATTTTTCCTCAAATCATCAGGCTTGCAAATGTCAACGTAATCTATTGAACACCATGTCTCCACAAACTCCCACTCATTATTCACTGTGATGCTGATCTTGAGTTCCAAAGCAGGGGAAGAAAAGGGCAAGCTCTTAATCACCGTTTCTATAGGATGTATCTTTTTTTTTTTTTGTAAATTCCACAATTTTTTTGTTTTTGTTTTATGGGTGTGTGAGTTGAATAGTTTCAATTTTTTTATTTTAAAAATAACAACTACTGTGGGGCGGTGGTGGCGCACGGCTTTAATCCCAGCACTAGGGAGGCAGAGGCAGGCGGATCTCTGTGAGTTCGAGGCCGGGCTGGACCAACAGCCTCCAAAACAATACAGAGAAACCCTGTCTCATAAAAAAAAAAAGTAATGACTACTAAGCCAGGCATTGGTGGCAAATGCCTTTAATCCCAGCACTCGGGAGGCAGAGGTAGACTGATCTCTGTGAGTTCGAGGCCAGCCTGGTCTACAGAGCGAGTTCCAGGACAGCCTCCAAAGATACAGAGAAACGCTATCTCCAAAAACCAAAAAAAAAAAAAAAAAAAAAAAAAAAAAGTAACAGCTACTATATTAGTTGGGACTCTCTAGAGAAACAGACTAATAGCGTGAATATATATACATAAAATGTATTAAATCAGCTTATATCTAAATAATAACATCTCATAACTGAAAAATTTAGGAGGCTGAAGTATGAGGATTGCCGAGAATTCAGGCTAACTTGAGTTACAAAGAAAGATCTATATCATTAAAGAAAAGGAGAAGGGGGAGGGAGGGAGGAAGGGAGGGGAGAGGGAGGGAGGGAGGGAGGGAAGAGTGGGGAGAGAACTCACTGGGTAAAGCACTTGTTGTGAAATGTGGAAACCTGAGTTCAAGTCTGCAGAACACATGTAAATGCTGGGTGTGGTAGCACACATCTGTAATCCCATAGCTCTTATGATTAGATGGGAAATGGAGACAGGAGACTCCCTGGAAACTTATGGATCAGTGTTCACAGTGACAAACAGTGAAAAACCTTACCTTAAATGAAATAGAAGGACTGACACCCAAGTTTGTTCTCTGCTACATTTCATAACTTGTAACATTTTCAAACATGAATGTATACACGCATGTATGTTCACACATTATACATACACACATATCATACACACACACACAATTTATTAAATCACTTATTTTTTGGATTTTTTTCTGAATTAAATAGTTTATTTAAAAAAAGAAAAGGGTGGTTATTTTCGCAGTAACATAGTTGTAGGATAAAGAGGCAGCACTGTCTCCTTTCATTAACCACGTTTGCTTTTTCTTTTGCACACAGATAGCTAATGATACAAAAACAAGTCAGAAGACTTTCTCCAAATACTAGTAAATACTAAGTTTTACAGGCCACATATGGTCACAGTCATGAATGTCTTTTTAAAATTAAAAAAAAAATTAGTTTGTCCTATACAAAAAAAAAAAAAAGTACTGGGCTAAACTTGGCTTATGAGTGGTAGTCTTCTAACCCTGGTATAAAATATCTACTGTATTTTGGTAGAGAAATTGTTCTCTTGAGGCTTTTGCCAGCTGTTGCCCAAAGTCAAGTAAAGAAGGACTTTATTTACAGCTGGGTGTGGCTGTGACAGAAGGACTGGAGAGTCTCTGCTCATCCTTGACTCTCCCAGTTTGTCTGCTCTCTCATTTCACAAGTTTGTTAACCAGCAACTCTACATCTTGTGTTAGCAAAATTTCAGGTGTTTCTCTAAAAGAGTAATTCCTTCGGTTTCTCCAAACCAGGAATTATTAGGTCTTTTTTTTTTTTTTTTTTTTTTTTTTTTGGTTTTTACGAGACAGGGTTTCTCTGTATTGTTTTGGAGGTTGTCGGTCCAGCCTGGCCTCGAACTCACAGAGGTCTGCCTGCCTCTGCCTCCCGGGTGCTGGGATTAAAGGCGTGTGCCACCACCGCCACTGCCCGGCGAATTATTAGGTCTTAATACTCATGTTGCAGGTGTGTCCAACATGAGTATAGCTGTAAATTCAGCCTAACACAAAATCATAAACTTACTTTAAGAACATGATTTTTTTTGCAAATTTTAAAAAAAAGTTATGTCACAATATCAAAAGGTTGGACATACCTGCAGAATAAATCAAGATTAAAGAGGGGAATCAAAGGAACTCATGAGTTATTTAGCTAACAATGGTAACCTTATATCCCAAATTGACACATACTTTTTTTTTTTTTTTTTTTTTTTTTGGTTTTTCGAGACAGGGTTTCTCTGTGTTGTTTTGGAGGCTGTCCTGGACACATACTTCTTAAGTCATAAACTACATGAAAAGTATGTAGTTCTCTACTTTAAAAGATACTTGATTCTCCCATAGGTTAAGTTTTTCTTCAGTACTGGGTATCAATCCCAGGGCCTTGTGTGCTAAGCAGGCACTCAACACAGCTACAGTTTGAGCACAGCTCTATCTCACCCCAAATACCATCTTCCACTTTCCTAATCCAATGTCCTATAAAATCTGGATCTAGGCTCTTCATTAGCTATTTCAGCCATAAAATATTGCTACTACAAGCCATAATCCTAAAGCTGAGAAACCGAGTTCAAGGCCAGCCTAGACTGCAAAAGGAGACCCTGTTTCAAAACAAAAACCACTACATTTTGAGGCAAATATTGCCGCAGGAGCAATTTGCACTCCTCCTTTTTTTTTTTTAAATCTCAGAAAGAATGATCATGTTTCCTTCAAGATGTTAGCTTTCTGAATCTGGCTAATTATACAAAGTGAGGGAAGACCTTTTTTAAAAAGTCAGAAGAGCACAGGATTTCAGTACTAAAATAGAAAGGTTACCCTAATTCCAGATCTTTGGTAAAGATACTAACTAGAATTGATTACCCACACCACCAACCTGGCACATTTTGTAGTTTCAAGTGATTGATTCTTTCTGCACATGTAAACGGAGGGAGAAAGCCTTAGGAAATTTTGGGAAATGCATTAGACTTAGTTCTCTTGAATACAGACGCACAATCAATTCACGGGTGGAAGGAACAGAGTGGCCGAGGTTATCGCTTGCGTTCCCTTCTCTGTGTCCGTTTCTGTTCCTTCTCCTTGCGCTCCTGCTTGGCTAGTTTGTCCTTCTCCCTCTGAAGTCTGGCCTGTTCCTTCTTCCTTTGGGACTCATCCCGAAGAGAGTCTCGCTCCAATTTCTGAGCATTTAGAACATCTTCCACGTTGGTGTTTCGGAACAGAGATTTATCAGAACCGATGTTTGTTGTGGAGCAGGCACCCGGATCATCTTTCTCATCCGCTTCGTCTTCTTCGTCTGTCACGTCGGCATACTGGGCCAGCAGGGCTGCTTTCCTCTGCCTCTCCTCTTCAGACACCATCCTGGGCTTCACCACGATCTGTGCCTGCTTCTCAATCAAGGTGGCGATGGCCTGGACATCATCTCCTTTTTCTGCTTTGGGGGTGACAGTCTGCGTTTCTGACCATCGTTCCACAATTTCCTTACAGTGGTCAAGGAGGGAATCTTCTTCCAGGAAAGCAGAGAGGATACTCTGCAGGGCGTCCAGCTTCTCTCCCTCCTCCTCCTCCTGGAGGACACCAAGAATGTAAGAGCCGTACACAGCTCGGTCCACTCCCAGAGCTTCCAACCGTCCGTCCAGCCAGGATCCAAAACTCCCGCCATCACCTTCACCGAGGACTGCCGCGGCCACTTCACTGGGCACCGCCATGCTGGAGACAGGGTCCTGCCAGCGGATTTATTATATATACAGCGTTCTGCCGGAATGTGTCCCTGCATGCCAGAAGAGGGCACCAGATCTCATTACAAATAGTTGTGAACCACCAGTGGTTGCTGGGAATTGAACTCAGGACCCCTTGAAGAGCAGCCAGTGCTCTTAACCTCCGAGACATCTCTCCATCCCAAATCACTTATTTTCTAAACACTGTACTTACTCCAACATCTTGGGGGATTACTTTCATTTTGTAGAGGAAACCAAGGAATACGGAGATAAACATAGCAGACAACAAATGACTGAAAAGTAATGGATGTAGAATTTGAACCCAAGTCTATTAGATTCCAAAGCCCAGGTTCTTAGCCACTTTCCAGTGCTTCTTAATCAGTGTCTGTGATTAATCATTTGCCTTTGAACTAACCATAGTAAAATGTACTTTTTACCTTAAAATTCCAGAAATTATCTTTACTCATCACACCCACATTATGGCAAGTTATAGATCTCTGTGAATAGGTGGTGCTCAATGTTGCTAAGAAAGTGCTATGCCCAAATTAGGTTCTTAATAAATGCTTGTGAATGGATGGATAGATGGATGGATGGATGGATAGACAGAGATGGTCAGATGGATGGACAAATGGATAGATGACTAAGTCAATATATCCACGTATGAATTAATAAATCTAACTATAATCTACATTATTTTAAATTAATCTCCTTAAATAGAGGAACCATCCAATTAACCACTGACGCCATGCCCAGCAGCAGATCCTTGGCACTCACCATGTGGTCATGTAATGTATAGGAAGAATAAGGAAATAAGTAATGGTACTGAAAGCAAAATTATTCTGATGTGTAACATGATAAATAAAAGACCCAGAGACAGCCTGGTCTACAGAGAGAGTTCCAGGACAGCCTCCAAAACAATACAGAGAAACCTTGTCTTGAAAAACCAAAAAAAAAAAAAAAAGACCCAGAGACAGATATTGGAGTTCAGACTTCAAGCTGAAGATTAGAGAAGCAAAGCAGTCAGTCACTAGCTCTTACCTCTATGTCAGCTCAGACCAAAGGGGCTATCCTCAGACTGCTCCCGACTTCACTGCTCCTCGGATTCAGACTGCTATTCTCTCCTCAATGTGGCTAGAGACTAACTCTCAGGCTGAATGCCTCTACCATTTATACTTCCCAAATTCTGGGATTAAAGGCGTGAGCTCTGATTCACTCTCGGGTAGCTCAGAGAGTGATCTTGAACTCAGAGATCCATCTGCCTTTCTCCTGAGTTCTGGGATTAAAGGTGTGTGTCATTACCGCCTGATCGCAATAGCGTGAGACTGACTGTGCTTTCTGAATCCTCAGGCAAGCTTTAATAAGTCATAAATAATATATCAACACTTTGATGATATAATTTGTTTGTTCTTTTTTATTTTCTTTCTTTTTTTTTAGATAGGTTCTTACTAAGTATTCCTGCTAGCCTGAAACTTACTATGTTGACCAGGCTAGCCTCCAATTCAAAAAGATATGCCTGCCTCTGACTCCTGAGTACTGGTATTAAAGGTTAATAGGATTTGAAATAAAATTCATTTCAATATCTTTTTGTGGTGAACCAGCCTACCTCCATCTGAGGCTTATAAACCATCTTATAGTAAACACAAACTAGGCTCGGCCCTCTTTATAATTAAACCTATGTTTCTTAAGGATTGCTGTATGCCCAACTATAATCTTAACTACAAATGGTTCTGTACTATCCGTTCCAGGAAACCATGTCTTTGTTTCAAAAAGTTGTTATTACTACCTATTGTTATGACTTCCTTATTGTGTTGTTATGGCAACCTTGTTATGCCCACCTTGAAACCATGTATTTGTTTCAGGAGGTCTTTTTTTTTTTTTTTTTTGGTTTTTTTTTTTTTTTTTTTGAGACAGGGTTTCTCTGTGGCTTTGGAGCCTGTCCTGGAACTCACTTGGTAGACCAGACTTGGTCTGGAACTCACAGAGATCCACCTGCCTCTGCCTCCCAAGTGCTGGGATTAAAGGCGTGTGCCACCACCGCCCGGCTCAGGAGGTCTTTATAACTAACTTATGCTTATGTTCTGCTCCTATAACCTTGCCTATTTTGCCCACCAAATCCCCCATTTGGAAACTCCCTACCCTGAGCTATGAAAACCTTGTCCTTCTTATGTCCAATGCTGACTTACCAACCCCCACCTTGGGGGGAAACAGCCCATGTACATTAATTTTAAAAAGATTGCTTTAATTAATATTTAGCCATATGATTTGGGCTGGGTTCTTTCACTTGAATCCAGAGCTCATAAATGTATATAATCTAGCTAGCCAGCTTGCTCCACCTCCCACATGCTGGGATTATAGTTGGTTCCCGTGGGCTTTCTGACCTGTGATCTTTTCACTAGTTTCTGCTAGTTCTGCTAGTTCCCAACTCTGGTCATTGCCCTTGCATGACAAGGGTTTCCCACAAAGCTGTATCCCCAGGCCCCAGTATCTTTCCATTTCATTCTACCCTCTTTATTTATTTATTTATTTTGGTTTTTCAAGACAGGGTTTCTCTGTATTGTTTTGGAGGCTGTCTGGAACTCACTCTGTAGACCAGGCTGGCCTCGTCTGCCTCTGCCCCTCTGCCCCTCTGCCCCTCTGCCCCTCTGCCCCTCTGCCCCTCTGCCCCTCTGCCCCTCTGCCCCTCTGCCCCTCTGCCCCTCTGCCCCTCTGCCCCTCTGCCCCTCTGCCTCCCGAGTGCTGGGATTAAAGGTCTGCACCACCAATGCCCGGCAAGGAGAGGTTTTTTTTTTTTTTTTTTAAAGAGAGTAGAGGCTGGGCGGTGGTGGTGCATGCCTTTAATCCCAGCACTAGGGAGGCAGAAGCAAGCAGATCTCTGTGAGTTTGAGGCCAGTCTGGTCTACAGAGCGAGCCTGCAAAGCAATACAGAGAAACCCTGTCTTGAAGAAAAAAAAAAAAAACCTCTCCTCTTGGGCTCACACTGTATCAAAGACACCCACCCCACCCATCTGAAATAATAGTGTGCTGGTCACTCCTTTGCTTCCTGCTCACTGATGGAAGAGCCTGGGTTATGCCTCTCGATTCCTCAGGTCTACAACCATTATCCTCAAAGATTTTATAGTAACCTTGGGTCACAGTCCTCCTGCTTCCTGATAGTACTCTCCATTCTTCCACGGGGGCTCAGGGCCATAGTGAAAACCTAGCTTTCCACCCCCTGTGAATTTATCATTTCACAAAGGGCACATTTAAATATCCCATTCTCAACCACAGCTCCCTCCTTCCACTGTTCCTGCCTGGTTCCCGTGGGCTTTCTGACCTGTGATCTTTTCACTCCTTTGATTTTCCTCATGTTCATTTATTTGTCCTCCCCTTTCATCCCGGCTTAGATGCCCAAGCCCATCATTAAAATCATCCTACTACGAAGGATGCTGGGCCTAATTGCCTTTCGCTTCCACAGCATCTGCCTACCCAACGTCAGTCCTGAATGAACACCACCATTCACCTCCCTTGTGTAAGGGCCTGCCCACCTGAGTGTTGGCAGAGAAACTGCAAAACCAATTCAGATTGGTAACATAATGCCATCTTAATTACAGCGTTCCGTGGGTGAGCTACACCGCCTGGAAATCTTAACTTTTGTTCTCTCGAAAGCCTGAGATCCCTTTGTCTGCAATTGGCATTTCTCTGACTCACCCTTAGAAGATGATTTGCTGCAGACACTGTAGGACTGACCTTGTTTGTAGAATCCTAACTATATTTAACTGTCATACAATCTCATTTAGTCTGAGCTCAACCGTTTGTAACCTGAGTTAAACAAACCCCAGAGGAGTACAGGGGCATTCAAGGGAATACAGGCACACATACTCAATTACATTGTGCAAAGCTTTATAAATTCTTAATTGATCCATCTGAAAATGTTCCCATAAACTGTTCTCACCACCCCCCTTCTCAGTTCTGTTTTATTGTTCTTATTGTTGTCATTGATTTTTTTTTTGAGCTAGGGTCCCGACTGGCCTGCAACTCACTGTGTAGACCAGGCTAGCCTCCAGCTTAGAGAGATTCTTGCAGCTGCCTCTGCTTTTGCTTCCCAGAGTTCTGGCATTAAAGGCATGCTCCACTGCACCCAGCCCATTTTGTTGCTGTTTTTACTTTAAAGAAAAAGTGCATACATTTGATTCCTCTGACATTTTACTGTGACATGCTATCCAATGGTGTAAAGTCGTGGAAAAAAAATAGTAATTCAAGAGATACTTTAAAACTTGTGTGTGTGTGTGTTTCTTCTTCCTTTCCTTTTTTTTTTTTTAATTGAGACCTACTGTTTCTCCATAATCCAAGCCGCCCTGTACTTCATATGTAACCCCTTGGATTGTGTCGATCCTCCTGCCTCTCAAGCTCTGGGACTACAAGAATGACTCAACACGTGCATCTTCCAGGGCTGTTTCTAAATATTAATGTCACTGAAGCTTTCTTTAACCAATGCTCTGCAAGCCCATGGCAAGGATTCGTGTCTGTTCTGTAAGGGAATATCTAGCCTAAATGAAGGTGTTTTGAGTCTGCATATACTGTAAGATATGGCACAGACAGTGCAGGCAATTTTATTGCTGGCTCATGAGCATGAGAACCAACGTTATGAGAGATCCATAAAACAAAAAACGCCTCTAACCTGTAAGCCCCTGGCCCAGATATTCCTGAGATGCTGGAGGCTGTTGTTTATGGACGATAACAAGCCACGTTTTCACTCCGTAAGCAAGTTCAGTTGACCCAACTATGCCGGATGTGCTTGGTCATATGTGGGTGGCAGGAAGTACAACAGAATGTGTGCTTACCCCTGATTGGATGAAGGTGAGAAGTACGCAGCCTTGTGGGTTTCCCATGTAGCTCATGGCCATTTTCTGGGAACCTTGGAATAAGCCTGGCCAGAGCTCATCATCCTGGCCAGTATTTAATTAAAGCTTGCTTCAAATCTGGCTCAAAATGTGGTCTTATTCTTGCCCAGTGGGATTAACACAAGGAAAGTTGATGCAGAGTAAGGGTACCTCCTCCAGCTTTGGCAGGTTCCAAGACAGAGAGAGAGAGAGACAGACAGACAGACAGACAGACAGACAGACACAGAGAGACAGAGACAGTCAGACAGAGAGAGACAGAGACACACACACAGAGAGACAGAGACAGAGAGAGACACATACAGAGAGAGCGAGAGAGAGTGAGAGAGACAGAGAGAAACAGACACAGAGAGAGAGACAGAGACACAGAGAGAGAGACAGAGAGACAGAGAGAGAGACAGACACACATACATACACACACAGAGAGAGAGAGAGAGAGAGAGAGAGAGAGAGAGAGAGAGAGAGATGCAGCAAGGTGAGTTTCTGAATTGTTTCCATTCACAATGAGGATTTTGTGAGACTGCCAAATGCTGACTTACCCTTTACCAGTGTCCACCTTGGTATGTCAGTCACATATTTTGCTGAATTCAAGGAAAAGGAGCTGTAGCTGTGTCTTAATCTCTGTTCCTGGTGCTGTGATGAAGTGCCCTGATAAAAGCAACTGAAGGGAGGAAGAATTTATTCTTGTCCAAAGTTCAAGA
Source organism: Mesocricetus auratus (assembly GCF_017639785.1). NCBI lineage: Eukaryota > Metazoa > Chordata > Mammalia > Rodentia > Cricetidae > Mesocricetus > Mesocricetus auratus. The sequence continues at coordinate 43,904,126 of NW_024429186.1, read as the reverse complement.
GCATGGTCTGCCATGCCAGAGAAGTCAGGGTAACCATCTTAAAGAGAGAGTAAGAGATACTACTCTGGGGCCACTTTGAGTGGCCATGGCCTGGGAACATGTGTTTAGGTCATCCCAAATTCTATGTTCCAACTCTGGAGCAGTTTCATGAAGTATTTATAGTTTTACAGAACAGAGAAGTTCAGAAGTCAAGGTAAGTTTAAATACCTTGGTGAGAGCATGATAGAGGCAGGCACAGCTAGATGGGGGAAGCTTTTCTACAGGCCCGAGATGCTATCTGATGAGTCTCAGTTTTGGAGTTGGTTGAAGCCAGTGAATCTCTTAGGTCAATGGATTCCAAAGAAGTTTCTAACTATCAGTCATGGGATGTCAGTTCAGACACAGAAGTGGGAAAGGAATGGGTGTTCCGGAGGGCTAGAACTAGCCCAAGACGAGGTTAGTAGCCTTTAGACCTGCAACAGTTCAGTGTCTCCACAACACTAAAATTCTACTCAAGCAGTCTGAAGACACCACTTCCTTTCAAAGGTTTCTGTCCACATCTGTGGGAGCTTGAAGCAGCTGGTCACATGGTCTTCATGCTCAGGAAGCATGCCTGCTGCTGCTCACCCCTTTCTCCATTATACAGTAATACAGTCCAGGACGCCAGCCAGGGAATGGTGCCACCCACAGTGGGCAGGACTTCCCACCTCAGTTAATATGACAATGAGTGCCCAGAGACCAACTCCTAGGCGATCTTCAGGTGACAATAAAACTAACCTGCACAAAAGCTTTTTGTTGACTTCCAACCAGTAATCAAGGGAGTTTAAAATAAAAGGAGCATGGCTCCAGATCGATGTTTTCAACATTTGTTCTGACTGACAATAAAAGGTTTTCATCAGCATTTATCAAAAGATTACTAGTTTACATATTCATATGCATTTTTCCTTAACCTCAGGGGACACTGGCCCAATGTTGTCTGGTGAACAGCAATCAGGAATGATCCCCTGGTCAGCCTGAATTCACAGAGGTTCATTATTCTTTCTCTTTTTAATATTCTCTAAGTTTTCACAGAGCATATGTAATATCAGTATGAAGTTTTATGTACAGATTAAAACAATCAGTTCGCTAAATGTGACCTAGAATGTAGAGCTGGCTTCATGTTCTCAGATGACAATTTGTTTACGATTGTCACAATCATGTTGAATTCATAACTGTACTCTGTGTTTTAAGTAGACATGAGACACATGCTTATAGCCCCAGAATTTAGAAGGTAGAAGCAGGAAAATTACATGTGTTGAGAGCAGTCTTGGCTACCGAGTGAGTTTTGGGGCAACCTAGGCTATATAGGACTACTAAGAAGTAGATATTTGAGAGTTGAAAAACAACAATACCATCTCACAGTTAAACAGTAGAAAAGCTCACCTTCCTAATACTCTTTGAGAGGAAATGAAAATTTGGTACTTGAACTAATTATGGACATTTTGTTCATAACCAAAATGAAAACTCTAAAATGAATAATTTTCAGTTTACAGAAAATTTAATAGGCTTATTCCAATTTTACACCTTTAATCCCAGAACTGGAGAGGCAGAGGAAGGAAGATCTCTGTGAGTTTGAGGCCAGCCTGGTCTACAGAGTGAGTTCCAGGACAGGCTCCAAGCGATAGGAAAAATCCAGTCTTGAAAAACCTGAATGAAAGAGTGATTAGTAAAATAATTAGCCAGGCAGTGGTGGTGCACACCTTTAATCCCAGCACTCGGGAGGCAGAGGCAGGGGATCTCTGTGAGTTGGAGACCAAATCTGGTCTACTGAGCGAGTTCCAGGACAGGCACCAAAACAATACAGAGAAACCCTGTCTCAAAAAAAAAAAACCAAAAACAAAAAACAACAACAATAAATAAATAAATAAAATAATTAATAACTGACACTTATCAAAAGACATTTTAGAAGGCTTTCTTAAAATTCTCAGATATTGAGCAAATTAGTCACTAATGTTTGTTGGTTAATTTCTTTACAAAGCAAATGGATTATAATCATTTTTAAAATTTAAATTTTTTTGTGTGTATTGGAGGCCAGAAGAGGGCATCTGGTCCTCTGGGACTGGAGTTACAGCCAGGATGTAGGTGAAGGGAATCACACGTGGGTTCTCTGGAAGAGCGTCCAGTGCTCTTAACTGCTGAACCATCTCTCCAGCTCCTTCATAAATAATTTCCTCATTACATATATTATTTTAATCTGTATTATTCTGCCCATTGCAATGCTAACTCAACCCAAGTAGAGGTATTTTAACATTTTAAGTCTCACTTATTCAATTTTTAACCCTGAAATGTAATGCATGAGCATGATGTTAATTCAGGGACAAGTGTTAGAACAACCTGTAAAAAAATCCCAGGCCACATTAGGACAAAATTCTTTGCCAGAACTAGGGTAAGAATGTGAATGTAAAAATGAAAAGAAATATTCATATATTCACAGTCTGTTCATTATTGTGGCTAATTGTGGTTATGAAATTACCATAGTACTTGTGTTTTGTGGATATACGTAAAGGAATTATTCCTTATTTGATGGTAATTTACATTATGTCAAATAGTATTCTTCTAGTTTTGGATTATTTTGTTTTGGATTTTTGAGGCAGAGTCTCACTGGGTAGGACAAGTTTCAAACTCGTGGTTCTCAACTTTCCTAATGCTTTGAACCTTTAATGCAGTTCTCCATGTTGTGGTGACCACCCCCACCATAAAATTATTCATTGCTACTTCATAACTAATTTTGCTACCCTTATGAATCATAATGTAAGTTTCTGATACGCAGGGTATCTGACACATGACCCCCATGCAACTGCCACACACAGGTTGAGAACTGCTGCTCTGCGTCCTCTCACTTCAGCCTTCTCAGTGCTGGGATTGTAAGCATGTGCTGCCACCCTGTGTGGGGATATACATGGTATAGGGGGTTATACCTAGGGCATCACAAAAGCTAGTGAGACACCCATTCATCTCTGAATTGTATCTCCAGCCCGCACTAAGCTGCCCAGGCTGGTGCTGAACTCACATTGTAGCACGATCAGGCCTTGAGCTTTGAGATGCTATCGTCTCAGTCTCCCAAGAAGCTAGAATTGCGAGATGCCACTTACATTTAAAACTTTCTGAGACAGGGTGTCTTAGTTAGGGTTTTAAAGACACCATGGCCATGGCAACTCTTAAGAAGCAAACATTTAGTTGAAGGGGCTCGGTTCTATCTTCAAAGATTCAGTCCATTATCATCAGGGTCAGGAGCACAGCTGCATGCTGAGAGCCCCACATTCGCAGGCAACAGGAAGTCGACTGTTATACTGAGCAAAAGAGATCATAAAGCCCGCCCTCACAGTGACACACTTCCGCCAATAAGGCCACACCTTCTAATAGTGCCACTCCCTTTGGAGGCCATTTTCTTTCAAATCACCACACAGGGTCTTTTTTTTTTTTTTTTTTTTTTTTTTTTGGTTTTTCGAGACAGGGTTTCTCTGTGGCTTTGGAGGCTGTCCTGGAACTCGCTCTGTAGACCAGGCTGGCCTCGAACTCACAGAGATCCGCCTGCCTCTGCCTCCCAAGTGCTGGGATTAAAGGCGTGCGCCACCAACGTCCGGCCCCACACAGGGTCTCACTATGTAGCCCTGCCTCTCCTGGAACTTTCTATGTAGACTCAGTTGGCCTCAGACTCAGAGATCCACCAGGCTTTGCCTCCCAAGTACATGGATTAAAGCTGTGTGCTACCAGGCTCAGCCACATTTAAATTGATGAAATGTGGAAAGGGTACTGAATTTTCCAAACCCCTTTTGTGAATACCCAAGTAATTTGTATTATTATTATTATTTTTAAACCAATTTCAGTATTTTATTCCCCTTTCCAGACCTATGGGTGTAGAAATACTGGAGGCCTAGGTGGTTCCTCTCTTTTTCTTTTGTTTGATTTCAATGCTGTCTAGAGAAGGAAGGAGACTCTTTGCCAAAACTGCTCCCCAGCTGGGTGTTAGACTGGAAGGATAGAAAGGCTGAAATCCTTGACCTTGCTCAGCTGCTGCAGCTTCAAATCTGCTCAGCTCTGGGCTTTCCACGGACACACACACACACACACACACACACACACACACACACACACACACACACGACACAAGCTTCTAGTTGCATAATCTGCTTGGGGTTGGGTTTTCTGCAGCCTGCAGCCACAGCATCTGAACTGATTCCCCTGTTAATTCAATCTCAGAGGATTCCTAACAATGCCCCGCCATCCCAGGAACCCTCCTGGATCTACACTTCTTTTCTGCCCTTGGTCTTTCCTCTTCTGAAAGCCATCACTGCGGTCACTTGTCACCCATCTGAAGGCCTTTGACATCTTTGGCCTCAGAGACTTCAGATGAACCTTTGGAAGTAGCATTCAAACAACTCGATACAAACGGACCAGATTTACAATGATTCAATTAAGGATTTTTTTCCCCTTTCTTCCAAATGGTCTCCTTAAGACTTAGAGATCCATGACAGAGAGGAAGTGGGAAGATTATCAGAGCCAGAGGTGGTGGACAGTTGTAAGGAAACTGCATTTTCCAGATAAACAGGGTTGAAGCAGTCACATAAACCCGCGCAAGTTCAAGGCAGACAAAACCTCTGCACGCAGAAGAGGAGGTAGACACCAAGTCCCCTCCCTAGTCAAAAAGTATCTTGTAAACGACGGCTGCTGGGGGAGGGAAAGGCAGTTTTCTTCAATGGAGTGACAGGAAGCTCATCTACCACACTCCAGGACATGCTCAGGAGTGCAGCCAGCTTTCTTGTTCGGACTATCTTTGTATCTCCCGCTCCCAAATAACGACGTGGAGACTTTGTATTTTGAAAGCTTGACCATTAGCTTAGGCTTGACCCACTAGTAATTGTGAGAATTCCTGGTTCTGGGTTTCTCCTCCGATGCAATCAACCAAATCCAGCCGAATTAATAAAACCAGGTTTTATAAACAGAGCAGAGCAGAGCAAAGCAAAGCACTCCTGGGTGACTCCAAGGGGTAGGGTTTGGAGAGGGAAGATGGGGCCAGAGGCAGAGCTTACACTTAAACACTTACAACTAAAATCAACCTGCTTTTATTAATCTACGTTCTGCCATGTACCTCGGTTACCTCTATTCTGTACCTTATGTCTGATCTCTTCAGTGTCTCCCGGCATCTCCTCCTTTCTTCTTCCCAGAATTCCTCTGTCCCCAGAAATCCAGCCTATTCTCTCCTGCCTAGCTGTTGGCCATCCAGCTTTTCATTAAACCATTCACAATGACACATCTTCACATAGTATAAACAAATGTCCCAAAGCACAGGAACGTGTTAGGAAGCAAACCAGGCTCCATACTGTTGCTGTTTTTAAGGGAGAAAGAATATGTAGTTGTGTGGGTCAGAAGTCAGCGGAGATCCTGGGAGGAGTTGGGTAACGAGAGAGAGAGAGGGGATGGGAGAGAGAGAGAGAGAGAGAGAGAGAGAGAGAGAGAGAGAGAGAGAGAGAGAGATTCTAAAAGAATAAATGCAATTTAAAATTTTTATAATGGCATTAAAGCAATATGCCCTCAGTGGAAACCATACTTTGAATTGTGGATTCCACATCCCCTCTCCAGATAGGGTTTCCCTTCTAAACCCTGGCTGTCCTGTAACTCCTGAGTGCTGGGCTAAAGGCATGCACCACCACTGGGATTTTAATTGGGGGGTGTTTTTGTTTTTGTTTTCTTCTTTTCTTTTCTTTTTTTTTCTTTTTTTTTTTTTTTTTTTTTTTTTTTGGTTTTTCCAGACAGGGTTTCTCTGTGGTTTTGGAGGCTGTCCTGGAACTAACTCTTGTTGACCAGGGTGGTCTCGAACTCACAGAGATCCTCCTTCCTCTGCCTCTCAAGTGCTGGGATTAAAGGTGTGCACCACCACCTGGCTTGTTTTTTTTTTTGTTTTGTTTTTGTTTTGTTTTGTTTTGTTTTGTTTTTTTGGTTTTTCGAAACAGGGTTTCTCTGTGGCTTTGGAGGCTGTTCTGGAATTTGCTCTGTAGACCAGGCTGGCCTCGAACTCACAGAGATCCACCTGCCTCTGCCACCTGCGCCCAGTGGGGAAGGGGGATTTTTGTTTTGTTTTTTTGAGACAGAGTCTCTGTACCAAGGTTTGGCTGTCCTGGAACTCACTATGTAAACCAGGCTGGCCTTGAAATCTCAGATACCCTCCTGCCTCTGCCCACCAAGTGCTGGGATTAAAGGTATGGGCCACCAGGCCTGACCTTGATGGATCTTAATTTTAATTGACAACTTGATTCTGTCTTTGGATGTCTCACAAATATTTCACAATGAAGACGTAGGAAACCAAATCTTAGTCCTCATCCATTCGGGTGTGTTCCCCCTTCATTCTTCCTTCAAAGTCATTTCCATTTGAGCTGTTGGAAGAATTTTAGGTATGCCGGGCGGGCGGTGGTAGCACAGGCCTTTAATCCCAGCACTGGGGAGGAGAGGCAGGTGGATATCCGTGAATTCAAGGCTAGCTTGATCTACAAAGTGAGTTCCAGGACAGACTTGAAAGCTACACAGAAATACCCTGTCTCGGAAGAAAAAAAAGAATTCTAGGTATGTCATCTTTTAAACAGCCTGTACCTTCCTTCTCATCTGCCTCCTTCAGCCCTAGTTTCAATCCCAGATCAACTGTCATGCAGGCCTGTGGGTAATACTTCTGTACAGTCCCTGTGGATTGTCTATTTGTCCAAACCACCAAGAGCTTCTCTGCTGTCTTATTTTGGTGACTGGGACTAACTGTGTAACCCTGGCCAGCTTGGAAATCACTTTGTAGACTAGTTCCTCTGCCTCCTAATGCAGGAGCTAAAGGAGTATGCACCGGGCCTGGCATGTATGTTGGTTTGTTAATTTAATGTTATTCTATATGTTTTTTGCCTGCATGTATGTCTGCATATATGTGCCTGGGACCCATGAAGGTCAGAAAAGGACATCAGATCCCTTGGAACTGGAGGTACTTACAGTTGTGAGCCATTATGTGGGTGCTAGAGATCAAACCTGGGCCCTTTGTGAAAGTAGCCAGTGCTCTTAATTTCTGAGCCATCTTTCTAGTCCTGAGCCACTGAGCTGTCTTGATGGGGGAAGTCCTGTACATTTGTCAATAAAGTACTGTTGAGCCAATAGGAATCTAGATAGGTGGGACTAGGAGTCCAGGAGGATTCTGGGAAGGAGAAACACAAGAGTCGACATGTAACCACCATGGGGTAGGAAGCCCGGAACTATTCTCCGGTAAGAGAAATACTTAGATTAACAATTATGGGGTAATAACTTAAGTCAGAGCTAGCCAGTAAGAAACAAGCAAGGCCAACAGCTTCATAATTAATACTGTGTCTTGTGTGTTTATTTGGGACTGATGTGGCTCTAGAACCAGGCTGGTGGGAAGGCTCCACTCAAAGGAAAAAGCTTCTCATTACACTGTCTCATTAGGTAAACCACCCAGGAAGCAACCTGGTGATCTCAGTTTCATCCTCAGAAGTTACATAAGAGCACAAGGACAGAATGGACTCTGCAAAGATGTTCTCTGACCTCCACAGGTGTGCTGTGGCCCACATGCCCACTCACAATAATGCATTTACAACTTTAAAAAAGAGAAAAAATGCAGGGTCCTGCCATCCTAGCCTGAAACACATGCTCTCCAGACTCTTAAGTCCTGAGATGAAAGCAGTGTGCTATCTCTCCTGGCTCTATGGTACCTCATTCTCCTTCATCCATTATCTAATCCATTATCCACACAGACTCCAGGGAACAGCTGGAAAGATAAATTTGATCATGCCATCCTAGCATCCTCCAATGACTGTATTCAGATAAAAGTAAACCACCCTTAATATTGTCTACAAATCATTAATCTTCTCCCATACAAGTCCCCTCGGTTCACTGCGGCCCACTCACATTATCCCTCTACAGTTTCAGGGGTGGGCAGGCTCATTCAAGACATGTTCAGGATACAATATTCTTTGCCAGGCTGTGCCTCCTGGGCTAAATTTGAATGTGTTCTTATTTTCCCCTAGCAACCTAATTCAGTTGTGTTCAGTTATTATACATAATGTTTATCACTGGTCATATCCATTTTCTCATTTCTCTGTTATTTCAAACAGTGCTCCTGTAATATTTTTATATTTGCATCCAAGAGTTCCTCTAAATTAATGTTTTAAACTGCAGGCTACAACATGCTGATGAAGTGTGTGTGTGTGTGTGTGTGTGTGTGTGTACAGCTCAGCTGTCTGTGAGCATTTAAAGAAAAGAAGAAAGAGGGGCTGAGGATGTAGCTTAGTTGGGGGAGTAGACTCGGTCCCCAGCAATACATAAACTAGATGCCTATAATCCCAGCACTTGGAAAGTGACGGCAATAGTGTCAGGAGTTCAAGGTCATCTTTTGTTTCACAGAGAGTTTGAGGTTAACTTGGGCTACATATGATCCTGTCTCAAAATAAAATATATTAATAAACAAATAAAAATATAAAAGATAGAATTGAACTGTGCATAGCAAGCATAAGCTTTGTCTTACAAAACATTTATTTTAGGTGTGTTTGTGTATTTCTGTGTGTATGCCTAAGTGTGTGTGTGTGTGTGTGTGTGTGTGTGTGTGTGTGTGTGTGTGTGTGTGTGTTGGGTCACAAAGTATAATAAATCTATTTCCATAAATTAAAAAAATATAGGCCGGAGAGATGTCTTAGAAGTTAAGATCACTGGCTTCCTTTCCAGAGGACACAGGTTCAATTCCCAGCACCCACACAGCAGTTCATGACTGTCTGTGAGTCCAATTCTAGGAGGTCTGATGCCTGCTTCTGACCTTCATGGGTGCCAGGCGTAAAAGCAAACCATTTATATACATACAGGATAAGTTTTGAGGTTAGAAAGTCACAATTCCAGTATGTATTTAGAAATAGTATGTATTGTTTAGGGCCTGACGTCCAGTTTTACTTTTGAACACACAAGATTTCCAGTGGAAAAAAACATCTAAGTGTGTGTCTCACACTTTGTTCTTGGGCCACTTGTGTTAGTTTCCATAAACTCCTGTTCACATAAACAGTACCTTTTCTGAAAAGGGAGAGATACTCAGAGTTAAACATCTTACAAACATTTTATGGGAGTGAGTTGTCTACGCAGAAAGTCTTTGTTTGGGTACACAGACAGTGACGGAAACCAGGCGGTCTGCAGTTTCAGCATACGATCTCTTTCCATAACTTTCCACATCACCAATTTACATTATGGCTAGAAATAAATCTTCTGTGTTTATTTAAACACTGAACGTGCAGAACACATTCATTTTATTGTATAAAACTCTACTGGAAAAATCCTGGCTGTTTAGGGTAGTAATCCCCACTCCCTGGACAAAATGCCCTGGGCCTGGGCTGTTTTCTCTCCTGGGTTCCACTCCTTCACTGCTGTCCTTTAACCCACCTTTACTGACCAGAGTCATCACCTAGCCAATCCTAGCAAGCCACAGCAGGCAGCTGGCTCTGCCTAGAACCTGGAGGGAATTGAAAGGGAATCTACCCTGAAGCGTTTACCCTATCATTGACTCCCTATCACCCAAGGCTTGTTTGGTGTCAGCCTTGTAAAATTCAAATTATTTACTTTGGAAGAAGTAAGCTTTTTAGCCATTATCCATTTGTTGAAAGGTAGGATCAAGTCTTTGAATTTGAATGAGAAGGATAGAAATAATTTATATCTTAGGTCAGTACAAATGAAAGGCAAAGAAAATGTGTGTGTGTGTGTGTATGTGTGTGACACACACAAGTGTTCATGTACCACATCCATGTAGATGCCCATAGAGACAGAAGAGAACACAGTTCCCCTGGATCTGGAGTTATAGGCGATTCCAGGCCACCTGTAACAGGAATTAATAAGTGACCCAATCAGATATTAGGCTTCAAACTTCAAACTGAAGAACAGAAAAGCAAAGTAGTAGGCCACTACCTCAGGCTGAAAGAGCAGATCCTACTGTCTCTCCTCAGTGTGGCCGGAGAATGAATGCCTCTTCTGAGACCTTGCTCCTGTCTTATATATCTCTCATGAGTCATGGGATTAAAGGTGTGAGCTATAATTCTCTTTGAGACTGATTCACTCTTGTGTAAATCTGGGTGGCCTTGGACTCAAAGAGATCATCTGTTTCTTATTCCTGAGTCCTAGGATTAACAGTATGTACCACCACCTCTGAACTTCTGGCTGCTGGGATTAAAGATGTGTGCCTGGCTTCTACGGCTTGAGGCTGACTTTGCTTTCTGAATCCTAATTCAAGCTTTAATAAATCATAAGTGATATGTTGTCACAGCCACCTGACATGGGTCCTGGCCACCAAAATGAAGGCCTCTGGAAGAGTAGCAAATCTTTTGGCCTGAACCAACACCCTGGATCCTTGGGAGACGTGTCTAAAGGAGGACAATCTGAGTACCCTTGCTGGGTGAGGAGAAAGAAGAGCAGGAGACAAAGTCTCCCCATTTGGCCTTGGCCGAGCCTTGGAAGTGTCATGGAGCATTCCAGACCTCCTCCGTTCTGTCATTCACATGCTTCACCCACTGTGGATCCTAGGTGTTGCTCCATCCTTTCGTTAAGACACAGCACCCCAGAAGCCAGTGTTGACAGTATAGAAACTACCCAGGTTCCGGAGCCCCCCTTTTTTTTCTGGTCCCCATCTCAATTCTATTATAATTATCTTTAGGGTCTACCTGGCCTGCCTTTTATTCATTTTTTTTCAATCAACCTAAGTAGATATTTTACTTAAGTAAAACCAAATATATAACCCAAGACAGCAATGGAAAGAGGAATGTTGAATTAAAAAAGCAACTAAAGAAGGCAAAGCCAGGCTAAGAGTAGGTCTGTATCTTGACCAAATGAACCTTCTGCTATGTTATGAGAGCCAATTTTTGTTTGTTTGTTTGTTTGTTTTTAAAGGCAGGGTTTTTCTGTATTGCTTTGGAGGCTGTCCTGGAACTCACTCTGTAGACCAGGCTGGCCTCGAACACTCAGAGATCCATCTGCCTCTGCTTCCCGAGTGCTGGGATTAAAGTTGTGTACCACCATGGCCTAGCTGACTTTTTGTTTTGTTTTGTTTTAACTGAAGGAGAAAAATGACAATGTTTTGTTAGATAGAAGCCCTCTATGGCTGATATGAACAAGAGGTCTTTTGAAGGGAGGGTAGTGAAAACAATTGAACATCACGCTGTCATTTTGAGTAAAGATTCAGTTGTAGGAAGTGAGCTGTAAATAGGTCCCTGCCCTAGTGCTCAAGAGCATTTTGAAGTATGAACAGAGTTCCCCACGGACACCCCACAACTTCTCTGGTTCCATATCGCTCTCTCAGGCAACATTTCCATTAAATCTATTCCCAGTGAGGTATAAAATGGCCAAGTTGCTCCCTTTTGCTTTTTCCCTTCCTCTTGCTCTAATATCATAATGCATGTCAACACAGCAAACACTACCTGGCTGATTTTGCTTTATTCCAAGTGTCCAACATACTTGACGATGGGATTCCACACTGAATAACTACTGAAGCTTTTGGGGAATCTCAGCCTCGTGAGTTACATGCTCTTGCGGGTTATTTTCCAGCAAATAGTCATGGAGGCCTGGTATGTATGCACCGGGTATTGGTGAGCGAGGCAGGGAAGTGTGGGAGGAAAAGTTCGAGCAAGAAGGAACAGTCGATACGGAAGCAGCGCATGCTCCCTCTTCCTGTTGGTGCTGGGGAAGCAGATGGTGTAATTATGCACCAGGAAATTGATTGGGAAAGGATTCATCTTGATCCAAGAGCCTTGCCCAGTGTTGCTGAAATCACTCTACCTCTGAGAGTTGGGTACCAGCCAGGGCCTAGGTAGAAGCAGTTTGGCTGCTTAGAATAGGACACAGAGTTCAGGGAAGCATGGCACCCGCCAAGAGAGCATGGCTACTCAGAGATGGATTCAAATTTAATTCTGCATTGTCTACATCCAAAGCCATGTGCCAAAATGAGACTCCTATCAATGCCACCTACTCAAAAGGCCCATGGTGTCCCACATTCCCTTTCCAGGGTGCTTGCTTCCCAAAGGCTCCTCTGGGATACCAAGACTAGGGCTTGGGACACAGCAGAGGAGTGTTAACACACACATCATCTTTAATCTTAGAGAACATGGCAGCAGGACACTATATGTCATCTTCAGATTGACATAGCAGTGTGAGTAGTGAGTACCACAAATCATAAATCTCCATTTTTGCATTAAACTGCCTATTGTCCCGAGCTTAGAATGGAAGACCAGAGAAGCCTTTCAAAGTTCTGGTTGCTCTGCAGTTCTGAGTTCTGAAAGGTGGGTGTGTTGTTTAATCATCTCAGAAATTCAAGTGTATGCATTCTACTCAGGGCTGCGATGTCACTGCAGACCCCAGGCCTCATCTGGGAACTTAAGAGTCTCCAGGAGGAGGAGTTTGATGCACATGTGGTCTCAGGAGAGTCGCAGCTGCCAAGAAATACTTGAAGCTGAGGGTGAGATGGTACCAACAGCTTTTGGAAGATCTAGGAATCTAGCAACTGTTTTCATTTGTAGGCTAAAAGAAGGACCTCGAAGGTCCTAGCTCTGCCATATTTCTCTGGACTGTCTGAGCATGCAGTAGCAGAAGGGGCTAGAGGTGCATTCCTGTTTTCCTCTCTAGCACACACATCCTCTTCTTTCCATATCTACACATGTGTAACATGTTTCTTCGTGTGTGTGTGTGTGCGCGCTGTTGATGTGCATGTGGGTATATGTGTGGGCTGGTGTGTATGTGTGGAGACCAGAAGTTGACTCTAGATGTCTTCCTCAGCCTCTTTTCACCTTACTGAGACAGAGTCTTTGCTGAACCAGGAACTCACCATTCAGCTTCTCTGGACAGCCGTCTTGCCCTGGTAATTCCCTATCGTCATTTCCCAAATGCATCTGGATTTTTATGTGGATGTTAGGGACCTGAACTATATAGCCTTCATGTTTAAGCAGCAAGCACTTCATCCACCAAGCCATCTTCTCTCCAACCTTGAAAACATTGCATTTCTGGTCCAGCCCTTATACACTCTTATACTAGATGATGGTTCAGGTTAGAGATGCCCATTGACATATCTCTTAGGGCAAACACAGAATTCCAGGTTCCGCCTTAGGGTACCCACATAGATTGCCAATGGGCTATACAATGCAGTAGAGTTGGAGTTAGGCACTGGGAGAGTCAAAGAAGCAGCTAATTCCTTTAGCTAGTTCCTTCCCCCAAGGCTACCACTGTCCCCAGATCTCCTTTCTGTAGAGCATGGACTTTGGTCCCACTTACCCTGACCTTGATTCAAGGCTTTGTCACATGATTCTCGCATTACAATCAGCCTCGGTTGCACATCGGAAAATGAAGACCAAATGCCCTCCTCTTGAGTGGTGACAATGACTAAGTTCATATATATCATCAATTCGTACAGTGCTGGGCAATGAAAATTGTTGGCACACCTTCATTAAACGGCAGCAGTAGCTGACAGGCAACAGTCAAGGTTCAAAGCAGGTGAGCAGCAAGCAAGGAGTAGCTGGAAACAGCCCAGTAAACGTTGCCTCTGCTGACCCCACCCCTCCCCACTCGGGACTCAAATCAAATCTAAAGGTCCCAGGAAGAACTGACAGATAGCCTAGACACCCAGCCATCTCCTTCAGGCCAGGGCATGTCTCCAAGATTGAGGCCACATGGGGTAGTATATCAGGAATTATCCTCACAGAAGCCCGTTCTTCATCTTTTCTTGGCTGTCTTATCTTAGGCAAACTGTTTACAGTCCCTGCCTCTTCCTATTCTCATGTATAAAACGTCAAATAATAATGACATCTACCCCATAGGACGTACAGAGTAACAGGATTGTGTAGGCATGAACTTTAGGGTATGGTTGTATTTTACGTCAGAAGAAGAAAAATCATTGCTAAAAACAGCCTCATCTAGAAAACTTTCTATAGCAATGCACTAACAGGAAGGTCATTGGATTATTGACCAGCGATAATTATTCAAGGTTTTCCTTAATGTTATATTGGTATTTGCTTTTCCTTTCAACTCTGACCTATGTGGCCTTTATATCACACGCCCAGACTCCCTAAATGAGAACCTCTTACAGGAAGGTTGTTTGTTTGTTTACATATTTTGCAGTCCCTGAATGGTATTTGAGAAACAACAGGCTGCCCACTCCTGCCTTATTGACCAAAGCCGGGGCTTACACTGAAGCGCTCAAGTTCTGCAGGTCAAAGGGGCAGAAACACCCTGTCTGATACAAACTCTGCCTGTACTTAGGAACAGGAAAAGTGATGGTGGGAAAATATCACCAGTGAGTGTAGACCCTGTGGATTAATTAATTATTCCCCAAACGATCAAATTTCAATTTATTTTTCAAACTGCCACCCCCAGGTACATCCAAAGTGAACTGAGAGGACACACAAAGGGTATTGGAGTGTTTCCTAAAGATGAGAGAGAGAGGGAGAGAGCATCAAACTGTCAGTATGCTCACAGCAAAGGGAGAAGCGAGAGACCTCCCGTCTTCCGTGCCCCTCCCCTCTTAAGTGGTACTTGTAACTACTTGGAGTTAAATGGCACATTTTAAAGCGACGAGAAACCTAAAGCCACCACTTTATTTCTGAGTATATAGAAGATTCAGTTCAGAGATCAAAAATATGTTTTTCTATGAAATGTATCTCAGAATAATTTCTTTCTTTTATTCTTTTAAGTTTCATTTTCTATTCCAACCACAGTTCCCCCTCACACCTCTCCTCCCTGCCCAGCCTCCCTCCCTGCCCAGCCTCCCTCCCAGCCCACCTCCAGTCCAAATGTGCAATGAAAGCAATAAAAATCTTAAAGAATTTATGTTGGCTTCCACGGCAGCATTCCTTTTCTACATTCCTCATCTTGGGACATATTTATACACCTTCCTACATAACCGTGTTACATCAAGTTGCATTTTTCTCCAAGGAAATTGGACGCTCCAATTCCCACGACCATTTGTGAGGTGACTGACTGGATATGTGAGTCCCAAGAGAGACAAAGAAGCTAGAGCGCTCTCCTCCCTCCATTTCCCGTCACTACAGCATCGGCTCTGGCAGGTGGGCATAAACCTTCTGTCTTCACAATTTTCTGGGCACAGGCTCTGAAGAGATCCCCTACAGCCACCACAGGTGGGCCCTTCCTTAGTTCAGTCCTTTAAATCCCAAACTGTCTTGAAAGTTTCTGTTACTTCTGTCCTTTTCTTACACTCTCATTTCAGCAAATACGAAGAAAGTAATATCTGCCCAGGACCTGAGTTTTTCTCTTCTGCAACCTTCTCTCTTCATAATGGGTATAGCCACTGGAGCCCGGCATCAACCATGCTGTCAAGTGCTCTTGTGGTATAAGGTCTTACATTAGGACTCAATACTACATGCATCCCTAACATCCCATGAAGTCCAGAGGTCTCCGAATGGTCTAACCTCAAGATCCTCTTCCTCTTCTGTTCTTGTGGATAAGGTCTCCTCAACGAATAACCCTTCTTATCAACGGGGCCAGACCCAGTTTCCACCCATCCCCAACAAGAGGTGTCAGGTCCCAGCCAGCAGGAGAATCACTTAAACAAGCCAATCCCCCCCTCCTGTAGGCATCATGAAGATGCCTTGTGATTCCCCCAAAGTCTGCTTTCCACAGCCCCTACATGCTCACTCTCTCCCTGCTTGCAATGCCTTGGGTGGCTTGCTGTGTTCTCCTCCTTACGATTACATGCAACTAATAAACTGCTGTTGTCCTCATCCGTCCAGCATCTAGGGTCAGGTGTCAGCCATACCTCTAATCCCATAATAAGAAACCCTCCCTCCCCAACAGGTGAAGAGGAGGTGATGGAAACTGCTATGCCCATATAAGACCTGTCTTGAGGGCATTAGTTCTGTGCTCCTTTGATCCTCTGCTGCCTTTGTGAGTGGTCACGGAGCATTGTCCCATACCTTCCAACTCCATTGCTTCACACTCAGCGCCATCACCAGCCCTGACAATACCAGCCAACATGCAGAAGCAACCCCCTCTGAGATCAGTAAGCAGCACCTGAGCCCCATTATTTTTCCAGCAGCATCGATACTGTCCAAATCCTGAGGTCATCCACAGGGATTCGGAAATAAGGGAGTATTTGCTATAGAAACTCAATGATCTGTCACAAAGATGCCACATTAGTATAACCCTCTAAAATCTGCTTCTTGCCGGGTGGTGGTGGAGCACGCCTTCAGTCCCAGCACTCAGGAGGCAGAGGCAGGCGGATTTCTGAGATGGAAGCTAGCCTGGCCTACAGAGTGAGTTTCAGGATGACACCCAAAAAAATAAAACAAACAAATAGACAAATCTGCATCTCTAAAAGAACAGCACTCTATTTTTCTATTCTCTCACAAAACTTCAGAGAACTGAAGTATACTATACATTAATAACACATCAATCCACATCTAACCTGCAGTTTTCGAAGTGATCCCTGTTGGACCTTATGAGGGAAAGGACACTGTGTTGCCACTTGGAACTGAGGTGGATTGCTCCAAGTCACAAAAGAAGAACAGATATTCAGGATGTCTATCTTTAGCAAACAAATAAACACAAGTTGGAGTGAGACAGGGCACTATTTTCGACTGTCCTGCTGATAGAGTGTGGAGTTCCCCTTCTTGTGACACCTGACATCTCAGTCCCACCCCTGGACACTGGGATCTCTAACCTAAGGCTGTCATGCTGAGAAGCTGGGAGGGAGCAGAGCTCCTTCCGGACCAGCAGCATCCAGTTTCTAGGATAGAGCTGCCAGCCTGGTGTCTGGTGTCGTATCCAATGTCCAGGCTCAGCGCCAGCATGGGCAGGCTCTCCTGTGGCAGTAACAAAGGAGGTCTGGCTGGATTGGATCCTCAGGGACGTTTTGGCTGGGGCTCCAGCTGCACAGCCTTCCTACCTGCCCAACCGTTTTCAAAGCCTGAGGCTCTAGCTTTCCTGAAAAGTCCGTGGGCTGCCCAACACCTTGCAATAAATTCCTGTGGTGGTTTATCTTCCTTGACTGACAGAGTTTAGCAATTTCAGCTAGTGAGTCAGTCCTATTGACAGAAAAACTGGAAATGTGCATACTTGCCTTAAAAGATGTTCTAAGCCCTGTTTTGAGTAGCAAGATCTTTGAAGGGTATGAAATCTTTTCTTATAGAGAGGTGATTAAATGAATTGCAACGAGGAATGTTAAATAGCAATTAAAAATCATGTTCTTATGTCGACAGACAACAACGACACAAATCTTTAATCCCAGCACTCGGGAGGCAGAGGCAGGCAGATCTCTGTGAGTTAGAGGACAGCCTGGTCTACAGAGCTAGTTCCAGGATAGCTAGGGATGTTACACAGAGAAACCCTGTCTCAAAAAAACAAATCAAACAAAAAAATTATGTCTTGAGGCCAGGCATTGGTGGTGCACGCCTTTAATCCCAGCACTCGGGAGGCAGAGGCAGGAGGATCTCTGTGAGTTCGAGGCCAGCCTGGTCTACAGAGTGAGTTCCAGGACAGCTTCCAAAACAATACAAAGAAACCCTGTCTCAAAAAACAAAACAAACAAACAAAAAATTATGTCTTGGGCTAGGATGTGACTCACCAGGAAGCCCTTGCCTAGCATGTGAAGATGCCATCTCCATTGCTGCAAAATAAGACAATGTTTTTAAAGTTGTAGAAACATGAAAATATTCACAGTATACTAAATTTTAAAATGTTTACTAAACATCCAATTCTTCAGAGAGCATGGCAGCTTTTGCTTATGCTATCCTAGTTCTTAGGGGCAGATACAGGAGAATGGCGAGTCAGAGGCTAGCCTGTATAGTTGGTTCCAGTCCTATGAGTGCTACATAGTAAGATCCTTTCCCCAAAATGTGGGAGAGATATTGGAATGATCGACGGCTTAGTGGTTAAGAGTACAAAGCACTCTAGCACAAGATCCAGGTTCAGTTCCCAGCTCCCACAGCGAGCAACTCGCAACAGACTCTGTGGTGCTTTGAGTGAGAAATGTCCCCAAGAGGCTCAGGAATTTAAATACTTGGTCCCCAGTTGGTGAAGATATTTGAAAAAGTTCTGGAACCTTCAGGAGGTGTGGGCTTCCTGGAGAGGTACATCAATGTGGACAGGCTTTGAGAGTTCACAGCTCCATCAATAAAGCACTGTCTGGCCTATAGGGAATCTAGATAGGAGGGACTAGGAGTCCAGGAGGACTCTGGGAAGGAGAAACACAAGAGAGTTAGAGATGTAACCGCCATGGGGTAGGAAGCCCGGAACTATTCTCCGGTAAGAGAAATACTTAGATTAACAATTATGGGGTAATTACTTAAGTCAGAGCTAGCCAGTAAGAAACAAGCAAGGCCAACAGCTTCATAATTAATACAGCGTCTTGTGTGTTATTTGGGGACTACACATCTCACTTTCAGTTCCTTCTTTTCTGTGTTTCCGGTTAAAGATGTGATCTCTCGGCTTCCTGTTCCTGCCTCCATGCCTGTCATTTGCAGTCATGCCTCCCTGCCAAGCCTCCTATCCCTCTAGAATGGGAACCGAATTAACTCTTCGTTCATGTGCAACTGAAGCTTCCCGCAGCCGAATGGCCCCAAATAAACACACAAGACTAATATTAATTATAAAACTCTTGGCCGGTGGCTTGAGCTTCTTATTGGCTAGCTCTGTCTTAATTATTAACCCATTTATATCAATCTAAGTATTTCCACGTGGTCTTATTTTACTGAAGAAGGGTCTGGACCTCTAACTCCTTTGGCAGCTCACATGGTGACTGCTCAGCGTCTCCGCACAGAAGAGAGCAATTGTCTGTTTGTCCTGCTTATATCCTGCTTCTGCCCAGCTACGTCACTTCCTGTCAGACAATCAGTGTTTTATTCATTAACCAATAAGAGAACATATACATAGAAGAACACTCCCCATCAGCAACAGGAAAGTAACTAATACAGCCTGTAGCTCCTGCTCCCGGGGTCCAGTGTGCTCTTCTGGCCTCCCTGGCACCTGCATTATATGCACATGCTACCCCGCACACCCACACACAGAGCTACATCACATACATATAATTAAAGATAAAAACTTTCTTTTTAAGAGGAAGAAAAGGGCCGGGCGGTGGTGGTGCACGCCTTTAATCCCAGCACTCGGGAGGCAGAGGCAGGCGGATCTCTGTGAGTTCGAGGCCGGGCTGGACCGATAGCCTCCAAAATAATACAGAGAAACCCTGTCTCGTAAAAAAAAAAAAAAAAGAGGAAGAAAAGATGAGGATTCATGTTACAAATAATCAAAATGGGCCAGGTGTTGGTGGCACACGCCTTTAATCCCAGCACTCGGAAGGCAGAGGCAGGTGGATTTCTGTGAGTTCAATGCCAACCTGGTCTACAGAGCCAGGATCTCCAAACTACAAAAAGAAACCTTGTCTCAAAAAACAAACAACAAACAAAAAAACCCAAACAAAAATAATAATCAAAATGTTTTCTCTTGGATGTGGAACACAAATAGTATAAATTTTTTTCTTTGTGTATGTCTTCCATCTATTACAAACACATATTTGTTACCTATATTTATAAAAAAATGTTAAATTGGAAAAATGTATTGATCTGAAACAGTCAAGTGGAGTAGTTGACTTTTTGCTCATTTGTGTACTTGCTTTGTTCAGTTTGGTAACAGGTCTTCAACCAGAAAAGGCAGGAGGAAGGCCGGCGAGTTTCTGGAGAGCTCCAATCACCCACTTGATGAATTTGCTCACAGCTACCCAAAAATAAAACTGTCTCAATAATCTTTTTCTCTTGGGAAATGTGCCTTTTGTTTGTTTGTTTAAGTAGTCTCATGTTCGCTTTTCTAACTACAGCAGCTGGGGGAAGATGGGTGAATGACTAATGGAGAGACACACAGAGAAGACAGAGGCTCGAACTCTTCGACTCCCAGGGAACATGAACATGCATCCTTCTCAGCTGAGCCTGTCTTTGCCTTAGCTGATGGGGCCAAGGATCCTTCCTCTCAGTGTGCAGTGCTTAACTGATGAAGCTCTCAGACTTAGGCTTACTTGACTGAGGAGAAAATTAAGCCCGGTGGACCAAAACCATCTGGGGAACATCTCATGTATATTGCTTACAGCTACTCTATTTATAAGCAGAACAGGGCCTGGGAAGCAGGTCTGATGTCCTTTTGACTGTTTCAGGGGCTTAAAGAGCTTGACCCTTAGGACCAGACAAACCTCTGCTGTGGGAAGGAGCAATACTTCGAGTTGTTTTATCACTCTTTCTGTTAGCCGTTGCTAATGTTTAGACACAGTTGAACACTTTTGTGTGTTGGTCTTCTACTCTATAACTTGTATGGATTCATTGACTGGTTCTGCTTTTTTTTGTGGCTACTTCAAGTAACGTTTTACTTCTTCCTTTCTGTTGGAAGCAGAGGATCATAAGAGCCAATGTATATTTAGACACAATGGTGTTGGTATGACTCTCCAGTATGAGTGGAGTAAAACATGGCTGACATTGGACATCCACAGTGCTATGAGTCAGCGTAAAATGGCTGACACTGGATGCCTGGGAATCCCAGAAGTATACAGTGACGTAATCTGTTCTAGAACTATTCCTGGCAGAACACCTCTTCTGTGTGGGTCTAGTATGAATATGGTTGTGAGCTCAGAGGCCTAAGTTCTTTTGTTCTCCCTTTACCGATTTGCCTGCTTATATCTGCCTGTGGAACTGTGTGCCTATATCCATGTGGTTTGCGTGCCAATCTGTGTCTGGGCCTGTTCCTGCCTGTGTGTGGTACAGGTGGGCCTGTGTGTGCATTGTGCATGAGTGCTTGCCTGTGGCAGCCTGCCCAGTGGCTGTAGCTCAAATTGAAGAATTAAATAAAGTATGTCTTATCTGACCTCAAATCCTTGTAATTGTCAACCTCCTGGCCTCCTGTGACCTTCCTGCTTCCTAGTAGCTCACATTTATCAGTCTGAAGACTTGTGTTTCTTTTTCTTTCATATTTGCCTTGACCAAAAGCTAGAAGGGTCAATGATTGACATTCTTACCTTATTCTGAACCCTAGGTGGGGAAAAGATTCAGGCTTCTGGTGTGTGTGTGTGTGTGTGTGTGTGTGTGTGTGTGTGTGTGTGTGTGTGTGTGTGTGTGTTGTTTTATATTTATGATACTTGTTTGTTTGGTTTGGTTTTTTTGTGGGGGGGTTGGGGAGACAGGGTTTCTCTGTGGTTTTGTAGGCTGTCCTGGAGCTAGCTCTTATAGACCAGGGTGGTCTCGAATTCACAGAGATCCACCTGCCTCTACCTTCTGAGTGCTGGGATTAAAGGCATGCACCAGTGGTTTGACTTTTGCAAGATTATAAAACATAGTTACATCATTTCCCCTTCTCTTTCCTCCCTCCAAACCTTGTCATATACCCCTCCTTGCTCTTTCAAATCCATGACCTTTTCCCCCCTTTATTCTTATTATATACATATGCATATATACAAATATATTCCTATATATAACCTGCTCAGTCTCTATAATGTTACTAGTATGTATGATTTCAGGGATGACCGTTTAGTATTGGATGACCAGGTGCTGTGCTCTTCCCTAGGGAAGACTATTTCTCCCACCCTCAGCATTCCTTAGTAGTCTGCAGTTCTTTGTAGAGGAATGAAACCTTGCTGGCTTTCCCCTGTCCACTTTGGCATGTCTGTTGGTGTCATCCTTGTTCAGCAATCATGTTAGTGAGAACTTATGGGTGCAGCTTCTGATGTTACTAGCAGACAGTCTTACAGCAAACTCTAGGGTCCTCTGACTCTTACAATCTTTCTGTCCCATCTTCCACAATACTCCTGAGCCTTTGATACAGTAGTGTTTTTTTTAATATTTTATTTATGTATTGTGTATACAGTCTTCTGCCTGCATGCTAGCAGAAGGCACCAGATCTCATTCAAGGTCATTGTGAGCCACCATGTGGTTGCTGGGAATTGAACTCAGGACCTCTGGAAGAACAGTCAGTGCTCCTAACCACCGAGCCATCTCTCCAGCCCAGTAGTGTTTTTTTTTTAATGTGGGCTCCACAACTCTGTAGTTTCTTTCTTTTTTTTTGGTTTTTACGAGACAGGGTTTCTCTGTATTGTTTTGGAGGCTGTCGGTCGAACTCACAGAGATCCGCCTGCCTCTGCCTCCCCAGTGCTGGGATTAAAGGCGTGTGCCACCACCGCCCGGCAACTCTGTAGTTTCATTGGTTGTGGTTGTCTGTCTCTGTCCTTGATGATAGATGAGAACTGCACTTCTCTGTGGGTATAAGGACAAATGTTTAAATTGTTGGCAGGGGTTACGATCTCGAGCTTCCTGCCTCAGTTTCCCAAGTACTAGGGTTACAAGTGCCATTGTGCCCAGTAGGATTCAGTAATTCAATTTTAAATTATCATAGAAGTTGTGAGAGTTTTGAACCTGGGTCCTGTGCAAAAGTTACAAGCACTCTTACCCTCTGAGCCATCTCTCCAGCCCTTCCCAAACCAGACTCAACTTATACTTTCCTGAGACGGATGTTGGACACTTGATATACTCGGTGGGCATTTGTTTTTTCTACTTGCAGAACTGATGATTCGGTTCATTAACTGATTACGTGAGTTAGAGAGTGCTTGATTTCTGTGATTCTTTTACATTTTAGAGAATAGTCCCCAGTGGGATGTGTAATTGGTGCAGATTTTCTTCTATTGTGGGCCTGTCTCTTCAAGCTGATGATGGTTTGCTGGAGCCTGGGGAGGGGGCTCCATGGATTACAGAGCACTTGCTTCCCAAGCCTGGCAACCTGAGCTGACTTTGCTTTTCCCCAATGCCAAGTAAAAAGTCAGATGATTGCCTGCATTTGTAATTCTAGCTCTCGGGCAGTAAGGTGAGAGGTGGACCCAGGAGAATTGGGCAATGCCTCCTCTCTCTCAAATCTCCCTCTCTGTCTCTCTCTGTGTGTGTCTCTCTGTCTCTCTCTGTGTCTCTGTCTCTGTCTGTCTCTCTCTGTGTCTCTCTCTGTGTGTCTCTCTCTCTGGGGGCAGAACGATTTGAGACAGAATTTCTCTGTGTAGCTCTGGCTGTCCTGAAACTCACTTTGTAGATCAGGCTGGCCTCTAATTCAGAGATGTCTCTTTCTCTTGAGTGCTGGGATTAAAGGTGTGCACCACCGCTGCCTGACTAGAAAAGCTTTTTAACTCCATACAATAACATTTGTCAGCTTTTGCGGTTAGTTACTGTGCTATTGGAGTCTTTTTGTTTTGTTTTGTTTTGTTTTGTTTTTTGTTTTTCGAGACAGGGTTTCTCTGTATTGTTTTGGAGGCTGTCCTGGCACTTGCTCTGTAGACCAGGCTGGCCTTGAACTCACAGAGATCCGCCTGCCTCTGCCTCCCGAGTGCTGGGATTAAAGGTGTGCACCACCACAGCCCGGCTGGCTGGAGTCCTTTTAAAAAGTTCCTTGCCTATTCCCTATTCCTAAAGCCCCCCCCCGCTCCTTTTTTTTTTTTTTAAAGATTTAAAAACTTTACCAGTCTTTTGCCTGAACGTTTACTTGTGGACTGTATGTTGGGTGCCTTCAGAGGTCAAAAGAGGATATCATAGTTCCGGGAACCGGAGTTACAGGTAGGTCGTTGAGAGCCACCACATGGGTGCTGTGAACAGAGCCTGACCCTCTTCTGCTGTGATGGGAATCTTTCTGCACACCACCAGTGAGAGTAGAAGAGAAATGTCTCTGGTGGACCAAAGCCAGGATAACTCCTAAAAGGCTTTGATCCTGGGTCCAGTCAGTATGTATTCTCATTTTATACTCTGAAACAACAAGTAGGCAATCGAGTGAGATTTTACAGAAACATCCGTGGCAGTCAGCAGATCATTTAGGGCAATGACCCATGCTTGCCAAGCAGTGGTACAAACAAAACTTTAAATAAATCACTAGTCAGATGGTGGTGGCACACACTTTTAATCTCAGCACTCGGGAGAAATCTCTGTGAAACAGGCGGATCTCTGTGAGTTCAAGACCAGCCTGGTGTACAAAGTGAGTTCCAGGACTGCCAGGACTGTTACACAGAGAAATCCTGTTTTGAAAAATAAAAACAAAAAATGAAAAAAATCAATAAATGAGTAATATTTGGTCTTTTCTACTTTACAGCCAGTGCTCTTAACTACAGAGCTGTCTCTCTAGTCCCATTAAGCCTGCATCCAAGCTACTTCATCTATGGCTTTTTTTTTTTAAGATTTGGGGTCTTACATTAATGTGGGGACACCAGACCTTGAGCAGAGACCCACTTCCCTATCGGCCTGGGAGTAGGCAGCTGTAAGACAATGTTTACTAAAAACATGTTTACTAAAAACAATACAATGCCCGGGGCAACAAGTTCCTGAAAAGGGCTGGCCCACAGGAACTGCCCTGACCTCCACCTTGTCCAAAGACTAACCGCCTCTTCAGATCCACCCACCTCCACCTCTGGTGTCAGGGTATATAATAACCAGCCAGAATAGGAATAAAGGAGAGCCTTCTTGAGGAGCCTTCTGGTCTGTGTTGTCAATCGCCGACACCCTCCACACATTCTCGGACCCAGGCTGCGCAGCATGTGCGGCACATTAAGATCTTTAATCCACTCTAAATTCTTTGTCCAGGGTCAGAATAAGGATCTAGTTTCATTCTTTCACATAAGGATATCCTGTTTCCCAACAAAGTTGCCTTTTTTTCCAATGTACGTTTTTGATGCCTTTACAAAGACTGAACGACTATAGAGGTATAGGTTCATATCTGGGTCCTCTATTTTATCCCGTTGATCTACAGGTCTGGTTTGTTTGTTTGTTTTATCAATACCATGCTGACTATGATTCTATATATAGGCTAAGTGAATGAAAGAAGAAATAGAAAGGAGGGACATAACTGCTCCTAGGCGTGGAGGAGGAGAAAGCTTACTGTAACTAAGAGCATAGCCAGAGACATCTAGGAGAGTCCAGAGTGAATGTGACCCTGAGCCACGTGAGGGGGGGGGAGACAAAGGGGGAGGGGGGAGAGAGGAACCAGGTGCAGCTGCCTAGAAGGGCAGAAGGTAAAAGAATGCCAGGTAGCCTAAATGGCTGGATTTGCTGAGCTTTGATGGTGCACGCCTTTAGTCCCAGCACTCAGGAGGCAGAGGCAGGCGGATCTCTGTGAGTTCCTGTAGACCAACCAGCCTGATATACAGAGAACAAAATGGCTGGATTATAGTGAAGAGCCTCTGGGGGAATGGCACCCAAGCCCTTTAAGTAGAGACTTTTACTGTAAGGGGCAGGAATGCTATCCCTACTCTGTAACAGTTAGGGACTGAGGGATGCTGGGAGGACCTGACAGCCAGGTCCTCTTTGATATGTTGAATAGGCACCTCCCATCTGTCCCAGGCTTTGAGACTGAACACTATATTCATGTGTTATGATGTCTCCTGCCTCCTTTTGCTCCTGAGGATTGCTCTAGCTAATTGGGGTCTTTTTGTGCTTCCATATATATGAGTTTTAGGATTGCTTTTCTGGTCTGTGAGGGATGTCATTGGAAATTCGATGGCATTTGTTGACACTGTAGACTGCTCTCAGTCATAAGGCCATTTTTCATGGTATTAATTTTGTCAATCCATGAGCATATATGTAGTTATCTAATTTATATAGTTATGTAAATATATGTATTCATCTAACATATATGTTCATCTACATCTAACATCTTCCTCAATTTCTTGCTTCAAGCATTTTATTATTTCTTTGTTGGATTTTTTGTTTCTTGGTTTGTATTTTTGTTTTTTGAGACAAAGTCTCTCTACACAGCCCTGACTGTCCTGGAACTCACTCTGTAGATCAGGCTGGGCTCGAACTCACAGAGATCTGCCTGCCTCTCCCACCCCAGTGCTTGGGATTAAAGGCATGAACCATCACCGCTAGTTTCACCATAGATCTTTGTTAAGTACTCATTGTATAGGAATGGTCAGTCATGTGTGGGAAGCTTTCTTCCCTTCTACCATGTTGAGCTAATCTAACTCAACTGAAAACCCCAGTCATTAGTCTCATAGCTGGCCTTTCTGGTTTTTTGTTTGTTTGTTTGTTTTATATTTCTGACGCAGAGTTTTACTGTGAGAGCTATCCTGGAACACATGGTCTTCCTGTTCCAGCCTCTGGAGAAGTGCTGTCACAGACGGGAGCCAACATCCCCAGTCTTGCTGGAGAGTTCAGTCTCCATGTAGTTGTAGCTTTTAGGAGCCCATCAGTAGTATTAACTACCAGGGACCGTGAAGAATAACAAAGGTGCCTTAGTCACACAAGAAATCCCAACAATTTTCCCTAAGGAATGGGAAAGCCAGCCAAATCCTTTATTAGAATTTTGAAGTTCATTTCTTGAGAATAGTGTGTCCCCTGGGGAGGTTGTGGCACACACCTTTAATGCCAGCATGACTGAACTTGGAAGGCAGAGGCAGGCAGATATCTGAGTTTGAGGCCAGCATGGTCTACAGAGGTCCAGGATAGCCAGGGCTACACAGAGAAACCCTGGCTCAAAAAAAAAAAAAAAAGCTGAGTGGTGGTAACACATGCTTTTAATCTCAGAACTCAGGAGATTAAACTCAGAACAGGTGGATCTCTGTGAGTTCAATACCAGCCTGGTCTACAAATTGAGTTCCAGGACAGAGAAACCATGTCTTGGGGGGGAAAAAAAGAATAAAGTAAACTGTATTCTATATGTTAGGAGTGGGTCGGGAGGAGCTAGTTGTATCAGTTAGAAACTGACAAAGCTCTCCATAATCACAAAGTTCTAATCAACTAGTCAACCTTGTGCTATATTCAGTCAGGGTCTGGTTATTTTTGTGGGGCCATCAACTCCCAGGTTCCTTTGCCAACCAAACACCGTGTTTTATGTGTACAGAGAGCAAACCCTGCTTTGTGTCCCACAATGGTAGGAAGGTCCAGTGGTAGAGTCTGATAATGATGAGCCTGAGTCAGCAGGAATGCAGTTTAAGAGAAAGGAAATTAGTTGTGAACGCCATTAAGGAAGAAACTCTTAGAATTTTGTTAGCGTTACTAGCCATCATGATCCAGATCTTATTCTTTTCTTTTCTCTTACCTCTCTGACATAGCATTGACACAGACATATAATAAGTGTTAGACCTCAATTAAAATAATCAAGAACACTGTATGACCTAAAGAAATAATGTATCAGAAGAGAGAAGGTATTTTTACTAACCAAGTAATCCTTAAGTGCTTTAACCAGACTGGCTATATGTGTTTTGTTTGTTTGTGTGTGTGTGTGTTTTTTTTTCGAGACAGGGTTTCTCTGTGGCTTTGGAGGCTGTCCTGGAACTCGCTCTGTAGACCAGGCTGGCCTCGAACTCACAGAGATTCGCCTGCCTCTGCCTCCCGAGTGCTGGGATTAAAGGCGTGCGCCACCACCGCCAGGCTGTTGTTTGTTTTTTTTTTCCGCCTGAGTCTGCAGTCATTTATATTCTATGAAATACTTTATTTTATGTTTTCTATATTTGGAATATTTTTTTAAATTCTAGTTGTCTTTGGGCCCCTTTGAATTTTTTGGGGGGGTGGGGATTCGAGACAGGGTTTCTCTGTAGCTTTGGAGGCTGTCCTGGAACTAGCTCTTGTAGACCAGGCTGGTCTCAAACTCACAGAGATCCGCCTGCCTCTGTCTCCTGAGTGCTAGGATTAAAGGCTTGTGCCACTAGCGACCATGACAAGTCTTATAAAGAAAACAATTAATTGAGGTGGCTTACTTACAATTTCAGAGGTTTAGTCTGTTACCATCATGGTGGGGAGCGTGATGGTGTACAGGCAGACATGGTGCTGGTGCTGGAGAAGTAGCTGAGTGAGAGTCCTACGTCTTGCAGGAAACAGGAAGTCGGTTAAGACACTGGGCAGTATCCTGAGCATAGGAGATCTTAAATCCTACCCCAAAGTGACATAATTCCTTTCCAACAAGACCAAACCTACTCCAAGGCCACACCTCCTAATAGTGCCACTCCATTGTGGTCTTTCATTCTCTCTCTCTCTCTCTCTCTCTCTCTCTCTCTCTCTCTCTCTCTCTCTCTCTCTCTCTCTCTCTCTCTCTGTCTTTCTCTCTCTCTCTTTCCAAGACAGGTTTCTCTGTATTGTTTGGAGGTTGTCCTGGAACTCTCTCTGTAGACCAGGCTGGCCTCAAACTCACAGAGATAAACCTGCGTCTGCCTCCCGAGTGCTGGGACTACAGCCATGTGTCACCACTGCCCGGCAAGGGGAGGGGGGGCGGACATTTTTTTCAAACCATCATGTCATCCTTTCCCATGTACCAAATATTATTGATGGCCTGGGTAGACAAGAAGCCAGACATGAGAGATCAAAATTTTAAAACTTTTGTAGTCAGAGTCAAATCTTGTTTTTTATTTATAATCAGAAAAAAATGGGAATGGAATATGAATCTTTTTACAATATTATCTACCTATTTCTCACTTGAAAAATATGAGTAGTGTTAAAGTTTTCTCAGGGTAGCTTGGAACTCACAGAAATACATCTACCTGATTTTGTCTCCTGAGTCCTGGGATTAAAGGTATGCACTACTATGCTCAGTCAATTTTATTTTCTTTTTAGAAATTCTCTTTTCTTTGTTTTTCCCTTTTGCTTGTGACTACTCTGTGGTTCTTCCAACCCATTCAGTGGCTTGAGCAATGGGAGCTGATTTCAGTCCTCATTGACTAGAGGGGGCTCTCTGGACCTTGGGAGGTGACTGCTGGTTAATCACAGAGGCAGTCATCACCTCAGGTGAGCATCTGTCCATTCCTCGGCCACAGTCTGTTCAGCTGGGCTTGCTCTTCCTTCGGATTGCTTCAGCATCTCTGGAGAAGTAGACATCCACCAGGATCTCCCATGGATGCTCACAGGAGATGATGTCATGTGTGCACAGAACTTCCCAGGTCAGCATCCACATCAGACCCGGTGAGTGAGCTCCCATGTGACACTGAGTGATAGTCGACAGGTTGAAATAAGATGCCTTTTGTGAGGGACTGGTGTTCAGCCCTGGGCTCAGTCACCACCAGAAGACGTTGTTCCCTGAAGGATGCTTGGAGCTGGTTAATGAAGCAGTCAGCAATTAAAGCGAGTGGCTCCGGTGACAGCAGCAAAGGTCAGCACAGCTCACTGGCCACTGCTCTTGGAGGAGACGGTGATGACATCAGTAGGATTCTCCATGGCAACCATAGCTAGAGATGATAGCAGCAGCTTCTCCCAGGTCGTCTATGGATTTATGTTGTAGAGGCCATCACTCTGCCTTTTTCAGGTGATTCCTTCTAGAAATCAAAGTTAGTTCCACCTCACCGGGTTCCTGATGAAAGGGCACCCTTCCCCTTCATTTGCAGGACATTGAAACTCTGGACCTTGTGTGAGCTTCCTTTCGTTGTGACCAGAAGCAAGAGCCATGCCCTATGGACTCCTCTTTGGGCAGTGTTGAAAAATATATTTACTTTTTTTTTTTTGAGTGGGTTGGAGGGGATAGTGTAATGACTAAATTACAGTAGTGTAAAGGAGGTATCAAACCATGTAATAACCAATACCAACTGTGGATATTCAGGAGGTTTTTTGTTTTTGTTTGTTTGGTTTTTCAAGACAGGGTTTCTCTGTGTGATAGCATGTCCTGGAGCTTGCTTTGTAGACCAGGCTGGCTTCGAACTCACAGAGATCCACCTGCCTCTGCCGCCCGAGTGCTGGAATTAAAGGTGTGCACCACCACTGCCCGGCCGTTCAGGAATTTTAATCCTGACTGCCCTATGGACACCAGGAAGTTTCATTTAATTAAGAAGCATAGCCCCTTAAGATAGAGTCTTATGTTATGGATTCTTTCTTTTTTGAAATAACACTCAGATTATATGCCCTATGTGAACATTTAACAGTTTTTGATGTATGTCTTTTTATGATGATGACTTTTAGTTTATTGTGTCCTGAAATTCTTAGTCCCAAAGCTATACCCCTAGAGATGTATCCTTTGGTTCTAGTATTTGGTCAGTTTTGATAACACACTCATACACTCATACACACATACACAGACACACTGAATGCTGTTCTTATTTGAGGTTGTTTCTGTATAAATTGGATAAAAAAGAGTCAACCTGAGGCTGGGGACAGAGCTGGGGGTGGGGGTAGAGTGTGGGCTGCACCAGAACAAAGACCTGAGTTTATACTCCAGCAACCATTTAAAAAGCAGCATGGGTCTCTAGCTGGAATCTGGTACTTGCCATATAGGCTAGGCAGGCTGGCCACAGAGTCCCAGGCAGCTTCCTGTTTCAACCTCCCCAATGCTGGGATTACAAATGCAACACCATTCCCTAGGTTGACTCTAACTGAGCTATGGAATACTTTGAAGGCTCACTTAAATTAAGAAACATGCACAAACAAATAGATAAATAAAATGGAAAAAAGGAGACTCAAATTAACTCTGAAGTCTCACTTACCTCTTAAAGATACCTTGTAATAATAGTGTGTGATTCCTCCCTTTAGCATAGGTGGCTTGTCTGCTTAATAATTATTTTTATAAGGAGAAAACTGATGTTTTCTAAAAGGGATATCTCTTAGATTTGAAAGAGCTAATGAGAGTCTTTGGCTAAGGAAGTCAAAGACCTTCATCAATTTTAATTATTCATTTTTTTGCCATCTATTTTACCATTGACTGAAGGTTGTAGGCGCAATGGAAATTTCACACAATGCCGGGTGTTGGTGGCGCATGCCTTTAATCCCAGCACTCAGAAGGCAGAGGCAGGCGGATCTCTGTGAGTTCGAGGCTAGCCTGGTCTACAGAGCTAGTTCCATCCAGGACAGCTTCCAAAACAATACAGAGAAATCCTGTCTCAAAAACCAAAAAAAAAAAAAAAAGAATAGAAAAGAAAAGAAAAATTTACACAATGGGTCTAATTTTACAAGTAAATTTAAATACTTGTTTATTAAAATGGTTCCATAATTATTTTGTGATTTATTTATTCCTATTCTGCTGTTGATATCAAAACTGATAAGAGTTGAAGATGTGGCACAGTTGACAGAGCACTTGCCTAACATGCACCAAATTCTAGGTTTTATTCCTATTACCACATAAACCAGCAGTGGTGGCACATATTTAGAATGCTTGGAAGGGGAAGCAGGAAGATCAGAAGTTCAAGGCTCAACCTAAGCTACATAGATCATAAAGAAAAATTAAATATGACATTTGCAGGAAGATGGAATCCATTATGTTTTTTTTTTCTTTTATTGTGATTTTATTGTCTTCATAACACGATCAGCTTAGAACTGGATCACTTGGCCCTTTCTCTTCTTATCACCTCCCAGTTCAAAATGCTTGCGTCTCTTAATAGCCAGCATCCTCTTAGATCTGCAGTTGGGCTCAACACACTCAAGCCTCAGCACAATCTTCTTTGTAGTTTTAGCCTTTTTCCGGAAAATAGGCTTAGTCTGCCCACCATAGCCACTCTGTTTCCTGTCATAACGCCGCTTTCCCTGGGCATACAAAGAGTCCTTGCCCTTCTTGTACTGTGTCACTTTATGGGGCTGGTGCTTGCCACATTTCTTGCAAAACGTCCGGCGGGTCTTAGGAACGTTCACCATGTTGGCGGGAGCGATATCGGCACAGAAAGCGGAATCCATTATGTTAAAAACTAAATAAGCCAGACTGAAAAAAGACAAACGCAACATACTTTCTCTCATATGTGGAGTTTCTATTTATGAGCCTATGTGTTATATATACGTCTGTATTTATATGTCTTTGTAGACCGTGAAACTAGAGAAAGTATCATGAGAGGAGAAAAAGAGGGTTTTTTTTTTTTTTTTTGGTTTTTTGAGATAGGGTTTCCCTGTGGCTTTAGAGGCTGTCCTGGAACTCGCTCTTGTAGACCAGGCTGGCCTTGAACTCATAGAGATCCTCCCGAGTGCTGGGATTAAAGGCGAGCGCCACCAACGCCCGGCTGAACAAGAGATCTTAAGGAAGGTGGAATATAGGGAATAAGAGACGAGTAACAAGGAAGCAGAGGGGGGACTGACTGGGGTCAGAAAGGTAAACACCTGGGGCACAGGGGAGAGCAGGGGCAGTGGGGGTGACTGAGACTGAAGTGTAAAGACACATGTGTGTGAAGGTTCAAGATGCAAGTTACTACATTTACTGGGGGGGGGCAGCGCACAACACAGCTATGTCAATCAGAAGCAAAGCAAGGTAGTGTTAGAAACACAGAGACTGTTGTATAAAATAAAATCATACCCAAGCAAAGGGGAAGTAGCTTGGCATGGCATTTCTTTTCTTTTTTTTTTTTTTCTTTTTGGTTTTTCGAGACAGGGTTTCTCTGTGGCTTTGGAGACTATCCTGGAACTAGCTCTGTAGACCATGCTGGTCTCGAACTCACAGAGATCCGCCTGCCTCTGCCTCCCGAGTGCTGGGATTAAAGGCGTGCGCCACCACGGCCCTGCGGCATGGCATTTCTTATTGTAAAAAGTATGCTGCAGAACTCAAATCAGATTAGCAAGCAGACTCAGGATGAGGATGGGGGATTGAGGGGGTGGAATATGGCTTTCTTCTCTTATCCCTAACGTAGATGATGGCTGCATCTTATCCCACTGGAGGAAACTCAGCTTTACAATCTGATGTGATTGGCTAATGTTGCAAGGGGAAGGGAACAGAAATACGAATCCTTGCCAGGCTAGCTACCTTTGGTGAGGAAAAAAAATGTCTCTCGTATTTCTACATCTTCGTGGTCTAAGAAGAACTCAGTGAAAGGTCAAATGTGAGTTCCTGTTTTAA
This sequence comes from Mesocricetus auratus, assembly GCF_017639785.1. NCBI lineage: Eukaryota > Metazoa > Chordata > Mammalia > Rodentia > Cricetidae > Mesocricetus > Mesocricetus auratus. The sequence goes on along the minus strand of NW_024429186.1, from coordinate 43,871,390 downwards.
GAGCTTAGAGAAGCCGTTACAAATGGAAGCGTCTTACAGAAGTGAGGCAGCTCTGTTTTGTAAGTCAGTGGTGTGCTGGGGAAGAATTCTTTAGCAGATCCAAGCAGGTCCTGATGACTCAGGAACCCTCATAATCACATTTTTAGCCCAGTTTTTGTCAGAGAATACAGATGGTATCAGATCACTTTTCCCTCTAGGCTCTATTTTCACGGGCTGTTTTCCTCTGATGCAGAATTTGTTTCCACTTATGGATTCCTGGAGAAGGGAGTAGAGAGAATGGACCAGAAAGGAGAAGATGGCAAGGTCAGAGGACATAGGAGAATGGAATTTGAGAGAAGTCAGACTCCCCAGTGTTTACCTTTAGTTCTGATTCAGCCTCTAAAAGTTTTAATTATTAGCCTATGTTTATGTCTTTTTTTTTTCTTTCTATTTTGATAGTTTCCAAACTCTGACTGATTTTTGTGAATCACAATCACATCATTCCTGTTAGTTCTCAGAAACCTGGGACAAATGGCTAACTCAGGTTCCTACTAGCATATCAAAATGTATGTGGCCAGCTCTCCCAGCATCACTCAGTACCTTGGGCCCTTCCCAGCACTTCTCATGGGTCCAGACCTTAAACCTCTCACCCCCAGGAAGCTTGCTTCCCTTTCCCCAGCCTGATTCCTGTGGAATCCCGCCATTTTGTCGGAGTCACTCCAGAGGCCATTGGCCTGGGCCACCTCTCTTGGTCAGCGCCTCCTCTCTGGCTCTCAGTTCCCACCCTCTTTTCCTGGTACGGTTTAGTCTGCCAGCCGTGTTCAGCCTGGACTCTTCTCTCTGTCTGCTTCCTCCCTTATATCCACAATAAAAATTTTCTCCATACTTAGGAGCAGTCATGTCTGCCTCCATTTATTTCATTCAATTTCTATTTGAGGGAGTTTGAAGATTCTACTTAAAGTGGTCTGCCCATTTAGATCTTTGGTCCAATTGCCTAGTACTTCTAATTAGTTGTGTATGGGGGCGGGGCTTGCTCGAGAATATTGGATTTGCTTCATTTTCTAAGACTTGGATGCAGAGTTATTGTAACTTTTCAATGTAAAATAGACTGGGTACCCAAAGAGGGATTTCTCCAAAGTTTTCTTTCTCTCAGTTCCAGTTTCCCATTTTAGGGGAGTTTTTATCGTTTGTTTGTTTTTCTTTCTTTCTTTTCCTGAAAATTTCAACATTCTGTGTCAGCTTCAAGGATCTGTGTTTTGGATCAGATCACGTGCTGTTTGGGGGAGTAGTTCTCTTGGGTCTTACCCTGAGATCAGTTCTCCCCTACTGCACCAAGGTCTATCCTTCACGTTTACCGTACTTGAGGGATTGTCCCTTCCGTATGTCTTCCTGACTAACCCAATCCAAGGATGAAATACATGGTCTTGAGACCATTGCCCATCTTTGGTAGACCTCCTGAAGTCTCTAACCTGTCAGGTTGGAGGGACAAGTGTCTCTCTTTGGTGTCTTATGACCAGGTGTTCAGACTCTAACTTTTATCTCCAATAGATAGCAGAGGATAAGGGAAAAAATGCAGGACTAGCCATCAAAGGGGTGGTGGGAGGAAAAGCCAAATGCTATTGATCAAATCCTCTGAATGGAATTTCTGAATCCGAATGAAAGGATATCAAACAACTATCTTGGAATAAACAAATGGGATGACTTTTTTTTCGTTCTTCGAAACAGGGTTTCTCTGTAACTTTGGAGTCTGTCCTAGAACTCGATTTGTAGCCCAGGCTGGCCTCAAACTCACAGAGATCCACTTGCCTCTGCATTCAGAGTGCTGGGGTTAAAGGCATGTGTCACCACTGCCCGGTAGGGTGACTTTTCTTTAAGGAATGTGCTCCCATTTCTTCTGAGCACCTCTTAGCCCTTATGCTTAAGCCTGTATTAAAATATCGGCATTAAGCCCCAACCCTTACTCATAAAAACCTTCAATTGAAACAAAAGGGAGGTCCAGGTCCTTCAAGACCCCACCATTGTTCACCTGTAAAGGCCATGTGGATGGCCTTTACTGACATCTGGCAGTCTGTGTGACTCCTCTAACAGAGTGGGTGGTCCTCAGGGCCCACACTGGCACCACAGTGACTCTAAATGGAGTGATTCAGAGGTAGCTTATCCTGAGCCAAATGGCCCAGGAAATGCATCCTGGTTGCCCAGAATAGTACACTCCATTGCAGAAGCAGTTACCTGAACTTTCACAGTCATAGAACAAAAGAAAGTCATTAATCAAGGAGACTGGAGAAATGGCTTGTTCAGCAAAGTTCTTGCTGTACGTGTTAAGTTTTTGCCACCTGGACGACCCGCCTCTACCCCGAAAACAATTACGTCATCGCCTGTCACCAGGTGCCTTTCCAGGGTCAGCTGTGTGGTAAGCGTACCCTTTAAAAGTGCCCGCCAGGAACAGCCCTCCCTCTGCCTCTTCACCTCTCTTGCCTTTACTCTTTGATCCTTTCCTTCCTTACTTCTCTTCTTCCTCTTACCTGCCTGTCTGTCTCAAGTCCCCACTCCCACAAGGCCTTTCACTCTTCCGCTATCCCATCCCCCTCCCCCAATAAACCTCTAGCACTAACTCTATTGCATGTGCCGGTGTTTGCTTAGTGGCATACTTTGGCGGGGCCCACCAGAAGCGTGGGTATCCTGCCCATTGTCAGGGGGCCGGATCAGCATAATGCCTGAATCTTTACAGTACCCACTGCCCCTCCTCTTTCTTTTTCTTTTCTTTTCTCATACACATAAAATAAGATATAATTTATTATATATATTAAAGAAAGGTGGGTAATAGGAAAATAGAGAAATTCTGCTATTAGGTTTCAGAAATTTGCTGGTAATATTTGCGTTAGTGGAAGCGACTATGCTGCAAAGGTAATAGAGTCCAAATGTTCTACTTCATAGTTGAAATTGCGTGAGGTCAGATACAGAGTAGGCAACGAATGGCTATTAAGGGCAAACACAGCCCCGGAGAATTTGGCTCTAGATATATTGCATTCCAATTCTCTACATCCAGAAGCTCTCGCCATTAATCAGCCAGGTAGAATCTTCAACATAGGTATGGCTATAGGAACCCGACTTTACAACATCAAGTCTGAAGTCCTGGGGACTTTCAAAACCTTTGACAACCGAATCTCGGTGCTTGTCCTTTCTGATGCAAAACTGACTCATCACCCTTTGCTTGCAAACAAGTAAAGGGGTGATTCCTAGTACGGATTCCAGACATAGCTCCTATACTACAAATTCTCTTCTTCATACAGATTACCCATCCTCCAAGAGTGCACCTGCTGTCTCCTACGACAACACAATTGGGCTGGCAAAACCAGGGCTTTCTTGCCTCAAGTATCTGAATACACAGCCTCCTCTCCTCTCACTGCCAGCAATGCTGGGACACTAGGATGCTTTCTTTGGGAATCCCTGAAAAATTGTGGTGGCTTACTCTGTCTGGTCCACTTGGGTTAGGAGCCTAGCCCTACATCAGATTTTGGACACACAGCAAGGAATTTACTGAGAAAAGAAAGGTAGATTCTCCTGAAGGCTGTGTGCAATACTATGACCAGCACACTAAGGAAATAGATGTTCATGAATGTGGGGGTGTTTTTCCTTGTTAGAGCTGAATGGTCAAACCTCATCAAACATTTTTTTTCAAGACAGGGTTTCTCTGTATTGTTTTGGAGGCTGTCCTGGAACTCACTCTGTAGACCAGGCTGGCCTCGAACTCACAGACATCTGCCTGCCTCTGCCTCCTGAGCGCTGGGATTAAAGGTGTGAGCCACCAATACCCAGTCTGACCAAACATTTTTAATTCACATTTGTGGAAACTTTAAATTCAAAAGGATGAAATGAATTTTTACCTCATACACAGTGGCCAAAAATCTAAGATGGAAGACCAAGACCACAATCTAAGGTCAAAAATAAAACTCTGTTGTACTCATTAATGGTCTAACACAGTGGTTCTCAACCTGTGGGGCATGACCCCTTTCAGCAAACCTTTGCCTGATGGGGAAGTCCTGTGTATCTGTCAATAAAGCACTATTGGCCAATAGGGAAGCAAGATAGATGGGACTAGAAGTTGAGGAGGATTCTGGGAGTCATCATGTAGCCACCATAGGAATAAGAGGTCCAGATCCTTTTCTCCAGTAAGAGAAATACTTAGATTAACAATTATGGGTTAAATACTTAAGTCAGAGCTAGCCAGTAAGAAACAAGCAAATGGCCAACAGCTTCATAATTAATATAGCCTCCTGTGTGTTCATTTGGGACTGATGCGGCTCTGGAACCAGGCTGGCAGGAAGGCTGCACTCTACATATGATGTCAGTATGTGGGATTGAATTTCCACGTAGAATGACAAGAACTTAAAAGGATTTTAGAAACAAATGAACGGAGAGAAGCACAGCTTCTTGGTAGCAGCATTTTTCTCAGGTGGGCTCTGTTTTGCTAGAGACAAGCAGAGACTCACGTGGCTCGATTAAGGGAGTCTTCCTGACTCAGCATAAACATAAGCAAAAAAGAAAAAACAATAAAACAAAACAGCAAGGTTCTTTTAAGAGGATCTGCTAACAATTGAAAGGTGTGTACGCACAGCTGGAAGTGGCAGTGGCCACATCTCCAAGCCGGCAGCTTTTGCTGGATGTCAGCATAGACTGAGACAGTGAGCTAGAGTCTGGATACTGTATACTATTGTGTTTTTCAGTTTTTTGATTGCTAAAGGAACAACTGCTAAAGTACACTTCATTATAAATGCTGCTAAATTAATTCAACTTACATCTTTTAAAAATGCCTTGACTTCAAATTTTAAGTATAAGGATATGTTACTTTGGAAAATATATTTTATTTGTGTTTCCACAGAAAATGGAAAGCTGTGGATTCCTTCCAGGCTTCTGTGGTTTGATGAACCAAGACCTCCGGAAGCAGTGGGCCAGGTGTTTCAACAATTAAGACAGCTAAGATGATGCAGCCTTACAGACCCCCAAAATAAGGACTTATACAGGTTTCTGTGATTTGTCATGATCCCCATGGTATGAACAGTGCCCCCTTCCAGCAGGAAGCAGTTTGGAATGAACGACGTCCAAATTCCCATATTGTTTATAAATCTTTGTTTTCATTTGAATGGGGTTGCTTATAATTGGTTAATGATCATAACCAATCTCTTTTTAATGGTGAAATGGGAATTATGGTATGGAAATGAATACTTGGTATTGGTATGGTTTTCATTTATTGATACAAATTCATGGTCAGTTTTGTGATGTGTATATTTCTCCTATTGTATTAACAATTATGAGTTAAATACTTAAGACAGAGCTAGCCAGTAAGAAACAAGGAAACGGCCAACAGCTTCATAATTAATATAGCTTCCTGTGTGTTCATTTGGGACTGATGCGGCTCTGGAACCAGGCTGGTGGGAAGGCTACACTCTACATTTGCCTCCAAAAATATTTACACTATAATTCATAATAGTAGAAAATTACAGGTATAGCCGGGCGTTGGTGGCACACACCTTTAATCCCAGCACTCGGGAGGCAGAGGCAGGCGGATCTCTGTGAGTTCGAGACCAGCCTGGACTACCAAGCGAGTGCCAGGACAGCCTCCAAAGCCACAGAGAAACCCTGTCTCGAAAAACCAAAAAAAAAAAAAAAGAAAGAAAGAAAGAAAAAGAAAATTACAGTTATGAAGTAGCAACGAAAATAATTTTACCACAACAAAAGGACCTGTATTAAAGGTCACAGGGTTAGGAAGGTTCAGAATCATTGGTCTGGCATCTTTTTTTTTTTTTTCCGAGACAGGGTTTCTCTGTGTACCTCTGGCTGTCCTGGAACTCACTCTGTAGACCAGGCTGCTCTTGAACTCACAGAGATCCACCTGCCTCTGCCTCCCTGAGTGATGGGGTTAAAGGTAAGCACCACCATCACCTGGCTTGTTATCTTTTTTAAAAGTCAAGGTTAACTTTTTTTTTTTCCGAGACAGGGTTTCTCTGCATTGTTTTGGAGGCTGTCCTGGAACTAGCTCTGTAGACCAGGCTGGCCTTGAATTCACAGAGATCCGCCTGCCTTGGCCTCCCAAGTTCTGGGATTAAAGGCGTGCGCCACCAATGCCCGGCCCAAAGTTAACTTTAAATCTCTCTCTATTCACTTAAATGTTTACTCACTTGCTTTACAGAGTGAACAAGTGGCTTCTGTTTCTCATCTATAAAGCACAGGTAACAGCGCCTGCTTGGAATGGATGTAGACACAATTAAGTAAATGGTGCATAAATAAAGATTCTAAGTTCTAGAAAACAGGAAGTGGTCACTATATGGTAGGTATTGTTTACATCTCTTGCCATTTTACTGGGGCTTGACACTATATTTTCATTGTGTACATGGTGTTTAACCTAATTCTTTCCAGATGTGAGGGGCCGTGGCTTACATCCTCTAGAACATTCCATTGAGGGCCCATTTCATAGTCTTCAAAACCACATTAAATACACAAAAGGATCTAACATTGCAAGGAACATATCATGGATTTTATTTTTATTTGCTACTTTTATGTCTGAGCAATGGGGGGAGAACATTTTTGGAGATCAAAGGAAAACTATGGGTGTTGGTAGGTGTTGGTTTCTTCTTCCATCATGTGGATTCCTGGCATCAAACTCAGCTCTCCAGATTCGTCAGCAAGCTCCTTTGCCCTTTGCCCATCAAGCCATCGCTCCAGCCTCTTATGGCTTTTAAGCATCTTTTAAATAACATTGTCTTTGATACTCTTAAGTGTAAGGTAGCAGACATATTACAGGTTGCCTGCTTGTCAGTGTGTTGCTTGGATTTCAGTTTTTGCTGTTCAGTTCAGGAGGCCCTGACATGTAATGATGATTTTAGTGACAACACTCTCAACAGTCTGGCCGCCCTCATCCAGTCTTCGTGGGTACATAATCCAGATATGACACGCATGACTCATCAGACTGTATAAATCACTGGTGTTCTATATCAAGCCAAGCCTTTTCTTTCGGCATGGCGTGTTTCAAGTGCTCACATTGTTCCCTCCAGCCTTTCCAAGCTTTGTTGTGATTGACAACACAAAAGAGTTTTGTGTGTCTTGCCTACTTGGACAAAGGTCAGTTCGTTTGCTGCCCTCCCAGGCAATATACAAGCAGTTTCTTTAAAGTTCAGATGCATATATTTTATTAAATATTCAGGAATTTGGAATTGTCATAAGATAGATTTGAACGGAAAAAGTATCAGCAATAGCACTGAAGAGACATGAGTCTGAATAGCAGGAACACTGCAATGTATTGTTTACATCTCCTTTCCTAGTTAATGGTGTTTGGCACATAGTAGGTGTTTTATTGGGGCTTTTTCTAGTGGCAAGTTCTTGTTAGTGACTCTGACGTGATGGCTGACCTTAAATTAGGATTCTATGTAACAGTGATACTGCACTGGTTCTGTTTGCTAAACACTTCTTGGCTGATTTTTGTGAATAACGATATAAACATAAAACTAACCATAGGCCTTTTCCAAAGACCTAGTCTAGGCTTACTTTTTTAAATGGAGGTCGGGGAGGGTCTTTTGTTTTGCTATTGGCCAGTCAGCTCTTTTACTAAACCAATCAGAAGGTGCCTTGGCAAAGACACATCTTCACAGTGTACAAAAAGATTATCCCACAACAGCTTTAGGCTGGCTCGGAAGATTTGCAACATTGATCATTAAATCAGACACAGAAACCCTAACAACTGGAAGAAAACAGGGCACATGAGGCAAAGCTGTTTCTTGCATCGGCTCCTGAGAAGGAGCTGTCCCAAATGGTAGAAGAAATGCCACCTGTCACTGGTGTCACTGAGGTCTTCACTTCAGGTTTTGGCTTTATCCCATTTCACCAACACACACCAAGGCAACTTGCTTCCCATGGGCTAAGGCTTTTATATGTCCTAATATAATCACCTGCCCTGTGTGAGGACATTTTAATTATTGTCCTCACTGGAGAGCACAAGATAGAAATTAACCAGCAAACTATTTTTCTTCAACCTTCAGATTTATATTGCGAGACAATGGGATTGTTGGGGACTATGAAATGAACCCCTCGAGTGTGCCTCTGCCTTCCCTAGATTAAACCTAGCCTTTCCTAGGAGGTACTCATCCTTGCTAAATTTCCTAAGAAAGGTTACTTGATGAGTCATTGGCAGAAGTATCCAAATATAGTTTCCAGAAAATAGAATCATGAGCTCCAGTAAAACAGAGCTTTCAAAAGGCTTACAGGCTTTCTACCAAAGTGGGATAACTTCCATTGGAAACTAATTTCACTTTCTCTTTAATGACAAATAGAAGTGACATGAAAGGATTCTTTCTCTGTTTTCTTAAAAATCTATTTCCTATGGTACAGGAAAGCAAAACAGAAATCAGATCATGCCATCCCTCAAAACAAAAACAAAAAACCCAAAACCCAAAAACCAACCAAACAAACAAAAAACCCCTTCAAGTGGTTTCCTATGGGAAAGTTGAATTCCTGCCTCTATGCCCTATCTATACACCACATGCTCCCCCATCAGTGTGCCCCAGACATCCCAGAGGGGCATCTATTCCTGGACATGCCAAATTCATTCTCACTCTCGGGCCTTTGACCTTGTTGGATCGTCCACCCAGACATCACTTGACAGCTTTCTTCTATCATTCAGGCCAGCTCAGCTGCCAGCCTCCTCTTCTGACTGTGTCATTCTGACGACCCATGCCAAGTCACCTGTCCTTTGCTCCCTTGCTGGCCCCACCCACTCCGGCCGACTCTGCCTGTATCGTTTATGATATCATCGCCTTTTGCATTGGTCTTGGCCCAAGTAAACGTGAAAACCACCTCCCTTACTGAATGGCCTGCAACATCTAGAACTATGTGTGCTATAACCAAGGACGTCCTAGTAGTGGAGTAGATTGCATGGTGACTCAAGTTCTTTGACATGAAATTAAGAATATGGCCACATTGAAAGCAGAAATGGGGACCTGGACCTTCTTGTGGATCATTCTACAAAATACAGTCTGGAGTTGAGATTCAAAACTCAGTGGTGACCTTTGATGCAGATGTCACAAAGGAAAAGTGCACACAAAAGGGGACAGTAACAGATGGGGATGTAGAAGTCTACAGAGCTCTCCATGGGCCTTCGTGAAACTATAAAGTATCGGATATTTAAGAAGTCTTGGAAAGAATGATTTTAGTCCTATACCTGGCAACTCCAGTATAACTACAAATAGAAGGTCTTCATGTCTTTACAATGCTATTGCTGATATTAAAAACATCACATTGCTGGGCAGTGGTGGTGCATGCCTTTAACCCCAGCATTTGGAAGGTAGTGACAGGGAGATCACTGTGAGTTGGATGCCAGCTTGGTCTACAAATTGAGTTCCAGGACAGCCAGGACTGTTACACCAAGAAATCCTGTCTCAAAAAAAAATCACATTGACATACAAGCTTAAAACAAATCTATTTCAAAAAAAATCTATTTCCTTGCTCTTATGTCAGGCAGATATGGTAGGTACATTGCATGCAGAATCTGATCTGTGTCCAGGGGTTAATCTTTTTTTTTTTTTTTTTTTTTTTTTTTTTTTGGTTTTTCGAGACAGGGTTTCTCTGTGGCTTTGGAGGCTGTCCTGGAACTCACTTGGTAGTAGTCCAGGCTGGCCTCAAACTCACAGAGATCCGCCTGCCTCTGCCTCCCAAGTGCTGTGATTAAAGGCGTGCTCCACCAACGCCCGGCTAATCTTTGTTCCAGATGAGAACATCAAGCTTGAGAAAGATTAAGCAACTTGTCCACACCCTAGACAGAGCAGAGGTGGCCTCTGAACTTGAATCCATTGGGATAGACCAGAGATTGCCTTTTTGGCTCCAATATGTTTAAAAAGTCTTGGAATGAGAGTTTTAAAAAATCACCCATCATTCCCTGTCTTCATACACCCAGTCTGATGTAACTAACATTTTTGTTTCCAGGCTAGCCCCTATCTGGGTGCTTGGGTTTTCCATTTGGTTTGATTGGTTTACACTGCCAGAAACTGAACCTTACGCACGCTAATCAAGTCTCATCCCAAGCCCCAGAGTCTTCACTCTCTGATCCTAACCTGAATGCCCCACTGCCTCATGCTCTCTGCAGAGGCACCTGCTGTGGTTGCTCCAGAGATAAGAGGCCTGAAGACTCAGAATGAACATGGAGGAAACATGAATGTTACACTGGTTTTTGTCTTATTATGTAAGATTTATAGTAAGTGTGTAGAAAAGAAAGGGGGCGGGGCTTATTAGTGCAAACAGGGGAGAAGTCTTTCTGGGCGGATAGAGAAGAATGGAGAAGAGACAGCAGAAGGTAAAATTCCAGGAAAAGTGACAATTTTACAGGGAACATGAGAGATTTTTGTGTATTCCTCTTTCTCTTCCCCAAAGAACAATGGTGAGGATACCATTGTCAGGATCCCATTTTTGTGATTGTATTTGAGGGGTTGTTTTTTTTGGGGGGGGGCAGCCTCCTTGGTTTTGTTGTGGTTTGCAAAATAATGATCTGAAAAGGGTCAAAGCATCCCAAGAAAGCCCAACCAACTTTGCAACAGCAAATACTGGAACTAGAAAATCATGTTGCTACATGTTTGCAAAGGAGCTCTTCCTCTTAACTTCCTCTTCTGTAGTATACATCAATATATATATATATACATATACATATATATACATATGCACCATGTATTGCATGTATATAATACATACACAGATAATTTTTTCTTGGTAAAGTTAGGAGAATTGAAATCGGTCACTCCCATAAAGGGCCTAGTAAGAAGTATGTTGTATTCTAGGCCAAGTTCTTTCCCTTTCTTATAAAGAAATCTCTTTATAATCCTAATGAGTTAGTTCTGGATCTACTCTGCAAAATGCAGTGATTCTGAGACCTTATACATTGAAAAGCAGCCTTTGTACAGGTCTTTCAAGAGAAAGTGCATGCTAATATCTCTGCCATTTAGTTGTCCTAAATTGTAAATGCCTCTGCAATTACCATTTCACCAACCAATTAAAAAACAAAACCCAACCACTTTTAGGAGAGAAACGAGATAAAGATTAAAAACGAACTTAAAGTGAACAAAAATTCTTCAGGTATTTAGGAGACAACATCAGTGGCTACCTGACTATGTCAATTTTTTTCAAAGGCAAAGGACCGGTGTGCAGACTATCACAATGAGCTCTTGCCACATGTCACAGGTGCTCCTGTTATGTTCTCGGGTGCTCATATTTATTTACAAATAACAAAATACAAAAAAAAATAAAAGTGGTTTGTATTAAGTGTATTAAGGTACACTTAATTGTGGGGACACCAGACCTTGAGCAGAGACCCACTTCCCCATCAGCCTGGGAGTAGGCAGCTGTAAGACAATGTTTACTGCCGGGCGTTGGTGGCGCACGTCTTTAATCCCAGCACTCGGGAGGCAGAGGCAGGCGGATCTCTGTGAGTTCGAGGCCAGCTTGGTCTACAAGAGCTAGTTCCAGGACAGCCTCCAAAGCCACAGAGAAACCCTGTCTCGAAAAACCAAAAAAAAAAAAAAAAAAAAAAAAAGACAATGTTTACTAAAAACATGGTTACTAAACACAATACAATGCCCGGGGCAATATGTTTCTGGAAAGGGCTTGCCCACGGGAACTGCCCTGACCTCGACCTTGTCCAAAGACTAACCGCCTCTTCTGACACACCCAAATCAGTTTGTGGTGTCAGAGCAGAACCAGCCAGGGGTAGAGAGAGAGCAGAAGCTTTTCTGGAGGGAGGCCTTTCTTGGGAAGTTTTCTTGAGCCTTTTTGGGGCCTGCTTAAAGTTTTCTTTACACCGTTGAACGAGTCTCTGTGTTGTCAATCCCCGACACCCTCCGCACGTTCTCGGACACAGGCTGCACAGCAGACGCGGCACATGCCTACACCCCAAGTTAACCTCCCAACCCTTTCATGACATGATACAACTAGATGGTGTTTAGGCAGCTGGCAATGAACTTGGGAACTTCTCAGGACTTCAACATTTTAGTCTCACTTTAAAGTTCCGTGAGCTTAAGGGATCAGTATCTGGTCACACATTTGGTCCATTTGAGACAAATTAGTGCATTGCTAGTATATAGACCGCTACATAGATTTGTTGCATAATAATACTTCAGTGACAGACCACAGGTCTGGTGTAGTCTGTAAATCCCATGAGATTGTAAGGGGGCTAAAATTTCATACCATCTAGCAACAATATAACTATGACAACATCCTTGCATTGCACGTGACTCCTGTTTTAGGTGATGCCAGCATGAAGCACTGTTCTGTCAGCAATATAAAAAAGCATAGCAATACAACCATGCCCAGTATGTAGTACTTGAAAATGATGATAAGCAATTATGCTACTGGTTCATATACTTTTTTATTTATTTATTGGTTTTCTCTTTTTTGAGACAGAGCTTCTCTGTAGGTTTGGAGACTGTCCTGGAACGCTCTTAGAAGTCTAGGCTGGACCCCAACTCACAGAGATCCACCTGCCTCTGCCTCCCGAGTGCTGGGATTAAAAGTGGGCACCACCACCGCCCGGCCTCTTATTTTTATTTATTAACTTTTGAGGGTAAATTTTCGAGAAAGGCTTTCTCTATGTAGCCCAAGATGTCCTAGAACTTGCCCTGTAGGTCAGGTTGGCCTCAAACTCAGAGATCCACCTGCCTCTGCTTCCCAAGTGCTTATTAATTTTGTTTTTAGTGTTCACCTACATAAATGTTTCCTATGAAACACTGGTGGGATATTCTGGTGGTAACCTCAAATGTGTCCTGTTTCCCATGTCTCTGGATTGCATCAAGGTGTGGAGTAACTGAACTTCAGTAGTCAGGTTTGCAAAAGTACTCACACAGTGATGACTTCCCGACAATTCTCAAAGCATCTCCCATCATTGGTGGTGCATGCCTTTAATCCCAGAACTCAGGAGGCAGAAGCAGGTGGATCTCTGAGAGTTCAAACCCAGCCTACTCAACGGAGCAAGTGCCAGAAGAGTCTCCAAAGGTACACAGAGAAACCCTGTCTCAAAAAATCAAAAAAAGAAAAAAAAGGTGCATAACTGTACTCTGGTTTAAGATAAAAGGGAGGAGAAAGCACAATCCACATACAAACTCTGGTGAGAGAAGGAACTGCCAACAGGGAGGACTTTGTTTGTAGTGGGTGCAGCCAACATCAATCATAGTTTTCAGAGGACCTGATCTCCTTTAACCCTTTTAGACTGAGAGGAAGAATTTTGTGGAGGACGACACTGACATTAAATTTAAATGACTTACTTAAGTTTGAAGAACCAGGTTGGAGGGATGGCTCAGAGGTTAAGAGCGCTGGCTGCTGTTCCAGAGGACCTGAGTTCAATTCCCAGCACCCACATCATGGCTCACAACCATCTGTAATAGAACTTGATTCCCTCTTCTGGCATATATGTAGACAGAGCACACATTGGGACCCAAGTGATACAGTGGCTGCAGATTCAGTGACATGCTGGCCCATGCTTAACAACTGGCTCTCTAAACATGGTTCTGACATGCCTGTTGGCTAATTTGTAGCTGGTATGAGGGACTTTGTGGTTGAACTGGATGTTCTGTAAAAAACATCATGTAAAAGTTATAGGTATGACAAGCCTAGTTTAATCTGTAGGAAACATTTTCTTGGTCCCTAAATTCAGACTAGAAGGCACTGCCAAGCCTTTTCTCCCCCGCCCCCACCCCCCAGACAGCGTTTCTCTGTGTGAAAGTCTTGGCTGTTATGGAAGACATTTTGTACACTAGGCTGCCCTCTGCCTCCCAAGTGCTGAGATTAAAGGCATGTGCCACCACCACCTGGCTGTCGCCAAACCTTTATCTATTGTTTTTGCTACTTTCCTAGGTGTTAGTTCTCTCTTTTGGTTCAATTGTGCATCACCAAAATTAAGTCTCTGAATTTTCACCACTCAGGCACAATATGCAGAAATTACCTCAGAAACATAGGTCACACTAAAAATAAAGCAAAGAGGAGTTGACTCATTTTAATCATGTGTAATTTTTCTTTAAATGGACTTAGCTGTATATTAATAGTTAATTTTTATTTTATTTATTTATAAATGGTTTCCTTAAAAAATAATTTACTTAACTTTTTTATGTACATTGGTGTGAACGTGTCAGATGCCCTGGAACTGGAGTTACAGCCAGTTGTGAGCTGCCATGTGGATGCTGGAATTGAACTCAGGACCTCTGAAAGAGCAGCCAGGGCTCTTAATCATTGAACCATTTCTTCAGCCCATTTATTTATTTATTTAGGTTTCTCAAAACAGGGTTTCTCTCCAGGCGTTGGTGGCGCACGCCTTTAATCCCAGCACTCGGGAGGAAGAGGCAGGCGGATCTCTGTAAGTTCGAGACCAGCCTGGACTACCAAGCGAGTTCCAGGACAGCCTCCAAAGCCACAGAGAAACCCTGTCTCGAAAAACCAAAACAACAACAACAACAACAACAAAAAAAAAAAAACAGGGTTTCTGAGAAACAGTCCTGGCTGTCCTGGAACTCAATTTGTAGACCAGGCTGGCCTCAAACTCACAGAGATATACCTGCCTCTGCCTCTGCCTCTGCTGGGATTAAAAAGCATGTGCTAACGTGCCTGGCATTAGTTAATTTTTAATAGTGGCTCTATTTAGCAACAGCTCGAAAAACTTCTCTAAGTTAACTGAGGATCCAGGTTAGCTGTCCACACACAGCACAGCCTGATGGTAAGACCAGTGTGCTCTCATTCTCCCTCTGCGATGCCTGTATTACTGTCATACAAAGGCTAGTGATGGCTGGTACCCAGAAAAAGTCCAGGGTACCAGCCATCACTTTCTGTGACCCTGAGTAATTGCTGCCTCTCTGGTTTTCTCTTCTGTAAAGGAGTCTCCCACAGTCCTTGGCCTGCCCTCCCACAGGGCTTGTTGGCAGGATTAAGTCACAGGTATCTATGATAGTACTGATAAAGGCTTTTTGATGATGGCCATTTATCTCATTATTAGTTTCCAGCCAAGCTGGCATTGTTAAATTGCAAAACTGTTGCCACTTTAAAGGATGTGGTTTAGTTCAAGATCTCCTACAATGCTAGGAATAGATAAGAAACACCAAGGTGAACTGCTTTCCAGGCATCCCCTTAAAATTTGCTAGTATTTACTAATTAAAAAAAAATCATTCCCCTGGGGCTGGGGAAATGGCTCGGTCTGTAAAATGCTTACTATGAAAAGTGTGAGGAGCTGATTTCAGATCCCAGACATGCAAGTGAAAAGTCAGGTGTGGCCAGGCGGTGGTGGCGCACACCTTTAATCCCAAAACTTGGGAGGCAGAGGTAGGCAGATCTCTGTGAGTTGAAGGCCATCGTGGACAGCCAGAGTAGTAACACAGAGAAACCCATCTTGAAAGACATAAACAAACACACACACAAAAACAACAAAAAGGCAGGGTGTGGTGGTGTGCATCTATAATCCTAGTATAGGAGAGAGGGAGACAGGAGCCTTGATGGCTATTCAGTCTAACTGAAATGGCAAACTCCAGTTTCCATGAGAGACCTTGTCTCAAAATAAACAAGTAAATAAAGTGGAGAGAGGAAGACACTGGATGCCCACCTACGTAAACGTAGATACACATACACCATACGCATTAAGTTACTTCTGCCTAAAAAGCGTCCCCCCCCCATTCTTTATTGAGCTAACTTTAGTCCAAACATCTGGATTCAAGTCACCTCCTTCACTGTCCCATTTATCCCCTTCATAGCACCTAATTTCACTTATTCACTTCACTATGAACGCCCCTCTTTATAAGGCCAGCTCTGTGGGGGTGGTGTCCAGTGCCTGGCACACAATGACTATCTGTTAAATGGAGGCACTTATCTGCTAAGAGCCAGTGTTAGGCCTAGCCGCATGCTGGGGCTTGAGGAAAGAAGCTCCTGGCTAGGACTTAGCTAATAAAGTTTACAGATGTCCACATTTTTCTCAGGGACCAGGAGGAGATGCCAAGACAACGAAAGATGCTGGCTCCCTTCCTTCTGCTACCCTGCCCCCCCTGCCCCACCTCAGTGGTGATGTCACACAGGGAAGGATTCTCTAACCCTTCTCATTCTTTTACAGTCCTGTAAACAGCTGTTTTTCATTAACATGATATGGTGAGGGAGGAGAGGGAGGGAGGGGATGGGGTGGGGTACCCCACCCCTGAATGAAATTAACTTAAGGCTAGCTATGTTCAAGTTCAGGAGAAAATGGATAACAGACACTACCTTTTGGATTAAGCTATTCAAATCAAGGGAGAGAGAAATGAGGGCAAGGGAGGAAAAAGAGTTAAAAGGAGTACTGAAGAAAGGGAGAAGAGAGACAAGAAGAGAACTCACAAGAGGACACGCGAGGTGGCTATGGGAGAGAGAAAAGCACAAACCAGGTAGTGAAACAGGCAGAGGAAGGGAGAGCTGGCCTCTGGCACAGGGGTATTGCTTGTTGTTGGCTGTCTGGGGCAGCGGGCTCCTCAGGCATCCCGTGGAGGGTCACTGAGAAGCACTTTGAGAGGCCCGGGTGAGGCCATCTCGGGGCCGAGTGTCTGGGTGCATCCACAATAGATATGGAATGAGGAATGTAAACCACCCCCACCCCTGTACTTTTTCTTTTACAATTAGGGCTGCAGAGGAAAAGGGAAGAGCACTTAGTGCCAGCCTCTTCGACCCAGTGAGTTCCAAGACAGTCAAGGCTATATAGAGAGACCCTGTTTCAAACAACAAAGAAATGTAAACAATATTAATATGTTTTATTCCAAGTTTTTAAATGTTACCTTTATATTCCACAAGTTCCTCATTCATTTGAAAATTCCCTACAAACTGTGTCTGAAAGTGAGACTTGGTAGGCACAGCTGACTGACTGTGACACACTGGGAAGACTCCTGAAAAATCTCCTAATGATTTTTATTTTTCTTTTTTTCTACTTCTTCTCTTACCCAGGCTTTCATACAAAGATAGAACACAGAGGCTTCAGGAATGTGAACCTAAAATAAGGCTGACAAAAGCCTCCCCATTCTTTATAGCGCATACAGATGACTCAGCTTCTCTTTCAACAAGAAAATGTATTGCTTAAGAGCACTCTAGACAGGTGTGGTTGATGCACCCACGAGTAGGGAGGATGGATTTAAAGTCATCCTGTTTCATAGAGTTCAAGGTCAGTCTGAGATATCTAAGACTGTCCTGAAACACACACACACACACACACACACACACACACACAGATTAAATGGTGGCTGTCACATGACTTTTGTGTCTCAGAATGTTAAGGAATCCGCTAGCATGCTCACCATGCTGTAACTTGAAGTACTAAAAGTACTAAGAATTTAGTCAAGGTGTGGTGGAACATGTTTGTAATATCAGCAATCCACAGAAGAATCAGAGGCTTGCTTTATCTACATAGAGAATTCTCTCTCTCTCTCTCTCTCTCTCTCTCTCTCTCTCTCTCTCTCTCTCTCTCTCTCACACACACACACACACATACACACACACACACACACACAACCACCACCAAAAGCCCTAACCAGAGCTGAGGACAGAGTTAAGTGGTTGAGTACATGACTAATGAGCAAAGGACCCTGGTTCCAACCCCCAGCATCACCACTTAACAAGAAAACCTAAATGAATACATTGATTAATATGTATTATGACAATATATAATCAACCCGACAAGGCAACATCTCATTAAAAGATTCTTCATCTAATTTCGTTTACTTTCAGCACTTACGTAGAAAGTCCAGAAATGCATAGCAGATTTCATTTTTACTTTAAGTATCTGGAAATGTTACATTTTCATCTTACTCCTAAGATATTGAGATTTG
Organism: Mesocricetus auratus; assembly: GCF_017639785.1. NCBI lineage: Eukaryota > Metazoa > Chordata > Mammalia > Rodentia > Cricetidae > Mesocricetus > Mesocricetus auratus. Next base: position 43,853,571 of record NW_024429186.1, on the reverse strand, counting down.
GAGGTTCAGTGAAGATGTGGTCTGCCACAACTGGCAGTCATTGCTGTTAGGGGTCAGGTGCAAAAGTGAAGGAAACAGAATCTTCTCCCAAAAGTCATGCTGAAAATATCGGAAATGGTTGTTCACAACTTCCAAAGTAGAGAAATAGTTTGCTGAATGACAGCAAAAAGCAGTTTATATTCGATGTAACAGTTGAGACAATGGAGTAATTTCAGGAGACACAAAGTAACAAGGTTCAAATTGCTGCAGTAAGCACCCGGGAGAAAAAGGGCAGGCCTTACTTAACACAATTCATCTTCCTACTGGCCAGAACTCAATCTGGCTAATAGTTTCAGTATTCTTTTTAAAGTACTAGTTTATTTCAGCGAAATATTTGGTTTTTCTTTGTATTATACCAGAATCGCTCTTCAAGTTGTGTTCCTGTGAATTTGGTGTGTAAGGGTTAAACCAGTGACTGAGAAGCTGGGAAGGCATCCCAGCCAATGGGAACTCATACTGGTGATGTACTGCTTCCCAGCTCTGATTCATTGGCTGCCCGGGGTTTGTCATTCTATCCCCCGGCGTCTGTAAGCAGCGTGGGTAGGGTTTTCTGTGGTCTAGCTAGCCAAACTGGATTTTGGCCGTCTGCACGTGCAGTTTCAACTACCTTTAGCTCATCTCTAGCTCCTCATGGAAGCAGCCGCCACGTTGTGATCGTCCTCTAGATTTTGAAAAACCCCTCAGTTCCATTAACCTCATTGGAGGTCTTTGGAAGTGCCCGTTGAGGCCGAATCACGTGACCGTGGAACGTGCACATAAATACAATTCGGAATGCCTGCAGCGACCCAGGGACAGCCTGCCAGAAGCTCTAGGCACGTGTCCCAAGGCGTGAACTGGTTACACACACACACACACACACACACACACGTATGTAGTATGACCGTGGCACCCGTGTGGGGCTCCTGGGGTGGCAGGGGAAGGCTGACTCGCCCACGCCCGGCCCTAACCACGACTGCCCAGGACATATGCATCTGCAGGCAGGTGTAAGAGGCGGCGTGGACGACGACGGTCGGGTTTAGAGGGGGCCTCAGCGCCCTAACGCGAAGGCCGGGCGCCTGGCTCCCACCCAAGACTCCAAGGCTCCCTAGACATCAGCCTCAGGCGCCGGCCGCCCTACAGCAGCCCGCTGAGCAGCAGCGCGGGGCAGTGATGTCACCACGGCCCCTCCCCCCGCCCTCGCCGCAGTTCCGGCCCTCCCACATCCGGGTCTTTGCCTGCGCTGGGCCGCGCCGCAGCTGCAGGGCGGGGGGAGCGGGCGGCGCGGGGCGGGGCCGGGCCGGGGGAGGGGTGGCGCCGTCGAGAGCGCGCGTGCGCGGGGCCGCGCTAGAGGCGGCGGTGGCGCGAGGGGCGGGAGCGCGCGCAGGAGCCAGAACGCCGTGGTCTCCGCGCCGGCCGGGTCCGCAGCTCGGGATCGGGTGGCTGGGGCGGGGGGAGGGGGGCCCAGGCAGGTGGGGCGGCAAGCGATGAGTCCTCGGCGCCTCCTCCGCCTCCCGCGGGCCCCGCTCTCTGCCTCCCGCTCCAACGCCCGGATGATCTGAGCCGCGAGGGCTCCGAGAGCCGGGGGCCCGGACCCAGCCCGGCTCCTCCCCCCTCCTTCGCCCGGGCCCGGCCGCCGCTGTGGGACCCCGTGCCCGGCCGCCGTCGCCGCCGCCTCCCCGGCCGACCAAGGGACCCGCCCGCCCGCGGCTGCTCCGGGTAAGCGCGTCGCTCGGGCGAGGGCGGGCGGGCGGGCGGGCCTGCGCGGCGGCGGCGGCCAGGCCTGGGGCCTGTAAACAAGCCGGGCGTTTGCCCGGGCGCTCCCGGGAGGAGACGCGACAACTCCACCCCCTGGGCGGCCTCCTCCCGGAGCCCGCGGCGGGCGGCGAGGGGTTAACGCGCGGCGGGGGCGGGGGGGCGGGCTGTGCGCGGCGGCGGGGAGGGGGCGCGACCCTCGGCCGGGCGGGGCGGCCCCCTGGGGCCCCAGAACTTTCGGGGAGCCCGAAGCGGGGCCGCCCCTTGGAGCAGACCAGTCCGCGAGTCCCCACGATTTGGAGACTCTGCCGCTGGGCCGAAAGTGAGGCCCCTAACTCGGTCGTGATGGCTCCAGTTCATTCATTATTCCGGCTTCGAGCAAACCCATTGAAGACAACTACAGGTTTTGCATCATTTTGGCTGTGTATACTGGAGTAAAGTTCTTTATGTTAGAGTTTAGTTGAGGCGCGGCTCCCTTCTGCTTGTAGGTTGTAAATACACTCGGGATCCTTTTCTTGAAAGACAACTGACTGTGGAGAGCCTTCTGCCAACTGGAGTTTTAGATGTTTTGCAAATTTCACCATCCGAAGTTATTTTTCTCTTTTCTCAAGCTCCACATGGTACTTAGAAATCCACAAAGGTCAGAGTCTAAGTAACCTACAGTGCCACCCCCACCCCAAGTTTCCTGATAGTTGGAATAATGCGCCTGACGTATTTTTAAACGTGGTTAGAGTATAGGAGAATGGCATTGTTTGAGAAGAATACATGATTTTGACGTTATGGAAATTAGTAACTTTCAACATTTATGAGAAGAGAAACAATATTTTCAGACACGGGCTTTCAGATTTCAAACACGACCACTTTCTCGGTGGAGAAGAAGCCCTCTGAAGAGTCATAGACTTTAAACGGTTCTCTTCTGGGCCTTAGGGTTCCTGAGCAGTCGTCAATAGTCAAGTAGTGCTTGGTCCCCACTTCCCTTTAACCAGACAGAATACTTCATTCTCACACTTTTTTCTTTTCTATATTCTGGGCCTTTTCCAAAGATTATCTCTGTAGTTAAGAGATAATGAAGAAACTTGAGAACGAGATGGTGAGCAGGTTCACCACCTATTTTTAAATCTTAGATGCTGCCTTATTGGTTTAATGTCTGCTTTACCATTTAATAGTTTGAAGCACAAAAATCACATCATTTTCCCGTGTTACAGTTCTTTTCTGGGGTTTTCTGCTTGTTTTGTTTTGCATTGTTGGGCATAGATCTAGCCCAAGGCCTCTCAAATGGTGCAAGAGTTACACCCTTCTCATTTGTCCACCTTGTATATATATATATCTCATTAACCTTCAACTGTGTTGGGATGACTGCCTTTGACCCGGAAACTTACAGCAGGAATGCATTGCAATTATAACAAACTACATGTTCAAGTTGCTTCACACATTTTTATTTAATACTAAACACATCTGGGAAATAATTATGATGGTAGTATAAAATATTAATATGGGTAACGTTCCACATTAGTTACCTTAGAATATGTTTGAGAAATAGTATAATTGGCTACTGGAAGCATCAAGTTGCTTCTTGAAGGGCTTGTAGCTCTATATTTTCACATGGATTGGATAACTGTATTTCAGTACGAAGGACTGAAGTGATGAACCATAATTATAGCATAACCTGTTGAAAGGAACGCTGCCCTGCCAGAATCATGTAGGAATGGCTGTGCTCCAAAGTATCTGTGTCCATGGACAGGTCCTCTAACCTTTGGAGTCTCAGGCTCTGAATCAATGAAGCTAAGGGGGTAAATTATATCATCACATGTCCATTTATTGAATTTTTTCTTGACATTCTGTATCTGTTACACATACATTTAATAAATACATGCCTGATGTGTGCCAGCCACTTAGATATTTCAGCATTCTGAAGTTTATTTTTCTTTCTGGACTCTGTTCTACTAAACAGAACATGAAGTTTGCAGTTTGTGCTTTCGGGAAGCTTCCTGTGGTGACCCTCACTGGTCTTTGTCTCTCCATTGGGAAGCCTGGAAGAACTAACTCCTAGGAGAGCTAGGAGGATGGACATCCTTTGTCCTATGGAGACAGCATGTTTGAAGAAGCTGGGACCCTCAGTAGCTAGATATGATGGGGTTTATAAGGATATATTATATATGTGTGTATTTGGAGGGGTTGGTTAAAGCTGAGTGTTGTTGATTTTTGCCTTGTTAAATTTTTGTTTGGAAATTTACCTGATACCAACCCACCACACACACACACACACACACACACACACACACACACACACACACACACAAACACGTATAGCAATCTTGTTTGTCAACTGGTAAATATTGCTAAGTGGTTACTAAATGCCTGCATCTTTTTAATTTTTTCAGACCACACCTTAACTGTTTACTGTGTCACCAGTAGAATGTATTGTTGATTGTGGGTTAACCAAAGTTACTTATTTACTTTATATACAATTTTAAACTAAAGACTGAATTGTCCTAAACTTAGTCTATACTGATACAAAAACAATTCTGATATTATATATATACATATATATATATATATATTTTTTTTTTTTTTGGTTTTTCGAGACAGGGTTTCTCTGTGGCTTTGGAGGCTGTCCTGGATCTAGCTCTTGTAGACCAGGCTGGCCTCGAACTCACAGAGATCCACCTGCCTCTGCCTCCCGAGTGCTGGGATTAAAGGCGTGCGCCACCAACGCCCGGCCTGATATTATATTTGATACTCCTTTTAAATGATCTGTTTGAGTAATAACCTTGACTATTTTAAATCCTTAATCAAATCCGAAATCTTAAACAAAAGTCAGTTCAAGCAGAATTTTGTTAAGAGTTAACACAAAAAGATAAAGTAAGACTTGACCTTGTGACATACATATAGAGATGGACTTTGGGAAAGGGGAAACAGGCAATATGAGATAATTAGGAAAAAATTTCTTTGTATGTGTTGTCATACATTGTCCTGTGTTTAGAGAACAAAAATTATTTAAAAATTCAGTTGCTTCATGTATCATGTTGCCATTCTTAGCAGAATGTATTTATTTTCTGGCCTGTTATTTAGCCATTCTGCTATAAGAAGCTTGAATTAATGTATAGCAAAAGAAAAGGTGATTGTAGTCTTCCTTCAAGTTTCCTCATGTTTAATGTACTCCATATTATATAAGGTACATTTTTAAAAAATGTATTTTTTTTTTTTTGAGATGGAGGTCTTACTTCATAGCGTTGGCTGGCCTGGAACTCACTATGTAGACCAGTTTGGTCTGCCCAGGCGTGGCTCCATCTTCCCAGTGCTGGGAATAAAGGCATGTGACACCATACCTGGCTACAAGTAACTATATATTGTTTTTTTACTTTTTCGAGACAGAGTTCCTCTGTGGCTTTGGAGCCTGTCCTTGAACTAGCACTTGTAGACAAGGCTAGTCTTGAACTCACAGAGATCCGCCTGCCTCTGCCTCCTGAGTGCTGGGATTAAAGGTGTACACCACCACCACCTGAACAATATATATTTTTTAATAATTTTTATTTTATGTGCATTGGTGTCATAGTGTCAGATTGCCTGGAACTGAGTTTCAGACAGGTGTGAGCCTTCATGTGGGTGCTGGGAATTGATCAGGGGTCCTCTGGAAGAGCAGCCAGTACTCTTAACCACCGAGCCATCTCTCCAGTCCTACAAGTAACATAACAAGTTATGAGTTTGTAGAATATATACATTTTAATGACTATAACGTTTATATTACCTGTCTATATACTGCCTACACTCTGGGCTTTTCCCCCAAACCAGGTAGGAAGAGCTAGATAAAGTATTGAGTGCAGCTTGGTGGTGGCGGCGCACGCCTTTAATCCCAACACTAGGGAGGCAGAGGCAAGCGGATCTCTGTGAGTTTGAGACCAGCTTGGTCTACAAGAGCTAGTTTCAGGGCAGCCTCCAAAGCCACAGAGAAACCCTATCTCAATCCCCCCCCCCCAAACAACAACAACAAAAACCAAAGTATTGAGTGCAATGATCTACATACCTTTACTAAAATGTAATAGGACTTGACAGTTTTTATAAGAAACTGAGAAGTGCAGATTTATGTGCATTGATGAATTGAACTATGGGGCTAGAGAGATGCCTCTAGTTAAGAACATTTACTGTTCTTGCAGCAAAGAACTGAGATTTGGTTCCCAGTACCAATATGACAGCTCATAACCATCAGTTACTCCATTTCCAGGGAATCTGAAACTTGGCCTCCACCAACTGTGGTATGCAGATATACATGTAGGCAAAGCATTTATACATATAAAATAAAATGAATAGATTGGAGTGTAGAAACTGTCTATCCCCTGGTCCTGTCCCCATCCCATGCCCCCTCTACCTCCTCCAAAGGTTTCTCTGGGTAGTCTTGGCTGTCCTGGAACTCGTTCTATAGATCAGGCAGGCCTTGAACTCACAGAGACCAATACTGTGGGTTTTTTTTTTTTTTTTTTTTTTTTTTGGTTTTTCGAGACAGGGTTTCTCTGTGGCTTTGGAGGCTGTCCTGGAACTAGCTCTTGTAGACCAGGCTGGCCTCGAACTCACAGAGATCCGCCTGCCTCTGCCTCCCGAGTGCTGGGATTAAAGGCGTGCGCCACCAACGCCCGGATTCAATACTGTGTTTTTAATAGAGATGTTTTGAGCATTCTTTAAGTGAGTGATGAAGAGGGAACTTGAGTTTTCATAATTTTTGGCTTTTTGTTTTTGTTTTTCAAGATATGGTTTCTTTGTGTAACAGCCCTGACTGTTCTGGAACTCATTTTGTAGACTAGGCTGGTCTTGAATTCATGAAGATCCACTTCTGCCTCCCAAGTGCTGAGATTAAAGTCTACCATACCTAACTGAGTTCATAATTCTTAATGTTTTTATTTGGAACCCATTGATTCAAATGTATGTAGTATTAATAGTTAGGATCTGAATTTTGTGGCAGATAATGATTAGGAAACCATGAAACTAAAGTTCTTTTGGATTAATAGAGGAAAGTAAATAGTAAAAACTATACCTTTCCTGGCAGTGGGCAGTGGTGTTACACAACTTTAATCTCAGCACTAGGGAGGCAACAACAAAAATCCCTATACTGTATTTATTTATGTCATGCTAACTTTTCACAACAGCCCTCTAAAATGCATGTTATCACCTATTGATTCAAGTAACCTTGGATAAGTATTTTTAAATTTTGTGTTTCTAAACATTTGTAAGCGTTCTTGTAACTATTCTCTAAACAATGTTTAATTTACATAGCATTTCCAGTGTGACCTAACGGTGACCTTATGTATATAGGAGGGTGGGTATAGTTTACATGCAGATACTATTTAACTGAGGGACTTGTGGAACCCTGCAAACAATCCCTTGTTAAGTGCCAGTGGATAGCTATATATGGGCTTGGTGAGCCTGACATTGCAGAATCATATCTATAGATTTAAAAATAGTCTGAAAATGTTCTGAGTGGATTCTCTATTTTAAAAGGGAATTCCTGGAACTGGAATTGTAAAAGCTGAATGTTAGCATTTCTGAATTGTGGCCTTTTGCTGTTAAAATGAGTACTTATAAGTGTACATAGTTAATCTTTCTCTGCAAGAATCCCTTCAAAAAGGATGTGTGATGTTGCTTATTTTTTTCATTTCCAGGGCTTTAGAAGTTAAAACCAAAAGTGTTGTCCTTGCCCACCACCGTTGAGATTGAGGAGTAGAATTAGTGTTCTTGAATGATCTAGAGCCTGAGTGTAGAACCCTAGGGACTATTTCTGAGTTGATGGACCAGCCGAGCCTTACCAGCTTCCACAGAGTAGAAGTAGGGCAAAGGCAGCCTTCAGCCCCTTCTTTTCCCCCACACAGTGGCTGTTCTTGGCCAATTTGCTTGATTTTAAGTCTCAGTTTTCTTTATCTGTCAAGTGGAACTGTCTTTTAGAAGGTTGTCTTAAAGATTTGGTAGAATAATTAAATAAGGACTTATATTGGGCATGGTGACTCAACGCCAGCACTTGGTGTGATCTGAATTTCATGCCAGCCTAATCTATATAGGAAGCTCAAAGTCTGCTAAGGCTTGCTCAAAAAAGGGCATGGTGGGGCACTTGATATTTTCTGTCATAAAGTACCAAATAAACGATAGCTATTATTACTAGGTTTATGGAATCTTTGTTTTTTCAAAACAGGGTTTCTCTGTATTGCTTTGGAGCCTGTCCTGGAACTCACTCTGTAGACCAGGCTGCTCTTGAACTCACAGAAATCCACCTGCCTCTGCCTCCTGAGTGCTGGGATTAAAGTTGTGGACCAGCACACCACCAGGCAATGTTTATGGAATCTGAAGATACTTAGAGGATATTGGTTGAGTGTGAGTAGAAAGAAGAGAACATGTTGTAAAGACTTTCTATATAGAGTCTTCATATTTACAGAATGAAAGTCAAAGGAAAGCATGAAAAGTTTCCTTGGCTTTCTGGAGTTGGAAAGGGTCATGCCTAGGTTTGGAGTTGGTAATTAGGCAATAGTAGATGGTGAAATAGGTGATAAGAATAGCAATAATCAATAAATAGGGAGGAGTTGAGTTGGTATTTTGAAGAGGAATTAAGCAGAAAAGTTAAACTGCATTGTTATTCGGTTTGACTCAATTCTGCCTGTTTTAAAAACTCATCTGGGTTGATTAAGGCTGAACGATTCCAGTCTTGACTACCTCAGCCCAGACCAGGACCAGTACTCCATTAATCCTGTACCACCACCAATCCATTCTACAAACACAAAATCCTTCCCCCAATACTGTTCATACTGCTTCTCTCACCACGTTCTTCAGTAATTCCCTCTTGAGCCTTCTGTGATTAGATCCCAGACATAATGTTTCCATCAAGCTGGACCCTTGTCGCTGGAGTGCATCCATTACTTTTCTCTCTAGGGTCTTCCTTTTACTAATTTTCACCAGCCACCCTCCCTTTTTTAAAAATCAAAGCTCATTTTTAATAGCATGCCTATATTTCTATGGCTTTTAAATCATGTATTTTAATTCTAGGTATGTGTTTCTTAGTTATGCTTGATTCTGAAAGGGGATACACAATAATTTATTTCCAGGGCCTACTGCAATGCTCTATGACTAGCAGATATTCAGATATTTGGTAAGGAATAATCAAGGTCTGCCTGACATGTGTGTCTCTGGAAGATGAGGAGGTGGAATGGTTATGAGCTTCCTGGTGGCAGACATCTTGACTCTTTGTGAACATAGATGTTTAAGTGTAAAAGTTACATACATCTGAAGTGGGACAAGATTGTTATGTTGATGTGTAGGTTAGGTTCCCTGATTGGACTTGCCATCTTCACTCTTCTTATCTTTGGGCTTTGGGGGTTAATAGGACATTTATGTCCCACATTCCTTTTCAGAGTAGCTGGCTTTGCAACTATTATGTCAGAGTTATCCTTGTAATCACAGGGGAATTATGTAGTCACAGGAATTTGACAGTGCATTAATTAAAGAAGAGTTATCAACAGATTTAATTTGAACCAGATTGCTAACATGTAGTCTGTTCATATAGACCTCTAAGCTAAACTTTACAGTTGATCAAAATGTTAAACTATTTCTGGTATTTAGGAAATATGTGTTACTATTCTGTTACTAGATTTTTTTTTTTTTAAGTTTTTGAGACAGGGTTTCTGTGTAGCTTTGAAGCTTGTCCTGGAACTAGCTCTTGTAGACCAGGCTGGTCTTGAACTCATAGAGATCCACCTGACTCTCCTTCATGAATGCTGGGATTAAAGGCATGCACCACCACCACCCAGGTCCATTATTAGATTTTAAGTGGGTAATTTCTTGTAATTAGTAACTTCAATTCATTTATTGACTGATGCTAATGAGATCAGAGCTATGAATTTAATCTTTATGTGCCTCTTATTTTTCTGACCTTGACATTGACTAGTAAGAACAAGCAGTTATTTATTTAATATTTTATTTTCATTTTTTTGGTTTTTCGAGACAGGGTTTCTCTGTGGCTTTGGAGGCTGTCCTGGAACTAGCTCTTGTAGACCAAGCTGGCCTTCAACTCACAAAGATCCGCCTGCCTCTGCCTCCCGAGTACTGGGATTAAAGGCATGCGCCACCAATGGCCAACACAACAAGCATTTATATAACAGGTACTGTTAGAAAATATTTCCAATTATCTCTTTGAAGCTTCGCTATTCCTACCAGATAGATAATATTATTAGTTATAGACTAACAAATGAGAAAATTGAGACAAAGCTTTAAAGTCAAAAGCATGTTCTGAACTTTGGAAAGTAACTCTTAAATGTGGGTCATTGCACTTCTGTTGCTGCTGCTGAAGGTCTGTTGGTCACAGCGATGTGTCAAAGTGTTTGTATAGGAAGGATATGACTTCAGTTCTATTGTCCCCTAAGAGTGTGACTCTTGGGATGAGTTGGAATTTAAGATGGCTGTGTATAACACTCTTGAAAAACATGTCATTATGTCACCAAGCAGACACACACACACACACACACACACACACACACACACACACACACATGCTAAGATAGGGATACAGTACAAAAGAAAGTCCTTGGAAACTGGGGCCTATCTTCACTCATTGAAAATGGATCCTCAGTGTGTGCCTGGTTAATTCTTTCAGCTTCTTCTGGTTTCTGATTACATGCCAAGAAATGGAATGTGAGCCAGAAATATGTCAGACTATGAGAAAGCATGGGTCATGTGTAATTCAGTTTAAATTTAGGATGGTGCTTTGCATTCATCTATGGTACGACTGTCTGAAGAAGAGATGGAGAAAATAATTTTTATTCATGCTATATGTATCTTTATTTTAGTGAATATGTTATTCAAGAACTATCTGTTCTCTTTCAAAGAATAATATAATTGATTACCAGCTTTGAATGCCTAAATTGTTAGTGCTACTTCCTTTAGTATGATCGGTAGAAAATTTGACCAAATTTGGTTTTACATCTGTAGATTATGGTTTACCTTCCTTTGTTAACAGAATTCTATAGTGAGAGATAAGTAAAGTATAGCTATGTATTTTGTCTTAGTTTTCTATGCAAAACCTCAAAATTTGTCAGGTTTTAGAAAGACATCTTTGCCGTGTGTGGCCTTGTGGTGGGGCCAGGCTATGGTGGCGCACGCCTTTATCCCAGCACTTGGGAGGCAGAAGCAGGTAGATCTCTGTGAGGTTGAAACCAGCCAGGTCTACAGAGCAAATCCTAGGACAGGCTCCAAGGCTACACAGAGAAACCTGTCTATCTGTCCGTAGTCCTCCAAAACCTCTGGTTAATTTTGGTCAGCTGGTAGCTAACTCCGCCCTCTGATTCAGAAACCCACATAAAGTTTTAGTCAGTAAAGTGCTATAGTAAACAAATTGGAAATTTGAGGGCAGGAGGATATGAGCTATGAGAAGTTGTTATATATGTTTGACAGACTGGATATTATAGAGTAAACATTATATTCAAACATTATAGTCAGTTCTTTAGATCAGAAACACTGCCAAGATTATTTTATGTGTACTCACTGAGCCTGCATGTATGTTTGTGTACCGTGTGTGCCTGGCACCCTTAGTGGTCAGGAGGCAGCACTGGATCCTCTGAAACTAGAGTTAACATGATTGTGAGCCATGCTGTAGGTGCTGGGAAGGTTCACTATAATAATGACAGGGTTCTTAATGCTGAGGCTTCTCTCCAGCCCCATGTATGTGTAGTTTTTGAGGAGATGATGAAAGTGCACTTTTACCCCTCCCACATGAGCATATAAAATAACGTTTGTTTCATTTTTGTTCTACAAAACAGTGGTACGTATGTGTATGACTGTATTTGCTCTCATAGTCGGGACTCCTCGGGACTCCTCGCTGCCTTGTCCCACTTCCCCTCCGCTTTCTCTCATCCCTTCCTTCCCTGAATAGTAGTTCCGTGTGTGTGTGTGTGTGTGTGTGTGTGTGTGTGTGTGTGTGTGTGTGTGTGTGTGTGTGTGTAAAGCATGCAGTGTTGTTCTCTTAACCTTTAGTTCACTGGGACTGGAGAGATGGCTCAGAGGTTAAGAGCAGGTTAAGAGCACTGGCTGTTCTTCCAGAGGTCCTGAGTTCAATTCCCAGCAACTGCATGGTGGCTCACAACCATCCTTCATGAGATCTGGTGCCCTCTTCTGGTGTGCAAGCATACATGCAGGCAGAATACTGTATACATAATAAACAAATCTTTAAAATTTACTTCACTTAACATGCCTTCCATTTGCCTGCAGATATTTAGTTCTTTTTATTAGATATTGCCTAGACTTTTTTGTTTTGTTTTTTGATCTATTATTCAGTTAGTCAAGGCAGGGGATTTCTCTGTGGCCTTGGCTTTCCTGGAACTCACTTTGTAGACCAGGCTGGCCTTAAACTCAGAGATCAGCCTGCCTCTGCCTCCTGAGTGCTCTCACCATCGTCACTTGCTACCACTGCCTGGTGTGCCTAAAGTATTTTGTATATGATTCTTTTAAGGACGAAGTAATAGAAATGTTTTGTGTTTTCTTAGAGAAAGTAGTGTTCTTTTTTCTTTTCCTCCTCGGTTTTTGAAGACAGGGTTTCATTGTGTTGCCCTGGCTGGCCTTGAGTTTGATAATCTCCCTCAGATTCCTGATGCTGGGGTAATGGGCATATACTGCCAATCCCAGCTTGAAAATTTCTTTGTTTATTGCCGTGTCTCTTGATTTTCACAATGGCAGTTATTAATAGTTTTCTGGGTTTTTTTCTCTATCCCTATGGCCTCATAGGTTTTTTCATGTACACATTAGGTTTTGAATAGTTACTAGCAACAAACAGTTTAATCTATTATCATTTTACATTTCTTTTTTTTTCTCTGCCCCATCCCTTCCCTCCCTCCCCTCATTTTGCATTTCTTTATCTTTGCCTACTGTATTGACTAGTCTTGGTTAACATTGCTAAGTAACAGGAATAATACCTTGTTCTTGTTTTTTTGTTTGTTTGTTTGTTTGTTTGTTTTTTGAGACAGGGTTTCTCTGTGGCTTTGGAGACTGTCCTGGAACTCGCTTGGTAGTCCAGGCTGGTCTCAAACTCACAGAGATCTGCCTGCCTCTGCCTCCCAAGTGCTGGGATTAAAGACGTGTGCCACCAATGCCCGGCTGTTCTTGTTTTTTTTTTCCTAGGAATTATTCTAATCACTACTGTGTTTCATCTTTGATTTTACATATGAATTATCAAAGAATGGATTTTATCAAATGTCTGAGGGTATGATACAGTTGTGCTTTTTTTCTTTGAACTTGTTTTTATGAGGTATCTTAACTATTTTAGCCTATGCTGGCCTGGAATTTACTGTATAGACCAGGCTAGCCTCAAACTAGAGATCAGCCTACCCATTGCTTCTTGAGTGCTGGGATTAAAGGTGTGAGCCACATGTGGCTCCTTTGAACATTTATTTATTTATAAAGATTTATTTATTATGTATACAGTGTTCTGCCTGCATTTATGCCTGCAGGCAGGAGGAAGGCACCAGATCTCATTATAGATGGTTGTGAGCCATCATGTGGTTGTTGGGAATTGAACTCAGGACCTTTGGAGCCATCTCTCCAGCCCCACTGGAGAGATGTTGTTGTCTTTTGGGTTTTGGGGGGTTTTGTTTGTTTTTTGAGTCAGGGTTTCTCTGTGGCTTTGGAGGCTGTCCTGGAACTAGCTCTTGTAGGCCAGGCTGGCCTTGAACTCACAGAGATCCGCCTGCCCCTGCCTCCCACCATATCTGTTAATGATATGTTTGCACAGTAATATAAAGGTTGGAATATGCTTCTTTAGCCACAGAATGTACAGACATCATTTCATTGTTGCCTTCTCTTGAGAAGGGGACATGTTAAATTTGTCTGAACCATTGTATTTTTGAAACATGCTTTGATATTGGCCAGTTTCTACTGAATTTAAGTTTATCATGTGATTAACGGAAACATTTCAGGCATACGCCCCCAGATAGCGAGTACAGCCCAGCATAAGACGATAACCCTAAAGCATCCTGAGACCCCCCCACACACACACTGGACTCTGCTGCTCTTAAGTGTGAACTTTGTCCATGACAGACATGCCTCACTCAGAAGCACTCTTGTTTTCTTTCTGTTTAGATCTGTGCATCTGGGGAGTTTAGTTTCTCTCTTGCTGTTTGGCCTTCTTACTGTGTAACAGTTAGGGCTGGACCTGTGTAGTCTGTGCCCTTTCTCCGCCACCTCATTTGTCTTTGTTCACTGGCTGGACGCTCATTCTGTCTTTCCCATGGCTGATTGTCTGCTGTGGCCTCTGCTTCTCCTAAGTCTTCTCATGCCGTCTAAAATGTTGTCGTATTTTGTTTTGATTTCCTAAATGTGTATTCTTTTTAATGATTTTATTCTTATTTTTCATGTTTCACAAACCGGATTGTTTTTTTATGTGTAAGCAATTTCGCTTTTTTTTTTAAGATTTTTTTATTATTATGTATACAACATTCTGCCTCCACATATGCCTGCAGGCCAGAAGAGGGCACCATATCTCATTATAGATGGTTGTGAGCCACCATTTGGTGGCTGGGAATTGATCTCAGGGCCTCTAGAAGAACAGCCAGTGCTCTTAACCTCTGAGCCATCTCTCCAGCCCCCATGATTTAGTTTTCAAAACATATTCTTAAGCACCTTTTTAGAATTTATATATCTAGGTCCCATAGGTTTTTGAATATTTTATTCTTTTGGCAGTTTCATACTTGCATACAATGTAACTTGATCATATCAAAATCTCCCACCTCCCCCCCACACCTCTCCCACCTTAGTGCCCTGTGATCTTTCTAATGTTTTAACGACCCACTGAATGTAGTTGGTGCTATCTGCATGCATGTTTATGTGAGACCACCCACCAGTCATGGGCAGCCATCGCTTGCCAGTGGCTCCTCAGCTGGGAACTGGAAGTTGATGAGCCGTTCCATCTCTGCTAGAAAGTTGACTGCCATTGAGTTCCGCAGCATTGTAAGCACTCCTTCCCATCTTCTCTTACATCCCCCTTCCTCAGTGTTCCTGGGCCTTGGCCATGGCTGGGGGAAGGGAGCAGGACAAGATATAAATAATCCAGTTAGGGCCAAGCACTCAGCTGTCTGTCAAAAGGGCTATTCTCAGCACTTTGACTGATTCTGTCTGCCTTGACTGCTGCCCACTACAAACAGAAGCTGCTCTGACCCACACCAAGAGCAGTGCTAGCCTGTGGGTATAAATACTAATGTTCAAAGGCAACTGGACAACTTATCAAAACTTCAGTGCTCAGTTTCCTGGTAGGCAGTGGCTCTCAGCCTTCCTACTGCTGTGACCCTTCAATGCTGTTCTTCATGTTGTGCTGACCCCAACCATGCAGTTTGTGGTTTTAGAGACAGGGTTTCTCTGTGTAGCCCTGGCACTCACTCTATAACCAGGCTGGCTTTGAATTCACGGAGATCTGTCTGCCTCTGCACCACCGCTACCCAGTCACACAATTATTTCCACTGCTACTTCACAGCTGTAATTTTGTTACTCTTATGAGCCGTTATATAAATATTTGTGTTTTCCAGTGGTCTTAGGTGACCCTGTGAAGGGTTTGACCTAGTGAGTTGCAACCTGCAGGTTCTTGCTGCCATAGGGCCTTTGACTGACGTCAGACTTGGCCTCCTGACCAGGTCTATAGTACCAGGCTTCACTTCCCTCCAGTGGGGCAAGCCTCAGAACCACTCAGAAAGTAGCTGGTTGTCCCTGCCCAGTCCTGCATTATTGCACCAGTGGGGACATGTGTCTCAGAGGTTCGTTTTAACATGCAGGGTCCACCACAGAGTAAGTCATGGGTGATTTTTCTCTCTCTTTTAATGGCATACATAGCACCTTCCAACACTATGAAACGTAGCCAGTGAGTAGATAAGACATTTCCCTAGTGTTCTAGCTTGATGGCTCCACAAATTGTTTCTGTTTTCTATTTAAAGGTTACTAATTTGCTTTGTTTACTCCAAATAGTATGACTAGATAACTTACTTATCAGAATATCTGGACACCATTCATATCTTCCCCTTGGAATTCAAGCTGGCAGACTGAATTATATATATTATTAAGATCGATCTTTGGAGGGTATGATAGTCCTCTTCTAGCTAGCCCTTAGTTTGGGACAGCTTAGAAACTTGGTCCCCACTGGTTTTCTCCTGTTGGAATTACTGCATCTTTTCTAGTAGAAGGACTTGACTGTTGGGTATTATGTCAGTTCTCACGACTGACTTAAAGTATTACAAACTTGGTGGTTTAAAGTTAGTTTAGACTTAGTTGTATCCTCTTAGAGTTCTAGGGTAAAGTGGGTTACACTAAGTTATAGTCAAGGTGTCACAGGAATGTGCTCACTCCAGTGGCTTTGGGAGAATCTTTTCCTTGTCTTTCTCACCTCCTGTGGCTGTTAGCATTCCATCCCTTGCTTTGTAACCCATCACTCAAGCATCAAGGTGACCTTCTCCAGATTTCTCTGTTCTGTCAGGTGACTTTTTTGTGCCCAATGTGTTCTGATTCTTGTAGACCTGGATCATACAGGATTACTTTCCCATCTCAAATTTCGAATTTAATCATACCTGCAAACACATTTTTTTCCTGACCTCTAAAATTAGGTAGCATAGGATTATGGCCTGGTAATTTTGTTTTTCTGGTTTGAAACATGATGGCCATGTGGACTCAAAATTAGACTACAGTGTCAGATTTTAATGATGCCAGTTAGAATCTAGTGCTATTGTTCTCCTTATAGAATGATGATGATCAGACACTGGAGGGATGTGTGGTGAAATGAGCTCTGCCTAACTCTGGGAGCTGTAGAGATGGGGGGGGGAAGGGCTAGTAAATCCTGATGGTCAGAGTCTGTTAGTGTTGGCAATCTGCACTTTTAGCTTTTTTTTCTTTTCAAATTAATCTTTCTGTAGCAAAATAATATAGTTTTAAAAATAATAGGTTTTTTGTTTGCTGTTGACAGGGTTTCTCTGTGGAGCTGTGACTCATTCTGTACACTTGGTAGACCAGGCTGACCTCAAACTCAGATTCTCCTGCCTCTGCCTTCTGAGTGCTGGGATAAAAGCCATGCACCAGTACTGACCAGCATGCACCACCAAACTTGGATAATCAATCTTCCTTCCTTCCTTCCTACCTTCCTTCCTTCCTTCCTTCCTTCCTTCCTTCCTTCCTTCCTTGTTTTTGTTTGTTTGTTTTTCGAGGCAGGGTTTCTCTGTGGCTTTGGAGGCTGTCCTGGAACTATTTCTTGTAGACCACACTGGTCTCGAACTTACTGAGATCTGCTTGCGTGTGTCTCCTAAGTGCTGGGATTAAAGGCGTGCTCCATCACCGACCTGCTAAGCCTGGATAATCTTATGGTGCATGCTGTTGATATACCAAGTCCTAAAGATATGAACAATTTCCCTGTTATTTTCAAATAATTGAGCAGTTTTCTTAGTTGCTTTTTTATTTTTTTCTGGATATATTAACAGTTCTTCCAGTGTTCTTCCAAAGGACCCATGTTTGATTCCAATTCTCACATGGTGCAGAGACAAACATACAGGGGAAACACTCAACACAGAATAACAATAAATGTAATAAATACCTTAATTTTTTTTTTTTTGGTTTTTCGAGACAGGGTTTCTCTGTGGCTTTGGAGGCTGTCCCTGAACTCACTCTGTAGACCAGGCTGGCCTCGAACTCACAGAGATCCGCCTGCCTCTGCCTCCCGAGTGCTGGGATTAAAGGTGTGCGCCACCAACGCCCGGCTAAATACCTTAATTTTTAAAAAGTGCAGTTTGGAGTAGTGCCAGCATGCATGCAAAATAAAAAGTTGATATTATGCACTGATAATAATGGTAGCTTAGAGATTAAGGTTTGATTGAAAAAAAACTAGGTGTTTTCAAATGTATAAGAAGCATAATCCATGAGACTTGGTGGAAGCATTCAAGGGGACAGCATGCAGAAGAAGCCTGAAGAAAGAATGCCAAAGGAGACGAGGATGGGAAACCCAGAGTAGTGTAGAAACTAGGGGTGCATGGCAAATGTAAGTCAAGGGAAGAATGTGTCGGGGATCGTAGTGTTGAAAGGTATCGTGAGCACTGTCATAGTGTAGAAAGGTGGGGGCCTTGAGATTGTAAGAGCACTAGAGGACCTGGGTTCAGTTGTCAGCACACAACTCTCTGTAACTCCACTTCCAGGGCATCTGGTGCCCTCTTCTAGCCTCGGTGGGTACCAGGCAGGCTTATGGTGCACAGACACACATCAGGCAGATCACCCATACACAACATAAAACATGAATACCCCCTCAAAAAAAAAAAAACACAACTCAAAATTGATTGAAGTGTCTTGAAGGAACCCGGCCACATAGCACTTCAGAGTATCAGAAATGTTAACTCATTGAAAATGAAGGTGACACCAAGATTTTGGTGGGTGACATGGATAGTACCTGAGTGTCTTAAATGTCACACTCAAGGTCTGGTAGAGTGGCATGGGCTTTTACCACCAGTCCCCCTAAGACAGTGTGAGTTCAGGGATCTCTGAGTTTGCAACTGGTCTTATTTATGTACCAACTTCCAGGCCCACCAGGGCTACTTTGTGGAAACCCTGTCTCAAAAAAGGAAAGAAGTCAGTCACACCAGTTGTCACACACCTCCTGTGTTTGAAGATTTCCGTTACTTCATTTCCATGTATGTGGCATGTGTGGAGTTGGAGTATAAATCTAGAAACACTAGCTCTCTTCAGCCTTACTTCTGTTTCCCTGTATCTTGTTTATAAAATAGGTTTTGACAGATAGCTTTTGTATTCATATCAAATATTAAAGCTGTAAGTATGTGTTAGTTTTTGTCTTTTGCCTTCTTATTAGCTCTTCCTCCCAGTGTGTTGTAGTTCTTAGGCACTTCTTTCTCCTTTCTGTAGATAGCCTTGAGATAGCTGCCTTAATTCGTGGTGGCTTGGGCACCCAAAGTGCTTTGTGTGGCCTTTCAGTGCTGCTTCCCTCAACTGCAGCTGTGCAGACGGTGCTCACTTCAGAGCCAGCTGACTGAGGACAAAGCTCATCCATACATAGGCACTGATGAGACGTGAAGATTTGATGGCTGCGGTGCATTTCTCTTGGCATCCTCTTGCATGTGACTCAGATGTTACCGTGTGCTGCCTGTGCTCTCTGCCAGTGCTGCTCCTGCCACTACCCCTTCCTCCGGAAGCTTCTTGTCTCTTATTGTTTGCGCTCGTTTGTGGATTTCATTTCCATCTTTACGTTCCTATCTCTCAGGCAGATCTATTTCAGGTATTCCCATTTTAATGACTAAATCTATTTTAATGCTCATCAAAGGTCCTCTAGTCCCCAACATCCTTCCTGTTGGAATGCAGCTTAGCAGTGCTCTTTGTTATTTGAGTATAGCCTGGAATCACACCAACCCCTACCATAAATGTCCACATGACATACTGCTTCTCAGCATATAGGGCTTGGCCTGAGAATAATGCATATCAGTTGCTAAGAGGGTATCATTTTCCCCACATTTGTTTACATGGATCTGTTTGACATAGAAACTTGGGGGATTGTTTATTAGACTGTATCCACAGGCAAACAAATATTTGTAGTTTGATTCAATTTTTTAAAGACTGCCCAAAATGGATAATACTTTGTTATTGAGGCCTAATATGGGGTTGTGTAGGGATGTGTAGTATAGTGTAGTGTAATATATACACTGTCCCCCTTCTTTATCTATTCTGCCTTTTAAAGAATAGTCATTTATGCTTTCTATTACAGTTCAGAGAAGGTCAACAGTAAATATATAAAGCTTGTCAAAATTACTATTCAGTGTGATTCTTAGTGGATTAAACCTCATGACTAGTAGATTATGGCATTAGCTTTGCATAGTGAAAGACACATCTGCTGAGGGATTAGGGATGTAGTTTGCTGTAGACTGTATCATACACCAGGTCCTGGGCTTGGTTCCTAGCATTACAGGAAAAAGCAGGTAGTGGTTGACCTTTTAACAAATGGATTTTTCAATTAGAAGTGTGTGGGTGTGTGTTTTATGTTTTATTCTTTTTTATTTAAGTTAGAAACAAGCTTGTTTCATGTGTCAATCCCAGCTCCCTCTTCCTCCCCTAAGAAGTTGGTTTCTTTTTAAAGGACTCAAAAATGTTCACCATAGCACTTTGTTTTGAAATTGAGATCAACCACTAATACTTGTGATGAGGTCCAGTATACATTCTCAGAAAACTGAGTGAAACTTTCATGGCCAAACACACACACACCTTTATTAATAATTGACTAATAATAAACAAGAGGTGAATGTAAACGGTATTTGTATTAGTAAAGACTTTCTAACATTATAGTTGCATAATCAGCATCATTTTTTTAATGTAGCTTATAGTTGGCTACTTCACTTGCTTTCTATAAATTATTCAGACACTAAATAGGTAAAATTTCTGAATTGCCTACTTCAGTTTTGAGAAATTAACTTATTTTGTAATTTCATATGCATATCTGATAAATAACTCCTGGACTTCTTTCTAAAGGGGGAGAGCAAGGTCTCTTTTTCTTTTTTTTTTTTTTTTTTGGTTTTTACGAGACAGGGTTTCTCTGTATTGTTTTGGAGGCTGTCGGTCCAGCCCAGCCTTGAACTCACAGATCCTCCTGCCTCTGCCTCCCAAGTGCTGGGATTAAAGGCGTGCTCCACCACCTCCCAGCGCAAGGTCTCTTATGCAAAGTGAAAATCTAGACATGTTGTTTGTAGGAATATAATAGTGATTAAATAGTGTCCTTTTGCTTGATGCCTCCATTCTTACCAGGCTGTCTGTGGCTGATCTGTAGTATTATTCAGACAGTCGGTATTAATATGTCCATTGCTCAGTGGGGAAATTGAGGGAAGCTAGAGAGGCATCAAGTGTCTTAATCATAACTCACATATACCAAGCTGGCGATTCACACCCAGATGAGCCAGCTTGCTGTTGACCTTTAGTAGGTAACTTAATGGCTTGGTTTCTTCATTGGTAAGGTGGGGATATAATCATGCCAATATTGGCATGATTAAAGACATTAATATATTCACGAACTTTCTGAATAGTGCTTAGCTGGTACCTCCTCCCACACATGCACTCAGTCAATGGGAGATGTTACTTTTTTTTTTTTTTTTGGTTTTTTGAGACAGGGTTTCTCTGGCTTTGGAGGCTGTCCTGGAACTCGCTTGGTAGTCCAGGCTGGTCTCGAACTCACAGAGATCCGCCCGCCTCTGCCTCCCGAGTGCTGGGATTAAAGGCGTGCGCCACCAACGCCCGGCGGGAGATGTTACTTTTAAGTCAGTAATCATCACTAATATCTTCTCCAGTTGTTGAGAGGTGATGATATGGGCTGTAGGTTAGTTTTTAAGAGCATATCACGTGCTTTTAAAACTTGTCTTGGTTTGGCTTCCTTTGGACTTTGGTAGAGGTAACTGTTGTGAGAGTTGAGTACACTATAAGGAAGCATTGTTCCTCAAGTCCCCCTGGTCCTTTCAGTACAGCCAGACCCCCATGTTGAGCCTCTTCCTTAAGCCATACTGTCTTTTCCTTCACAAAGAGAAACCAATAATATGATATGGTATTGAGTTTCTGCCGTTAGGCTCTGAGTGCTGAGAGCACACCAGTGAATAAAGTCCCTGTGCTCCTGGAGTTTTCAGCCAGTGCCCGTAAGCTGGCTGCTGCCTTCATTTTATATGCTGTAACTGTGGATGTATATAGAATTGCTTTGCGGCATTACTCAAGATACTGCCTTTTGTTGGAAAATGTCTGATAGAACTAAATGTCTGTTGTCAAATGCTATCTTTTGTACCTTCTAATAAGCAGGTTATTTCTAGTGTTTGCCATTTATAGCTCTTAGTAATGGCCACTGTACACATTTTTTTTTTCAGCAGATGGGACAGTTTCTTTAAGATGACATTTTAAGTTGTCTAACTGGCTACAGTTAGAATCATGGTGTGCTTGCTTGTTAACAAAGTGGACATCTGGAACAGAAACTTGGAGGAATAGAAAACTATACTTGCCTTTGTTGCCTTACTCCAACTTTTAAGATGCAGGTCAAACACAAGCACAAGGGTGACTCCATTGCCTGGGCATTGCCTGCCATTAATAACACTGCTCTGGAATAGTCATTAAGACCACTGTGTTACCAGCTTTTGCTCTGAGTAGAATCACTGGAGTTTCTGTTTTCCTCACACTCTTCCCAACTTTGATATTGTCAGGCGAGTGAGAAGTGATATTTTTTTAATTTTGTTTTGTTTTTGAAGGGTATGATGGAGAGTGAGAGAGAGTCCTTTACGTAGTCAGGGTTGTCCTGGAACTCTTCTCACAGAGATTCATCTGCTCTGTTAGGATTATAGGCCTGAGCCGCCATACCTGGCTGTGCCTCACCTTGTGTATTTTGTGATTGTTTTTTTCCTTTGATTTGCAACTTTGGTGTGCCTTATAGTCACATGGAAGATTTTAGCCTTCTGAGTTTTTCCAGTGTGTATCTGTGCACACGTGCCACTGTACACAGTGGAAGTCTGTGTGGAAGAGGGATTTTGTTGACTTCTCTCTCCCCGTGCATCAGTTGATCAGCAGAAGGAAAAAGAAAGCCGTGTGTGGGGATTGATGGAAACACTATTTGTCATTTCCTTCCTTAGGAGTTTTCCATATCACTTCTCTCTGAAATACCACTTGTGTTATCTTTAGTCACCTAGTTTGAGAACTTCACCTGGACACTGTCCTTTACCCTGTTTCTCTTCAGTACTCTGTTCTACGTTAAGATTAGTTTGTGAGCAAGGATGAACCTAGGTCTTGACCCACTGGGTCTGTCTGCCTTTGTGGGTCCAGATCAGGGAGCTGCCAGCTAAGTATTGGCAAAGGGTTAGATGTGCCAAACTAGACCTTTTGAATCTCCTTTATGATTTGTACCTAGTGGCCATAGAGCATACAATAATGATACATATTATTACCATTAGCTTAATTATCATATTCAGTTATAGTTTTGTATAATAAAATTTGTCATTAAAATGCATTCCAACTTGAAAATTGAAGCTGACCCTTGTAGTTAGTAACTGGTTTTGAAGGAGGTACAATTTGAACTGTACTTTAAAGGACAGATACAGGTTGTTTTTTGTTTTTCCATTAGTGAAGAGGTGAGGCAGGGGAGTCCAGCTAAGGAGAATGACCTGCCCAAGGCACTGAAAATTTGGATCAGTGTGAGTGATTACTTTTTATTTTTACAAAGGTTTCTAGTTGTAGAAACAAAACTAAAGAGCTTGGAATCAAACTCTCAACATTCCTGAGGACTCAGCTAAGGTTCCTGAAGTAGCAGATACTTGTATGTCCTGTGAATTAATTTTTTAATTGACACACAACATAATTGAAAGGTTACATATGATGAGTATACCCTGAACTCTTGCCTAGTTGAAGTTAATAGTCATTGCTGGGCCTCCTTGGTATCAGAGAGGCAAACAAGCTCTCCTTTACCTGGTGACTTAATTCCCTCTGCTGCTTGTCTAGTTGAGCTGTACATAATCAGTCTTTCCCTTTCTTGTTAATCTCTACGTTTTCTAAGTCAGTAGGACAATGCTTATGGCTATAGCCTATGAGTTCTTACAGCTTCCTTATATCTTGTAGGTGTTTCACATAGACTGTTGGATGTGTGCTTTGTTTCAAAGACAGTTACTGACTTTCTTATTTCTCTTCCTTTGCAGACCTAGAGGATCAAGTCATAATGGGAGCATTTTTAGACAAGCCAAAGATGGAAAAGCATAATGCCCAGGGGCAGGGGAATGGGTTGCGATACGGCCTAAGCAGCATGCAAGGTTGGCGAGTTGAAATGGAGGATGCGCATACAGCTGTGATCGGTTTGCCAAGTGGACTTGAGACATGGTCATTCTTTGCTGTATATGATGGGCATGCTGGTTCTCAGGTTGCCAAATACTGCTGTGAGCATTTGTTAGATCACATCACCAATAACCAGGATTTTAAAGGCTCTGCAGGAGCACCTTCTGTGGAAAATGTAAAGAACGGGATCAGAACAGGTTTTCTGGAGATTGATGAACACATGAGAGTTATGTCAGAGAAGAAACATGGTGCAGATAGAAGTGGGTCAACAGCTGTGGGGGTCTTAATTTCCCCCCAACATACCTACTTCATTAACTGTGGAGACTCGAGAGGTTTGCTTTGTAGAAACAGGAAAGTTCATTTCTTCACACAAGACCACAAACCAAGTAACCCGCTGGAAAAAGAACGAATTCAGAATGCAGGGGGCTCTGTGATGATTCAGCGTGTAAATGGCTCTCTGGCTGTGTCAAGGGCCCTTGGGGATTTCGATTACAAATGTGTCCATGGAAAAGGTCCCACAGAGCAGCTCGTCTCACCAGAGCCGGAAGTCCATGATATTGAAAGGTCTGAAGAGGACGATCAGTTCATTATTCTTGCGTGTGATGGTATCTGGGATGTCATGGGAAACGAAGAGCTCTGTGACTTTGTGAGATCCAGACTTGAAGTCACTGATGACCTTGAGAAAGTTTGCAATGAAGTAGTCGACACCTGTTTGTATAAGGTAGCTAGACATTTTCTTTATGCCATTAATTGCTGTTCCCCTTTAATCATTGTGGAGCCTGCAGGTATCAAAAGTAGGGTTTTGGCACAATTACAAGATACTCTTTACCAGCTGTGAAAACAGAGGGACACTTAAGATGTTAACATGAGTTCTGTCTAAATGCCTGGTCTTTGGCCATGAGTATAAGCTTTTTAGTACTATAGAAGAGTATCAGAGATAAAAAGATTCTGAGCACATGAGAGAGAGGATGGGAAGGTTTCGAGTTCTGTTATCTGTAAGTTGTGGAAATGCTTGGGAATATTAGTTCAGTGAGTCTGTAGCATCAATACAACAGAGTTCGGTGAGTGTTGGGTGTGGTGTAATACAAAAGCCTTGGATGTGGAGTCAGAAGGCTTGGTGTGAGACCCTGTGGCTTGAGGTAGGCTTTCATTTCATTGTTACGTACCCTGTCTTTTGGGAGCATCAGATGGGATTCTGTATATAGATAAGCTAGCTGAGCCCCTTTATTTTACAGATAAGGAAGCTGAAGCCAGAGAAGGTTCTGCGGACTTAAGAGTCAAACAGAACTGGGATCAACCTCTCAGCTATAAAATATAGATAATATCTAATTTATGGGACTATTAAGGGTTTACATGAGTCAGTGTGGGGGTGTGTGCGCTTGCTCTAGTCTGATAATACATAGTTGGTACATGCTACTAGCTTTCCTGGAGAACTCACTTCTACAATATTATACAACCTTAGTCGCAGCATCCAGACTAGAAAATCTGGGTCTTTGGCTTAGCATCAGTGTTGTTTGTCTCTGCCATAGTGTTCCATTGTGTCAGCAATGCTTGTTGACTTACTACTATTTGAAGACAAACGTTTATATATCCACATACTCAGCTCAGTGTAAAATCTTAATTCTGCTAGAAGTAAAATCTGTGTAACATCCAGCTTGTGTGTTTTAAAGAGCAACAGAGTGATAGTGTGCTGTCATTTCTGACGGTGGGCGAGCTGAGCAACAGTGAGTGCGTGTGTTCTTTGTCCACTAGTGCACATGAGGTCAGCAGCGCTGCTAGGTTCACTACATAGTATTGGAGAATTGGGTGCTGTTGGCTCAATAAAAACTTGGTGGATTGTGAGATCCGGATTTTAATAAACTATTTAACTTTAATTTTAATAAATTATACTTTATTTTCCTGTGTTCTGTTTTAAGATGATTCAGTACTACCTTAGCATTTGCCACATTTTATAATTTTCCTCATAAGAGTCTTTGATATTAAGCTGTTTGAATTATTTATTGTTTAATTTAAGATAAAATTTTCCATATAGCTGAATTAAATACTAAAAGTAAAAAAGTGTAGGAAGGCTATCAGTTCAAGTGTTCCATTTACAGCAGTTTGAATAATTTGAATGTACTTCCTAAGTTAAGTCAATATGTTTATTATATAGGTTATATAATATATATTGTGAAAGTATAAACTTCATCTAGTTTTCCTTCTGATTGCATATTTCTGCTTCAGAAACAAATGTGTTGTAACTGAAGTGTACATTTGAAATGGACAGTAAAGATTATTAGCACTGATACATTTTGTCATGTTACGGCATGTGCAGCTGTGTAGTACATGTCAGGCAATTTACAGCAAAGTGGCCACCAGAGAATATTTTCCCAGTAATTCTCAGAGAGAATTACATAGTCTGTAATGATTTTTTTTCTCTTGGAATGCTGCTTATAATATTTACTGTATTATGTGGAGGCAACTGTCCCCCCCACACATACATGTCTATTTTTTTCTCCTTAAAAATAACATTTTTTCACAAGAAACAATGTAGTTATAATTGATATAGTTATAAAGATTCTCAAGGTTTAAAAAGTAGAAGGAAAACCAAAAAATTTTTTTGACCTTTTTTCTCCGCAGGGAAGTCGAGACAACATGAGTGTGATTTTGATCTGTTTTCCCAATGCACCTAAAGTCTCAGCGGAAGCCGTGAAGAAGGAGGCAGAGCTGGACAAGTACCTGGAATGCAGAGTAGAAGGTGGATCATTTAACAAAAAATAAGTAGCTTTATTTAAAAACAAAACCTCCAGCAGAGAGTCTAACATTTTAGGGTTTAGTTCTTTACATGCCTTTAATAGAGTATTTACTGTGTAGAAGTTAAAAGAACATTTTGTGGTAAGCATTTAGATGTGTGCCCCAGGCACCATTTCAGGTTAGAAATAACCAGTATGGCCTTACGCCTATAGTTAGGAAACTTCTGTTCTGAATGACTGAAGTGTGGCTCTACAATTCTTGCTGAACTCACTGGCATGAGTAACTTTAGGCCAGGAAAACCCAGTTTGTTCTGTGTTTTGAGTATGTTATCTTCTGTGAAAAACTATGTGCATTAACTTAAAAACTCTGGAACATTTTGTTTATTTACCTGTGTTTGGTTGTTTTAGGGGGTGGTTTTATTTGTTTTGTTTTGTTTGCTTGTTTTTGGTAACTGGAGGGTCAAATGGTTAATAACAACTGTCACATCCCACAGCTTTTTTGTTTTTGTTTTTTTGAGACAGGGTTTCTCTGTATAATTCTGGCTGTCCTGGAACTAGCTCTTGTAGACCAGGCTGGCCTGGAACTGAAGAAATGCTACTGCCTTTGCTTCCCGAGTGCTGGGATTAAAGGCGTGCACCACCCCTGCCCAGAGCATCCCACAACTTTTAAAACTTTGACAGCTCCCTCCTAAGCCATAAGCTCTTTCACTTTACAGCGCAGATCTGGCAGGAATTAACTCTCAATGGGATGAAGAAAGTGGTCTGGAACTGTAGGAGGTGGTGATGAAATTTCTGCAGGGTATTTTAGAACAAAAGAAAAGTGTTTGTACCTTTAAAAAAAAGTGATGCTTTTGAGTATTGGACGAAATGAATCTTGTTGGTGGGGTTGGTTGTGGAACTGGGGACCAAATCTAAGGTCTCTTGCACAGTAGGCAAGTGTTTCCCTTGAGCCACCCCCAGCCCTTACATGGTCTTTGAAGCTGCTCACTAAGTGTAAGCATAAGCATTGTCTCCAGAGACACTAGGTTCACTGGGTCACTCTTGTGCAAGCCCTATAAACAGATATACTTGAGTGTAAAAAGTGCATTTTGGTCTTCTGATATCATAGTTGGCATGCAAGCATTGACCTACCACACTATTGCATCCCATTATGTCTTCATTATTAAAATTAGTGTGCATCTTAATTTTATTTTCTCCCTTTTATTGCTTGATATCATTTGTAATCTGTCTATTAGAATCATGCTTGGTTTTGGTTGTTGGTGTATCTAGACACTTGAGGTTTTGTTATTACCCTCCCTCCCCTGATGGTCTGTTTGTATTGTTTGGTATTTCATTCATCGAGTGTACTAGTCAATGCATTCTCCTCACCATTTTCAAGGGTCTTGTAATTTATCACATCTTAAGTTACTTGAATATGTTATTTGTAGATAAAACAGTAAAGTTAAAAGTACTTATAATGTTACAGAATGGTTGATCTAAATTACTGACAAGTAGAAAAATATGAAACCAAAAAAAAAAAAAACTATGTATGGGGTAAGTTAATATTGGTATTTTGGCACTTTAACCTGGGTATGTGTTTTATTGATATAAAGAAATAGTAAGTACCTAAGTAGTTTTACTATGGAATGGGATCCAGTTTTGAAATGAGTTGTTCTTTTTCACTTCAGTGTCTTTTATTTTAAAGTAAGTTTTTGGTGGAATTATCAAATATTCACTACATATAATTTTATTACTATATATATTTCATATGATCAAGTGACAGTTGCCACCTGTGCAGAGTTTACATTAGTAGTCAATATTTTTGCTATGTTCAAGTGTTATACCATGCAACTAGAGGTAACATGTCATAAATTAAATGTGGTATTTTTAGATCTGATGGGATGCAACTAGAGAGAAAATCATGTTAGTTAAAGCTGCTGCTATTTAAAGGCATAGAAGGAATGTATCTGTGCATTGTAAATATGTATGTCTTAAGTGAAGAAGTACCTGGCTTCTACAACAGGCACCAAATAGCTTTTTCTTTCTTTAAATACATGCTTTGACTAAATTGCTGTGACCTAATAAGCCTCATTTTATTTGCTTTCAACATTTTTGGCTTCTGTGTCTACAACAGTGAAGGAAGGGACAGAGCTCCTCAGCCTTCCTTTCTCCTGCTGTGTTCCCCTTTCCTGAGGGGAGGGGAGGGAAAGATGGCTGCCAGTTGTGCTTGTGGTCCTTAGGCATTTAAGATGATACTCAACGTATGAGTGACTTTCCCATGCTGCTAATGGCCTGACTCCCTGAGAAGTTGCTGATATGGAAAGAACTGAGAATTCCTTAAGGAAGGTGGGGAGGATCAAAGTGTGTATGTATCTGTGTTTATGAAACAGAATTCTTGACATTTCTATTCTTTGTGAAGGCACCCACAAGTCTTTGCAGTCTAATTAAAGTGTATAGTCCAAGAACAATTACTTTTCTTCATTTTTAAATTTTTTTTTGGTTTTTCCCAGACTGGCTCTCTCGGTAGCTTTGGAGTCTGTCCTAGAACTTGCACTGTAAACCAGGCTGATCTCGAACTCCCAGAGATCCATCTGCCTCTGCCTCCTGAGTGCTGGGATTAAAGGCATGCACCACCACTGCCCTGCTAAAAGAATTTTTCTTAACATTCAGGACTTTTCTAGAAGCTGAAGGAAGCAGGGATAGATAGTGTAATTGTTCATTTTAAATGATTGTCCCACATCCAATAAAAGATTCTAATTGTCTCTAAAGCTTTTATTATTCTAAAAAGAATTTACTTTCATGTATTCACAATTAAACTATCACAACTTATATTTTAACGAAGCTGTAAGCTACATCAAATACAGTGGGTGGTTTTTGGTTTTTGTTTTTTTAGAACCTAAACCATCTTTGGTTGAATTTATCATCAGTGTTCATTTCTCCTGTATTCAGAGCGCTAACCAAATGATTGTATTGGCTTAGTAGACGCTGTGTTGTTTCGCTTTTTGATTGTGAACTTGTGTAGTATAGGTAAGCATCAAATCCCTTTATTTTTGTATAGTAGATTTTCAGCACTAGAACCATGTAGAAAATCAATATGCCAAAATGTTAAAGATTATACAATAAAGGAACTTGGCAAACCAAATCTGAGATCCTTGCTTTTTGTTAAGACTGCTTTATTTTGTTAATTTTTTTAAAAAAGGCATAATATAATAGACATAAAGCTTGGCCTTTATTTTAGAAGGATAATTTTGAAACATTTAAAGAGGTTTTATGGGAATCAATATCTGTCTTAATGTGTACCTTTAATGGTGAAGTGACATTTTGAGGCTAATAGAGAATTACATTTTTATATGTATTGTTATTTTCAGAAGAATTTGCAGAAGGAGAACTAGAATGATAATTTCTTGCTCTGGTGGCAAAGAAAACCATTTCTTATAAATATTGAGAAACAAAAATGTTGCAAGTGCTTTGGGCTGGAATTTGCACTGAGTAAATACACTGTGTCTCCAAATGACATCTTGTACTTAGTTTAGAATTGGGATAAGGGTCTTTGTTCACAGCCTTGATGGTCTCTGATAAGAATAATTCCTGCAGATCCCTTCTCTGCCTTGGGGGAACCTGAGTTGTGAAACTAACTAATCATTTTAAATGCAGCTGTACAGCTATTAAGTCTTTTTGCTCTTAATTTCCTTGTCATGAAATTTAGATCTTTTCATTTAAAGTCTTGCTTAAGTAACAAATGAAGGAGGTGGTGTGTATCTATATATCATTTAAAGATAACTTAGAGTATCTTTAAATTGATATGCAGAGTGATGTTCAAGTATATAATTAATTTGTTTGTGCTACTTAAGTCATGTTGCCACTATAAAATATAGGTTAAAATGATGAGAACTAGTATATCCTCAACAAATTGCCATTAAAGATTCTTTTTCAAGTCTTGAGCTATTTATTTATATGTGTGTAATGTATCTTACAGGGTAAAGTATAGAAAACCTGTATCCAGTGTAAGGACAGGAGTTGATCTCCTCAACAGTAGCTAGTCAGCATCTTAAAGGAAATCATTTCTGTACACCTTGATTGTGTAACACATAAAGTTAACGTGAATTTCTTTTCACATTTTTATCTTGTTTTCATTCATCGAAGTTGATATTTTTGTCTTTTCCTGCATTCCTTTGTCTTAAAATTTTGAAGATCAGTGATTATTTTTTTAGAAAATCTCAGGTGTAATAAAAGTAAATACTGTCTGTGATAACCTAAGATACCTATGTTTCAGTGTTTTAAAAATTAAGTTTTGATAACACTTACAAAACAAGTACTTCTGATTCCCAGAAATCATAAAGAAGCAGGGGGAAGGCGTCCCAGACTTAGTCCACGTGATGCGCACATTAGCGAGCGAGAACATCCCCAGCCTCCCACCCGGGGGTGAATTGGCAAGCAAGTGAGTATGCTCTGCGTGCTCTTGGCCATCTACAGACAACTGCATTTACTGCTAATGTCCTTGGCGTGTCTTCACTGTTAGGAAATGTGGCACTTGTTTGGGATCAGTATTGAACTGTCACTATTTATAATTGTACTAAGGGTTGCCCTTAGTAGAAGCTTGGGTAACTTTGATTTCCTCAAAGAATAAATGAGATAATATAGTAAGAGGTTATTTTAAATGAAATAATGTGACACTACAGAAGTGTGAGTAGCTGTAGTAATAGTGGTGGGTTTTGTTTTTGTCAGTCCTTGTATAGCATAGCTTCAAAAATTGTCTTCAGTCTGGGCAATTTTCTGCATGTCTGTATTTTCCAGTGTTTGGTTGTTTATTGTTGATTGGTGTTTGGTGACAGAAAGGATAGACTTTTTTTTTTTTTTTTTTTTTTTGCCTTTTTCCCCTTTCCTTTTGCTTCATAGAATCATACTAATTTGTGTTAGATACTAAACTTATATCTGTAGTTAATAGTATACAATTCACATGGTCTGTTGTTGTTTGGGTTTTGTTTATTTCTTTTGTTTTTTGTTTGTTTTTTGAGACAGGATTTCCCTGTGTAAACCTGGCTATCCTGGAACTCACTCTGTAGACCATGCTGGCCTCGAACTCACAGAGGATCTGTCTGCCTTTGCCTCCCTAGTTCTAGGACTAAAGGTGTGCATCACCACTGCCAGGCGTCAAGTGTTTTGTTTTTTTAAATTCAGTGGTTAGCATACAAAGGAATATTGTGACCATTCTTTAATTTTCCATAGTTTGCACATGTCAGTATCTTTACTCTTTGTGATCATTTTACCAGGGATTCTAAAAGCTCATCTTGGAACTTGTATTTTTTGAAAACTTTTCATATGACCATCTTTGATATGACTGCTCATAAAACTGCTTCCAGTCAGTTTTATAACAGACACACACACACACACACACACACACACACACACACACACACACACACACACGTTTGTGATACTGAATAACAAACTCAAAGTCTCAAGCTTGTTAGATAAGTGCTCTCTGCCATTAAGGATTAAAAAGATGGTTTTTTATTTGTTTGTTTTTGAAAACATGATCTCCTTGCATAGCCTAGGCTCTCCTGACTCAGGTAACCTTGCATGCCTCAGCTGTTCAGTGCTGGGAATAGGCCTGTACCACCACACATGGCCAGAAGGCCTCTGCCCCCAAGTCTAGTGACCTGCCTTGGATTCCCCAGAACCCAGAAGTAGAAGTAGAGAACAGAATCCTTCTAACTGTCTGTCCTCTGTCCTCCATACATATGTGCACACAGTAAATAAGTTAAAAAAAAAAAAACAAGGCGACCACTGGTTGGTTTGTTAAATAAATAAAATCAACTGTGACTTTTGCTCTGTTATCTAGGTCAGTGGAGTGTTACATTGATTTCATTTTAGAGAAACTGTACGTCTGCTGTAGCATTAGGACACAGATATCTTAAAGACAGGCTTGGTGTTGACAGTAGGAACTAGAACTAAATGTATCTGAAGTGTAAGATGATTTTTGGAGTTTTAATGAACACCGGACTGGGGTGATTAGCCTGGGTTTACTTTCCTAAAGGATTAACTTTCTGCGTTTTTTTAACATTTAGGCGGAATGTAATTGAAGCCGTTTACAATAGACTGAATCCTTACAAAAATGATGACACTGTGAGTAGTGTTTTCCTCCCTCGCTTTCCCTTTTCCTCTTCTCAATGCACACCTTTCCCTGTGGATCTGTTCTTATACACAGCCTCAGTGAGTGCTTTGAATTCTATTTGCTCTGGTCTCAGCAAATACCAGAGTCCCAGTGACTGGGGACATAATCATGGTGAGTGGCTGCCTCTCTCGCAAAAGAAAGTCTCTCTTTAAGCTTCTACAATCACCTTGAGAAGACCTGCCTTCACCATTTTTAATTAGGTTAGGGATCTCTTTCCTCAGAGTCTTAGATTATTCTGAGTTTTATTAGGAAGAGCAACAGCAGAATTCAGAATGCTCAATGCGAAGTATTTTTTTGTTTGTTTGTTTGTTTGTGGATGTCTTTGCCACCGTCCTGAGGCCAAGCCCACACTTAACACACTAGAGAGGTCCCTTTCTTTCTGCAGTGACACTCTTGTGGATGTCTGTGAACTCGGAGTCACTGCGTGCAGCTCTCAAGTACCTGTGTGCTGTATTATAAAGCTCTCTTAAACTGCTTTACTCCCACAATGCAATAAACTAAACGTAGTTAAAACAAATTAGGTAAAGCTTTTTAGTAATTTTGTTGGATTAATGATAAATTTATTCATCCTTGTAGTAAAAATCATTCAAATATTTTCCCAAAGGATTTGTTAGTTTGTCGAAATTTTTGGTGGGTGGGGCCATGCCAAAGGATTTCTTATTTTTAACTTTGAAACAGATTAAATATTAATATTTCATATATAGATTTAACATACTTTTAAAACCAACGAAGTTCTAGAAGTCAGTATATTATAAAACCTTGTCTTCCTGCATTATCCAGAAAGCGGTACATTTCAGCATCTAGCGTCTTTAGTTTAATGCCTTGTTTTGTTTGTTTTCCTCTGCGAAGGATTCTGCATCAACTGATGACATGTGGTAAAACGGATCATCTAGCCATGGATTCACCTTCGCCTCCAGGAGAGTGCAGCTCAACCTTGCCGAACCTGTTCACGTCCATCATCGACTTTAAGGAAGGGGTACGACATGGGTGAGGGACTACACCAGAGAGCTTCAGCGGTGGAACAGCTAGCCCAGAACGGATTTCTTTTTTTAATTGTAAATTTGAAACTTATGTAAACGTGATTTCAAACCGTAATTCATGTTGTAAATCAGACTCCAGCAATTTTTGTTGTATGATTTTGGTTTTTTGTAAAGTGTAATTGTCCTTGTACAAAGTGCTCATATTTAATTATGAACTGCTTTAAAATCACTATCAATGATAAAGGAAATGTTTGGCTTGTTGTGTGACACAACAGATGTAGTCATGCTGTGTTTGGACTTGGGGTTGGGATAGGGGAAGCAGCAGCCACATAGCTAGATGCTCATGTGCACATGATTATGAAGAATTCCAAAATCTACAAAGCTGAACATCCAGGGAGTTATGGAAAACTGTCTTTGTGTTCTGGCGAGGGCCTGGCTTGTTAACGCAGCCATTCCTTCTTACCTGTCTCTAGGATGTCCTCTCCTTGCAGCCCAGAGTATTGCAGGTGATACCATATATTCATGAGAGTATCAATTTTGGGCTAAAATGCCTTGATTCTTTGCACCTCTTTATGAGCCCTTACATTCAGTTACTAACTGGTAAGCAGCAGCTTCCTACACAGTAGGAGACTGCCATTTTTTTTCCTATCATGATTGGCTGGGCCTGCTGCTGTTCCTAGTAAGATATTCTGAATTCCATTTTATCAATAAAGCTTGGTTTAACAAACAAGAAATTTAATCATGTACGTGTAGTTCCTCTTACCCCGGCTTTCAAAACCCCGTGCTATTGTAAATGGACCATTCCTCCTAGGGAAAGGTGTTAGTCTCCTTAAATTGGATGATGGTGTTACACCAGGTGCAGATGGATCGAAAGATCGGAGTCTGTGTTGTCCTCACTTGTTTTTAAAATGAGTTTCTTTCAGGCTGCTTACTTCTCAGTAAGATGTGCATCGGCTTGAATTTACCTACTGTTAAAAGAATTGTCAAAGTTTGGCAGTCCTAACACTATGATAGATGTGTGTGTGTTGAATGTGTGTTTGCCTGTACCTTTTAATTGACCCACGTCTTTAGAATCTAAGAGGTTAAGATGTATTTGTGATTTGAAATATAGCATGTTGATAATATTTAGCTGTTGGCCTTTAAAAATAAATTTCAAAGCTTAAGGAATTGTAGATATAAAACACCTAATTTAATTTAGGCTTAAACCCCTGATGAAGCATGTAAGAGTAAGTTTAATAGTCTGTCACATTATAAAGACCGCTGTTGTGTACCCGTCTGTGTTTTTGTCTCTTTAGGTTGAGTGCTGTATTTATCAACATGCCCTTGACTGGGCTAGCAGTCAGGTTCCCCACTAGGAAACAATTCCAATACGTTAAATACAAAGTGACAGCTTTGTGTACAACAGTTAGTATATAATACATTCTGTTCTATTTGTTTTTTCCAAACGTGGAATTAGACATGTTTGTGTATACAGCCTTAAAGCCACTGTAACGCTAAGGGCATAGTAGGAAAGCACTGTGAGTGTCTGAAGACTTCAGTACCTACAATACCAGCGGACTTTTGATTATCCCTCTTGTGAGGTGACTAAATGTAACCTAATTGTATTTAATCTATATCTTAGTCCAGCATGAATGAAGAAAAGCTGAAATACTAATTATATTTACAAATTCATAACAGCTGCAATTACAGAACCAGTTCCAAACTTAACAATAAATGCTTAATGTCTAAATCTGTGGGAGAGTTGGAAGTATGGTGATGTTCTGAGTGGTGGCTTACAGAGATGTGCATGCGCATGTCATGAAAACCAGTACTGTTAGCACAAACTGGGTGGCTGACAGCTGAGGCTGAGATCCTGACAGGCGACCTAGGTCCTTTATTTTTAGATGTAACCTGGAAGCCTTTACTTTGGGAAAATTCAAAATCCCCGAGCTGGTTTGTGTATGGTCGCTGTTGAAATTAAAACTTACATGGTGGAAAGCTGTATGTCAAATGACAGCCGCTTAGTTAGGTAACCCTTGCTTGAGATTGTCTCAACAGAAAGGAAATTGAGATGCTCGTCTGTTGAGGTTGTTAGTTCTGAAGGATGGAGTAAGAAGTGCTGGGGTCTAAGAAGACTGAATCTGTCCACATGCTGCAGCACTATACTTAGGTATCATTTTGCATTGTAACCACAGGAAGGAGGTTATGCCTACTTCCTGGGCAAATGGCAGTGGTGGAAGCCAGCAGCTCTGTTTTGGAGGGGGGTGTTCATACCTGCATGATACACTTCATTCTTGATCTCTGTCCACTTTCCTGCTAATTAACATCTCAGGACATTTGCCTCAAAAAAAAATCTGGATGTGTTGTTTTGCTTTTACGTGGAGGGAAAGTTCTTGTGTGATAGTAACATAACATGCAGAGTATACTTTCATGTCAGTTGGAAAATTCAGTTCTGCATAGCAAGCTTTTCATAACTTACAAAGTTTTGAGTAAGCCAGCACAGGCCTTTAATCCCAACACTTGGGAGACAAAGGTGTGATCTACAGAAGGAGTTCCAGGACAGAGAGACTACACAGAGAAACCCTGTCTCAATGTATGCACCCCCCCAACATGTTTTTTGTCTCTCTTACTGTTTTAACACAGTAAGCCAGGCATGGTGGTGCACACCTCTAATGCCAGCCCTCTGGAGGCTGTGGCAGCTGGATCTCTGAATGTGGTCTCCATAGTTCCAGGACAGCTAGGGCTACACAGTGAGACCCTGTCCCATCTGATTTTCACTTTCTTGTGGAATATCCTTGGACTGATTTTAAAAAGCATTTCATGATCAAAATAAACTGTAAAAACCAAAGTGGTTACTGTCTTGACTTCAGAACTTCTCAAATAGCTTCAGTCACTGTGCATTTATTTGACTCTAGGTAGTTAACAGCTGTTCCAGCTGCTTAACTTTATACAACATAGTATTAGGAACTCGGGGTGGAAAAGCCAGGTGTGGGGGCTCCCACCTGTGGTCTTAGCACTTGGGAGGCTGAAGCAGGAGAATCATGGCTTTAAGACTAAACTGGGCTACAAATTGACACCCTATCTGGAAAAAAAATTCTTTTAAAGAAATTCTTTATAAAGAATTTTGAGTTATGTGATACAAATAATTTAAATTACAATACTGCCTACAGTGACCGTGTATTTGGGAACATTAAACCAACTAAGCTCAGCTTTTCCACAAAGTATTAAGTGTTACCAAAATACTGTTCTAGGTTAAGCCCCTGGGGACTGTAAAGAAATGAAGTAGGTTCTCAGAGAGGGAGTTCACATTTGGGCAGAATTTAGAAGCGGTGTATGTATTATAAGTGGATCATTCATATAAATGAAGAAAAATGTATTGCCCACCCCCTTTTTACCTAGTACTTTCTTCAACAAAGTAGGTTGCCACCTGGAAAAATTAGTTGATATTTCTTTATTCCCTCAAATTGTTTCCCCCCCCAAAAGTTGAAATCATTCAGTAGGAGATCATGTTCAGCATAAGAATAAATTGGACTGCTGAAGGGTATCTAACATCTATACAGAGTACGTGGTTATCTATAAGAAATGGCCTTGACTTTCCCTACTGATGACAGCAAGTGACAAGCAAGTAATGCATGTCCTAGAGTTCTCCAACCCCCCAGCTACAGGTGGTATCTAAGGTTAGGGCCTCCTGTAGATTCTCCCTTACCTAAAACTTTGGTCTTCATGTTACAGCACCGGTGTTCATGTGAAATTGTTGAACTGTCTAATGTGTGTTAGTGATTCAGAGTAGCCGCACTTACACCTGTCCTTACTGTACAAATTAAACGGGGAATTTAATGTGGATTCCCAAAAGACTGATGAATTGGTTTTGTTTCCATTTTTAATTTCTTGTTATATACTTCTAGTTCAAACTTTGCTAATTTTACAGTATAGAATTTGGTATCCGAAAAGATGTAAATATTTTAGCATGTAAATATTTCTCATGTGAGGTTTTTGTTTGGAGGGACCTTCAAGGATGTTATATACTCACATATTCTGGTGATGAGATGACCATTTTAAATTTACTAATCTTCTAATTAGATTTTCGTTCAGGCATTTGAAAATATTTAATTTTAGAAGCTTGACTTTACTTTATATCCTACAATAATGTACTGTGTGTTTTGGTTTGCAGTTGTTTTAAATTATCTATTATTTCAGTATATGCTTGAAATATTTAAGAACATGTTTTTCTAAATGTGTAATACTGTGTCACATTGGTCAGTAACTCAGAGAAACGTCATTGCTGGTAGAGTGCAGTGTGACCAATGTTGGCTTTGCTGTATTGTCAAATGAGCATCTTCCATTTAGGGTCAACTCAACACAAATCCTTGCCTTCTTTATCTAGTATTCAGCTACTGGCTTCTGCTTTCTTCCTATCCATTTAAACAGCATGGTGAAGTGTCAGAAAAACTCAGATGGCCAGGCATGTTAATGCACAGCTTTAATCCCAACACTCGGGAGGCAGAGGCAGGCGGATCCCTTGAGTTCAAGGCCAGCCTGGTCTACAGAACAAGTTCCAGCGCAGTCAGGGCTACATAGAGAAACCCTGTCCCAACTTCCGCACCTCCACTGCCACCCCCAAAAGAGAAAAGCTCAAATGGTATTCAAATTGCAGTTGTTTTTACAAGACAGGAAAGTTAAATTGGAATAACCATAAAAACTTTTTCTTCCTTATTCTAAACGAAATATCCCCCCACCTGCTTCCATTTCCCCTCCTCAATTGGTGCCAACACACACACACACACACACACACACACACCTTAAACAGAAAGGCCAACTCTGTCCTCGTGAACAAGAAAAGCCATGTATTACCTCATCAAGGCCAATTAATACTTTATTATACTGGGTTGAAAGCGAGAAAACTCAGGATGTGGAATAGTGGGGGAGGGCACTATGATTGCTTTGGAACTGGCTGTCATTGTTCCGGAGCTGAGTGTCACAGAAGTCAGCCAGAGATAACTGAGTTTGCTTTTCTGATCTACTGATCCAACACAAGCAACTGAGACAAGCTCAGTGTTCATTCACCCAAGCCCACTCCTTTGCTCTTCGTTGCTCCAGTCCCAGGTTCTACTGGCTGCCTTCTCACCAAACAGTGTTTAGGATAATTGTTCATTTTATGTGGTCCTGACTAATGAAAGACTGCTGAGTAATATTTGTGTCTGTGTGGTCCTGTCTGAAGTGAGCTAGTTTGTGTAGAGCTTGGGTAGCTGTAGAACAAAATTAGATCTTGATTGCATACATTGAATAGCACAGGTTTGTTCTTGAAGGGTTTCTTAAACTTTTGGGAATCACAACCCTTTGACTCTGAGGGACTGACTGCACCTGGGAAAATACATAATATATATATATATATCCCCAAGACTGTCTCGTTGGCCTGGTCTAAACCCTCTGTTATAACGTAAGACACCATCTTCTCCAGTAGAACCCCAAATACTCAAACAGCATAAAAAAATCTATCAGAAGGAATTGTTTATTTTACTTTGCAAAGAGTAAGGTGGCAGTGGGCACCCGGCTGGAATCTGTTATGAGGGTTTTTTGCTTTTGTTTTTGGCTTGTTTGTTTGTTTTCTGAGGTCCTTGGTTGTGGGAACCTATTTGTAAAGGCGGAAGAATGGTGATTAGGCCAGTTTGGGAGGTTGATTAAGATTTGCAACTCCTGAAACGCAGCAACAAAAAGTGAAGTGGAAATGGACTGTTTCTGGCATGTTCTGCCCCTCCAAAGTGGAGGTTAACAGTATGTTAGCAACACATTAGCTGTCAGGTTTCACTCAGGTTTGAAGATTTTCATTAAATACTAACTTAATTTCAGATTCTAAGGAATTAAGTACTTCATAAAGAATGTTTAAAATAAGGTCTGACGTAGCTGTGTAGAAGATTAATGGTATTGCTACAAAAGATAACATAATTACATTTAAAAATGGTGTTCAATTTGCTGCCAAAATTTCATGTTCAGTTCTAGCTTGACTCATTATTGTAGAAGTAGAAACAGAATTATTTTACCTAGCTAGCCCTGAACTAACACCGTAGCATATCTGCAGAAAAAATACTGTGTAGCATTGATGCCCAGCACCAAATTAGTTTTACAAATGTAATTATTGCACTTCATTTATAAGTGTTTCAAGTGGGGAGACATGTACATGTTAAAAGCATGTTGCATTATACATAAATTCAATTTTTTAAACCTATCGATGTAAGAACTGCAGGAATATTTTTCTTAAACATAATATGTAACAGAATTCTCCACTTTGCAGTTTATGTGACCCACAGTTTTAAAGAAATTCCATAAATGTATATTTTGTATTATGTACCATTTCCTGGTCCAAAGAAAATATGTGAATTTAGTTCTAATTTTAAGAATGTACTTTTGTTTTCTAGTTCTTTGAAAAACTGCATTCAGCCTGTGAATGGTTACAGATTGTATGTGAGATGGAAAGTAGAAATTTCTAGTTTGCAAAAATCGGTGCCACTGAATAAAACAGGCAATTGCATAATGTGTGTGTTTATGCTTGTTTGCTGCAAGGCGTATGTGTTGTGTTGAGGGATCTAGAACTCTGGGAGTTAATTATTGAGTGGTCCTAAGAGAATTTTTCCCTAGTGGAATTTGGTAA
This sequence comes from Mesocricetus auratus, assembly GCF_017639785.1. Taxonomy (NCBI): domain Eukaryota; kingdom Metazoa; phylum Chordata; class Mammalia; order Rodentia; family Cricetidae; genus Mesocricetus; species Mesocricetus auratus. Next base: position 43,813,497 of record NW_024429186.1, on the reverse strand, counting down.
ATAAGCTGATCAGATGATGAAATCTTAATTTGAACTAGAATTGTCCCTAATTTTAGGGAGATGATTGATAGTTAATGTTCTGAAGACTCCAGAAGTAAAGAACCCAGATGTAGTTCCTCTTGGACAAGAAGAGTGGCCTTGGAAGTGGGCTGGAGAAGGACCCTAGTAGTAGTCCTGCTGTGTGTGTGTGAGGAGGCTGTGGAAGGGCGGCGCTTACTGAGCTCCTAATGATTGGCTATAGCGGGTGTCTCATGTTCAGCCATGTCTCAAATTTAAGACTGGCCTTCACTTCCACAATTAGAAGTTTGAAAACTGAGTATGTGATTACATGGGAGTTGTATAAGTTGCAAGCTACTTGTATTCAATGCTTGCTAAAATGTAGTATTTTGAAATGTTCCTTTTCTTGTTAGCCCTGAATAGCTCAGATTGAACTTGCTGTCAAAACATTAGAGAATGGAAGGTTTGCCCCAAAACCCACCACATGGCCAGATAGAAGCTTTTGCTTCACTGGTTCCCTGGAGTCAGCATGAGGTTCACATTGTGTGTTTATGTTCTAAACGCTTCTTATAAAATCGTTTTATGATAGTAGTTGTATTGCTGCCCAAACAGGATTAGCTACTCCAGCAGTGTCAATGTTGTAGTTTGTAGGCACAGGCTTTTATCTTCCAGAACAAAGGGCTCCATCTACTGCTGTCCTTACAACTGCATACAAACTGTTTTCCAGAAGTTAATTTGAGCCAGCAGGATTTCCCAAATTTGACCATTATGATCTACAAAAGAAGTTGTTTTAAACTCTTCAATATGGTACCCTTTGAAATTAGTTGTTTTCAACCAACCAGAGTGTCAGTAGCTGGTATTTCTCACTGTATTTTATTTGTGTATCCTTGGAATGGGTGAGAGGTTTTAAAGAGAAAAATACACGTATGTATCCATATAGAGGTACATACACAAGAAAATTTGTAAATACGAAGTTTGACAAAAAGTCAATGTACCGCTTATATGTCAATCTGAGACACGTTTTCCCAGCAGTGGTGAGGGAAGGAAATGGTGTCATGTTGAGAGCATTGTTCTGTCACGGACAGTGAACTGAAGATGGGAAGATAATCTTAATTTTCAATCCGCAAGATTGCTCATCAGGTAAACAGGGACTTGTATGGCCTGGCAACCTGAGTTCAATCCTTGGGATCCGTGGAAGGAGAACTAACACCACCAAGTTGTCCTCTGACCTCCATACGCATGCTGCAACATGTGCCCCCCACACACATCATGCACACAAACACAACAGTATATATTTTTAAAGGATTTGTTTTGAAATACATAATTGAGATGAGTAGAAAGTTCTGTTTAATATTTTATTAGAGTATTAGAGTTGGGGCCCAACCCAGTTTTTGAAAATTTCTATGAAGATAACTTTTGTTTAAATTCAGCATTCCTTCTGGGTGTGAAACTAATTTAGATATGCCATTTGATTGTCTTGCTAAAAATCTTTTTTAACTTATAATTTACCATTATGTTTGTCTTAGTAATGATTGGCAAGATTGTATAGAATTTAAAAATCCAAGGGCTTGCCAGTTAGTGGCTGTGTATGTGCCTGATATTACATAGCCCTTTCACGGGGATTTTCTCATTCTCAGTATATCAGTCTTTGACTGTACATTTCACTCCATGCAACAAAAGATTTTCTTTTTAAATAGCCACTGTTTATTATGCTAAGAACATAGTTATTCTCAGTTACTTAACTTTTAACTACATAGAACTGTGGAGACCTTTTTACAGTAACATTTCAAGAACATTTCTAAAATGATTACACATTTTGGTGATCAGGATGGATACAGTATAGTCCAAGCTTATAGGAAGTAATTAAAAAAAAACAAAAACGTATCATTAAGCAAAGCAAGTAGATGTCCACGTAACTGACCATCTTGAGGCACCCTAAGAGTGAAAGCGCCCTGGATACTTACTGAGTGTAGTCACACTGCTTTTGCATGTGTTACAGAAAGGAACTGGACTTGGCATACTTTTTAAGGGGTCTAAAGTCAAAATCCTAGCAGCTCCCCGTACCCCACCCCCACACACCATCCTTGTTTTATATTTTAAATATGCGCATTCCCAGACTGCACTCTGCTTTAGGACTTGCAGGAATACTTCTGAGAAGTCTGAAGTCAGTCTGCATCCCTACGTCCCTGGGGGCTCTTTGCTCTTTATTCTTCTGACTCTCGGGCGCCTCTTCTGGCACCACAAACGCTGCTGCTCTAGGAAGTGCTCATGTTCTTATTCAAAGTCAATTCCAGTCACCCTGACCTTCAGAGAGATGGGCAGGCTTGGAGACCAGATCTAGCTGGCAAGTTTCAGTCCAGGAGGAAGGAGCAGGGCTTCAAGAAGGGAACCTCTGGAGGGCAAGTCTCCATAGGTTCTAAGAATGGACTGTTAGGTCCTGAAGATTGATTCCATGCTTGGCTCTGTTGGAACTGCTCTTATTCTGATTTCCTGGGCTGATGTCAAATATTTTCATTTGCAAATCATTTGTTCAGGTATAAAAATTGGGGGTTTTCGTGGGGAAATGATTCTACTCTGCAACTTGAAGGTATTTAATGAAGTTAAATAGTGAACTTGACATTTTCCTGTTGGGTGATGAAGAAACAAAGGAAATGTGGAGAAAAGGATACAATGTTTAAGGCTGGAAGACAGTTGTTGTAAAGTTAAAAACAAGGCTACCGTTTTAAGTTGAAAATGCTACTTTTCTCATATTAAAGTGAAATTAGGCACCATAAATTATCCACATGCTTTATAGTTTAGTGATCACTATTTCTCATCACTTGGGTCATTAGTCTCATCAGCCTCCTCTGTAGTTTTACTAGCTCCTGAGGGTGGGAGGGGGGCTGGATTAGGGGAAGAAAGGGATGAGCAACCTCAGTTGTCATCTGTCACTTGTGGGTTCCATTGTGGAAGCAATTTGAAGTTTAAGAAGATTATAGATATCTCTATCGCTGCACCTCTAAAGCACTAGTCTGCTCCTAACCAATAAGAAGGAATGACCTGGAAGCTGAAAGAAAGAAATGGCTCACAGTCAACCCTCCGTTCAAACCCCTACACTGGAGCAAGGCATACATCTCTGTAGAGTGCTTGCCCAACACAACGGAAGCCTGGGCTGAGGGCACACTCATAAACCGGGAGGCAAGAGGATCAAAAGGTTAAGGTCCTCTGATACAAACCAAATCTGAAGCCACCTTGGTCACCACTGACCCTGTCCCCAAGACACCCCTGTGTTGCTCTACAAAGCCTCTAATGTCTGGTTCCTCTGGTTGTCTAGAGTCACCTCCCTTTCTCTTCTGCCTTGGTTATACCCAGAATGCACTGTCTGACTCAAACAGACATTTGCTCTTGATCTTACCCCTTCCTGGACTGTTTGTTTCATTGGCCAAAGCAGGTCACATGAGAGTTGGAGGCAGCCTGAAAGCACAAACCCTGGTCTTTACTGAGGATCTATTTTGCATTTGATTGAAGTGTTTCATTTGTGTCTGTGCAGAACAAGAGTTTGGTGTTGTGTGTGCCAACGGTACGGTCTTGTCTCCTGTTGAGCCATTTAATTTGTGGGGTTTTTGTTGTTTTTAGACAGGATTTTTTCATTATGTAAGCCTTGACTGGCCCAGAACTATGTAAATCAGGCTGACTTTGAACACACTGAGGTCCACCTGTTAGGATAAAGTGAGTGAGGGACCTTGACAGATTCCATGGTGGGCAAGGGGCATACATGCCGGGCAGACAAAGCTTCAGTGCGAAGTTTTATTAGAAAGGGAAGGGAGAGCCGGGCGTTGGTGGCACACGCCTTTAATCCCAGCACTTGGGAGGCAGAGGCAGACAGATCTCTGCGAGTTCGAGGCCAGCATGGTCTACAAGAGCTAGTTCCAGGACAGCCTCCAAAGCCACAGAGAAACCCTGTCTCAAAAAAAAAAAAAAAAAAAAAAAAGGAAGGGAGGGGAAGGAAAGAGAATAGAGGTAAAGAGACAGAGAGAGGACAGAAGAGAGAGGGGGACAGGAAAAGTCCTGTCTGCTGCAGGGGAACAGCAGGAAAGAGTGATGTGTGCTGGGGAGGTTTTTTTGTTTTGTTTGTTTTTTGTTTTGTTTGATTTTTTTTTATTTTTATTTTTTGGTTTTTCAAGACAGGTTTCTCTGTATTGTTTTGGAGCCTGTCCTGGAACTCGCTCGGTAGACCAGGCTGGCTTCAAACTCAGAGATCCACCTGCCTCTGCCTCCCGAATGCTGGGATTAAAGGCGTGTGCCACAAATGCCCAGCAGGAGGGGAGGTCTTTTAAAGAGTCCTTTGTATCTTCGTGAAGACTATGTAGCCGTGGAACCCTGGGCTGACCAGGGTACTGCCTTGAGTGCATTCTGCCAGATGATAGGGGTAGGCCAGCATAATGCCCGAATCCTTACACCACCTACATCCATCTCCCGAGTGCTGGAATTAAAGTTGTATACACCACCATAGCAGTGCTGATACAACCATGTGAAATGTTCATTGTGGTGGTTTGAATACTTATAGTCCCCATAGACTCATGTTTTTTAATGTCTGGCCCATAGGGAGTAGCAGTATTAGGGGTGTGGCCTTGTTGGAGGAAGTATATCACTGTAAGGACAGATTTTGAGGTCTCATATATGCTCAAGCTATGCCCAGTACACAGCTTTTCCTTCTGCTGCCTGTGGATCAAGATGCAGGACGCTTAGCTGCTTCTCCAGCACCATGTCTACCTGCACACTGCCATGTTCCACCATGATGATAATGGACCAAATCTCTGAAACCGCAAGCCAGCACCAATTAAATGTTTTCCTTCGTAAGAGCTGCCATAGTCATGGTGTCTTCACAGTAATCAGATCCTAAGTAAGGTACTCAGAGTGAGGGGCCAGTGTTCTGCATCTGGGGGGAAGAAATTAAGTGCAGTGAGATTGCATAAGCACAGCTCACCGGGGTTCTATGCGGAAGCAACAGCTGAGCAAAGGAAAGTACGGCAGCAGGACACACGGCAGATGCTTGTCTCAACAGGAACTTTCCACCCTCAAACCCTCAGGGAAGAGAGGGCTACTGAAGCACACGCCCTGCGAAAAGGCCTTTTATGTCCTTTGCTTCGTGAAAAGAATTCGGACTACTGTTTATCAAGAGCTTGTTTTCCTCTCCGACTCGGTGGTTTACACAAACGTGGTAATAACACACAAGCATCATCATCCTGATCTCACACCGTCCTCCCTAGACCGAGCTGTGATAAATGATGTCAGCTATATAACCCATGTGGAATGTTCTGGAACTCAAAAGTAGAGATTACAGGCATGGCCATGGTTCTGGCAGAACTGGGCATGGTGGGAAAGTGTTTTTCATGGCCAGCACCACCTTGCTGGCCTGGATAGCTGTGGGCCAGCAGGTGTCAATCGTCAGGATCTAACTTGAACTGTGCATACTGGGTCAAGCCTGTGCGTGCAGAGGGCCCAGACCACTAAAGCTGTTGGAGTTTCCTGTTTACATTTGGGCAATGCTGCAGGCAGCTTCCACCCCAGCTTCCAAATGAAACAGCAGAAGATGGAGTCAAAGTTTAAACCATTCTCAATTTGATGGTCTTCTGTTTCCATATTTCTTACAATGAATAGTAGATACTTTATAATCACCTCTATTTAGTTAACTATTTTTAGTTGGGCAGTGGCGGCACACGCCTTTAATCCCAGCACTTGTGAGTCAGAAGCAGGCGGATCTCTGTGAATTTACAAGACCAGCCTGGTCTACAGAGTGAGTTCCAGGACAGCCAGGGCTACACAGAAAAACCCTGTCTCAAAAACACCTAAAAGAAAAACAAATACTTTTAGTATGACATATATATTAGGTGGATAGTTTTAAACTGCCTCTATAACTATTGCACAAGTCCACTCACTTGGGTCTTGGAACCAGTTTGAGTCTATGTGCTTGATGTAATCATCCAACATCATCCTTTTGCCCATGCATGGATGCTCCACTTTCCCAGAATTGTCTTTAGAAGATTGCCAGCCTTATCTTTTTTCATTGTTTCTGCTTTTTGACTTGCATGTGTTGGGGTGCATGTATGTGGTGGTGGGGTGCACGGACCCGAGCACATGCATCCAGAGGCCCAAGTCCTTCGGTTGTCCTCCTCAGTCACTCTCTGCCTCATTCCTTTGAGACAGAGACTCTTGAGCTTGCCATTTTGGCTATAGTGATCTGACTGTCCTCTCAATTCTGGGTTACAAGTACAACATTACCAATCCAGCTTTTACATAGTTTCTAGGGATTTGAACTCACATTCTCTTCCATGCGCAGCAAGTGCTCTTATCTACTTAGCATCTCACCAACACTGAAGATTACCAGCTCCTTTTAGCTTCCTGTCTTACCACTCCTGGTCAAAGACGGAGACAGCAAAGCCAAAAGGTTATTTCCTGTTCCTGTTAGTAGGTGAGGATCAATGACGGATTCCTATGATGATAACGGTTCCTGATTCCCAATTCAAATTTTAAATTACCCAAGGAAATGGGGTCTGTGGGTCTTGTTTACCAGCAATTTGCTGTTCTATGCTTGTCTTCTCCAAGAATGTGATAAAAAATAAATACATGACACTTAGCACAGTGCCTGCCACGTGGAGTGGGGAAAAAAAACCAGCGTGGGCCTTCTTATTGACTAGTTACTTTAAGTCAACAGTGAAATGTATAGATAGTCTATTAGAGGGCTGGGCACATAGCTCAGTAGATAAACACCTACTTATCCACAAGACTCAGAATCAGGGCTCTGATCCCCAGAATCCATGTAAATGCTGGACAGACATGGTGGCCACCTGTAACTCCAAAACAAAGGCAAGCTGGCTAGCTAAAGCAACCAGAATCAGTGGGTTCTGCATTCAGCAAGAGACCCTTCCTCAATATAAACAAAGTGGAGAGTATGAGCCCACATGCATATGAATACATGTACTTTGTGAGCGACATGCATACATATATTTTTAGAGTCTATGGGGAATTCGTGTGTGTGTGTGTGTGTGTGTGTGTGTGTGTGTGTGCAGACAGGCTACAAAACAGGTTGGAAATGGGTAACTAGAGGAAGGATTTGTCCTTAGCATCTATGGTGGTTATGGTGGGTTTGAATGAGAAATACTGCCCCCCCAGGTTCAGGATTTGAACACTTAGTCCCCAGTTGTGTGACAGAGCAAGACAATGTGGAGATTCTCCCATCTTGTATTCTTGTTGAGGCCATATCAGGTTAAACTACAATTTTATCTCCTTGATGGAGAAACCTATGGAAAATTACCCCCACTCTATTCCAGGATCTGAAGCCAAGATATCCCAGCTAACTTAGCTTCTGTTAAGCAGCTTGCTTGTGCAAACCTCCTCCTGCAGCTACTGAGCAAGATATGAGAATGTGGTTTTTGCCTTTAAAAGATGCTTGGTCTAAATGTTTGGGGTGCTACACTTGGGTCCCCAAATACCTAAGTGTAGTTCCAGCTGGCTGGAATAAAGACTTTCAACTGGCTATAAGCTGTATCTTGTCAGCTGTAGTGGGCTCCCTGTAACATTCAGGAGGCCCCAGAGAGATCCCCAGATACTGGACTCTGATACTTAGGTGCCTTGGGACCCCCAGGAGCGGGGAAGAACATACCTGCTAGAGAGGACTCTTTTTTTTTTTTTTTTTTTTTTTTTGGTTTTTCGAGACAGGGTTTCTCTATGGCTTTGGAGGCTGTCCTGGAACTAGCTCTTGTAGACCAGGCTGGCCTCGAACTCACAGAGATCCGCCTGCCTCTGCCTCCCAAGTGCTGGGATTAAAGGCGTGTGCCACCAACGCCCGGCTCTAGAGAGGACTCTTAGGGGGTGTGCACACTGATATGTTCCAAGGCTCCATCTCTGAACCATCACTGCCAAACACTCCAGAGTTACCCAACTCTGCCACCTGAAGGGGAAACAAATGTATACCGAAAGTCATCTTGTCTGAATACCTCCAGGGGTAAATTTGATCTGTAAGAGACAACATCTGGCCGGGCATGGTGTCGCATGCCTTCAATCCCAGCACTCAGGAGGCAGAGGCACGTGGATCTCTGTGAGTTCGAGACCTGTGAGTTTGAGACCAGCCTGGTCTGCAAGAGTTAGTTCCAGGATAGCCTCCAAAGCCACAGAGAAACCCTGTCTCGAAAGAGAGAGAGAGAGAGAGAGAGAGAGAGAGAGAGAGAGAGAGAGAGAGAGAGAGAGAGAGAGAGAGAGAGAGATCTGGTTAGGACTCAAGAGGGGAGGTTGGATGTGACCACAGATCCTGTGTCTGGGATCTGTGTGAGACACCACTAAACTTCCATGGTCTGTTCAGGTACATGAATGTGTGGTGGCCACCCCATTTGTCTTTACTGTGTGTCTCTGTATGACTGTTTTGCTGTATCTTATTTAGGGTTACTGTTGCTGTGATGAAACACATGACAAGAGCAACTTGGGGAGGAAAGGGGTTTTTCCGCTCACAATTCCACATCACAGTGCATCATGAAAGGGAGTGAGGACAGGAACTCAAGCAGGGCAGGAACCTGGAGGCAGGAGCTGATGCAGAGGCCATGGAGGGGTGCTGCTTACTGGCTTACTCAACAGAACTTTCTCAACCTGCTTTCTTATAGAACTTAAAACCACCAGCCACAGATGGCACCACCCACAATGGGCTGGGAGGGCTGGGCCCTCCCCATCAATCATTAGTTAAGAAATCACCCCTCAGGTTTGCCTAGCCTCATCTTAATGGAAGTATTTTTCTTAATTGAGGCTCCTTCCTCTCCAATGACTCTAGCTTGTGTCAAGCTGACATAAAACTAGACAACATACCCTGTGTGCTTCTAAGCAACTGGTTGGGCCTGAAAGGAAGAAGTAATTCCCCAAGTCATGCCAGGGAAAAAGTGAAAGCTCTTTGCCTTCCAAGTTCGTGGCTTATATCCTCTTTTCTAACTGTAACTTGTATACTGGGCGACCTCAAAGCTCTCTATTTTTAGACAGGCTGCAGACCCTTATCAGCCTGTTGGAAACTGTTTTAAGGTAAGAGGGCATTGGGCTTTCTTTTCTGCCAAACATTATTGGGGGGATTAAAAGAGTCAGTTGGAAACATGCCAGCTGATCCTAGGCAAATCAGGCTACTCAAGGGCCTGATGAATTGCCTGCTGGATTTCTGGAAAGGCTCTGTGAGGTACATTGGGTATTTATACCCATAGACCCAGAACCATCCCCCCCCCCCAAAAAAACAGCAAGTCCCTAGCATTGCTTTTGTCATGAAGTTGGCCCCCGACATAAGGAGAAAGCTCCAGATATTAGAGGGATTTCAAGGGATGCATAGGTCTCCACTTTTGGAGATTGCTCAGAAAGTCTACAACAACCAAGATTCAGTCACAGACAGACAGGAAAGGAAGTCTGCCATGCTGTGACCACTGCCCTTAGTGCAACAGACAAGCAAGGAAATGGGAGCAATAGACCAGGAGAGGGGGTTCAGGGACTCGTCAGCATCGTTTGATGGGGCCCTGAGTATTGATCTGTTGGAATTTAGAGAAAGATATCCATGAAACCCCCTACTCCAGTGTGTAGTAGTTCCGACCATCAATGAGGAATGTGGACAGGCAAAAGAAGACATTTTTAGAGGTCCTCCACGCCCCAGGGTACAGAGTCCACCGAGAAGGCTCAGTTTTGTGTCCCTCAGGGCAGGTACCCAAGCTACAACCTAGATAGATAAAGGAAAGCCAGTCCTCCTCCAAAACTATGTTTCAGCCATCTTCAGATGGACTGCAACTTGGACCTCAGACCCCTTAAAGATAACCTGATCAGAGTTTACTAATCCCAGGTACACACTCCCTGTCAGTCTCAAACCTGGACATAGGAATTCAGCAAAACCAGGGATGGCAAATCCTATCTTTCAGGTGGCCCTCTACTCTCTTATGTCTCTTCCAGGGATGGAACAATATGGGTCTAGGGGAGCAACAAGAGCCAGTAAATCAGATGATGAAGACTGGCTAGAAAAAGGCCTTCAGGGATTATATTATATTACCTGCATCACGACCTAAATTACCTGGTTTGCTTGTACTAATGGTTTGACTAAATTTGCCTCTTCCAGCTTACTGGAAAGTCACACCCCTACTCTATGTATACAGGCCTACGCTCTCCCCTAGCAATGTGTCTATAATCAAGAAGCAGGTAGAGCAAATATTGGCCTTTGACTCAATGTTAATGAAAGTCAAATGGGCCCTAATTCTGATCTCTATCTCAGTAGGGGCAGAAATAGCCAGTTCAACTTCCATAGTCATCTTAGCCTTGATTGTTGGGACCTAGAACTTTAGGGAGCTCAGTTCTCAGATAGACCTAGACCTTAGACCTAGGTCATTTGGAGAGTTAGATTTCCAGGCTGGAGAGCCAAGTTGACCTCACAAAGGTAGTCTTACAGAACTGAAGGAGGTTCAACCTCCTTTTTATGAAGCAGAGGGGACTTTGCATGGCCTTAGGAGAAACTTGCTGTTTCCATGCCAACCAATAAGTGGTAGTTAGGGAAAACCTTGTCGTGGTCAGAGAAAACCTCAAAGAATAGAAAGAAAGAATACATAGATCATATAATTGGCATCAGTCAGTCTCTGTTTACCTGGTCCCCGACTTATGGTCAGCATTAGCCAGAATGTTGATTGGGCTAACAGTGGGACCTGGCATCCCACTGTCAACTGCATGGTTAACTACATCAGAGAATAAACTAAGTAAACCTATTGGTCCTTAGGACCAACTATGTGAAAATAGAGCAAGTCAATGTTTTGACCCATGCCCATAGAACCAGTGGGGAATGTGACAGGGCACAGGTTCCTCCATCTTATACTATCGATAAGGCCACTTCAGGGTTAGCTAGGATTTGATCTCCTTGATAGAGATTCCCATGAAAAATTACCCAGCTCTATTCTGGGACCCGAGGCCAAGATGTCCCAACTAACTTGACTTCTGTTAAGCTGCTTGCTTGAGCAAACCTCCCCCTGCAGCTGCTGAGCAAAATGCCAAGATGTGGTTCTTGCCTTTAAAAGCCCCTTGGTCTAAATGCTCAGGGCTACCCTTGTTCCCTCAAATACTTGAGTGTAGTCGCAGTTGGCTGGATTAAAGACTTTCAATTGGCTATTAACTGGGTCTGGTGGCCATCTCTGACAGTCCTCCTGTAATAGTTGGTGATACTGTTTGGTGATGTTTAGGTGGTGCAGTCTTCCTGGAAGAAGGCCGTCACTGGGGGCGAGACTTGAGACTCTATAAGCTTGCCCTACGTCCAGTTTTCTCTCTCTGCTTCCGTTTGCAGTGGAGGAAGTGAGCTCTCAGCTTCTTGCTATGCTTTCCTGCCACGATGGCCTCTTACCTCTCTGGAACCATACACCAAAAAACAAAACAACAACAATAACAAGAACAACAACAACAAAACAAACCTCTCCAGTAAGTTGCCTCAGTGTGTGTTTTTTATCACAGGAACAGAAAGCTAGCTAATACATATAGGCCAAGCAACAGTCTGTGTCAACTGCCTGCCGTCATAGACCACACTGCTTCCCCAGAACCCACATCCAGATGTTGCCCGTGTGTCCCAGAGCACCCTGCCTCACATGATGTATTTCTAAAACTGGATGAGTATCTCCCTAGCAGAGCCCACGTGCTATTGCCGGTTACGTTTTGAAGTCCAGGCCATCTCTATTATGGCTATTGATTATTTCTTATTGTTTGGTGATGGTGGTAGTGGTAACTTTGTAGGATATCTTCTTTGGCTTTTGAAATAGGTTTCACTATGTAGGCATAGCTTGACTCAAACTCACCATCCTTCTCCCAAGTGCTGGGATCACAGGGAAAGGCCACCCTGCCAAGTTTCTGTAATGTCTCCCATCTTGCAATTCAGTAATATAATGGCAAATTTAGTTCACAACTAACTGTAGATTATGGGTAAATAGAAGGAAAAGGTAACATTTGAAAATCCAAATGTGTACTGCTGTGGTTGAAAGACAATAGCCCCCAAAGGAAGTGGCACTATTAGGAGGTGTGGCTTTGCTGGAGTAGGTGTGGCCTTGTTGGAGAAAGTATGTTACTGTGGAGGTGGGCTTTGTGGTTTCATATATGTTCAAGCCATGCCCAGTGAGACAGAGCATTTTCTGTTGTCTACAATATGTAAAACTCTCAGTTAACTCTCCAGCACCATGTCTGCCTGCATACTGCCATGTCCCACCGTGATGATAATGAACTGAACCTCTGAACTGTAAACCAGAACCAAGTAAATGTTTTCCTTCATAAAAGCTGTCGTGGTCATGGTGTTTCTTACAACAATAGAAACCCTAAGACACGTGTACTTGCCTGACAGTTACCCTGGCTATTGTATTTTACTCAAGCTATACCATGGCCATCTCTAAAAGTCCAAGGGACACTCTCTTGGAAAGGTTATAAACAGATGGCCTGCTGCTATCAGGCTGGCCATGAGGCTTGCTCTGGCTGATTACATGTGAGTCTGAGTTTCCAAGACGATAACTTAACCAAGTGATTCTGCTGCCCTCTCCCTGACCACAGACTTTGCACAGCTCCATGGAGGAGACACTCCATTTTCTTAGGTCCCACAGTGAGCTTCACATGGACAGAGCCACAGATGGTGGTTTACAATTTACATATAGTGTATTTGAAAAATAAGTTTTCAATACCGTAAGCCAGTGAGAGGGGGAAGTCATTTGGCAAGACGAAATGTAAGTATTTGCCACCAACAAATGGAGAGCCTATGTTAGTCCCAATTCCCCAAGAGAAGAGATCTGATTGGCTGGCTACTGAATAGCCATTATCAAGAATCTTTGCTGGGCTGAGCTCCCTCATTGGGACATCCCATATGCAACAGGCCAGACTACGATACAGCTGCCTTTGACTTGGGTAGATGCCACCTTCTGATGCAGAGCAAAAGGGCATGGAAGATACAGCCAGATAGAAGCTGTGAGTGTGATATCTTATACCCAGTGTTTACATAGGAGATTTTATTCAACATTCAGCCATTCCTGCAGGCCCCCAGCTAATGGTAGGAAATGTAGTCTGAGAAAAGACTTGCTGCTGCTGTTGAGGAACGTATTGCTGCTGTGGTGGATGCTGTACAGAGAAGATGGGCCATTGAACGTGGAATGGGCAGAGGAATGGCAGCTGATTGGAATGTTAGTTCCACCCCACGGAAAGCATGGGTCAGTTCTTAACTTAGAATCTGTTATATAGGGAGATTTCCTTGAGTGATGGCTGTTGCTATGGAGACGGAAGACACAGCCGCATCCACGGCGTGTTCTCATGCTCCACTCTGTTATGCTGGGCCAAGAAGGGCTCAGGAAAGTCAGGCTACGATGTGCAAACATACACAAGATGATGTGGAATAATCCTTCTGTATGCTGTGACTATGTATTACTCTCATTGGTTAATAAAAAGCTGATAGGCCTGTAGCCAGGCAGGAAGTATAGGCAAGACAGCAAGGCACAGAGGACTCTGGGAGGAAGGAAGGCAGAATGAGAGGGTTGTCAGCCAGATGAGAACAAGTCAGACATACAAAATGGGACAGAGGTAAAAGCCATGAGCCTTGGGGCAGCACATAGATTTAATAGAAATGGGTTAAGTTGTAAGAGCTAGTTAGTAACAAGCCTGAGCTATTGGCCGAGCATTCACAATTAATACAAGTCGCTGTGTGGTTATTTGGGAGTAGATGTCAGGACGGGAAAACTCTGCCTCCAACAAGAGAACTGGGCAGGGGGAATGTCTACAAGCCTTGCCCAGTTATCCTAAAGAGTCTCTTATGCTATCCCTAAGGCTGCTTGAGCCAGAGTGACATTTCCTTTAGGCAAATGTGATATGCACACCAGCCATACCATGGGAGCAGGAAGATTTGTGTGGTCTTGGAGGTCTAGTACTTCATCCTTCCTGACCCCCTGAAGTCTATGGAAATCTAGGTGGGTTCTTTATCCCTAACCACTGCAGAGCTGGCATGGTGATCACCACAGCCCTGTGGAAGCTCACATGGGGATTCACACTATTGTGTAGACAGGGTGACCCTATTCTCAACAACACTGTGGGTCATGGAGAGTCAGAGTGAACAGCCAGGGATGCTTCAGGCAACAGCAGAAGCCGCCCGCCGGCCCCCCGGCTCATCTGATTCTTCAACCTGAATCCAACGTTCTAACTGTCAAGTCAAGTCAAAAGCAGCACACCATGGAAGCATGGCTGGAAAAGTTCCCCGTGAGCTAATGTTTGGGGAGGGGGAGTCTCCACCTTTGGAGGTACACAAGTCAGTGCTGTGATACCCAGGCCACCCTGAGGAGTGAGGGCCAGGGCCACTCTCTCTTCAGGTCACTTCCAACTTGCCAGCATGCAGATATGGATTGTGTCACTTAGACTGAATTTGGCCTAAACTCTAACCAGTCGATTTTGACTAGTCATTTTAAGCCATGAATGGACAGGGGCGCAGCTGTCAGAGACCAGGAGGAGGTCTTGTGGGCTCAATGTCACACTCTCCATCCCTGCTCTTCCTAATGAGACCAGGACATAGAAACTGGCCAGGAAGGGTAGGAACTCCAAAACAGAAGCTCAAGAATGCCCTTGCCAGAGGCCAGAGATGTCAGAAGAAATCCGTTGTTCCTGTGTCTTCCTTGTCTCCTAAAGAGCCCCTCTGCCGGGCCTGTTTGCAGCTACATGCTTGAACCTGAGAGGTGGCACCTGGACACCGGGCTGGGCCAACTGGACTCACAGCTCACCCCTCCTCATCATTACCCAGTTTTCTACCATAAGTCCTTTCAAAGTAGGCTCCAGGCTAGAGGCTCAACAGTTCCCTAATTCCTGGACCCCCCTTCGGCTACACAGGAAGTCCACATACACACATTTAAGCTCCCACCTATGCATCTACATATGAAAAAAAAAATCTCTCTGAAACTCAACCTCTGTGTCCATGAATTATGGTCTTGGAATTTGCAAGGTAAGAACCTGAAGCCCACTGGCTCTGGTGGCTGCAGTGGTCACTAAGTGCAGAGTCCTAACTCCTTGGGAAAGGCAGCCTTCTCAAAGATGCCCCAATAACCCTTATCACTGTCCCTCATGGGTCCTTTGCCTCCCAGGTGCCACACATCCCTCCTCCATCTTATTCCCAGTCCTTGACCTCTCAGAAGGAGGAAAGCAGCCGGGAACCAGCATCTCCTCAGAGGCAGCAAGGCCGCAGAAGGCAGTGAGAGAGGGCCCTAGGGAAACTTGACCTCTAGAAAAGGACGGTCAAACCTTACAGAAGTGGCTCCTTAGGAAACACATCGGTCTGCAGGGGACCCAAGGCCCTCCCTTGTCGTGACGCCTTGAGATCTGTTGCAGCCCCAGCGGGATCTGGCACTCATTAGCCCACTCCTGAGAAAACCCAGAGGAGACACACAGAGCACTTACCGCTTAGAGTCCCCAGGGTTTGAGTCATAATGTCATTTGCCCATCCTTATGTCACCTGGGATGAAAGTCATTACTAATTACTTCCTTGTCTATTTCAGTTCAGAGGGCACACACTTTCCATCCTGACCATTCACACAGTCCCCCAAGTCTCCAGACAGTAACAGAGAAGAAAAGTAACCACAGGCTAAAACCCCCAGAAGCCGGGGACACGGAAACAGCTCAAGGTAGTACATACACAGGCTGCTGGCTCCCTGGCCTCAGTCTGGTAACACATGGCAATGGCCACAAGGCTGCCACTTATAGTTCCCCTACCCTAGCATAGTCAGGTGCTTCCTGAGTCCTGACATTAAAATCTCCCAAATAACACCAGGACACAAAGGTGACAATTGCCGTGACTGGCCTGGGCATATGGCTAAGCATCAGAGTGCTTATCTAGCATGCATGAGGCCCAAGGTATGATCTCCAGCTTGGCTAAGAAAAAGGAGGAAGAGTCAGGCAGGTTGGGAGTGGGGAAGAGAGAGAGAAGGAGGAGGGAGAGAGAGAGAAGGAGGAGGGAGAGAGAGAAGGGGACAGGGAGGGGGGAGATCGTCACCATTATGTAAATGAAAACGGTTTGAGAAGGCTTGTGACCAGTAAGATTTGAACCTATGAAGTCTGCCTTAAGACCATCTGAATCGTTCCGGGGTACCCACTTGCACCCTGTTGGGTGGTTGCTTCACTCTAATTTGGCACTGGAACAAACCGCGCACTTAAGTACTTAGGGTGCAGCAGCACCCGGTGCCCACGCTTCTGCCCCTTCCTTTCCAGGTCTGGGCAGCGGCTGTCTGCTCAGAGGCAGCCGTCAATCCTCCCCTATCCAAGGCTAAAGAAAAGTGAGCCGCAGACTCCTTTGTTCCCGGAGTAAATTCTATTTCCTCTTCTATTGTCTCAGGCTTCTGAGTGATGTAACATGACACCCAGCGTATCCTGCTTTTGAAAGGAAACTTCGATGGTGGTTGGCAAATTACCATTCCCAGCCCTGACTGATGGAGTCACCGGAGAGGAGAGAGCCGCCGCACCTGGTGTCTGTAATTACAGGCTTTCACCGGAGGAAAGGAAACAGCCAAATACAGCTGAGCGCAGAGAAGGGGAGGGATTGCTCAGGGCTGGGCAGGAAGAGCCAGCAGCTGAGGATGCTGCTCCGCCCCGCCCTAACTCTGCACCCTCCTCTCCTTACTTGGGGCTTGTCTGTTTCCTTTTCTGTCTGTTTTCCCTCATCTCAGAACTCTTTGTCCGGCTTTCCACAGCAGCGCCAGGCGGGTCATAAGGATGAAATCAAAGCTCTTGAGGCATCCACGTCTTCGTGGCAGGCAACCTGTGTTTTGCTTCCGAGGCGCCTTTCTCTGATGTTATGTCTGAGAACTCGCCAGAACACTCGAGAATTCATTTCAGAGACAATGCTGAGGGAACTGGACAAAAACAGGCCACAATGTTCACTGTTCTCTAAGCCAGGCCTTTTAATTGTGATGTGGTATGAGAACATTTTGTACCTGGAAAGCAATCTAGTGTCTTGCACCGGAACTGTTGCTGGCTGGCTTCCTCTCTTGACGTCCCCTCGGCTCCCCTCCCCTCCCCTCTCCTCCAGATCTCTTCTCAGCTTTCCCTTTTCTGTGCTGGATCAGAACCTAGGGCCTCGTGCAAACTGTCCACCACTGAGCTACATTCCAACGGGGGTTTAACTCATAAATTAAAAGACATCAGATATATCCTTGTGAAATGGCAATTATACTTTAAGGGCAGAGTGGGGGAGGAGTTATTTCCAGCATAATATAAGTAATCATGACCTGAGGGGAGATTCGGGTTACCTTGCAATGACACGGTCCACGATGGAAAACATGTGATGTTTTATAGCTGCAGAACAGCACCATCAAAAAGTCAGATCAAGATATTAACCAACGATATTGGTGGGAGCTTCAGGGTTAAAGAAAAGCTGAGCATCTGCCTTAGGTTTCAGATGTGACATTTTTAGCTCTAGTGTTGCTGGAGCCCAGAGGGAGTGGTCTCCTAAGGCTCTGTGTTTCCATTCGTTTTATCCAGCACAAGAATGTTAGTTAGGTCAAACACAAAAGTTGAGGTAAATGGCTATTAAAAGGCTTAAATAGTCCAAGGTGAGTCTGACTCACAGTCTGTACCATTTTGTCGTCCCAATACCCACAATGCACTGGCATGCCAAAGGCAAGCAGCCTGCAAGATCTCTAAAACAGCTTCGTGTATATTAAAAAAGAAAGTGAGCCGCTGGGCGTTGGTGGTGCACACCTTTAATCCCAGCACTCGGGAGGCAGAGGCAGGCGGATCTCTGTGAGTTCGAGGCCAGCCTAGTGTGAGTTCCAGGACAGCCTCCAAAGCCACAGAGAAACCCTGTCTGGAAAAAAAAAAGAAAGAAAGAAAGAAAAGAGAAAGAAAGAAAGAAAGAAAGAAAGAAAGAAAGAAAGAAAGAAAGAAAGAAAGAAAGAAAGAAGGAGAGGATTCAGGTTGCATGAACTATACTTCAAGGTCTAAATAGTTAAGGCCTGTGTGTAGCTGGTGACTGGGCAGCACAGAGGCCCCAGCAGCAAAGCCTCTGGCTCTGGGATCCTTGTCCTAATGCTGATGACTCTTTGCTAGGCAGAATTTCCAAAGACTAAGCTCAAAGACTCAGCTTGCTGTCAGATAGCTGTCACCCTCCGAGCAGCCCACTTACCACTTTTTAGGAACCACTTAGCCAAAGATCTGTCTTCTGTTTCTGCCTAAGTTCTGAAATAGGGGCTCCAAAAATTATCCTGGTATTGAGGGTGGGGCATCTGAGCCACGTGACACCCTTTGTCTTTGCCGGCATTTAGATACTGTTTCTATTCCTGCTGGTTGCATAAGAGGCACTTAAGAACTGCCTTTACAGAAATCACTGACTCCTCACCTTTGCCCTCAGGGAACTAAAAGCAGCGAAGATACCATCTCTGTCTTTATTTGATGCCTGTATCTTTTACTTTGGGTCACACACCTGCTTAACTCCACATAGACATGCCAGTCACTTGAGGGGCATCTGGCAATATCTAACCTGCCTCATTCCCCTTCAAGACCGAGGGAACAAAGAGTGCTGTCATCTTCTACAGCATCCTGGTCCAGACTCCAAAAAGGCAACAGTCACTGTCTTAAACCACTGTCACCTTGGATCTCAGAACAGTTGAACTTCATCCCCAAGCAGGAACAATTATCTGATGGAAAATAGCTTGTCCCCTCAATCTACAAGGACACTGGGCTGGGGAGACAGCTCCACTGGTAGAGTGTTTCCCATGTAAGCATGAGGATCTGAGTTCAGTTCCCCGGCACCCACGTAAAAAAGCTGAGAGTAGTGGTCATGGAGCAGAAGTCAGGGAAAGGGGCAGAACATGCTGAAGGAGTGTTGGGAAGTCCTGTTATTTGCCTGTGCATTTGTCAATAAAGTACTGTCTGGCCAATAGAAAACCTAGATAGGAGGGACTAGGAGTCGAGGAGGATTCTGGGAAGGGGAAACACAAGAGAGTCAACATGTGACGCCATGGGGGTAGGACGCCGGGAACTATTCTCTGGTAAGAAACATACTTAGATTAACAATTATGGGGTAATTACTTAAGGCAGAACTAGCCAGTAAGAGACAAACAAGGCCAACAGCTTCATAATTAATATAGCCTCCTGTGTGTTTATTTGGGACTCATGCGGATCTAGAACCAGGCTGGCGCGGCAGAGCCCAGGCGACTGGCGGGGGATAAACCAAAGCGGCTAGCAAAAGAAAAAGCTTCTCTTAACAAAGGAGGGCTTGTTGGTCAGTCAGTCAGCCTCTGGTGAGCACCAGCTTTGAAAAGAGAAGGTTGAGAGCCATTGAGATCAAGGAAAACAGCAGATGTCAAGCTCTGGTGGCCACACTTACATGGAGACCTCCCAAATACATGATGAATGTCCAGTGTACACCCATCCCTTCCTTCCTTCCCATCCCTCCTTTCTAGGACCAGCAGCACGATGATGTCAACACACACACACACACACACACACACACACACACACACAAATAGTAAGGACTTCTTCACATCACCTTGAAGGACCAGAAGTAAAGATAATGATCTACCAGAGGATACCTTGAGATCCCTGATTTCGGTTTCAACTCCTCTTGGGCTTAGCTTAGAATGGGTTCTGCCTGTTCTCCAGGGCCCAGGATGCTGTAAGCTCTAGTCATAGTCCTTACCAATGCCACTCCCCTTTTCTCTACAGGCCAAGCTTACTTCCTTTTGTGGGGAGAAACCCCCCTCTCCTTTCTTACACTTTTCCTCTTCACTAGAACTTAGGCAAGAGTCAGAAAACCCCCTGAAAGAGCCCAACAGAAAATATTTTAGGCTTTGCAGATCAGTTTCTTGTAACTCAACTCTGCTTGTTCTAAGTGCAAAGCACAAAACCACATGGGCATGACTGTGTTTCAATAAAACTTTATTTTACAAAACTTTAACCCTATTGGTTGTAGTTTGTCAGCCCTTGAATTATAATAGAACTTGGCCTCTAAGATTCTCCTTTTCTTTTGCTCTTAATTTTATCTTTTAAAGATTTATTTATTTATATGTTGGGTAGTGGTGGCATACACCTTTAATCCCAGCACTTAGGAAGCAAAGTAGGTGAATCTCAGTGAGTTCAAAGCCACCCTGGTCTACAGAGCAAGTTCCAGGACAGCCAAAGCCACACAGAAGAGACCCGGTCTCAAAGGATCCTGATTGGCCTTACTTGGGTGATTATCCTCCCAGCCAATGGGAGGAAGGCTGGAGGTGGGTCCCAGATGTTCCCACAGCAGCCAACTGGCTGAGGGGGTCAGTAAGTTCAGACTTCACCCTGAGCGTTCTTTATGTATTATTTTCTCAGGGTGTCCCAGCCCACCCCATCTTTGCCCAAGGAGACAGCAGCGACTTTGTGTGTCTGTCTTGTATCATGTGTTTCTGTGTTGACTTGTGGCTGACAGTTTTGCTCTTCTCAGGCAAACTGTGCGTTGGGTTGCTATCCTGGAAACCAGTCCTGGCCAGAGGGAAGATCTTCAGAGTATAGACAGGCCTGGGAGGGTGCCTGGGGCCCACCCTTCCTGGTCCCTAAACTGCCCCTTGCATGCTGGCCTAATGAGGCCAGCCTAGGGTTCCCTGGGGCTGAGGCTCAATGTCAGTGGGGTATGATTCCATTCACATTGAAGATGGGTATTAAGTCTTTTTACTCCGGTTTTGTCAAGAAAAACAAATGTGCCTGCTATCAAAGGCATGGAAAGCACCCCATCCAATAACAGCAATGTCTGTGTTCAGCAGATCAGAAGAGACTCTGGGTCCCCCAAGGCTGCAAGGCAGCTCGGTCAAGGTCAATTCTGCTGATCTTTTTCAGTGATAACCTCAAAAAGGATTAAGTTAACATCTGACCTTTAAAGAGTTTATCTCTGGGGAACCAAGCTAATTTTAAAATTAAACGGTTGCATTTTAAAAATATTTAGAGCAAAGCCTAAGGAAAGCACGGACACGCTGCTATGGCAGCAGAAATAGCTACAGAAATTCCAAACCATGAGCCAGATCTGTTAGCGCATGCCTGTGCTTTGAGTGGGGATTCTGGGATTAATGAAGCAGAGAGGATTCCTGGCTCTGCCCTCTCTCTACTGGGCAGGCTGTGGTCGAGTTTCCTCCTTCTCTGGACTCTAGACTCTTCTTTGTAAATTAGGGATCCTAGTAATCATTTTGTAAAATGGCCTAAAATAGTACTTGTTAAGTACTTAGGCTCATTGTAAGTGTGTGTGTGTGTGTGTGTGTGTGTGTGTGTGTGTGTGTGTGTGTGTGTGTGTCCCTTCCTTCAGTTCTGGGGATGAAATGCAAGGTTTCATACATGCTAGATACTTTTACCACTGAGTGCAGCTAGCTGTCCATACTGTGGATTTTTTCTTTCTTTCTCTGGCAGGGTTTCATGTATCCCAGGTTAGCTTTATACTTACCCACTGCGTAGCCGAAGGTGTCTGTGAACTTCTGATCCTCCCACCCCCACCTCCCCAGTGCTGAGATTTCAGGCATGCACCACCACTGCTGATTTATGCACTGCTGGAGATCAGATCCCGTGGCTTCCTGCAAGCAAGGCAAGCAAGCGCATTGCCAGCTGAGGTACAGCCCCAGCTCCTACCGTGGAAGCATCCATCTTAAGGTTTGCTTGGCATCCACGTAACGAAGTTTAGTGGTTTTGCACCCTTTCCCCTCTCTCAGCCCCCTCTTCTGCTAGAACCTTTCTCCTCAAGCCTCCCCCTTAGCTTGAGTCTTCTTGTGTGTGCCCCTATGAGTGTAATTGGAGTTATCTTCCAGGAGTGGGGAGAAGGGTGTTTCCTGGAGCAGAGGTAGCTTATTAGCTTCACGGGCCCCTCCCCCACTCATGATGAAATGCTGATAGACCCAATTGTTTTGAGACAGGGTCTCTCTGTATCGCTCTCGTTGTCCTGGAACCCACTCTGTAGACCAGACTGGCCTTGAACTCACAGAGATCCTCCTGCCTCTGCTTCCCATGTGCTGGGATTAAAGGCGTGTACCATCACTACCAAGCAGATGAACCCAATCTTGTGCAGCTGACCACAGTTCCTGAAGTTTATTGATGCAGTCCTTATGTCATGCTACTGTGGACACTTCAAGTTTCATTTTATTTGTTTTTGTTTTGTCTTATCTATACACTCCATTATGTTGACAGTTGAATAGGATCTCTTGACAAAGAAGTTTGTTCTTCCTATGTCTACAATTCAGAGAAACCGTAATGGAAGCAATGGGTTGTGTCTGCTGAGTGTAGCTACCCAGAACAGACAGCCGATAAAACATGGAAGCATTTATTACTTGCAGCAGGTCAGGGTCGCTCTGATGTTGAAATAGTGCCTTCCGGGACCAGGAAACGTGATCTCTTTTTATTTTTGAAGCACACACACATACATGAGTGTGTTTGTGTGTATCTGTGTGTACAATGTATATGTTCTGGCATGAACACGAAATATCCCACTGAGGATCACATGATGCTGCTGTCTTAGGAGGTCCATGGAGCATCTGGGATGTGGGGCTGTACTAAGTTTCTGGATGTGGATGGGCCTTGAAGAGCATGTCAACCTCTTGTTCCAATTAAAACTCTCAGCTTCTTGATCCTCCAAGATGTGAACCGGCCCCACTGTAAGCTCCAACTACCTTGGACTGAGCCTCCTCAGCCACCATGGACTCCTGCACTGATGGGCTGGGATCCCCTGAAGCTGGGCTCCAGAATAAATCCCGCCTTCTTTAGGTCACTTCTGTCTGATATTTTGTAACAGCCACAAGAAACCTAAGCAATACAGTTTTTACACAGAAGCCCACTTTCAGAGTAGATACATTCCCAAGCGTAGTTCAAGACGAAGAAGTGGCAGCCGCATTTCTAGGCCTATTCAGCTCAGGGTCCTAGAGCACAAGACCAAAGGTCAAGATGCCTAAAAGATTTGTCAGTGGCTTGGTAACCTTTGCCAGTTCTCTGAAAGTTTCTTCAACCAGTTTCTTAGCTGACACAGGAAAAAACAACTCTGAGAGCGCGTTATTGCTGGTTTCCCCTGCAGGCGCCATTGCTGGTTTCCCCTGCAGGCGCCATTGCTGGTTTCCCCTGCAGGCGCCATTGCTGGTTTCCCCTGCAGGCGTCTGCCTCTCTCTGGGTGGCTAACAAAGCCTCTAGGTTCCAACATGGCTCAGCTTCGGACCAGGTGTTACTAGCACAGATTCGTCAGTGCCAGCGGGCCAGTGCTCCCAGTTCAGGACCACCCGCTTCAAGTGTGCACTATGACAACTCGGCTGCTGCTAAAATCCTCTTAAAAAGCAGTGACTTGAGAACGGGGGGGGTACAGCATGCCCAGGAAAGCTCCTATCTTTAGACTCCCCCCCGGGCTTTTCAACTAAGGAGAGATCTCTCAAGGTTAAATGCTTTCTTCGGAGGAACTACTTCTCAATGAGTTTGGTTCTCTTTCTTTCCTTCTTTGCAGTGTGGTCATGGAACATAGGGCGCTTCTCAAACTGGGCAAGTGCTAGGCTACTAAGCCACACCCAGGCCTGGCTTTTGAGATGGTTGAACTTAACACCTTTTGTACATTGGCAAATGACACAAAGCCATATGGACTTGAGGTGGCCTGAACGTCCGATCGTAGACTCCGAAACACAGCTGAGCTTCACTGGAAGCCCCACATCTTCCACCACAGCTTCCCTGTCACCCGGGGCTTCCTCAGAATGGCAGAAACCTTGCGGGGGGGGCAGACTGCTGACTCAGAATCCGATTTTTACCACCCCACCCCCAGGTGGTGCTGATGACATTAAAATTGGAGTTGACCCACTGGGAGATGCACATTGGAGTCACCTGGGATGCCTGGCAAAGTCCCTGATTGGATAGGCGCTAGGATATTTAAAATCTCCCCTGGTGGCTAAAACGTCCAGTCAGGCAAGGGGAGAGCTGGTGCTGCTAGGGGATTCTTTAAGGTTTCCTCTTCTTACCGCGCCCCCCCCACCCCGCCGCCCCTGGTTACCGTGCATCGCGGGCTGACCTTGAGTAGTTTTTATGTAGCTGAGGATGACCTGGAGCTTCTGTTTCTTCGGCTTCCACTCTTCCTGATCCCGGGCTTCCCCTGCCACTCCCGGTTTATGCCGTGCTGAGGTAGAACCTGGAGCCTCACAGAAGCTAGGCAAGCACTCCGCTAACTGCGCTACACCGCTCCTTTTTAAAAAGAAAGTCTCAAGCCACAGCTGAGGGCTCATTGTTTTTGTTCAGTAACAGGTGATCAATTTCTAGATGATGCTCCCCAATTCCAAGACACAGTTTTGAGTTTTCAAAATAACTGTTATGAGTCTCTTCAGAACTCTGTCGAGGTCTCCACACCCCGCCCCGCCCCCCCCCCCAGTGATTGACAAGCCAGAACCAGACACTGTTCCCTAGTGTAACCCTCATCAGTGCTCAACATCTGCATAAAGGCCTTTTGTATCCTTCTGAATGAAAGGTACTGTTTCAATAAAGTCAGGCCATCCCAATGGCTTTGATGGCCAGCAAGAGGTTTTCTCATGCCTGTAATCTGAGGGTGAATGTGCCAGTTACATAAAAAGGGAACCCTCCTCTGGGCTGTGCCTTCCTAATTGGAGCACTGGATGTGCTGTTATGCAACCAGACACTGTGATTAATAAGCGTTCTTGCATCTGTAACTTGTGGATGACTAAACAGATAAACCTGTCCTATACTTTGAGACAGTCCAATCGATTCAATAGATTCGGGTGACGTCATGAGCATAAAAATCATCCGAGCCTCACTTTAGACATGAGTGACCCCCAAACTGGACCAACCCACTTACAAGAATTATCTAGACTACTTACTAAACATTCACAGAGGTCTAGCCTGGGAGTTCTGGGTTTTGAAACCTAGACAAATTCCTCTCAAACCTTAAAGTTGAACATCTCAGTCAGGTGTGGTGACTCTTATATGCAATTCCTGTACTTTGAAGGCTGGGGTAGGTGAATACGTTGGATTCAGGGCTAGCCTGAGCTACCTATTGAGTTCCAGGAGACCAGCCTGGGTTATAGAATAAGACCTTTTCTCTAACCCCAAAACAGAATTTAAAAAACAATAAAGGGGAGGAGGGGCTTGCACAAGCTTCTCTTGCTTTTGCTAAGTCAGGCCTGTATGGGTCTGGGAGCCTATATTTCCTAAGGTCTCAGAATTGATGCTTATAGGGTCTCTTCATGGGTCACACTGAATGCCAAGGTCCTGGGTAATATCAGTGATCAAGCTGTCTGAAATAGGGGAAACACGCTGATCTTTCCCCGTTAATGTATGGATGAGTGCTGAAGAGAGAAAAACTCACACATACTAATTAAAAACAAGACAAACCTTACGTAGGCAAATTCGGTTTTAAACGGTGGAAGGAACCTGATTTCAAGTATTTAGTTATGTTCCTGCTCTGCCAAACCAAATACAAGAAGAGGGTGAAATTTTCTTTCTTTTTTCTTTTTATTCCTCTAGTGATCTGCCCTTTGCATTTGCCAGCAAGCACAAAGGCAGGAGGAAGCGATGCTTTAAATTCACATTATTTTAGCTGATGTATCTGGAGCACGGTGATAAATTAATCATGACGGCCGGTCTGATTCACCATCGTATTGGAGCCCAATTTACACTTCACATTTGCAGAACTGAAATGCGATGCATTAAAATGGTGCACACATCACAGATTTTTCTCTCCAGTGAAGCCACGGAGGGAAGAGGGGAGCTTTGTGCTTGTTCTTAAAAGCACCTGCCTGTAGGCCCGGGTGCATCCTGGCACTGGGAGCACCCAGGAGGCCGAGAGAGAAAGGGCGCAGCGGGAAGCCTGCTTGCAACAGAGCGTCCTTTAAAACTGTCTTCTTGGCGTAACGACCGAGGCCGGCTCGTTCACAGAGGAGGGGGCGCGGGGTGGTGTTACTAAACATAACAGATGGCAGCTGTCTGCAGCTATATAGGGCGCACTGACAAATCCTCCTGGACGGCGGCGCGGCGCGGGGCTGCCCGGCGTGGGTGCCGCCTGCGGGGCTCAGGGCAGCGGTGGCTCGGGAGACAGCAGAGGCCAAACCGGGAAGGGCGACGCCTCTCCAAGGTCACCGCCCCACCACACCTGCTCCCCGACCGGGCCAAGGGCTCCTGGGGACAGGTGATGTCCCCAGGCAAGTCGGTATCCACAATGGGAGGGCGTGGTTGGTTAAGTGCCCAAAACACACCCACTCCGGAGGAAGCCTAACCTGGCCTGCATGCTGATTCCAAGTGAAGTGGATTTCCCACCATTTCTGGGATTTTCCAAGCCCCAGATCAAGACTCTCCAGATCAAGTCTGTCCAACGGCTTGTTTTCCCGTGATTCTGAGGTTCTTTCAGGTGGGGAAGTCTTACGAAGTGTCACTTTTGAAGGTACTCATTTTTAAACATTCCTTTTGAAAATTACACTCGTAAATAACATTGGGCAGTCAAGTTGGCTTGGCAGGTGAGGCGATTTGAAAGCTTTGAGCGGGACCTAACAATAATCGGCTGTCGTGTCAAAGAGCATCAGAGACTTAAGGACAGGCATCAAGGTTGCCACACGGTTATCTACAAATGACAGAGCTGCCCAAGGAGAGGGAGCAGACACTCCTAACATCTGCGTGCCCAGAAAGGTTCTACGTATCTCGAACACACTCTTCACTGCGCACTCCCTGCTGACGGTGTGACTGAGTCTACGGAAAAGTCTCCCGATCCCTCCATCCTTGAAGGTCAGACACCAAGGGTTTCCTATTTTGTCCTTAGTCACTTTCTAGTGCTTTTCATAAATGGTGGGAAAGGCCTAGGACTGGTTCGGTCGTTCATTCATTCATTCATTCATTCATCATTCCATCAAAATCAAGAGTGAGCAAAACAGGTAAGAATCCTTGCCCACATGAAGTTTCCAAACGTGAAACTGAATGTATGAACTCTATGGATGGTGTTGCTCTCCAGCAAATGAAACCCTTCCCTCTGAGTTGCAGGGAATGCTGACATCTCCCTCTCCGTCTGTGTAAAGCAATGGCTGCGATTACTCGGCCGGTTTAGGAAAGGGTCAGGGCATGTGGAGGAACACATGTTGGTAGAAATTTAACAGTTCTAACCCATTTTTACAGGCTTATCTAGTGTAGGAGGCTTCAAGCACATGTGAACCTTTGCCCAGTACTGTGAGTCTATGGGTGGGGTAGGAGTTCCTCTATGAGTCATTGAGGACTGAGAACTTCCTGTCTCAATTCCCAGGAACCATGAGGGGGGATGAAGAATGACCGGGACCACAGTCTGTGCTTTCTGCCGTCTCGAAACACCCCTCTTCTGAGTTCTTCCTACCTCCTTACCATCTTCCACTCCCAATGAAGTACTGAAATCCTTTCCTCACCTCCGCCACAGGATCTGAGACCTCGGCCCAGTGATTCTCAGAATACAAAAGTATCTGGACATCATATTTCTTGTGTTGGGTTTGACCAACTCATTGAGGTGCACTGGCTAAGTGTTTTACCAGGTACTTGTTTTTCTTCTGATTTATTTGTTTGTTTATTTATTTTGTTTTTTGAGATGGGGTTTCTCTGTAGCTTTAGAGCCTGCCCTAGAACTCACTCTGTAGACCAGGCTGACCTCAAACTCACAGAGATCCACCTGCCTCTGCCTCCCAAGTGCTGGGATTAAAGGTGTGCACCACCACCACTGGGTCCACCAAATACTTGCTAAAGAGTGTTGGGGAGAGATAGGCACAATGATTAGCAGATGAAGTTGCCTTTTCACGGTCATACCCTCATTTGTTTGTGTGTGTGTTTGTTTTTGGGATCAGGTCTCACTATGTAGCTCTGGCTGTTCACTATGTAGAACAGGTTAGCCTCAAACTCAGAGAGATCTGCCTCCCTTTAATGCAATCATGGCTTTGACTCTCTGAATTCTCAGGCTTCAAAAGTGTGTCAGACACCCTCCAGTTGTAACTTCTGTGGAAAATTACCCAGAATGGAAAGCTTGATGTAGAATACTCCATACACATCATTAGGACGCTTATCTCTCCCCTGCAACAACCTTGACAGTCACTCTATTCCAAGAAGTTCACTGAACAGAATGTCAAAAAATTTTTTTAATTTATTTGATGTGGGATGTCCTTCTGTATGCTGCAAATATGCGTTGCTTTTATTGTTTGATGAATAAAGATGATTTGGCCAATGGCCCAACAGAATATGGCTAGGTGGGAAATCCTAACAGAGATAGAGAAAGAAGGTGGAGTCAGGAAGATGTCATGTAGCCACTGGGAAAGCAAGAGGTGAGGTAACAAGCCACCAGCTTCGTGGAAAAATATAAAATAATAGAAATGGGTTATTTGTGAGTGCTAGTTAGTAATATGCCTGAGCCATTGACCAAACAATTATAATTAATACTAAGCCGTAGAGCAGTTATTTGAGAACTGGCAGGGAGGACAAAAAAGCGACTGAGGAGACCGGCAGAAGAGACACAGGTCCAATGGGACCAGGTGGGACAGAGAAAAGTATCCAACTGCAGTTATTGGTGTGTGTGTGTGTGTGTGTGTTCTTCTCACCTTTGAGTTCATGTGGAGATCAGAACAACTTTGTGGAGACATTGTGCTCCTTCAACTTTTTTGTGGGTCCCAGGGATCTACTTCAGGCCGCCAGGACTGATACAGCAAGCTGAGTCATAGTACTAACCCCAGACCTTCCAACTGTGCAGTGGACTTAGTCACATACTTTTGAAAAAGGAAGCGAGGTGATTATCTAGTGTTTCTCAGCAGGATGGGCAGTGTTGCTCGCTCCTGGCTGAGCAGAGCGTTCCCCCCCTCTTCTAGTCTTTGTCACATCCGTCTTCACTGGCACTCTGTCTGGCCTCTGTGGTATACTCCCTTGTTAAGGAGCCACGGCTGCCTCACTTCCGAAGGAGATCCAGGGAGTAGAAAGGTTGTGGGTATTCACCTAAGACCCACAGCAGACTGGCATTGCTTTCAGCATTAGAACTTCGGGTCTCCCAGATGCTTGGAGCTTGTTGACAGTTCCAAAGATGGGATAGAGGAACAGAAGTAGGAGACCAACTCAGGGGCGGCGGAAGTGTGAGGAGCAGAGGAAGCCCTGAGTGAATGTGTGTCACTGATATGAGCATGGCCATATCATGGACCCCAATGTCTCAGATCCATGGGAATGGCGAAGCGTTCCCTTGGCCCAAGTATGAGTGTTGGACTGAACAATCGGCCTTTAGCTAAGACCTATGTATAGGACATGTAGACCACAGCTTCCTCTTCATGGATATTAGCCTGAGACTGCTCCTCTACAGGCACCTCCCATGCTTCCTCCTTGTCCTGGACACAATAAACAGGATGGGTTGCCTAGTAGGTACCCTTCATCAGAGTGACCAAAGCCAAGCTCGTCTGTATGTGTCTGCTGTTTCTTCATTCCTGCATCACCCTGGCTAGGCTTCGAAGGGGGAGCAGACTTCCTCTTACTTCAGGTCTCACAGATGTAGTCTCAGGACTACTCTGGGATTGGTCACTGTGCCACACAGTCCAGGGGCTCACTGTCACTGGGGGCCTGGCTGTCTTCTGGCCTCATTACTGTCTGCTTTGTTTCCTTCGGCGCCCTTTCCGTTTCCCCCCTGCTCCTGCGGCCTTTGATCGTCTTATATTCACACACACACAGCGCAGACAGGACGGTAAAATACTGCTGGTCAATGTATCGCTTCTGGAGCAAGGTCTTTCCGTCAGGCTCCCCTGCAGATGACAGGGGAGTCAAAGGATGCTTTGGATGAGGGCCGATAGCTTGTCTCTCCAGTAGGGGGCAGCATAGCTCACTGGCATCTTGAGTGTCCGCGGCCTCAGTGCAGGCCCTGAGGTCAGAGGATGTGAGTTCAGAGCCACCGCTGCATACAGGCCTTTGTGTAACTTCAGCTGTTTACCTCTGTTTCTGATTTGAAAATCAATATGAATAATGTAGACTTCAAGAGATGTGTGTGTGTCGGTAAGAAAGGGCATCAAATGAGGAGGCATTTTAAAGGACTTAGCAGCGAGCCCTGGCTTGGCTCAAGAGGACTGAGGTCCTTGCTGCCACGCCTGAAGCTCTGAGTTCGATTTCAGGACCATATGGAGAAAGGACCGAACTGATTCCTGAGAGTTGTCCTCTGACTGTCATATGAGCGCTGTGCTACAAGTGTCTTCCTCCTACAAAGAAATGAACAGCTTTTTTTCCCCCCTCTTCAAGACAAGGTTTCTTTGTGTAAACAGTCCCAGCTGTTCTGGAGCTCACCCTGTAGACCAGGCTGGCCTCACAGAGCTCCATTTTCTTCTGCCTCCCCAGTGCTAGGATTAACGATGTGTGCTGCCACCACCCAGCCTAGGGAACAACTTTTTAGAGAATTTAACCTTTTGTAAACCTTTGATGAACGCTGCCCATTGCTTTTATTGCTATCATTACTAATAAGTAGGAGATGGTTGTTTTGTTGCCATTGAAGTAACAAGCTAGAGCTCCCCCTCAGTACCCACACTTGCCTGCTTCAGACTTTTCCACTCACAGCGAAGGCCATGGGAACATACACTCAGGAGGACAGGAAGAAGGGACAGAGGCTCTCAGTGTCCTGGTATGACCTGGAAGTTTCTGTGAAATCAATTACATTATATTCTGTTTCACATGCTACCTATACATTGCATAGGTTAGACAGCTTTTAAATATGATATGCTGTGACATAATCTCCAATAAGTATTTTAAATCATGTAACAATTCAAACGTTTAGTTTTGGCCCAACAAGACACTCTATGTTTCTCTTCTGGCACATGGCAGGACACACACACACACACACACACACACACACACACACACACACACACACACAGACCCTGCCCTGTGTTGTCCAGGGACACACCGTGTTCTCACACCTCAGCCTTTTCCATGTAATTCCTACTCCCCTTCTCCAGGCCATTCACCCTGATTGAGTCCTTTTAGTTTTGTTTGTGTGTGGTGCCAGGAATTGAACCCAGGGCCTTGAATGTGCTAGGCAAGAACCATACCACTGAGCCACAGGCTGAAGCCCACTCTGAGTACATCCCATTCTTCCTTCAGGACTCAAGTCTTTCCTCTGGGGGAAACTTCTTGGGACCCATGTGAGAGTTCCTTCTCTCATAAACTTCCTAACTTTCCCTGTTATACTTTACAGTACTTCTTGGATTAGTGGGCTGTCCCTTTTGGAAGATTTAATCCCATAAGGGTGGGAGCTATATGAAAACAAAAGAAACAAACAAAACCAAACAGCATTTGCTGACATTCAGTGGAGTCCACCGCCTTTTGCTGATTGGATGCAGCAAGGAAGGGTGAGTGTGGCTTATTCCACTTCCCAGCCACTCTGTGTCTAGAGAGATGGCAGAAGTAGCCACGAGGGCAGGGTATTTCCTGTTGCGTTAAGTCCTTTCTGATGAGCAGAACAGTCTCACTGTGGCACAGCACTGAGCTGCCTAGCATCCACCAATGTTACTGACCAGAGAAACTGATTGAGAGTTCTGCCGTACTTCCAAACAGAGGGGATGTCAACTGCTTAGACACGTGTGATAATGCAGCCTCCAATTCCACTGCTAATCTGTGGGGCGTTGCATTTAGGAAGACCTTTGATTGCAACTTGACTTAAGAGAGTGAAGACTCCGGTCCCAAATGTAAAGGGGCTATGGAGTCTCTGAGAAGAAATTAACAGCTCTGTACAAGGTACAGAGATGTAATGTCAAGTGGAGAGCAGAAGATACTGGAGCAGATGTCCCCCACCGTCCCTAGGAAGAGGCGGTGTGGCAGGAGCCAAGCCACTCTGCGCCACTCAAACCCATCGCCACACAGACGGAGGGTGCATGGCCAGCCAGCATTTAACAGCACAGGTCACTTCCTTGTGGAGTGACCCTGTAGTTCAGAGTGAAGATTTGATGTCCTAACTGAATTTCTCACTCACATGTGACCTTGGTTAAATTCCTACATAAACTATAGGTGGACTTTTCTTTCCCACCCGCCATTTCCCAAATAACTGACACGGAGACTTAATATGCATTATAAATGCTTGGCCCTTAGCTCAGGCTTGTTGCTAATTAGCGCTTACAACTTAACCCATTTCTCTTCATCTATGTGCTGCCCTGAGGCTTGTGGCAGTTATCTGACTGTAGAGTACACGGAAGGAAGCTGGGTTTGAGGAAGGATAAGTGAGGTGCTGGCCTGTTTCCCAGCCTTCCAGGGTCCTGGAGACAATCAGCACAGCAGGGAGTCTAGTCAAGCAGGAACTCCTTTATTTATTGTCCCACAATGGGGGGGGGGGTGAAGGGGTGAGGAGGGCAGGTGGGGGAGTGGAATGGAGCCTCTGTACCCTATGCTTTACCTAGTGAACACAAGCTGTTCATACAGTGACCTCATCTGGTTCTATCTAGGCAACCAATCATTTTTTTTGTAAACAACTCAGGACTCTCCCACCTGACTTCCCCTCAGTGCCATCTTTGACTGGCTTGTGTGTCCTTCATATGGCCTTCCCATGTTGTTTCTTCTGTGTCTGGCTGGAGACTCTCTCACTCCACCCTTCTTTCTAGTGTCCTTAGTCTGGTTCTCTAGCTTAACCTTTTCCTGTCCAGCTATTGGTCAGTCAGCTTCTTTACTAAACCAATCACAGCAACATATATTCACATAGTATAAAGGAGTATTCCACAATAAACCTCCATTTGTTTGCTTTTTATCTGCAAGATTGAGGTAAGGGGGGCTGGACAGATGGCTCAAAGGTTAAGAGCACTGACTGCTCTTCCAGAGGTCCTGAGTTCAATTCCCAGCAACCACATGGTGGCTCACAACCATCTATAATGAGATTTGGTGCCCTCTTCTGGCCTACATGGTGTACATGGAGGCAGGATGCTGTACATGTAATGAATAAATAAATCTTTAAAAAATTGAAGACAGTCCAGTATCTCCTTCATTGAGTTGCCAGATGCTTGGCATACTCTCAATAAACGTTTGCTGTTGTAGCTGAATGGCTGCTCACAAACCACAGCCTGTTTCCTCAGAATGTGTGCTTGCTTTTAAACTGGAGCAACAAACAGTGACAACGCTATTCTCACAGTGCAGCCTGTTCCTCTCTTCAAAATGTCTAGCAGGTGTGTCCAGCCTTTCGACATTGTGACACAATGCTGCCATCCATAACACAGCTTCTATATGCTTGCTCAAGAACTCTGTCATTCAGTTAAAAGACAATTATCTCCTGCTGCTCTCTGTAGGTTTAGGATTGTGTGCTGGGAGTGCTCCTACTTATCTTAGGGTGCATATGCTGTGACTTTGGCTATGTCAAGCTGCTCTTCCCAAACCAACATGGCAGACACCATCGATGTTGGGAGTCCCACCTCAGGAGGATTTGCTAACAGTTCCCATGATTTCCATTTCAAGAGAGAATTTATGGACGCTGGGACCCTGCACAGTGGTTGGAACTTTCTCATAAGCAGTGGCATTTATCCTAAAATGGAAATAATTATAAACCACTTGTTTTAAAGAAAGAAAACTATGACAGTTGCTTATTTATTAAGCTATGTCTTACATAAATCATAACTTTTTCGAATTCATTTTTCTTTGTGAGTGAATTTGTGTCCTCCATATCCTTGCAGGCTTCCTGACACGTACACTAGTATTTCCTGATGAACCACAAATACTCTTTCACATATTCTCTGAATAGCACTACGGAAATGGAAACAAACAAGAGCCATGCTCAGAAAACTTCAGTTCTTCAGATTTAAAAAAAAATGCGTGGTGAGATAAATTAAACAGCCTTTGTCTTATTTTGTTTTGTTTGTTTTGTTTTCAACTGTCCAGCGAGGTATAGAATATGTTATGATTATTTATAAGTGGGTTTCAACATAGTGAATAATTCAATCCACTTTCTATGTTTAGTGACTTATAAATTAAATGAAGAAAACTCATGTTAAGAACTGCTGGGTGGGAAACAGGAGTCATTTTAGTTGGGAGAGAAATATAAAGAGAGTATACATATACCCAGTTTTTAGCTTTGCCATTATTGTATCTATTCCCCATTTTATGTTTTTATCTGTATTATTTGCCTCTTGTCCTATAATGGCTTAGAGTTATTTATGTGGAGTTCAGAGGGTTGTGAACTGCTCTGTGGGTGCTGTGAATTGAACCCGGGTCTTCCACGGGAACCAGTGTTCTTAAACACTGAGCCACCTCCCCAGCTCATAAAACTTCTTTTAAATCTATGTACATGCGCTGTTTGTGCCTACATGTCTGTTTGCACATCACATGTTTCCAGTGTTTACAGAGGCCAGAGGGGTACATAAAATCCTGGGTGTCTGGGCCATCCAATATGAGTGCTGGGAACCAAATCCAGGTCTTAACTGATGGCCCACCTATGTGTCCCTTTTCTAACTTCTAATGTCAGTCTTTTAGATATTTACACTCCCAGCCTGGCATGGTGGCACACACCTTTAATACCAGCACTAGGAGGCAAGGTTAGGCAGATCTCTGTGAGTTTGAGGACAGCCTGGTCTACATAGTGAGTTCCAGGACAGCCAGAGCTACATAGTGAGACCCTGTCTCAAAACAAGAAAAGAAAGAAAAGAAAAGAACAAGAAAGGTACAGTTTCTATTGTAAAAATCAAAATCAATGAATCATAAAACTAAAAGTTATGAAAAGACCATGACATCTCTATCTGGTAAGTTAATAACAATTTTTTAAAACAAGTTTTAACAGAGGCACCATATGGATGTATAAAGCCGCTCCAAGAAGCCATCCGTTTACATAAAATGTAATGATTTTCCTTAAGTGAAAACCCCAGTGCTGGGGGTGAGCTGCCCCCATGTGTTGTTGCCGGTGAGGAAGGCGTCTGATGCCCCTGGAACAATGTAGGCAACTGGCATCCCAGTTGGCTGACAGCAGACCCAGATGGGAAAGCCCTGTTGCTGAAGCCACTGTGTGCTCTGCTTGTAGAGTGTAGTATCAGGTAGGAACCCAGATGGAAGCCTCCTTCCTGCTCGCTCCCTTTCATAGTCCTGTGCTGGGTGGCTGGGGAAGAGCTATCATCAACAGTGGTACTCAACTGTGAACGCTGTCTGCTACACCATTTCCCTGCTGGGCCAGGTGCCAGGCTCCCCAGTGCAGGAGTAGGGGGTCGTGTTGATGGTACCTAACTGCTTTCTGATGGGATGCCAGGCTCTCCACAGGAAAGAATGCCCTTCTGGTACTGTGAATCTGACTACGGGGATCATAAACCATAGTGGGGGGAATTACTGCTGCTGTCCTGCTAAGTGGACATGATGTGCCTGTCCAAATGACTTCTGAATATCACAGATTAGTGCTGACATCAGTTTGGGTCAGAAACAAACAAACAAAAAAATCTTCTTTTTACAGGTCATTGGGCTGTGAACACATTATTGTTGGGTGCTTGGCTTTAAGATGGTTGTCCGTGTCATCTCTTCCAAGGCGTAGGGATGGTGTAGAAGAGGGGTAGGAAGAATGGGAGAGCTGGAGGAAGGGGTGGAGTGCTGTGGATAGTGTACTCTTGAACTCACACAACGCTGGGCTCATTACCATCCTGTCATGGGGTGGGGAGAAGCTCAGCAAGCCCCATACCTCCCCAAGGGTCCATTGGCAGTCAATGGTCTTCTATAGATAGATATTTCTTTCTATAACAGTGGTATAGCCACTGCTAAGGTGTGGTGTTAGTTACCAAGGCAACCTGGAGAAGGGAGAGATTATTTGGGTTTGTGGTTCCAGGGAGATAAGAGTCTGTCATCTTTTCCACAGAAAGCATGGCGGCAGGCAGGCATGGTGGCTGAAGCAGAAAACTGAGAGAGTATGCTGAGAGTGATGAGAGTCTTTGAAAAGTCAAACTCCTCCCCTCTAGCAAGGCCATACCTCCCAAAAAGGACCACCAGCTGGGGACCAAGTGTTCAGATGCTCAAGACTATGGGGAACATTTCTCATTCCAACTACTGTAGGTGCCCATGCCCTCGCCCCAAGTCTCTGCAAATGAAATTCTTTGGGTTACCAAAGAGGAGGAGAATATGAAAGGAGAGGAGGGGTTAGCTAGGAAGAGGAAAAGGATCAAAGGGAAGGGACAAGAGAAGGAGACTATGACCAAAATACATCAAATACCTGTATGAAAATATCATAATGAAACCTAGTATTATATGTAACTAATATGTACTGATAAGAAATGTTTATCAAAAGTATCAGTTTAATATCATCCCACAATCTTAAAAAAATGGGAGAGAGCGATTTCTCCTTTCTCCTTTATGTAGGTTCCATAAATTTGGGTCTTAGGTTTGTGGAGCAAGTGCCTTTACCATAAATTCTGAGATGTAGAATTTTGTTGCCCTTACATATTTAATGCTTTTTTTCATTTTCATTATAACTTTTTATTTTCTATATTTACATGTTTCTTTTTTTCTTGCTTTTACTAATACTCAATTAATAAAGTCAAATTAATACATTTAAATGGATCTAGATGATTACATTTCCCCATACTTTAATACCATCTAGATAACTATTTTACTTCCCTTACACACCCTAAACCACATCTGATTCTCTAGAGCTTCCAACTCCTAAAATAGTAGAACTCAGACTACAAAGGTGTACTTATTATTTTTAAAGGTGTATTTTTAGTTTTATTATGCATATAGGTTTGTCTGTCTGTGTGCATGCAGTACCTGAACCGACCTCAAGAGGGATTAGGCCCCCTGGAGATGGAGTTACAGGTGGCTGTGAGCTGCCCAGTGTGGGTGATGGGAACCAAACTTCAGTCTTCTGCTGGAGCTCATAACTGCTGACCTGCCTCTCCAGTCTGTGACTTACTAGTTTAAAAGCATCACTATTAAAGCCGTACATTTATGCACATGAAAAATGAAAGCACAGTTGCCTTTTGAAGCCAACGGAGGTGACTGCCACAATAGGTTCCACCGAACAGCGTCAAAATTAACTAAGGGGAAAAAATTACCTAAGAATTTATTAGAAAAGTAGACTTCCAGGCCGGTTAGAAGCCTCCTAATGTAAGAATGTTTAGTTTTAGCAAGTTCCCCAGATAGAGTGTCCTCACACCTGAAGCTGGGGAGACACTACCATCAAATACTAGGCACTATAATTATAAGTGTGGAGAAAGCAACACGGTGACAACTCAAGCTGTTGTCAAACTCAAAATCCCAGGACAGGGCCTTCAAAGACCAAAGAGGAGCCACTGAAGTGAGTTCTGAGCTCAGACCTCATCTAGAGTCCAGGCAGGTTTTTCCAGTGAAAAGCTATCAGTGACACGTGTTATAAATTCCTACTTTAAGACCTGGCGGGTCCTAGGGGATTCTGGACACAATCCTGGGGCTGCCATGCCACACCCTATGCTCTGTTCTTTTTAGAGGGAGTGGGCTTGGATCTAGGGGTCTGCCTCATGCATCCCAACAGTGCTCCATTGCTGAGCTACACTCTCATCCCCCTCTGACAGTTCCAACGTGTCTCAGCAAGGTACATTGCAGACATAAAAGAGCTGGCGATAGGTGGCAGCAGGGAAAACCAGGCTAGAGGCAGGCCTAACAGAAGGCTGTGCCTGGCATCCTCCAGGAAGCCAAGCCGAGGGTTCCAGACAGTCCCCAGAGGGGAATCCCGCTTCCTCACCCCCAGCCCTTGAAAATGCACAGCAAGGAAGGGGAGTGGAGCAGGACTGAGGCTCGCTTGTCTGAGGCTACAGCATCTGCTTGGCAGAGTCAGCTAGACACATTTCCTGTGTCGAGAGTGTGTGCTAGCTGCTGCCCAAGGGGAATCCTGTCAGTCACACGCTCGCTCGCTCTGGTGCTTCAGGTTCAGCTGCTCTCATCAGTACAGAAGCAGTCACATGACGAGAAGTGGTGATTGCGGGTAGCAAACAGGCACTCTCCGTGGAGTAGTATTTCTGTCATAACCGTGCACCTGGCTGACTCTGTTGGGAAAGTTTAGCCAAATATCCTGTATTTTTTCTGGACCTGAGATGGCTTAACCCTTGAGCAGGGTTACTTCTGAGATGATCAGCTTTCTAAGCCATAATCACAGTCGAGATCTCCTTACTTAAGGCGCCACACCTGGAGTTCTAGCTTTCCTTTAGAATAGTTCTATGCCATGTATTAAACAATAGAGTGCTGTTGTCCGGACTCCAGGCAAGAGTGTGGGGGCTCCTCCAGCTTTTTTGGAAGCACTCAAACTTTCATTTCTTGCCTTGACTGCTCTTAGGAATCCAAGAGGAAACACTCCTGGAAAATAGTGGGGAGACTTTACTGACTTCCAACGACTGCGCGACCCCAAAGACAGACACAGACTCGGGAGTATGCTACCATTGTTAGAACTTTGCTTAGCTTTTCCCTACCGAACTTCCTCCGGCCTCAGGGTCGGTACCTGCAGCATCAGGCTAACAATGGGAATTCCTTCTCAAGGTTGCTCTGAGGGTTAAATGGGGCAGTGCACATGGAAGAGTTAGGCACATGGTAAGCGCTTGGTTGTTAGAAACCATGTTTACAAATACATTTACATTGAATATAGATAGGGGTTGGAGAGTTGGCTCAGTGGGTAAAGCGCTTGCCTTGCAAGTGTAGGGACTTGAGTTCAAATCCCCAGAATCTACAGAAAGGCCAGAGGTGGAAGCGCACATCTGTCATTCCACCGCTGACATGCAGAGTCCAAGGAACCAGGTGGAAAGCAGGGACCAACACTTGATGCTGCCCTCTGACCACCGGACATGTGCCATGGCGCATAGCCAGCATTCACACATGTACATGGCCACGCCATGAACGCATATACACACATCAAACACACAAAATATTATAAGCAGCATAGAATTGCACAATAAACCTTATTTTGCTACACAGGTTACCTCGCCTTGAAGCTGATTTTTCTTGTACTAAAAAAAAAAAAGTTACCTTTCTGGGTTTGATTGTGGAAATCTCAGCCCATCAGTTTTCTCTACCTGAACTCACTGACCTCGGAAGAAAGCAAAGAGAACATGGTTAATTTCAGTCATTGCCTTTTCTTTTCTTTTCTTTTTTAAAAAATCTTTGAACAGAAGTAGGACTTATAATCCAGGCATTCAGCTTTGTCCTTGTCAATCACCTTTTCTTCCTAATTAAATTTACCTGGAGTTCGTTTTAAAGAAAATAATTTGTTCAGCCAAAAGTGGTTGCATATTTATACTGCAATTAGTTAAGAACCCCGCCAGTGAGGCCCTCCCCCTGAGACTCAGCAAAGAAAGAAAAATGCCACTGAAGCCTCAAGATTTCAGAGCAATTAAGCCCTGCAGTGCAGGTGTGTGAAACACCTGCTTCTCTCCTGCCCCTGCCGGCCTGTCCTGGCCACCCCTCATCAGCTGGTGAAAATAATTAACTTACCCTATTAGGAGAAAAGCCTAGAACTGCTAAGGGCAACAAGTCTGCTTTTCTCTTCTTTCTCAGATTAAGTGAGAAAAATAAAAAGGTTCCTGGGTGGTCTACAAACAGGTCAGGGGGGAAAAGTTTTCTTTAACCAAAAAAAAAAAAAAAAAGGAGTGTGTGTGTGTGGAGGGGGAGACACGACCTTGTCCCCTGTTAGGGAATGCGGCAGCTAGCTTAGTTCACAATTCTGTTTTCTTTGTGACAGCAATTGCTCAGGGGAGTGAAAACCCCCATGTTAAAGATGTTTCTGTTCATAAACAAAGCATTTGGGCGGGGTGACTTTGCTGAACCTGTCTTTTGTGAATGCTTGAAAATTGACTTGAAATCTCAGTAGCAGCGTCCCTCAAAAGGGTATGGCGGGGAAATTTTTAAATGAATACGATCTAGTTATAGTTCATGGAGAAATTGTTTTTAGAAACATTTCATGTGTCAGTCTGATGAATTTTAGCCTTTCCGGAGCACACTTGTTTCTCCAGGTCCCGCTAACGCCCCTGCTGGCACTCTCCACAGGACAGCAGAAGGGTGGGGGCAGCGGCTGAGAGATTACTTCACCAGCTCTTCCCACTGAGGTCACAAATGTGAAAATCTCCAAGCTGTTTAATGGGTACATTTGTTTTGAAAGACATAAGGTTGGCAGAGGCCAGAAACTGCTGAAGTCACAAAGTGGTTCCCTTTTAAGCAAGTAATTGGGGAGCACCAAACTCTTAGAATATCACTTCCTGTCCTATACGTGTGTGTGTGTGTGTGTGTGTGTGTGAGTGTGGTGTATGTGAGCGTGTGTATGTGTGTGAGTGTGTGTGTGCATGTGTGTAGGGGAGAGTGCATTGAGAGTGTGTGTATGTATGAGTGATTGTGTGTGGGGGGAAGTGTATGTGAGTGTGCCTGTATACGTGTGTGTATGTATGCGTGTGAGTGTTCATGCAGGACAGAGGCTATGCCTCAGGTGTCTTCCTCTGCTAATTTCTATCTCATGTTTGAGACAGTTTCCCTGAGACCGGATCTCACCTCGCCCCTGCTTGACCACACAACCACACCAGTGTTGGGGTAACAGACACACCACCTGCCCCAGCTTTTTCTGGGCGCTGGGGATCAGAACTCAAGTCTTCATGATTCTTTGGCACCTTTACCCACGGGATCATTCTCACCGCACAGACTCTTTTCTTTTATAAAGGTAATTTGAAGTCACTGGTCCAGTAAGACTCTGAACTTGAACAAAAGCTTTGCCACAGTGATCTCGGAACATAGATTGCAGGAGGCCAACTGCACACCATCAATTCTACTTGTAAATCTGACCCATGGTTTCCTTACAGTGCCTGATGGTGTTAAAAGGCATCCTTCCATTTGAGGTTAGGTGGGTTTCATAACTGGGAGAGATAAGCCCACTAACTTATACATAGAGGTAGTCACATTGAGGGACCAAGAACAGCTCTGAAGATAGAGAACGGCTCCGAGGGCATTAGCATATAAACAAATGGTTAAATTGGGACTCCCCACGTGTGTGTGAGTGAACACACACACACACACACACACACACACACACACCACACACACACACATCTCCACTTCAGGCTTGCTGATGCCAGGTCTAGAACTATTTCCATGACCTGGACCACAGAGTTTGTCTCTGGGAAAGCATGGTCACAATCCAGGGCTAAGGGCTGTGGTCTTCCTCTGATAGGAACATTGAAGGGCGGCATTATTTCTAATTGGCCAGCAGGTGGCAGAGCAATCCTTGTTCCCAAATCCACTCGCAGGTTTTCAAGTTAACTTCAAAAGTAACTGCTGAAAATTCCAATCAGGACAAATAAATTTTGCAGCCAATGTTCCATTAAAATATCTCTAATCATAATACTTAATATAAAGTCAACTCAATTATGACTATACCTTACTGACTTTTTTTTCTCCTTTAGCAATCCAATACAGCTGTAAAATTTTGGGTTTTGTTTTTGTTTTCAAATTCCATTTCCTTCTCAGGGTGCTAGTTAGTTGGAAAGAAATGCTGGTCCTTTACTACAATTCGTTTTGCATTAAATGGTCTGTCTCTGAGAGCTGGCTGTGGCAGACTAGGTCCAGGAACATCTTTTAGAATGATATTGAGCCCGGTGGTGGTGGTGGTAATGGTGGTGGCTGCAGCGGTGGGCGGCACAGGTCTTTAACCTGAGTACTTGAGTGGCACATGCCTTTAACCCCAGTACTTGGGAGGCAGAGGCAGGTGGATCCCATAAGTTCGAGGCCAGCCTGGTCAACACAGTAGTAGTCAGGACAGCCAGGGTTGCACAGAGAAAACCTGTTCCAAAAAAAGCAAAAGCAAAAGAGAGAGGGAGAAAGGGAGGAAGAGAGGAAGAAAGAAAGATGGATGAGGAGGATTGTGAAGTGTGATTTTCCTGGCTCCTCCCAGCCTGGCGCTCTGGGGAGCAAACTTGTACGATCTGCTCCAAGGTCTGGCCACCAAGCAGCTAGGAAGGTAAACTGAGAAAGCACCTTCACAGAGGCCTCCTCCATGTTGGCTTTTTTTTTTTTTTTTTTTTTTTTTTTTGTGGTACCTCAGTGTGGTGGCTCTTAAACCTCAGTGTTCCCAAGCACTTTTGTCTGGTGCTTTCTTTATCTGCTGTCATGCTTTCCGGGTATGGTGGCAGGCACCACGGGTTATTAAAAGGGTTCCCTAGCCAAGCATTTGTAGACATGTCTAACTTTACATATGAGTGCTGTCGACATACAGATATTCTCCTTTCCATATGTATATGCATACATAGTCTTTGCATATACATCTATGTGAGGGTTGAATCTTATCACAATGAATTTCATTGTATTAGGCAACTCTATTATTTTAGGATTCTGCTGTCTCAGATATATTGTAACTAAATGAAAGGAACTGGGTTTTAAGAGGTAAGACCTAAATGTACCGTCTGTTTCCTATCACTTATAACTTAGGGAAGAAGGATTCTTTAAAATCTGAAATTCAACCCTATGATACCTGCCATATGTTTGTAGGTATTCAAGAATCCATTCATGAACTGGAAACACATTGAAAGCTTGTGTTAAAATGTACTTATAGATGCTTGCTTTAAAAAAAAAAAGACTTCAAGAAGACTCACAGACAGTCCACAAGTTACAAATATATTACAGAGTTACATATTTAAACACATTTATCTCCCAAGGTTTACTTAAAAAGGTATTAATAATTGATGCTTCTAGAATTACATAATATCTCTGTGTGACCAACTAAGCTGACAAAGGTTAGTAAAATAAAATCAGTTATTTGCTTGTGTCTTTTCTCTGGTTCATCTGAGCCTTCAGGCAAACCATGGGGTGTATTTAGCACAGCTCAGATCATGTCAAAACACTGTTCCTTCCCAAGTGAATGTAGGGAACCAAACAGTGTGTGCGCATCTACCAGGAACTGAAGAAGTACGGTAGTTTTAGAAGTCATTTACGGGACTGGAGAGACGGCTCAGTAGTTAAGAGCCTTTATGGCTCTTGCAGAGGACTGGGGCTCAGTTCCCAGCACCTACACAGTGGTTCATAATCACCAGTAACTCCAGTTCCAGAGGTCCAGTGCCTTCCTCCAGCCTGCAAGAGCACCAGGCACCCATGCAGTGCATTTACATAAAGCAGGAAAAACCTTATACCATGGGGAAACTGGGCACATAAAATATGTACATGGCTATGGAATTGACAAATTCAAGGGAAAATATGACTCCTAGTTTTAAAGATTTAACTTTTATGGTATAAGGTATACTTTTCCAACATTCCGTGACTCTTCATTGCTTGAGAGGAGAAGTGGAAGTTTTTCTCTTGTTTCATCGACAAAGCCGGTCTCACACTGACAGATCGGGCGCCTTTCCAGCCCCGCTCCCACCGTTTCCTGTCGTGATCGCTATCATGAACCTGGCATGAAACCTGTGAAACACATTAGCTGTGTGTCTCGGTGGTAGCCCTGGATCTTCTTTTCAATCCTGGGATGTATGGGTGTGCTGAGAGAAACATAACTGACCGGCCACAAAACGGGGAGAGGGGGATTTGTCTGTAAGTCATTCATGGGGTAAATGCATTCCTATTTGCTGATGCATTTCAGGGCATCCCGTGGGACCCTTTAAAAAGCCTGCTGCGCTTTTCCCACCGCTGGACCACCTCAGTCCTGCTTGCCAGGGTGATAGCCAGAAGGGTAATTATGAAGAACTGTCTCCTCTG
The DNA here is from genome assembly GCF_017639785.1 of Mesocricetus auratus. Taxonomy (NCBI): domain Eukaryota; kingdom Metazoa; phylum Chordata; class Mammalia; order Rodentia; family Cricetidae; genus Mesocricetus; species Mesocricetus auratus. The sequence continues at coordinate 43,769,937 of NW_024429186.1, read as the reverse complement.
AAGATCACAGGGCTTTGCTTCACTGTCCGGCGCTGGCAGAATTTAAAGATGCTAAGGGAAGAGCTGGGGAAAATTAAAAAAGGAAAATAGAGATGTTGCTGGATTAGTTCCCGAATAATTGTTGATAAAGTAACATTTTGGTCTGTGCTGGCTGCAGTCTAGACTCAAAGTGGCCCCGTGGAGAGGGAGTTAGCAAGATGTACATTCATCACATTGGAAGTGTTTTCTACATTTATATGTGAAATGCTAATTCTGATTTAAAATTTGATGATGCCACTGTAAAACAGGAGCCAAAAGAATGATTACTGCGATGGAAACCACTTATTCAGAGGACCTCCAGCGCCTTTGCCATGATTCACCCCTGCCTCGGAAGTGACTTGCTCTTTTGTTCAGTCGGAGAACTGAAAGACTGAGAAATGTGAAGCCCACACCATCTATTTAACTTCAGCCCCGCTAACTAAGGCTAGCATAATTGGTGCACTCTTATCACAGAGCAATTTCTGAAATGAAATGCACACCACGCAGCAGAGGGAGTTTTCACGAAAAAACTGAACTCCAACATAGCCTTTAAAGGGTTGCATGTATTTCCACCTAAGTCCATATGGCCGGTGTTGTCACATTGTTGAGGGTGCGTGGGACATGGCTGGCCCTCCACGGCCAACGGTTCTTCTGCTGCTAGCCTGGGATGGAGCACATCTGAAAATGTTACATCGGCCATTGTTTTTCTTGTTATCAGTTTCTTCTTCTTTCTTTTTCTTTTTCTTTATTTAAATGGAAACCTTATAAAAGTTTATCCACACAATGAGATGCTAGAATAATGTGAAACAATATAATCATAAAAATTGAATAAAATAGTCATAAATTAATTTCTTTAAATATTAAAAACCATTACTGAATAATCATAAATTGCTATCAAAATGAGCATATTTCCTAAATGCGTTGCTTCCATTGCATGGATTTATTTTTATTTTATTTTTTAAAGATTTATTTATTATGTATGCAGTGTTACAGATGGTTGTGGTTGCCAGGAATTGAACCCGGGTCCTCTGGAAAAACAATCAGTGCTCTTAACCTCTGAGCCCTCTCTCCAGCCCCTTACTTCATTTTTTTGAGACAGGATCTCTTTGGCTGTCCTGGAACTCACTATGTAGACCAGGCTGGCCTCAGACTCACAGGTATCTGCCTGCCTCTGCCTCCCAAGTGCTGGAATTAAAGGTGTGTGTCATTATTTTCTATAAAGTATAACAACTACTTACACAGCACTACATTGTATTAGGTATTATAAAGGAAGCTATAGGTTTCAAGGCATGCATTAGGATGTATGAGTAATATGCAAATACCTTATATCCATGAGGGAAAGATTGATAGGACCAATTTCCCATGTGGAAACTGAGTAACAAATGTACCCATGTGACTTCTTTTTTTGAGACAGGTTCTCATTCTGTAGCCCCCGCAATCCTGGAACTCACTGTGTAATTCAGGCTGTTCCACCTGGGATTACACACATGCACCACCATGCCCAGTTCTTACTTGACATTTTGGGACTTTAGCATGAACTTATTTTAATGCTACAACTTAGGTGGGGTTAAGTTTGCTTTGAGTTTTTATAAACACAGGGAGGGAGATTATGTTTGAAAAGATAAATCATCTCTAAAGATACCATCATTAAGGGAAAGCATTTTTTTTTTAGAATTGTTAACTGATTTTAGTAATGCAATCATTGTAGAAGAAAAAGTGGGTGTTTGGAGGGACTAGTAGCCTGAAATTATACTTTCTTGTATTGAAAAAGGTTAATTAGGAATTGAGCTCAAAGTTAATTTTTTGAAGGTCAGCTGCTGTGCTACTGGGTCCTGTGACCCTGTCTCAAACAATCACAGCACTAACGTGCAAGTTATGGCTTTCCTTTCACTAGATGACATAATCTCTTTAATTGGTGTAGGAAAGCCTGCCCGTGAAAGAGCCTGGAAAACACCTAGAGACTGTAATTTTACCCTCCCCATTCACAGGGTAAAAAGAAACAAACCTTAAGAATGTACCGGAGACTCATTACAACTCCGAGGTTGTCAACACAAAGTCCTCATGTTTCAACCAAGAGTTTTAGGAATCATCAATTCTGCTTTCTTCTAACTTTGCCTGGTGAACTATTAACCTTTCTGGAAACTAGTGAATGCTCCATGTCAGAGACTCTTGGTGAGCACGCCGAGAGGGTAGATAATGGGGCTTAAGTGACTGAACATAGTTGTGAGAAGGTCATATTTGCAAAATTATTGTATGTTCCCTGAAAAAGACTCTTCACATGAGACCCTCGGCGCCTTGCATTTCCACAGTGTTCTCTGTAACTCACTCAACACATCGCTGTGGATCATCGGGCAGACCCAGTCTTTCCCCACCAGGGTTTTGTATTGTTTTGTTTCAAAACGTGAACTCAGTCATCTAATTAAAATGGCAGTTCACAATAGGGAATTGGTATCTCTTCATTTCCCAGAGCTTTTTCTTAGGAAGAGAAAATAGAAGTCATCAGTAATTACCTGCTACTGCCATTGCAAAGAGAGTTGTTCCAGAGTAAGTCCTGTCAGTTTCCACGCTCCCTTTAAGGCTAAATAGCCCTTCAAACTTCAACAAGTAATCCCACCTTCTGGGGCTGCTGTCTGTCACTTGAAACAGCATGACTTTCCCTTTCAAAAATGCAGTGTTCTCCCAGGCAAGGATTTCTCTTTCTCCAGGACAATCACCAACCCCATCCTCTTTGGGCAGGGACTGGGTTGCTGTCTTCTTTCTGCAGACATGTGGACCAACCACGTCTCCCACGAGACTGCACATTACTCTAGTGCAGTGGTTCTCAACCTTCCTAATGCTGTGACCCTTTAACACAGTTCCTCCAGTCATGGTGAACCTCCAGCCACAAAATTATTTTCATTGCTACTTCCTAACTGTAATTTTGCTACTGTTATGAATCATAATGTAAATCTGTTTCCCGATGGCCTTAGGCAATCCCTGTCAAAGGGTGGGTCGACCTCCCCCAAGGGAGTTTGACCCACAGACTGAGAACCACTGCTCTCATTTCCCCATGCCAAACTCTTTGCCAACACCTTCACTCCTGCTCTTCTGCTCCTCTCCGAAGGATTAACGACATTCCATCCCTGCATCTTTGGCCTATAGAACAGGACCTGGCAAGGCTGAGTGTTGAATACAGGCTTCCTTAGAAGACAGAATTCATTTGTTTTTGAGAGTCGCTTTGTATGGTAAAAATCCTTGAACTCTAGAAACCCCAAGATATATATTAATGTCTCCTAACCTAAGCATAGATTCAGCATTATTTAACAATTAATAATGTAAACGAATTGCTGCCGTGTTGTGCCAGCCTCCATAAAGACCCTGCCTGACTCATCCTTTTGATGGGAAATCAACCAGTGGCTTCGCGTCTTCCAGACCGAGACGACCAGTTTACCTTCTCCTTGCCGCTCCTGCTTCTTCTCCACCAGGGGAAAATTTAAGAGGGTGTTTAGAGCCACGTATTTTAAAAGCTGGCTGAGTTTTGTCCAGCAATGTAAGATCTCCTCACAGAGGACACAATCAAGACATCGAAATTCTCTGCCAGTTCCGTCCAGTTGTTGTGCAAATCAATGCGCATGCTTAGCCCTTCAGCAAAGCCCGCGTTCGTGACAGCAACTCTGAATAGAAGTTTTCCTGTTTACCTTCTTAGCACTTGTTTAAGTTCTAAGGAGAGAGACCTGGCTATTTTGTTACAGAATGGGTGTTTTCAATGTAAAGGGGGGGAAAAATCACAGTTTTGAGTTTTTACAATGTTTGCCCCTTTTCCCAGCAGGGATGTGTTTTGAGTGCCAGGAGACAAAAAGTGTGGCCTCAACAAGCAGAATTTTAAAAAAGAACATCATTTTCATTATGTAGTCAATCTCAATTACAAGCAAATGTTTTCTCTGTGGAGACTCTCCTCCTTTCAGGGCATTATGTGAGCCTCTTTTGTGAATTGAGAGAAAGGATCAGTGGTCAATAGGGAGCAGAGTGCTGTGTTCAGTGGATTTTTGTATCCCTCCGTCTCCTACATAATGCGTTTTGTCAGGAGAACAGCCCGCCATCCTGAGCAGATTTGCTGAATTAAAGAGCGCAGCAGGGATAGGAAACTTGTTGCTAGGTGACTGGCCGCCGCTGCTCGGCGGCTCCGGGCCTAAGGTGACTCCGCTTTTCTTCCACTACTTAATCTTGCCTTTTAATCTGCATCTACAATTAACTCTGTTAATGCCACACATCCATTTGTTTCTTCTTTACCGCACTTCAGGCAACCAATTTATTATCATTTAGTCTTTACACTCAAATAACAAAACTATTTTTTCTCCATTAGCGTCACCAAGGGGAAACCTTCTGCCTTGCAAAGGAGAGATGTAGTAGGCTCAGTAGCTACTGCCTCACTTCCTGCAAGGGTTCAGGGATTCATTAGCTAATCTGGAAAAAACAAAAACAAAACAAAACAAAACAACAACACCACACACACACACACACACACACACACACACACACACCAGATCCTCGAGGAAACACTCCTGCTTTTCTGCATTTTGAGTATTTTGGATTAATTGAAATGTCCTTGGTGACTTTAAATTCCTCTTGGTGGCATATATCAACATTTAAGACAATGCCTTTTTTTCCTTAGCGACTTATACAATTGTTTAGCCTGAAACAAACACATTACTTACATTAAGTTTTCTGTGATCATCAGCTGTGGAGGCTGAACTTGGGTGCAGATGAGTAAGGACTGTGCAAAAATGATTCTAGTAGCTTCCAGAAGGCAGCTTGGTTTCAGTGAATATTCATTCATCCAGTGGGAGAGCTAAAGTGGCTTCCAGGTCAGGCCTGTGCTGGCCTCCAACACTGCTCCTGACTGAGTGGCTTCGTCCCTGTGTCTGACCTTCCTGGGCACTGTGTGTGCTAAGACATGGTTTAAGAACCCTTACTGGCAGTTCTGCATTTATTCGTACGGTCAGGATAGAGGTTAAAAGATGTGGAGGTAAACTCACAGTGCATGTGTTCAAATCCCACACAAGCCACCTGCGTGTTGCTGGACCTGAAGCCATTTACTTAGTCTCCCTTTGGCCTCTTCACCATTAAAACAGAGATAATGGTATCTGTCTCTGTGTGCTTTTATGCCTCATGCAGGATTAAATGACCTAACATATGCAGAGCAGTTACAATTAGTGTTTATCAGCTGTTCCATTGATGACACAATGACATACTCATCACTGCACGGTAAAACAAAACTGTGTGCCCTCAGGGTTTCTGGAATGGTGTGGTCACTTGTTCTCCATCCTGGAACTTCTTTAGTTTTGCGAATTCTGTCTGGTTACTTTACCAAAGATAGCTTAAAGACACTTTGGGAGGCGGGTAAAGAGTGTATATTTTGTGTGTTCGGTAGGGTTATATTAAAGTTTTGTTTTAAAAAAGTGCTCAATCTCATCCTTTTAAATTAAGGCAAGGCATTTATATGGGCTTTTATGCCAGGCATATTTGGAGAGCATTAGGCTATAATTAAACTAACTGGGGCTAGTTGGAGGTTGTGATGGCTGCGCTTCAGCAGTGCATAAAAGCTCCATGCACACAGAGAATTAGGAAGCTGGGGTAAGGACCATTAGGATGTCATTTACTACATTTTCATTTGATCAATTTATAGTCTTTAATGTGATGGCCTGGTTTGCATCCTTTATGCAGGTGTTAATCCTTTGCCTTTGACTCTTTAATATATGTCTGCGAATGTGCTGCCCATCTGCTCCTGTGTAGAGATGGAGGTGAGATTGCATGGTTAGGGAAGTCAGCCCTGCATCGTCCCTGCCGCTGCTGCACACAATGGGGCAGCTAGGAAACATTCTAACATTGGTCCCAGATGAAGCTACACTGTGCTGTGCATGAAGAGCACCACAGTGAGGTTGGCTTTGATTTTCTTTCAGGATATTGCTTTATTGTTGGTCAGCAACAAGCAAACACAACATGTAACAGTGTTTGAAGCAAATGGTTCAACTGAGGACTCATGTCTGACCTCTCTTACTTTAAAGGTCTTCCTGGATAGTAAAGAATTCTCATGCTTGAGTGAGACAATTCACACCCGGTGGTTCTTGCTGCCTGAGTGTGAGTCCAGGGTAGGAATGAGTGGAACTCAGACTGCTTCCTTCAGATCCTGCTCCCTGCTGCACCGTCCCTGTTCCAGAAATCCCAGTAACCATATACAATAACAAGGTCACTACACTCAGGGTGAAGGGGGCTGAGGGGCCACCTTAACTGGCCTTGTGGAATTCATTACATTTGGACTTTTGCAAAGGAGTTTGTCTCTAAATATCAATAACAAAATACTCAGAAGTGTCTTTCTTGGTTCCCAGATAAAGATCTCATAAGATTGAAGTTCCATGAGCTCAGGGGTTGTACCTTTGGAGTCTACCAGTAGAAGTTAGCATGGTGTTTGGAAGTGCTTATAGTATCTGGTGAACAGTCAATTAGTGAATGAATTCATTATTCGGTGTGTTTAAAAGGGGAAGCTGTTACCCATCTTAGTTTCCTAAAATTCATTCATTTCCATTGTTTTTATTTATTCTTTCACAAATTTATTTATGTATATTATGTGTTTTATGTATATCATGTATTTCTGTCATATCCCACCCTTTATCTCCTGCCACTGACTTTCCCCAACAAATCCCTCTCCTACATTCATGTCCTGTGTGTGTGTGTGTGTGTGTGTGTGTGTGTGTGTGTGTGTGTTCCACTGCATTTAGTTAGGGTTGCTTCTACAGGCATGGATGAAGGGTTATTTTCTTGGGCAACAGTAATTTGCCAGTGGCTGTATGACTGAGGAGTATCAGAATATTGGTGGGCCCAAACTTGAGCAGGTCTTTAGGTGACTATGGCTTCTGTAGTTCCCGGGTCAGAAGAGAACATTTCTCAACACTCCTCCTTGCCCCCTACTCTTACATTCTTTCTGCCTCCTCTTCCACTAAGTTCCCTGAGTCCTAGAGTGACATAAATGTCCCATTTTCAGTAGTTTTTAAAAAGTGATCAAAAATTGGGTCCTGGGGAGATGGCTCAGTGGTTAAGAGCACTGACTGCTCTTCCAGAGGACCTGGGGTCAATCCCAGCACCCACATGGCAGCTCACAACTGTCTGTAACTCCAGTTCCAGGGGATCCAACACCCATGTCAAAACACCAGTGTACATGAAATAAAAACAAATTTAAGAAATGAAGAACAGTAGGAGATTTAAAAGGATTAAAAATAAAAAAGTCAAGGAATTTTTTAAAAAAGTGATCAAAGGGTAATCTTAAATTTGAAAGGCTGCTAGAAACTTGACTGTTAATTTTTTCATTTGTTGCCAGTGAGTCCTAGGGGACCATGGAGACTGTGGTCATTGACTTGTCACCAAGGAGTCAACTGAAATCAGTGCTGTCATCTTCTCAGGTGGATCCCTCTGTATCTGCAGCTGGATGGACAACATGAAGGCAGGGAATGCTAAAGCCTCTGCATTCACTTCTTCTCGAGGAAAAGTAACTCAAAAGTTTTTTCTTTCTGAAACACAGTGACTCTGTGTAGTCCTGGCTCTGCTGAAACTTGCTCTGTAGACCAGACCGGCCTCAAACTCAATGATCTGCAGGCTTCTGCTTCTGAGTACTGGGATTAAAGTCATGCACCACCACTGTCTGACTCAAAAGCTTTATTTAAGTATTTAAAAAATTTAACCTTATTCTCTAATGTTTAGGTGAGTATAATAATTAAAAATATATAAAAAAACTAAAAATTGAAGTTTAAGCTTGGAAGTCCAGCAATTACATTTCTTTTCTAGTCTAATGTATCTTTTTAAGGAAATGTAGCCATTATATGTATGTGCTAAGAACTTCTACTGAATTAGTTTTGTCATTCTAGTGTAATTTGAGAAATTAACATTGAATAAAGCTCATTAATAAACACTAATAATTGGTGGTTGGTTGTCTTTTACAGCAGGGAGAAAGTGTAATTTTCATTTATTCATGAAAACCCACCTTTTAGTTAACAAGTGCTGTTAATTGGCATCCATATGTATAATGGGAGCCAGGCCCAAACTGTATTTTATTTATATTCCTTTTGCATTTATTAAAAAACTAACAGCATTAATTATTGATCATTTCCCCCATAATAATCCTTTTCAACTTTTTCAGAGATTAGTGGATCTTTATTTGGATAAAAGCTTCTGTTTTGCTAGATGCAGAGACCCATATCCAACATTAGGCAGAGCTCCAGAATCCCACAGAAGAGAGGGAGGAAGGAATGTAGAAGCCAGAGGGTAAGGACACCTCAAGAAAACCCACAGAATTAACTAACCTGACTCATAGGGACTCACAGAGACTGAACTGACAGTCAGGGAGCCTGCATGGGACTGATCTTGGCACTCTGCATAGATGTCACAGTTGTGTAGCTTGACCCTCTTATGGACTTCTACCAGTGGAAGCAGGGGCTGTCTCTGATTCCTTTGCTGGTTTCTGGGACCCTAATCCCATCCTGGGTTGCCTTGTCCAGACTTAATAAGAGGGGAAGTGCCTATTCTCACTGTAACTTGATATGGCATATTTCCTTGATATCCACGGGAGGCCTGCCTTTTCTGAAGAGAAACAGGAGGGGGGGCTGGGAGGAGAGGAGGAAGGAGAAACTTCAGTGTAATGTAAAACATAATAATAATTGTAAACTCATTTTTAAAAATTTCTGTTTTGCTATTTTGACCATATTTATGTCTGTTGCATACTAATAACTTTATTGCTTTTAGAATAATTTCATGTATAATAGATAAAGATTAGATTCAAGAAATGCAAATAGGAGGATGTTTTACTGTAATGGTCATCTGTATAAAAAAGGAATATAGCCTACAATTTTATCCATCTTGCTTTATAATATGAACACTAGGATCTCAGTAAAATGCAATATAATTCTGAACATATTTGGTTTATTATTGAACAAACTGGATTACACAAGTGGTATTCCAATTTAAAAGAATGCTCCCAGCCTTAAGCAGCCTCCGGGAGCTGTATAACGAACAGAATGAGTTAATTTGTTCTGCTGCCTGAATACGCAATGCTGGCCTTGACTAAGTTCCCTCTGCCAGGTTTCTGTGAGTCATGTGCACGTGAATGCAGAAACCCATGGAGCTCAGAGCAGGGTCTGATCCAGATCCCGTGAAGGCGAAGCAGGAGTCATAGGCTGTTTTAAACTGCCCAGCATGGTCCCTGCAGCAGCAGTGTGTGCCCTTAACCACTGAGCCATCTCTCTAACCCTCAAGGGAAGCCATTATTATTGTTTTTTGAAACAAGGTCTCACTATGTAGCCCAGGCTGGCCTCAAACTCACAGAGATCCACCACCCCCTGCTGCTTTCCGAGTGTTGGGACTAAAGGTGTGCACCGCCAACACTGCCCACTGTCCCTTCCCCAAACCTGAAAGAAGTCATTTCTAAGACACAATTTTCTTTTTTCTTTCTTTTGTGTTTGTTTGTTTGTTTGTTTGTGATGTTGTTCCACAGTTAGGAAATGTCAGTAGCTTATCGGGTATCGCTTCTCTTGGAAATGTACGTATGCTAATCATTAGGCTCGAACACCTGAAGTACACCTTATAACTGGTTTGTTTACTCTTCAGAGTCTGAGACAAGCATTCTGGACTAGGCATAATGCTGATGATGCGTCCACTACAGGGTAAAGCAGACTGTGGTCCTCGGAGTCCGGAAAATTCTCTAAATCTAATGGAGGAGATAGTTTGGGAGGAGGGTGAGAGAGTAGGGTAGAAAAGGGCCTTGGGAGATGGATAATTAAGGGTGTTTAGAAACATTTGGATATCTACTATTTTACAAGCTCCCTAAAATGTACATATTAAAAAAATTAATTGGAGTCGCCCTATGTGGAGGGGTAATGCCCCTCCCAGAAACCATAGGTTGTCAAAAACAAAAGCAGTGCCAGATGTGAGATACTGCTGTGCAGCTGTCCATAAAGAGGGTCCCAGAGAACCCCAGACAGTACACAATATTGCTGCTACTCTTGGTTATGCACTAGAACTTCATGGTGAGCTGATATTGCTGGATATACCATACTTTGGTCACAGGACACAGAGAAATCAAGCTGGCATTGATCTGGAAGATTCTTCTCCAATGGCCAGATGTTCTGCAGCTGCTGTGTGTGGAAGAAAAGGTACCAGCTGTCTTACCTGGCTGTGAACCCTGAGAACTACAGCCTGGTAAGGTAAGTCCAATGGTACAGTATTGGTATGGATGTTACGGATGTAACCAACAACTTTATTTTTAGTTAATGCTAATTTTTTTGAGATTATAATATATTATTTTCTCTCTTCAAACTCTTCCAAATAAGCCTCCTTGCTCTCTTGCAAATTCATGGCCTCTCTTTTTAGTTGATTAGTTGTTGTTACATGAATGTATATTATATTTACAGAATACATAAATACAACCTGCTCAGTCTGTATACATTACCTGTACATCTATGTTTTCAGGGTTGAGCATTTGGTATTGGATAACTGATTGGTGTGCTCTTCCCATGGGGAAGACTATTTCTCCTGCTCTCAGCATCCCTTCCTTAGTTGCCCATAATTCTTTGAATGGGGTTGAGGCCCTGTGTATTCATGCAATGTACCCATCTCCCCCATTTTAAGGTGTCTATTGGTGTGACTGTCCTTGTTCAGCTCATGTTTAGGCAGTAATGCTGGTAAGACATTATGTATGAGACACACTCTCACAGCAAACTCCCTGTTCCTGACTCTTCTTTCTTCCCCAATGGTCCCTAAGCCCCTACAGCTTTCTACTTGGACTTAAGGGGCTATTCCACAGGAGGGAAAATATGTCTGGTATTATAAACCTGGTCAAATACCTGTGGCTATGGAGGTCATGGGCCCTATTACTGTTGATTTGCTAACAGGAAAGTGATAACAAATCTCCTTCAAAATAGTTTTCCTTTCACCCATAGACTAGAGCAACTCTCACCTCTCATGAGAGAAGCCCCTCTATGCACCAGTCTTACAACTTATCAGAGTGTAGAGAAGTATTCTGGAGGTCTCGTCCAGAAAGGACATGCATGTCACACCCCTGAGGATAGTCCTAGGTACTATATGAAAGCAGGATGAGGAAGCCACCAAGTAAGCAGTCCCCACCCCACCCCACCCCTGCCTCCAGGCTCCTGCCCTGCCTTCCCTGGAAGATGGGTAACAAACTGTTAAATGAAATAAACCCTTTCCTCCCCAGGTTGATTTTGGTCACAGTGTTTTAGCACAACAACAGAAAACCTACCTAAGGCAGTATACGTGCGTGAAATTGTCAAAAGATAAACAAAAAATTTAAAAATTAAACAAATTCATTTTCTTCATAAGATTCCTTCCCCAAACATTCAAATCACTTAAAGAGTGATAATTCTATTTTTGGATTTTTGTTTTGTTTTTGTTTGATATAAAATTTATTGGTAGATTGTTAAGTTTATTTTCCTTTACTTTTTAAAAATTAGGCTAGAAAATGAAGATTTAGTTAAAATAAGAAAATAAATGAAAACCATGTACAAACTTTCAAAAGCTGAATTTCTACTACAAAATGTAGAAAATGTAATTTTAAGTTTAATTACCTGAAAATTTTCAATAATATAACCCAAATTGCTATATTTCTAATAACTATTTGTGTGTATGAGAGGGTGGGTACATGTGTGTGGGGTCCCTAATTTTGTATTACTGAAAATCTCATTCAAGGGGACATTCTTCTCTGCCCTGGACTTTCTAGGGAATTACAGCTGGCTGCCTTAAAGGAATTTCCCCAATCAATGTTTTGAGTGCCTGATTTTGTTCTCTCCCCTCTCTCCCTGTCTTCCTGTCTCCCCCTTTCTCTCTCTCTCTCTCTCTCTCTCTCTCTCTCTCTCTCTCTCTCTCTCTCTCTCTCTCTGTCTCGCTCGCTCGCTCACTATTTAGTTTTCTGTTTTGCCTTGCTATATACTTAATATACTCACTCATTTGAAACCAAAAGTATGATTATTCTAGGTCATTTTCTGAACTGTACTGAACACTAGCACTGTGAATGAGACCAGTAGATCCTTGGGGTTTGTTGGCCCAATTTAGATAAGTCAGTATTTAGTGAGAGACTCTACCAAAAAGCAGAACAAAACAAAAAGCCCAAATTGGAGAGTGACTTACAAATATCAACTCTGGCCTCCACCTGTACATATGCATGTATGAACACATTCATACGTATGCACATATACACACAAAGAGATACACACGTGTTGTATGAAGACATTCTTTTTTTTTTTTTTTTTTGGTTTTTTGAGACAGGGTTTCTCTGTGGCTTTGGAGGCTGTCCTGGAACTTGCTCTGTAGACCAGGCTGGTCTCGAACTCACAGAGATCCGCCTGCCTCTGCCTCCTGAGTGCTGGGATTAAAGGCGTGCGCCATCAACGCCCGGCGTATGAAGACATTCTTATGAACAATAATAATACCCTACCCGCAGTCCCCAAACTAACACTGAGAAATGTAAACAATCTACTTTCCAGAATTACAGTATTGGGTTCATATTTCTAGGTTTGTTTGTTTGTTTGAGATAGATTTTCTCTGTGTGACAGTCCTGGCTATCCTGGAACTCGATTTGTAGACCAGGCTGTCCTTTAACTCCACCTGCCTCTCCCTCCATCCCCCATCTCCAACCCTCTGCCCAGGAGTGCTGGGATTAAAGACATGCACCATCATTGCTGGGCTCTGTATCTAAGTTTTAACAATGACAAAAACCCATCTCACAAGAGGCAGGAAAACAAAAAGATGGAAAGATGAGCAGGATGGAAACATTGATGGCAGATCTACTAGACAAAGGCTCTGAGAAGTCTGTCTTCAAGTTTCTTAAAGCATTAGAGAAAGATGTGTAGCAAGTCAAGGAGGCCACCTGTCAACTAGGGCAAGCGTTTATAACAAAGAGACAGGAACGCCTGTTTAAAACAAGAAAGTCCGGAATATAAAGGTATAATCACTGAAATGCTGACTCCTCCATCGGCATTCCACAGCCAGGACCATCAGCTTCAAGATGGGACAGCACAAGCCTAGCGGGGTGGTTGGTGATTGCGTAGTTCCCATGCTCGGGAGGTTGAGGCTGGAGGAGCTCTTGAGCTCAGAAGGTCAGGCCTCCTTGAGCAACACAGTGACCATACTTCAAAACACAAGGAATTAAAACAAAACAAACAAACCCCCTAGAAAGCACAATGAGAATTATGAAACCTAAGAAGTACCTGGACTGGCAAATCCGAAACATATTAGCAGAGCAGTAGGTGTCCTGCTGTAGTGCCTGAAGAAACACACCAGGCAGGGGGAATGTTTCAAAGCAACGCTGAAGAACTCCCCAAAGCCATAAAAGACACAAAACCCAAGAAACTCTAGGCTAAATTCAAATACACCCATACTAAGACACATGGAAGACAATGAGAAGCTTGAGAGCAGAGAGAGGCGCCTTGCACACAAGAGTCACCAGGAAAGACATCAGCAGATTTCGTATCTGAAATGTCAGCTGCTTACAGGCAAGTGTAAATCTAGTCAACGTGCTATAAGAAAAATACCTGTTAACCAAAAATCCCTTCATGCACTGAAACTTTCCTTCCAAGAATGAGGGCAAGATTGCAATGCTCCCAGGCAAACAAAAGCTGAAGGGACTATTCCGGCTGGCTCTACATTGCCTGAAACACTCCAGGGAGTCCTGTGGGGTACAGCGTGGCAGGACACTAGATGGTAACTTGATAATTTGAAGCCATATGAGAAGAAGGCTCCTCAGTAAAGGTCATAGACAGTTACAAAAGCCAGTATTATTGTCAGAGTTCTTTCTGTTTTCTACATTGAGACTAACACATTTTTTAAAACAAACATTGGTCTAAACACTAGTACTCCTACAAGTGGTTTGTAGCTCTACCCTTGCTTTCTATGTAATCTGATAGACTTAATACAGTTCAAAAAAGTATTTGTGTGTCTTTTGAGGCACACAATAAATACACAATTTTGTGACATCAGCTGAAAGGGGAGTAATGGAATTGTTAATCGAGCTAGCCGGGCGTTGGTGGCGCACGCCTTCAATCCCAGCACTCGGGAGGCAGAGGCAGGTGGATCTCTGTGAGTTTGAGGCCAGTCTGATCTACAGAGCGAGTTCCAGGACAGCCTCTAAAACAATACAGAGAAACCCTGTCTTGAAAAACCAAAAAAAAAAAAAAAAAAAAAAAAAAGAAATCTTGAGGTAAGTTTACATATTACTGAATTAAGCTGCTAGAAGTTAAAATTAGGGTGTTATACCTTTGGTATCTAAATGTAATGTTCATAGTAATCATAAAGAAAACAGCTACACACATACTCACCCATCACTGCAAGTTATTAGCTAGACCCTGAAGAACACAGAAATCAGAAGACGAAGAAAAAAAGAGCTTAGGGCACAGAGAAAACATGTGACAGAATGACGTAAGTCCCTCCCCGCTGGTCATCACTTCAGCACTTTGAGCTTTCTGACCCAAAGCCAGAGTTAGAAGAGATTTTTTGTTTGCTCCGCTGAAACCCCAAGACCAAAACTCAAGTTGGAGAAAGAAGGGCTTATTAGGCTCACACTTCAGCATTGCCGTTCATCACTGAAGGAAGTCAGGACAGGAACTCAAACAGGGCAGGATCCCAGAGGCAGGAGCTGATGCAGAGGTCATGGAGGGGTGTTGCTTACTGGCTTGCTTCCCCTGGCTTGTTCAAACAGCTTTCTTTCTTTTTTTAAGTAAATTTTTATTTAAATTAAAAGTCTTATTTTACATACCAATCCCAGTTCCCTCCCTTTCCCTTCCTCCCATGGCCCCACCGACCCTCCATCACCCCACCCCATCCACTCCCCAGGGAACTGTAAGGCCTCTCATGAGGGAATCATCAAAGTCTGACACATCATTTGGGGCAGGGTCTAGGCCCTCCCTCATGTATCTAGGCTGAGAGAGTGAGACAGTATCCCTCCATAGGGAATGGGCTCCCAAAGTCCATTTGTGCACTAGGGATAAATACTGGTTCCACTACTAGAGGCCACATAGACTGCCCAGGCCTCCCAACGGACACCCATGGTTTGATCCTATGCTGGTTCCCCAGCTGTCAGACTTGGGTCCCTGAACTTCTATTTGTTCAGGTCAGCTGTTTCTGTGGGTTTCCCCAGCGTGGTCTTGACCCCTTTGCTCATCACTCCTCCCTCTCTACAACTGGATTCCAGGAGTTCAGTTCAGTGCTTAGCTGTGGATCTCTGCTTCTGTTTCTATCAACTACTGGATGAAGGCTCTAGGATGGCATTTAAGGTACTCATCAATATCATTTTAGGGGAAGGGCATTTAAGGATTCCAGGAGTTCAGTTCAGTGCTTAGCTGTGGATCTCTGCTTCTGTTTCCATCAACTACTGGATGAAGGCTCTAGGATGGCATTTAAGGTACTCATCAATATCATTTTAGGGGAAGGGCATTTAAGGTAGCCCCTCCCTTATTGATTAGTTCTTAGTTGGGGTCATCCTTGTGGATCCCTGGACATTTCCCTAGTGCCTATAAACCTATAATGACTCCCTCTATTAAGGCATCTCGTTTCTTGCTCTCCTCTATTCTTCCCCCAACTCCATCTTCCTGATCCCTCATGGTTTCCGCCCCCGCTTCTCCCCTCCTCTTTTTCCTCCCTCCCTCCCACTACAATCCCAATGTGTTCAGGAGATCTTGTCCCTTTCCCCTTCTCTGGAGAACCATGGATGTCTCTCTTAGGGTCCTCCTTGTTTCCAAGCTTCTCTGGGGTTGTGGATTGTAGGCTGGTTATCCATTGCTTTATGTCTAAAATCCACTTATGACTGAGTACATACCATCCTGAGTGAGGAAACCCAGATACAGAAAGACAAACATGGTATGTACTCAGCCTGCTTTCTTATAGAACCCAGGATCACCAGCCCAGGGATGGCACGACCCACCCTGGTCTGGGCTCTCCCCGACTGATCACTAAACGAGAAAATGCCTTACAGCTGGATCTCATGGAGGCATTTCCTCAACTGAGGCTCCTTCCTCTGATGACTCTAACTTGTGTCAAGCTGACACACAAACCAGCCAGTACAGGGGCAAAGAGATGGCTCAGTTGGGAAAGTGCTTGCCACATGAGCCTGAGGACCTGTGTTCAAGCCGCATCACCACACAGAGTCAGGTATGGAGGCATGCACGTGCACCCACAGTGCTGGGAGACAAGACCAATCCCTGGGGCTCACTAGCCAGCAACTTAGCCTCATTAGTGAGCCAGTGAAAAATATTGTCTTATAAAGAACAAAACGACAGCAAACAGAGGTGGATGGCTCATGAGGTTGACCTCTGACCTCCACATGGACACACATGCATGTGCACCTGCTGCCTATACATTTGAAACTGCACACACACACACACACACACACACACACACACACACACACACACACAGATAGAGTAAGACAATAAACTCACAGGCATATCCAAGTGCTCTATCCAGTTAAAACAGCATATATATTCTTTCTCAAGTATACATGGGATACTTTTCAAAATAAAGCAGTTGTTATCACATAAATCAAGTCTCAATATATTTGAAAATACAGATAGCATCCAAAGTTTTTTCTCTCATAAGTAGATGAAGTTAGAAATCAATGCCTGGAAAATTTATGTACTGTTAAAAACAAATGGATGGAGGGGGCAGAAATCACCAGTAACACTTTAAAAATACCTAGACAAAATGAAAATAAAAACACCACAGAGAAAGTTATTGACCAGAGAAGACAGCACAAAAGGTAAATTGAGGGATGAGGGCTGGAGAGACGGCTCAGTGGTTAAGAGCACTGCTGCTCTTCCAGAGGATCTGAGGTCAATTTCCATATCCACACGGCAGCTTCACAACTGTCTGTAACCCAGTCCCAGAGGATCCGACACCCTCTTCTGGCCTCTAAAGCACTGATGTGTATGTGATGTACTGCTGGGGAATATTATATTAAGATGTGTGACTTTTGTTTATGTTGCATTTGTTTAACTCTGTGAAGCTGTGTTACTCTGCTTGTCTAAAACACCTGATGGCCTAATAAAGCGCTGAACGGCCAATAGTGAGGCGGAAGAGGGAGGTAGGTGGGGCTGGCAGACAGGATAAGTATGGGGAGACATCTGGGGGAAGGATCTGAGGAGCAGGCAATGAGAGAGGAGGAGAACTTCAGGGGCCAGCTACCCAGCCACCCACAGCCAGACACGGAGTAAGAAGGAAAGAAAAGGTATACAGGAATAGAGAAAGATAAAAGCCCCAAGGCCAAAGATTGATGGGATAATTTAAGTTAAGAAAAGCTGACAAGAAACAAGTCAAGCTAAGACTGGGCATTCATAACTAAGAATAAGCCCCCTTGAGTGATTTATTTGGGAGCTGGGTAGAGGGCCCCCAAAAGAGTCAAAAGGGTAAAACATCGCACAATGAACAGACATATATCCTTTCAAAATACACAAAATACAAAACAATGAAAAGATGTTACCTTGATTTTATAACGTCATATACTAGGAAGAGAAATAAAAGGTTCAAAGTTAGCATAATGAAAAAATAGTAAAGATTGGAGTAGGAGCCAATGAAATGGGAAAGGACAGGCAATAGGTAAAAACCAATTATACCAAAAGGAAATTCCAACTGACAAACACTTAGAAAACTGAGAAAAAAGAGAGAAGGTGCCATTACTAAGACTCAAATGGAGGTGAGGTTTTGCTGTTAAATGTAAGAGGATCAATTATAATGCAA
The DNA here is from genome assembly GCF_017639785.1 of Mesocricetus auratus. Lineage (NCBI taxonomy): Eukaryota > Metazoa > Chordata > Mammalia > Rodentia > Cricetidae > Mesocricetus > Mesocricetus auratus. The sequence continues at coordinate 43,752,156 of NW_024429186.1, read as the reverse complement.
TAAAATGATTGCAACAAATTACAGTCCTGGGCATAATGGCCTTGCCTCACAGCTGAATTTTTGAAAAATCTAAAGAATGAGGAAGCGAGTGTTTTTTCAAACTTGGCCAAACAAAGGAAGATAAGAAACTAATATCTAACCTCGACACCAAAGCCAGACAAAAATACTATTGACCAATATCTTCTATAAACATTAATGTAAAAACAGCAACAAATTACTATCAAACCAAAGCAATATCTTAAATAGAGTATACCACAGTCAAGTGGAACTTATTCCTAGAATACTAGAATACAAAGATGGCTCAATGTAACGGAAAAAAATCAATCAATACAACATTTCACCTTAACAGAGTGAAGGACAAAAACTATAGCAGTCTCTCAACTCATGCAGAAAAAAGTATTTGATAGATTTTAACACTCCCTCATGATTGAAAAAAAAAACTGAATGAACTAGAAATAGCACGAATCAACTTCAACATAATACAAGGTACCATGAAAAGCCCACCAGTGACAAACTAGCAGCATTTCCTCCGAGATCAAAAACAAAGTGGGATGCCTGATTTCACCACTTCTATTACAGTGTGTGGAAAGTGCCAGTAAAAGCAAAATAATGAATAAAGGCATCCAAATTGGAAGAAAGATAAGATTATTTCATTTTATATATGATGCACTCTTGTAGGTAGCAAACCCTGAACAAGACAAGAGCATTTGTGCATGAGTGTGTTTGCATAACACACACACACACACACACACACACATGCACACATGTACACACATCCAGTAAGGGCTAGTAAATGAATTCAGTGAAGTGGAGTACAAAGACAAGAAGCAAAAGTCAGCTGGGTTCCTCCTCTACACTACCAAGGAACATTCCAAAAGGCAATTAAGAAGACAATTACCCTTCTAATAGCAACAACAACAACAAAAAAAGAAAATGCATAAGGATGAACCTAGTCAAAAAGGGTCCACGGGTGTGTATACTGCAAACTGTAAAACATCACTGAAAGAAATCAAAGAAGACATACAGAGATGGGAACCAATCCTGCATCCATGGACTAAGGGCTGAACACTAAGATGCCAGCACTATCCAAAGTGATGTACAGACCCAGTGCAACCCCTATTGAGTCTCAGTGGGAGTTCTGTGCACAAACAGAGAAGCCTAGCATAGAATTCCAAAATGCAGTGGATTGCAGAGAGTCAAAACAGTCATGAAAGAGAACAATGATTTCAAGATTTGCTACAAAAGTAAAGTGACTGAGCCACAAGAGGGAGGGAAACCCACCACAGAGGGATGGATCCACAAAAGGTGGACACACATATAGTTGAGGATTATTTGGGCCCCATATGGGAGGAGATCATGGCAAATACTACAACGAGGATCTCCAAGGACATTAAGCTAAGTGAAATAACCTTCCTAGTCACAAAATGGCATCCACTTACAAAGGAATTTAAAGTGGACAGAATTTACAGAGACAGAAAATGGAATTGCTACTGACCAGAGGCTCGAGAAAGATGAAATGGAGAGCTGTTTGATGGGAATAGAATTTCAGCTGTGGTATAGAGAAGGTCACATAGTACTACAAAGGAATTACCTCAAATGGAAATACTCCTGGGAAATACTTTCCATGAAACCCTGAATATATGCCTGAAACATGTTTTCTCCCCCTGTACATAATAAAGATACAACTAAATTCAGAAATTAGGCACATGAAGAGATTAATTAACAGCAACAGTAACAAAATGCAAGAATTGTAACTGTGTATTATAACATTGTGTGGCTGCCAGCCCTCCCTCCCTAAGGAAACGGACTAGGACAGGGTGCCTAGAGTGGATACGCTGGACAAGGAATGACTCATCCTGGTGAGGCGGAACCAGGTGTGGTGACATTCCAGCCGCTCAGAACAGGACTCAGCCACTTAAAGTCTACTGGCTGTTTATGGAATTTCCATTTAATATTTTTAGCTATGGTTGACTGCAGTTAACTGAAAACATGAAAAATGAAACCTACAGATAAGAAGGGACTAAGGTGGTTAAGATGGTAAATTTTACTTTGTGTACATTTTACCACAATAAAAAGTTATTGGAAGGAGTTAAAGTTTTCTTTAAGTAATTATATTTTCTATTGAAAACATTCTTTTATGTAATATAATACAGAAATATAATACAGTATGAATGCAAGAACAGTAAAGTTTCATTTATATTTTAAAGCTAAACACAGAAGTAAAAAGTAACTCAGTGACACAGTGTTTGCCTAGTATGAGTGATTGCATAAAAATAAATAAATAAAAACAGTAACATCACAGAGAGTCATTTATTGTTGGCATTTTTCATTTGGATCTTCGTATGTATTTATGTCTTGACACAGTTGAACGTGAGTTATACATAAGCATGTATGCTTTTAATTGTTTTAGATAATAGGGTGCGTGGTTCGCTGAGAGCATTGAGCATGCCGTACAAAAACATGATTTTCTAGAAGGAACTGCTGAGCTGAAGACAACGTGGTGGTGAGTCAGAGGCTATTACGACAAGGCTTGTCCACCAGGAATACAGATTTGATTACATGTGACTCGTGTCAGCCTTGGAGAAATCAGGAGCAAAATATAAAGCGAGGCGACGGAGAGGTTTCTAAATGAGCCTTTGAGCCTCTGAGGCAGGTCACATGGCGGCAACTGAAATCCAAATGGAAAGCATCAACATGCCAGCCTTACTGTCTTTTAGGTACGTACCAGTGCTCATCCATTCCTTCAAAAGGTCAGAAAGCTTACCGGGAGTGGTGGCACATGCCTGAATCCCTGCTCAGGAAGCAGAGGCAGAAGGATTGCAAGTTCGAGGCACCTTGGACTACGTAGTGAGACTGTTTAAAGATAACCAGGGCTGGGAGGACAGAAGCCACATTATCAAAGGGGCTGGGCATGGAGGCGTGCACTGCAGCATCAGCACCACTGAGCTGCAACCAGGCTCAGTGGCCAGTGAGCCTAGGCTTTGAGGTGAACTCCAGGGCAGTGAGAGACCCTGTCTGAAGAAGGAAGGAAGGAAATGGGGGAGGGGAATGGGCCAACCTGAGGAACAACACCCGGGGTTCTGGGGTTGTCCACACATACACATAACCATGCCTCTAGCACCTGAAATCCTCTTCAACTGAAATAAACAAACAAACAAATAAAACTTTATATTTCCACTCATCAAAAGGATTTGCAGCCCTGGGTCGGCAGGGTAGTGGAGGCTTAGCTTTTGGCAATGTGGAGTCACACATCCCAAGCTACTCTGTCAATAGCATTTACATCTCATTTCCTGAGTCAGCGAAGTGCACTGATGTTACAACACACAAGCAGATCTTATTCCCGAGCTTTAAAGCAATATAATTTACACTGCTTAAGATCTAGCCGAGCCGAGCATTGGTGGCGCCACGCCTTTAATCCCAGCACTCGGGAGGCAGAGGCAGGCGGATCTCAGTGAGTTCGAGGCCAGCCTGGTCTACAGAGCGAGTTCCAGGACAGCCTCCAAAACAATACAGAGAAACCCTGTCTCGAAAAAAACAAACAAACAAACAAACAAAAAAAAGATCTAGCCGGATATTGAGGGAAAAATTCAGTTAAACAGTGAATTGCCTTAATACTCTACGGAGTCAAGAACCCAACTACAATCGAGGTCTCTGCATCGTTAGTGACCATGCGGTTTGGGAACTCTAAAGAAGGTTCATCCAATTTGAGTAAACGTACTCCAGTGTAAGAGTTTCAACAGAGATAAAGAATCCAGGAGAGTACAGAAGAAAGAGGTCATAGAGACCATTCAACTTTTTGACAGCTCCAAGTGCACTTCAGTGAAGCCTGGTTCCAGGCTAATTTGACAACCCCCGTGCTTCATTCCAGACTCCAAGGGCCTGAGCTACAGACCTACCCCAATGCCAGGCAACCTGGGCTGCCTCAGGTTCAAGGTCCATTCTTTTGATTCCAGTATTCATGTTCTCCCCAGGACCAGGGCAGCACTCACAATTCCAGACTCCAGGTCATCCAAGGCTGCTCCAACCTGACTATTACCAAAAGACAAAAGGTAACAAGTGTTGGCAAAGGCATGGAGAAAAGAGAACTTGTGTCCGCGTTGGTGTGCATGTAGGGTGGTATGAACCTTATGGGAAATAGTTAAGAAAGAACTTTTAAAAGTTAAAAATAAGCCGGGGATGGTGGTGGAGGTGATGATGATGGTGTACACCTTTAATCCCAGAACTCAGGAAGTAGAAGCAGGCAGATATCTATGAGTTTGAGGCCAGCCTGATTTACAGAGTTCCAGGACAGCCTCCAAAGCTACACAGAAACCCTGTCTCAAAACAAAACAAAACAAAACAAAAAACCAAAAAGTTAAAAGTAGAACTACACACTAGAAATGTATAAGGAAAGTAAAATCAGCATTGAAAATACATTGGCAGAAAACTTCGATTGCAGCACTGTCATCAATAGACAAGACGTGAACACTGTGTTTAGTGATTTGGATGGATAAAGCAAGCATGGCACGCACAGTGGTATGCTTAAAAGAGATCTTTTCTATTTGTGACAACTGGAGGGCAATGTGCTAAGGAAAATGAACTAGGTACATAGAGACAAGACACCTGGAGAATCTTTCTCTTACTCATAGAAGGTTGAAGACAAACATTGAAGTCATAGAAACTGAACGGAACGGTGGCTGCCAAGGAGGAACAAAGTAGGGGAGATTGAGAGATGCTGGCTAAGGTTTCAATTAAGTGGGAGGAAGTGTAGCAAGAATTCTAATAGTTCATAATAATAAAAACCTGCAGTCAGATACTGAGGGTGGGGGTAGGGGAGAAAGCTGAAAGATCAGAGGAGCAAAGAGGTAGCCACTAGAGAATTCTTTCCTCTCCCAATGCTCAGACCAAAGGGGTGATCCTGTCCTCAGACTGTATCCTCAGACCGCATCTCTCTCTTGTCTCCTCGAGCCATATGTTCTTCTCTCTGCCCAGCCATATCCCTTCCTATCTCCACCTCCCTAGTGCTGGGATTAAAGGGGTGTGATCCCAACTTCTGGGATCAACTTTGTGTGAGCTCTTTCTCTTTTAGACAGATTCAATCCATTGTAGCCCAGGGTGGCCTTGAACTCATAGAGTTCCATCTGCCTCTGTCTCCGGAGTGCTGGAATTAAAGGAGTGTGCCACCATGGCCTGGCTTCTATGACTAACTAGTTCGGCAAGCTTTGCATGCTGATCTATAGGCAAACTTTATTTGCTGGATCATAAACAAAATATCACCGGAAGGAAGCAACTATTAGTACAACATGTACAACATGGTAAATGCAGTCAATAATACCTTGTTACACACTGGAAAATGCTAATAAGACATATCTTGCCAAATATCTAACAAGCAAATATCAGAATCAGTTTTGACACAGCCATTGGAATTGTTAAGAAAATTAAATATGCAATGATTAGGGTGCTAGGACTATCATCTAAAATACAGACAACGCTCAAGATCGAATCGACGACTTCAGAGAAGAAACTGAAACCTTTGGAAAGACTCCAGGAAAGTGTTAATAAGGGTAGAACACAGTAACAAAGAAAACTGCCTCTGATGGGCTCAGCAGTGGGCTTTGCACGTCAGTTGGCATAATCTCTGTAGTTATCTTCAAGGTCACTGGCCTATTATTCTGGCGACTTTATAAAAGGATATACTTTTTTTTCTATCTCCCATTTAAAAGTGTCTCTCTCTCTCTCTCTCTCTCATATATATATATATATATATATATATATATATTTATTTATTTATTTATTTTGGGTACAGAATCTCATTTTGTAGCCCTGGAAGGCCAGGCACTCACTGTGTAGACCAGGCTAGCCTCAAACTTACAGAGCTTCTCCTGACTACTTCTAGCGTGCTGGGATTAAAGGTGTGTGACACTACACCCAAGGACTTTCTTCTTAAGTGTACCTGCTACATTCACCAATACACTCTATATTCTGCACTATAAAACAATCCTTAACAAATATCTGTATGCTCCAAAGGACGCTGTAACGATAGGCGACACACAATTACTGAAAGTAAAACTAAGTATTTATTGTAGAAATTACTCACAAGATACCAAACAAGCAACCCAGAGGAGCCAAGCAGTTTTCCGCTGCCAGACCGGAAGCCGAACTCCGGGAAAAGAGACCGAGACTTCCTGTGTACTGTCTTTTATACCTTCCCCCGTAACGCCCCCTAGCCATGCCCAAAAGTGGGCCTGGCTAGTGACGTAGTTCCGCCTACGTACGTATAAGTCTTTAGTCCTGCCTAAAGTGGGTGTGGTTAGTGGTGTGGTAAACCGCCCTTTTATTACCTCATCTGTATGCGCCTCTAATAAGTCACATGTTTAATGGCGGCATACAGACTTCCTCCTACAAATATCAAAAGAAACAAGTCGTACAAAGTATTCTTTGGGTCATAATGAATTTAAACTTGAGACCAATGACAGATGGATCCCTGAAGAATCTCCCAATAATATGAAAATAAACAATAAGCCTTTAAATAAGAGTCATGGGTGGTCCCAAAGGAAATGTAAGCATACTTTAATTATTATTTTTATTTTATGTGTATGAGTATTTTGCCTGCATATAGGTGTCCATGGGTGTGCCTGGGTGTCTGTGAGATCAGAAGAGGATGTCAGATCCCCTGAAACTGGAGTTACAGATAATGATGAACTGCTACATAGATGTGAGGATTGAACCCAGATCCTCTGGAAAAGCAACCAATGCTCTTAACTATGAGCCATCTACTCGGCCATCTGAGTTACTCTCACCCTTAAACACTTTCATATGAAAATAAGAATACTAAGATTTGATCAAGCAGTACTTAAAACATACAGAGAGTATATATAGATACAGCTAAAGTAGTACCAAGAAGAAAATCCATAGCACAATCTAGTAGAGAACACACCAACAATTATTCAATTATTAGAACTAGAGAATGCTCTCAAACAATTAGCTTCCTATAAGATTTTGAAGACACAGGCAGATCTCTGAGTTCCAGGAGAGCCTGATCTACATAATGAGTTCTAGGTGAGCCAGGGCTGCCGAGTGAGACTCTCTATCAAAACAAAATTTATAAGAAACTAAAGCAAGAGAAAAAATTAAACCTAAAACAAAGAAAGAGAAGGTGGGAAATGATGATTATAAATTCATGAAATTAAAAATAAAAAAATTGATAAAATCAACTAAACCAGAATCTAAATTTTCATGTGGTAACAATAATAAACTTTTAGAGCCAGGTGTTAGTGGTGCATGCCTTTAATCCCAGCACTCGGGAGGCAGAGGCAGGCGGATCTCTGTGAGTTCGAGACCAGCCTGGTCTACCGAGCGAGTTCCAGGACATGGTCCAAAAAACAATACAGAGAAACCCTGTCTCGAAAAACAAACAAACAAACAATAAACTTGTAATGCCCTCAACATTAAAAAGAAATTTCAGCTGAGCTTGGAAGCCAGAGGCAGGTGGATCTCTGTGAGTTCAAGGCCAGACTGATCTACATAGCAAGTTACCGGACAGCAGGACTATGGCAGACATCCCATGTCTAAAAACAAAACAAAAAAAAGTCAATGTCACTATTGATAAAAGATTTTAAAAGGGCGGGGGGGGGGGGGCTGGAGGCATTGGATTGATACAAAAAAAGAAACTTCAAAGTCATTCGAAATAAAAATTCTCGGCAAATTACGTCTTGAAGTCAGTATGTAGCCCAGGCTGGCCTGAAGCACGTGACCTTGCTGCTTCAGTTTTCTTGCTCCGCATGCAACACCACAGCTAGTCAAACAGCATCAAAAGCATTTAAAGTAGATGATACTAAGTGCTGTCAAGGCTGGAATGCCCACACAGTGCTGGAGGGAACACAAACTGATACCATCACTTTAGAGGACACCCCTGGGCACTTGGATGTGAAAGAAACACTCATTGCTTAGAAGGCTTACATCCCTGTAAATTCCACATACTGACATCTTAACCCCCAAGCTGATAGGGAACGAGGGCTCTCATCAGATTAGAGTCCTTCTGAAGGAGACAGACCTTCTCTACCATGTGATGGCATAGCTAAAATGGATCACACATGACTAGAAGGCCAACCTCTACCAGACACCAATTCTCCCCATGGAGGTCTTCCCAGCCTCCAAGGCTATGAGAAACAAGTATCTGTTTATAAGCTTCCTAGCTGATGGTGAGCTTCTAGAAACAAGTATCTGTTCATATGTTGCCCAGTTGATGATCAGTGTCTAGCACACATACACTAAGTTATCAACAGAAATCCTGAACAAGAATATTTATAGTTTTATTTATAATCATTGAGAGTTACAAAAGACAGCACACTCGGGAGGCAGAGGCAGGCCTCTGTGAGTTCGAGGCCAGCCTGTCTACAAATCTACACAGAGAAACCATGTGGGGGGGGCAGAGAGACAGAGAGACAGAGAGACAGAGAGACAGAGAGACAGAGAGACAGAGAGAGAGAGAGAGAGAGAGAGAGAGAGAGAGAGAGAGAGAGAGAGAGAGAGAGAGGGGCAGGCATTAGGAATCAGTGGGTAGCAGAGCATGCCGCAGCTAGACCTGCCTTTATAGCCCCTCCTAAGGTCCTATTGGCTCAGGCGGCTGACTCTGCTGTGTTGTCCCTTCCTCACTGGTCTCTGGTCAGGCGTCTCTGCATTAGCAGTCTCTCAGCACAGAGGCAGGCCTGGCTCAGGGAGGAAGTGACTGCACATGCGGGCTGGCTTGGGTACCTGGGCAGGACCACTTCGGCGTGGGTAGGCTGGCCACAGGTTCTCCTACACCCCCTTCCCCATCAACAGACAAGCTATACTATAAACATACAGTGGACTATATCTAGCAATAAAAATGAACTATTACTATGCAGTATTGTAGGTAAAGCGTAAATGCATTTTCTTATATGAAAGAAGCCAGACCCTGAAGGATACAGATTCTATATTTCTATTATGACATTCTGGAAAAGACAAAACTAAAGAAACATAAAACAGATCTGTGGTTTCCAGGCATCAGAAATAGAAAGAAGAGTTGACTAAAATGGGACTAGGGGATTTGATGGTGATGGAACTGTTTTGTGTGGTACCGTGTGAGTAGACACATCGTTCTTTGTCAAAATCTGTGAAACTATATGTCACAAAGGTCTGCTGACTGCTGTGACTAGGAGCTTTTAGCAAAACACTTCTCGTCCCCTCCTCCCAGCAAGGCCTGCGTGCAAGTTCCTGTTTTCTGTCCATCCTTATTGTCTAAATGCTAATTCCTGTTTTTGGACCACCCTTTTCTGACCTTGGTGGGTTTTCCACCATACCTGCCTTTGGTATATAAGGCTCCACACTTGTTAAAATAAACGCCATTCTCCTTGTGAGAATAAGCCACTGTCTTTGTTTTCATTTACATCCTTAGCCCTTCGCCTCGGAGCGTTGTGAAGTAGTGTAGCGCCATAGTCTCAAACACTGCAGGCTCGTTACTCGTATATAAAATTATAAAACAGACTGGCCAGATGGCTCAGTGGTTAGGAGCAATTGTTGCTCTTTTAGAGCACCAGATTGGGCTTCCAGTACTTCATGGCAGCTCACAACTGTCTGTAACTACAGTTCTAGGGGATCCAATGATATTTCTGGCCTCCACAGGCACACATGTGACACACACATACATGCAAGCAAAATATTAATAAGGATAAAATAAAAATAAATCTTAGAAAATAGGACTGGAGAGATGGCTCATTTATTAAAAGTTAAGGCTGACAAGCAGAATGACAAACATATATAAAAAACCTTAAAAGCAAACAGGAAATTGGGTAGACAAGGTGGAATGTAGATGACCATAAAAGAATCCATCCAACCATAAGTCAATGATGTAATCATGCTCAAAATGTAATGGAGACAAGGATACAAGTAAAGATAGTGGGAAACATTTATTTTGACAAGACTGAGGATCAAAAGATACTGTGATCTAGGCTGAAAACTGGGTCCCTTCCCGGAAATATACATAACCTATTTCCTGGAATCTGTGAATGTTACTAAGTTGAGGACCGAGAGCTGGGGTGACAGTCTGAATCATTATCAAGCAGATCTTAAAGCCACTGCATACACTCTTATAAAAGGGAAGCTAAGAGATTTCATATACAGAAAGGACATGTGTAGGTAGAACAGAGAGAAATCTGGAGATGCCAGCTATGTTGGATCATTTTTTAAAAACTGGATATGGTAACCAATGACCAAATACCTCTCTTATTTTTTTTCTGTGAAGATATTTTTAAAATATAATTAACTTTTTTTTTAATGTGAGGATCTCATTTATGTAGCCCTGCCAGCCAGGAACTCACTATGCAAGCCAGGCTGGCCTTGAACTCCAAGAGAGAGCCAAAGAGATATCCTCACCTCTGTCTCTGTAGTGCTCAGAGCACTAGGATTAAGGGTGTGTGACACCACCATCGTTTAAGTGATCAGGTCCTATTATGTTACCCAGGCTCCTCTGAAACTGCTCGATTCTAAAGTGATCGTTGGAGAACGAATCCTGATACTGACTACTGAAAACCCTGCTCCTATCTTTTATACCCCTCTAGTGCTGGGATTAAAGGCGTGTGATCCCAAGTGCTGAGATCATCTTTGTGTGATATTCTCACCTCTGTTTCTGTAGTGCTCAGATGTGTGAGATGTTTCTCTTTAGGGCTAGATCAATCTTGTGTAGATCTGGGTGGCCTTGGACTAACAGAGATCTGTCTACCTCTTAAACCTGAGTCCTAGGATTAAAGGTGTGTACCACTACCTCCTAGCTTCTGGCTGCTGGGATTAAAGGTGTGTATCACCATTACCTGATCTCTATAGCTTAAGGTTGGCTTTGCTTTCTGAATCCTCAGAACAAGACAATATTTATACATGGTAGACAATGACATCCAGATTTCAGACTAGCATAAAAAGCAGTTACAAATTAGAAAAACTAATCAGGTGTCTCTTGCCACTCAGAATACCTGAAACAGCTAACTCGGAGGAAATTATTGATCACATTTTAGAGGTTCCACTATCAAGCTCAGAACGTAAGAGAACTGTTTCATTCTCTGGTGAGTGAGGCAGATGAGCACACCATGCAGAAGTACATATAGATGCAATGGGAATTTTCTTTTTCTTTCTTTTTTTCTTTGAGACAGGTTTTCTCTGGGTATCTTTAGAGCTTGTCCTGGCACTTACTCTGTAGACCAGGCTGGCCTCAAACTCACATAGATCCACCTGCCCCTGCCTCCCAAGTGCTGGGATTAAAGGTGTGTGTTATCACTGACTGTCTGCAAATGGTCATATTTGATCAAAAGTATGGAGATAGGGTAGCAGGGTCCTACAATCCATTATGTCACAATGACCCAATAACTTTCCACTCATAAAACTTGTATCACCTTCTATAGTGACTTCCTAGAGACTGAGCCTTCAGTATATGGACCCTCAGGATTTAACATGAGAACAGTGTCCAAACCACACCCACAAAATGAATCATGTTGCTGAATTACTTTATAAATGTTTCATTTTTATCAGTGTACACTGATAAAACATGTACACTGGTAGAGGCGTGTTGTGTTTGTGTGTGTGTGTCTGTGTATGTGTTCCTCCAGCAGTGATATCACAGAAGCTTCTGTATGCTTAAATACACATGTGCTTTGAGAATGTGAGTCTTGGCTACTTTTGGAGTAGTACTCTTATATTATAAAATCTTTCCTAGGCAGAGACAAGATTAGCCCAATGTTGTGGTTTGAAAGAAAATGGTCTCCAAAGGAAGTTGCTCTATTAGGAGATGTGGCCTTGTTGGAGTAGGTGTGGTTTTGTTAGAGGAAGTGTATCACTGGGTGGGTGGTCTTTGTACTCTCAGCTCCAGTACCATGTCTTCCAGCATGCTAACATATTCCAGCCAGATATTATTAGTGGACTGAACCCATAACATTGTAAGTGAGCCATACTAATTTAACGTTTTCCTTTATAAGGGTTGCCATGGTCATGCTGTTCCTTCACAGTAACAGAAACCCTACCTAAGGCACCTGATTCTATTAAAATAGTTTTTTCCTTAAACAAAATTAGATATCTGCACGCCTTTAATTCCAGCACGTGGGAGGCAGAGACAGGCAGATCTCTGAGTTTGAGGCCAGCCTGGTCTACAGAGCAATTTCCAGCCAGAGCTAGAGAGAGAAATCCAGAGCAATTTCCAGCCAGAGCTAGACAGAGAAACCCTGTCTTTTTTTTTTTAAGCAGAAAAGAAAAATTAGATATGCAGCGATTATTTTCTCCCAAATGTATTAACGGACTCTGGAATTTGAACCCATGTCTCTGAAATTTTACAGACTAAAAATGGGGACAGTCATTGGAAGAGGTGGCCTATATTCTCAGTATTTGGGAGTTGGAAATAGGACGATCAGGAGTTCAAGATCATCCTTAGCTAAATACCAAATTCAAGGCCAATCTGGCCTATGTAAGACCCAATCTCAAAACAGAAAAGAAAAATGGAGGCAAGTTTGCAATTTGAAGACAACACCAGATTTTTCTCAAAAGGAAACTTTCCTTTCTGAAATCTATCTTATGTGGACAATGATATGGGAAGATACCTAACGCTAAGTTCTAGCTTCCACAGGTATCTGCATATATGAGCAAGCACACCTGTACAAACAGCCGTTTTCCAATTAGAAACACTGCACCGCACATGCTCCTGCTATGTATGAATGGCCTGATACTTAAGTAGAACACAACCTGCAAAAACATGACATTTAGTCAATCGTATTTATTTCTTTTAAGTAAGATAGTTTTCTAATTTTGGTGCCAGCAGAATTAAACCACAGGACAATTAGTTATGATGCCCATGTACCCAGACAATTGCAACTGCATTCTAAGTGGTTTATCCCTACGTTCTCTCAACACTGACTACATGGCCAGTTTAACTTCCTTGGTTATTCCTTTTTGTGAGTGTGTATATCCAAATGTGAAGTAAGAGGTCAACCTTGGATATTGTTCTTCAGATACCCCTCACTTTGTTTTTTGTTTTGTTTTGTTTTGAGATGGGATCTATTCTTTCCCTGGGACTTACCTATTATGCTAGACTGGCTGGCCAATGAGCTTCAGGATTCCCATCTCTGTATCCTTAGTGCTGGGCTTACAAGCACTAGAGGTTTCATGTGGACTCTGAGGATTAAACTCAGTCTTCATGCATGCTTGGCAAACACTGATGGGCTACTGTCTTCAGCTCTGGACACTTGCTTTCTGGTATTTAAAATACAAGTTCTTTATTGTCCTCAATTTCAAATCCATCATGACATACATAATATGAGTTCTGCCATATCTATTAAACTCAATTACCTGTTTTTCTTTAGTCCAGTAAGACTATTTATTTTCCTTCATACATAGTACTTTTTATTTTATTGTTTTCCCCTTACATAGATAGCTTTCATTGTCTCCTTTTCCAATTTACTTCAATTCTATTAATCAAGCATTTAATTAAAAGCCTGCTAAACATCAGTCATGAGAGTTGGCCAACAACAGATTCAATGCCCAAATGCCATCAACTGAGATCTAGGGAATAGCTCAGTGACCAAGAGCATTTGCTATGCAAGCATGGGGATGGATGTAAGCTCAAACTCCTAGCACCCACGTAAAAAGCTGGGTGTGGCTGCATGTGCCTGTAACTCTAACATTTTAGGGAGAAGACAAAGAGAAGCCTGGGAGCTCAGTAGCCATCCATCCAGCCTAGCCAAAACTGAGAGCTCCAGGTTCAGTCAGACATGAGGAAGTCATCTGCACATGCATGGGCATACACACCTGAGCACTCACATTTATGTATCAATCACAATACCCACTCAACACAACAAATAGATACGTAAACAAATAAATATATAAATAAACAAATAAATGCCATCAACTCAGAGCTGTAGGTACAGTTTAGTAATAGAGCTTACATGGGTAAGATTCTGGACCCAATTCCAGAAGGCCTCAGATGGACTGAGAAACTCCAGACATAAAAGTTAACTTGACTGATAACACTGTGCAAGTTTCTGACAAGGAGATCCACACACCAAACCGTACTTCAAGACTTCCATGCCCTTTTCCGTTCTGTAAACACCCAAACCCCTTGGTACTACATGCACACAGTCTCTACACTTGCAGAGAGATGTGGTCCTTCAGCTGTTCTGATAAAAGAACAATTCTGCTTCTGGAGATGCCTGTCTGCCTTCTATTATTTCCAAGTGGCCTCCATCAGTCATGATCTCACAAGAATCCCCAGTGTTCAATGAATTAGCTTATTAACTAAAATGCATGCTTAGCAGCATTGTTACTCTTGAACATTTTATAATTTACATATCTTAGTCCTAACTAAAAACCTACTTCTTCAAAGAATCATTCCTTAAGCTTTCCAGTCCATACCTTAATTCTTTTTTAAGAAACTCATGTCTTTTCTATAACATATCAGTACAGTCTATGAAAACAAGAGATAATTATTTTATTGTAGTATTCTTTCGTTAGTTTCTGTGTTTTGTCTTTTCAATCACGTTACATATTCTTGAGTGTAAAACTAAACTATATGTTCTCAAGATGACATGTGCCCTTAGATATTTTTAAAACACCATTTTATTTTGCTTCATTTATTGACTTAAAATAAATTTAATCATACCAGTGTACTACATATTATTAAAATAAAAAATAAAAATAAACTATGAGATTTCTACTCAAGGCTAACACAAATTTTGAGTATCTTAAAACAATTTCCAAAATCAACTCTTTTTTCTTTCTCATAAGTCAATATCTTTATCATATCAAATCTATATCATATCATAAAAAGGTATCTGATACAAAAAACTCTGGATTTTTAAAGTATATATAATTATACAAATGAATTTCATTATGACATTTTCATCTGTGGATATAGTGTGCTTTGATCATTGTCACACACACATACCAATTATCCTGTCTTGAAAAACTCTTCACCTTTTTTTTGTTTTTGTTTTTGTTTTTCGAGACAGAGTTTCTTTGTGTAATAGTCCTGACAATTCTGGAACTCGCTTTGTAGACCAGACTGGCCTTGAGTTCACTGAGATCTACTTGCTTTTGCCTCTTGGGTGCTGGGATTAAAGGCATGCACCACTATGCCTGGTGAAAAACTAATTTCTAAAAAATATTTTTTTAAAAAAATGGATTTCCATTCATGGCTACTTAATTTTGTATTTATATAACTATAAATCTCTACATGTTATATTAAGCATATAGTTTGGGTCTGGATAGATAGCACGAAGACACTGATTACTCTTCCAGAGGACCTGGGTTCAATTTCTAGCACCCACATGATGGATCACAATCTTAAAGGGAAATCTGACACCTGCTTCTGACTTTTGCAGGCACCAGACATAGGGCATGTAGTGACATATATGCCAGCAAACATTCATACAAAATAAATAAATAAATAAATAATTTAAAATATATAGTCTAAAGTGGTCTTAAATTCTACCATTAGTTAGAACAGCCTCCTGAAGTCTTTGGGAAGGTTTAATTCAATAAACTGTGACATACAATGAACCTGACAGACCTTCACTCAATTTTTGTTGTGTGTGTTGAGAATAATTCCACGCACATGCACCACAATATAGTAAGAAACAATTTTTTGCTCATATAACAGGGATTATTTTTGGGGGGGGAGAGTCCAAGCTTGAAACATTTTGAAAATAGCTTTAGAAAGCATTTGAGTTTTAAATAATGACTAGGGGTGAGGATTCCCACAATGACTTTGAACTTCTTGTTGGCAGCAAGGAGAAACCAAGTGGGTATTCTCTGAAATTTGATCAGATATATGGAAAAAAAAGTGAAGGGTTAAAAACATGTCAGCAATTACACATGAAAATACGGAGTAATACTCTTTATTACTGGATAAGTCAATTTAAAAAGCACATTAAGATATTGAACAATGTACATAATTTCATCAAACTTTATATATCTTAATTTAAGCTATATCTAATTGACAAATATGGAATATAATATAAACATGAAATACAAATATGAAACAAAATATAAATATAAAAACTAAATATGTTAATATGAAATGCTCCTTGTTGAAGATGGAAAACAGAGTATTTTTTTATTCTTCAAAAAAGGTTTAACCAAAGCCAGGACAACCAGAGATATAACAATACAATTTTCAGGTATTTCACTTTCCACTTTCTTAAAGACATAGTAACATAATTAACAAAATTAGAATTTTACTGTTGTTACATTTAGAAGAAAATAACATAAACCTTTACTGTCACTGACTTTATTTTTTTAAGATTACTATCAGAATTCCATTCTGCATCCTGCAATAATGAAGCATATATAAAACCCAGTGATTCCAAGACTTTTAATTGCTAAATATTAATTTTGCAAAGTTATCATTAAAAGGTCTTCTGATAATTTGGAGGCATTCTTGTTATTATCAAAATAACTAAAATACTACCAGACCAAAACATAAATCCCAGGGATAAATGGACTTAATATTATAAAAAAAATTAATGGAAAAAGTACCTAAGTCTCTAAGGTAGAAGGACTGTCTGATAGGGCTTACAAAGTCAAAATCAAAATAATGATTAGTTAATGTCACAAACAAAAATAAAATATTCAATATTTAAATAACTTCAGTCAAATAATTCAACTGTAGTAACTAATTACTACTTTAAAGGATAATACAGATTTTAATGATAATACAGATTTTTCTACATTATTAAAGAGCATTAAATAGTTCAAAAATAATAATTAAAAAAAACATAAATTGTGCTTTAGCTTGTGATGATGAAAAATCTTTTGAGGAAGAGGAAGGTACTGTATTTTGATCCTATTCAAAAGAAAATGGAAAACTAAAGTCATCTTTTCCAGCTCCAAATGTATGTGTTGAAGAGTCTGAGGGAAAGGAAAATGTGAAGGTATCTTCTCCTTCTGATTTTCCAAATAAATTTCCTGAAGAATATAAATATTAAAATATTGTATTCATGTTATATAAAAGTTAATCTACTAGATTACAGAGTACTGCATACAATAAATAGACGAACACTGTATCGCTTCTCTATTTAGCAGACACTTAAATGGATTCTTCATATACACAAGGCATTGTCTTTGGTACTATGGAAAGGTACACTCTAACTTAAGCCCTACTTACAAATAATTTGAATTCAAGTGTGTAAATAACTTGTACACATAACAGGAATTAGGGAAAGACATCTCAAAAAGAGAATAGCACATAGGCCCAGAAACTGATGTGCATGGGGAATAGTAGGGTAACATAAATCCATTCAACTTAGCAGGTTGCACAAAAAAATGACAAAGAATTAAACAAGAATTAATGAAGATGAGTTTGCTGAGACTACTGAATGCCTCACTGTAGAATATAGGATTAAATACTTAACAAGAAACCATTAAGTATTTTTGAGCACAGATAGAACATAACTTAAACTGCTTTATAAGGGTACTTGGAAAACATGTACAGAATGATTGTAAAGGAGCATTTAGAATTAGTGATAACTAAAGGGGAAAATATATTATCCTTCTATTATTTATTGAGTAATTACACAATAGTTTTATAGCAGTGTTCAAAACCTTTGACAAATCTGTGAAGAGAGTTTTCCACTGTTTTTAAAGAAAATTTATAAATCAAATTTATGTATAGATTTTCTTTATTTCAATTTCCATTCATTATTAATTATTTGAAAGTGAAAGCAAAAATATTTTTCAATATTTTTAAAATCAGCTATTACTCAACAATTTAAAATCTCAGCAATACAGATGCTTATTTGAAACAAGTGGCATAAAGCAAGTAACCAATGTCAAATGTGCTGGCTGTCAGGAAGGACTGATTAGCAGACATTTGCGCTCCCCACTCCCCTTTTTATTTTATTCTTTCCTAACTATATTTTTCATTTCATAACCATGAGACCTAGACAAGAATATACAAACTCAGAAAGAAATAAAACATTGAATTTCTCTTTCATAAATGAGTTTTATTTTCTTTTTAATTTAAGAAGTTCCTATGAAGTCTTCATAAAATTCTTAAGCATTCTATAAATAAAAGTCTATCACTATATAAGGCAGTATTTTAGGTGCTCTGAGAAATTCAAAGTAAATACTTAAAAAAGCCCATTGCCTTCAAAGTTCTGAAGGACGTTTTATATCTGTTCATAGATACTTAATGATATTATGTAGAATATAAACATTGTTTTAAAAAGAAGAGGTGCAGGAAAGTGAAGGAGAGATTTTTGGGGAGGTGGAAGGTAGAGGGTGGAAATAGAGGTTTTATGGAAGAGAAGTCAGTCTTTAAAGACAAAGATGGAAGTTGAAGGTTGTAGGAAACAAGCAGGTAAAAATGTCTGGGTACATTTGAGATATGCTCTTCAGTCTGACCAAAGCACAGGTCATTTAAAAACTTAAAATTTAAAGCTCCTTTAACAAGAGCTTCAATGTTACACTGGAGTTGAAATTTAGAAAAGGAAGATGATACATAAATGACAGTCAACGAGAGCCACTTATGTATCTGACTATGGCAAATGGTCTAGTCAACATTACGCATAGGGAACATGGAGCTGTTATCTGTAAGCTGAGGAGAAAAGATCAATTAAGATTTCACTGTAATATCCCATGTGAAAGATTATGAATCAGAAACACAATACTCTCAGAAAAAATAGAAAAAGAAGAATTTTCTAAAAAAGAACCAATAAAACTTGATGATTGGTTGAATTTAGTCACAACAACAGAGAAACGCTAAAATTATCACTGATACTCTGAATCTTGACAAGCAGAAAAATGGAGATACAATTAGGGATATCAGAAGACTAGCTTTCATTTCAGATACACTGAGATTTTAGTGTCAAAAAATATCTTACTAAAAATAGCTTATCACTAGCCAGTCAGAAATAAGGGCCCAGAGTTGGGGGTGGGAGGAGTTGGAGCAATCACCAGTTTCCATTTTAATTATTTTAATCATGCTAATTATTTAATGCATGTTAATCATCTCCTTGCATGCATTTATACAGTGTTTTCTCCATATAGCAATCCACACTTATCCTTCAAACAAACAAACAAAAAACCTGTCAATCATTTCAGTCATTTGCTCAAAACCCTCTGGTAGCTTCCTATTTTACTTAGAAGAAAATCCAAAGATTTTAATGATCAAAATGTTGCACCCTTGTTCCTCCTCACACTTCTGATTTATTTTCTGCACTATTCTCCTTTCTCTCCATTTTACTCATACAATTTAACTACTTTTCACCAAACATACCAAGCATGTTACCCTGTCAAGACCTTTCACTCTTTTGTCTAGAATACTTTTTCCAGCAGCTACTAGCTCCATCTCTTTTATGTCTGTGTTAAAATGTCTTTCCATGATGTGTTTCTGAATGCCCTTGTAGCACAGCAACCATTTTCCTAAACCAGGAATTTCTTAGTCTTCTTATTCTGGTTTATTTTCCTTCCTAGTATTTGTGATCAATAATAAGGGTTAACTCAAGACATGGCTGAGGCAGGCTCACATGGAAGGATGATTAAGAGTTTTACTTCTCACAATACCATTTTCTTAGAAAATATAAGACAAGGGGCAATGTAGAATGCTGTACCAGCCAACAGTGCTGTATAAAAATACACCTCAATTAGAGAAGCTATGATTTAGCATACAGGTCTTCAGCCTCATGACTAGAGTGGGATGAATGACTGATGGGAGACAAATAGTGTAGCTTTTGTGTGTCAAGGTCACCTGCATGCATGCGTCTTGTCCATAGCAGCATGACATGTTCCATGTGGATGAGGTAGCAAAAGAAATCTTATTACTTGAGTAGCTGGCAGGCTTTCAATGAGACAAAAGACACTGTATGTGCTGTTATCTCATATTTTGCATCCTTCTACAAAGTAAATACATTAAAAATTATAACAGGAATCTGACTACCTCTTCAAGTCTACAAACTATTTGGTGTACTAATATAGTAGACATTGATATTTGTCTGTCTCTGTCTTTCCCAACAGAATACAAGTCCTATAAGCATCTTGAATTCTTGTCTTCTATTCTTTCACCAAAGCCAAAAGCAGTCCCTTATAACAAATGGAATACATATACATATAAAGATATGACTAATCAAAGAATAAAAGAAGAAAGGCTACCCAATAAAAAATATGTACCAAAAAAAAGATAAATTTTTCCAAAAAGATAGGGATAGTTAATATTAAATTATTAAAAGGGACTAAATATGATAACAAATGCAAGACACCCATGATGTTTGATAACTGAGAAGTCAGTAGTAATACAGGAGGAAACAAGTGTTGACAAGTTGTGAAAGATGTTTAAGTACTGAAAAAATGAAGAAGGAAGAGGAAGAAAGGGCAGGAGGATGGGAAAGAAGATCAGAACAGAGCCTAGCAGTGGTGGTGCACACCTTTAATTCCAGTACTCGGGAGGCAGAGGCAGGCAGGTCTCTGAGTTCGAGACTAGCTTGGTCTACAAGAGCTAGGTCCAGAACAGCCTCCAAAGCCAAAGAGAAACCCTGTCTCAAAAAAAAAAAGTTCAGAACAGTCACTAACTGCTTTCTGTGCGATGAGATTGCAGCACTGTCTCCTTAGTTAACACTGTCTAGAAATAAGTAGTTTTAAATAAATAAACCAAGTATCTGAAAAATCAATTGGAAGTAAACCAAGCACCATTGAGGAGAAGTAACATTTTTTTTATATGTAGAAAATTTCAAACCACTTACCAATTTCTTGTTGTGATGAAGAAGGATTTAGGTTTCCTGGAGAGTAATGTTCATTAAACTGGAAAATAATTTCCATTAACTACTACTTGTGAAATCAAAAGAACAGTATATGTAGCATTTATATTTTACACTACGGTCTGTACTTTTAGCATATAATATTAGAATAGATATGACAGTAACTTTCTACAAGATTTTGGGCTCGGTATGTAGCTCAGTGTTAGATTCCTTATTTAGCATACAGGTTCCTGGTTTAATCTCTAGCACTGGATGAATAAATTTGTCATTTAATTATATTAAAACAAGGATTGGTCTGGAGGGCATGACTCAGTGGTAGAGCGCTTGTCTATAGCATTCCTGAGGTCTAGGTTTGGATTCCTAGCACTGAAATCAATCAATCAATCAATAAAGCTTAATAACTCGATGATAGCAATACATAAAATATTTACACTCAGAGAAACATCCCACTATTTCTTCTGAACACTTTATGATTAATATTTCTAAATTTAATTTAATTCATCTGTTAAGTTATACTGGTGTAGTGTAATATAAGTTCCTAATTTATTCTTAAAATCTACTGGTCCCATCTTTAGAACATTCTAAATTCTTTGTTTTCAAGACTACACCACTGATTATTGGATCAATCCTGCCTTTACAATACCAAGTTCATATAGTTCTTTACATTTAGTTATTATGTGTGTGCATATGTAGGTGCACATGTGCCATGTTGTGTATGTGGAGATAAGAGAACAATTTGTAGGAAGAGGTTCTCTCCTTCCACCATGTGGGCCCCAGGTCAAAGAAAGCATCAGGCTTTAAATTCATTGTTGAGCCACTTCACCCACTGTTTTAATGTGTAGAATGAGTTCCTTTCACCAATATATTTCACAATATTTATGACTTATTTCTAATAGAGGTAAGTGGTCTTTTTTTTTTCTTTTTTCTTTTTGACAGTCTACCTAGAGTTGGCCAGTCTTGCTAATCATTTTCAAAGACTCAACTTTGGCTTTCTTAATTTTCTGTTTGATTTTTTTCAGCTCATTGATTTCTAGTGTTTCTTATTTCTTCATTCACTTTGTATTTGCTTTGCTTTGTTGTTCTTTTTATATCTTTTCAAAAGAAAACCAAAGATCATTAATTTTGGACCATTCTTTTCTATTAATTATTTGTCTTAATAACTGAATTATTTAACTGCCATCTTTTCTCATGGTTGTGTTACCACCCTACAATTTTCATAGTAAGTAATTTCAAAATCTTTTCTGATTTCTCTCATAACTATTTTCATGCCTCAAAGCCTAAATGTTTAGTATTTTCTACATATCTTGTAAGTTCCAATTTAATTTCATTGTGGTTAGAAAATATACTCTGATTCCAATACTTTTATACTTATAAAGATTCATTTAATGAACCAAAACACAGCCTATCTTGTAATTATACCATCAGAGATTGAGAACTTAAGAGTTTTGGATATGGTGTTCATCAAGGTCAATGAGACCAAAGAGATCGTACATGTTTATTATGTTGTCTAATTTTAACAACTGTTAAGATAAGGGAGTATAAAACCTCCATAGTTGTGTATCTATTTACCTCTTATGCAAATTTGAATCATCAATTATCCAATTAACTCAATTAATTTTACTGTGTGGAATTGAACCCAAGGCATTATAAAGGCTAGGCAAAGACTCCACCACTAAGCTCAATAACATAGCTCAATGTTACATGTTGTAAAGCTGTCACTAGACATAAACCATATTTGTGAATGTTGTATCTTCCTTGTGCGTTGAACTTTTTTTATAAATTATCTTTTATTTCTAGCAATGTCTTTATCATGAAGGGCACCCCAAGTGATAATATAGCTACTATGGCCATCTTAGAATTTTCATGAAATATAATTTTACATCTATTAATTTTCAATCTATCATCAGCTTTATATTGACATATGTCTCTCTCTCTCTTTTTTTTTTTCTTTTCTTTGATTTTTCAAGACAGAGTTTCTCTGTGTAGCCCTGGCTGTCCTGGAACTCATTCCAAAGATCAGACTGTCCTCAAACTCAGAGATCCTCCTGCCTCTGCTTCTGAGTGCTGGGATTAAAGTTATGTGCCACCACCACCCAGCTAATTTATCAATATTTCAATTATGTTATGATTACATTTAAATTGCACTGAAAAGAAATAGATTTTCATAATATTTCTTCCTATGTAAATACCTCATGTATTTATGCATTCAATAATTTTTCAATGGTTTTATAGCTTTCTTTTTTTGTTTTTTGTTTTTTGTTTTTTTTTGGTTTCTTGAGGCAGGGTTTCTCTGTGGCTTTGAAGGCTGTCCTGGAACTAGTTCTTGTAGACCACCCTGCAGTTTTATAGTTTTATTTATTCAAAATGTCTATGCTTCCTGATAAAGTTATATATATATTTAAATCCATGCTACTATTGTAAAAAATAATTTAGTTCTTGTGGTCTGTTTTTTCATGTCTAGACATCCCTTTTAGAAATTACTTGCTTAAACCGGGCGGTGGTGGCACATGCCTTTAATCCCAGCACTCGGGAGGCAGAGGCAGGCGGATCTCTGTGAGTTCGAGGCTGGGCTCGACCGACAGCCTCCAAAACAATACAGAGAAACCCTGTCTCACAAAAAAAAAAGAAAAAGAAATTACTTGCTTATGAAATAAATGTATAAATAGCAACAAAGATAAACACATTAAATACTATAAAATGTATAATACTATATCTTGTATCAATAAATTTGTAATTTTTTCAATTTAATATATTGTAACAAAAATTTAAGCCACATAAAATGCTAGGTATGGTTATTTAAATGAGCAATAACAAGAAAATATTTATGTTTGTGCTACATAGCATTAATACATGATACTTTTGAAAATACTTTATGTGTATATACTCATTTAATATTCATAAACTCTATGGCAGCCACTGTCATTATTTCTATTTTACAGATAAGAAAACTGAATTATTTGCACCAACTTCATACACTCTACATGTCCAAATACTGAATAGGAGTCCATGTCTAATTTTAACTACTATATTTTATTGCTTATTCCTACTAAAGTTTGAGTTAATATTGACTTTAATTGCTAAGTTTAGAAGTGAGTAGTTTATAGCGATTTGCATCACTGAAAAGTAGTAACACTGGTACAAATCCTTCAGGTCTTTTAAAATTAACTTATCAAAGTGTTGCCACGTATGTACATAACTGAAAACACTAATATAACACAATAGTATTATGAATTAAATGATAACATGTAGTTTATTTTTACCCTGAAAATGTGTACACATTAGTTGTAAGACAAAATTCATTTTACTCTGCCTTTACCTATAATTTAGATTATCCCCATCTTGTTTTTCTTTTTATTTAATTTGATTTGGGTGCTGGAAATCAAGCTCAGGACCTCATGAATGGTAGGCAAGCACTCGACCATTATGTGAGCCATATCCCGGCCAGAGGTTTTTTCCTCTTAAGATTTATTTTTATTGACATGTATTTCTGTGTATATGTGTGTATGTGTGCACCAGATGCCCTTGGAGTCTGGCAGAGGCCGTTGGCACCCCTGAACTGGAGTTTCAGGTGGTTATGAACAGCCTGCATAGGTGCTAGAAACTGAACTCAGGTCCTCTGAAGGGCAGCAAGTGATCTTACCTGCTGAATCATCTCTCTGGCCTCAAGATTTTCTTTTAATAAAGAAATGTGAATCTGGGTTGTCTGAAGTTATGAATGAAAAGGTAATAGGGATTTTTTTCCTATACTAACAATATTCAGAACTTTTTTCCATGCTGGAGGTAGAACCCAGGTCTCAAGGACACTAGTCAAGCACTATACCACTGAATTATATCCATAGCATTTTTTAAAAAGTTGCCTCTGTAAATATTCAGTCCCAAGAAAGTTTGGTACTAAAGATTAAAACTGCCTAAAGCTCTGATGTACAATTTTTAGAAATAAATCACTTTACCTGATCTGATGAGATTTCTGAATCAGATACAGAAGAATCAAATAAATTCAGTCCAGGTGTTCTAGGAGTATAACTCATAAGAAATGAAAATCCAGGAGAATCTTTTTGTTTTTGTCCTTCAGGTACATTTCTAGTTCTGTTACAGAAAGATTTTAAAAATCACCAAAATGTTATAAATGTATTACTAAACAATGCAGGCTGGGAATCACTATAAGCAATGCCATACAAATAAGAATTTGTAAAGAAAGACCGGAGGTGGGTTCTAAAGTGGCAAATTTATGGAAAAAGGATGGTTTGAATAGGGAATATAAAAATCAATCCCGAGATAGTACCTGTGCACTCTTACTGAGAAGCGCTGTCAGTACTATTGTAGGTGCTTACATAAAAGTAATCTACTTCTTGAAACAGTCCATCAAAACAAGGTATTGTTATCACTTTCCTTTTACAGCAAATAATTTTGAAGTTTAGAAATGTTAAGTGATTTGCTTAAAAAAACAGTGAATGCCAAAGTTGAAATTTAGATGTGGGAATTCACATTCAAAATCCAAGCTCTTATCTCTGACAGTGTCTTCAGGATCTTGAAAGCTAGTCACAAAGCATGTTTTACAGAGTTTTATATGACAGAAGATAAATTATAAATGATCTGGAATAAATAACAAGACAATATGCAATATACTATACTGACAATACTGCCACAGTAATCTCTATGATCATAAATAAATCACATACCTTTAGAGATCATAATGTTCTCACCCACAGAGTTTTAGTATATAATAGAACATTCATTCACAATTTTAGGATTTGAATACATTTTGCTTGAGTCAAAATCATGGCATTCATACATAAAATTCTTACTAGCAATTTAAAATACAAAAGTAGAACACAGGTAAGAGACATCTGATGAAGCAAAAATCTGATTTAGGTCTAAGGGGAACTTAGGATTCAGTATTAAGGAACAGACTAAACCAAATGCAAAGACTAAGTGCAGCAATGCTTTCTTAGCTGCAAACCCTCTATCAGTAGTTTCCAACGTTGTATATTTATATTAGAGACACTTAAGTCTTAAGATATGAGAATTCTTGCTTCAAACACTACACATGGAAAACTGTTGAAACATTACTCAATAAGTAGTTTACAACTACTATATGTATCAGTACTTCTTAAGTTTGACTTTTAATTTTTCCACATTTTTTACCTTTGTAATGTCTGAAATCTAAATATTATCACACTGGATACTCAGGATCTATATCATCTTCTATTTTAACAACAACCCCCAAACAAACTAAAAACATGGAGGAGAGTCTGTGAATCAAGAATAGCAGAACAATAACAACTATACAAATCAGTGCATGGGTACATGGTCTCTCTCTCTTGTTTTCATGACTGAAATACTAAAACTTCCTCAAGTTCTAAATAAACAGATATTTTACTACTCCTATAAGTTACTTAAAACTCAATGAATAAATAATTCAAGTAGAATTATTAATAAAAATCATACGTTTCAAAAAAGGGGCTTTTAGGGAACTGCAGTTTCTCCACAGATTCAGGTGTCTTCAGTATTTCTAGAGATCTTAGAAATAAAGGAGTTTCAGAAGTTTGTGGAAAATTCTCAGTCCTTTCTTCTTCTTGAGCACTATTATTTTCTACTGACTTTCCAAAGTGTTCTATGAACATGGCCTGCAGATGGAAAACAACAGAGCACTTTTCACAATGACTATTACTACTTAATGAAAGAACACCCATATAATGCATAAGGTAGGAGGCACCACATTAACCTGTTATCCCTTCATAGATGAGGAAACAGATACAGTGACACATATACTCAAAAATAGAAAACCAGTTATTTTGTCAGACAATTCTTCTCTTCTTCCCAGCCTCATCTCTCATATTTTTACATGAAAAAAAAGTAAATGATAACCAAGATGTACTGAAATTGAAGGAAAATACTGAGGAGTGGTTTTTCTTTTAAAATTTCCACATTATACTCTGCTAACTCCTTGAAAAGGAAATCTGCTTTTAAGCAATTTTATTTATTGCTTTATGCTATGCTCTGGATCTGTGTTGAAAGTGTAAACCCAGCCTGGCATTACTGGGAAGTAGTAAGGAATCTACGAGGTAGAGTCTAGGAGTTCTTTAGATCATGGTGGGTGGTATGCTCTGAAGGGGACTGTGAGGTTTCTTCTTTAAAAACAATTCCTGCTTATAGATGAAGGATTTGACTCCATTTTTCACTTCCGCCATGATATGTGCACTAATGGCCAAAAGCAATGAGACAACTAATAATGAACTCTCAGACTACAAACGGTAGTAAATCTCTCTTCATAAGTTATCTCAGGTAACTGTGCTTTAAGGTGAATATTAACAACTGCCTACTTTGCCTTTGTGTGTTTTGCCATTATAATTTTAGACCACATTAAAGATTGAGAACCTCCTTTATCTCAGTTTTGTACACACACACACATACAAAAAGAGAGAGAGATTTGTCATATGTGATTATAAAAATCCTATTACAGAAACAATTTGGGTCTGTATAAAAAATTATAATGTGTTCATTACCTGTATTTCCTTCACAGTAGAATACTGCTTCATTATTTCTTATTTTAACCATTGGTATCTTAGTCTGCATCTGTCATCATTAAAGCTTTCCACTATACTATATTATCAAGATACTTTCATGGCAACCACTGGTCTTGAATTGACATAACAAATCATTCAATCATGTCAAACAAAATTATTTTCTTCAATCATGAATTGGTTTCGTTCTCAATAAGTATCATTACCTATGAGTGACAACTTTTTGGTAATTAATCATATAAATTTTTGTGGATTTTTTAATCTAGAAAATAAAATTTCTAGCTTCCTAGAACCTGACTTCTAAGTTCCTAACATCCTATATAAATATTCTTCATTATAATAAATGTAAAATTTAAATGGGCACAGAATTTTTTAATTAGGATGCTTCACTTAGAAACTGAAGATCTAACCTTTGGCTTACCTGTGGAGTACATTTGGATTCTCTTAGCTGTCTTAGTGTCTCTTTATTTCCACATTCAGCATCTATTTGTTAAACAAGAATAAACTACTTCACTTATGCAATTTCATTATGAAATTAAATAGTTTACTTTAGATATATGAAACATCTCTCTCTTTGTTTAGCATATGCTAAACATCATTGCATGTAGACATAGTTTTCTCATTACTGACATAAAAATTCCATATATTGATGCAATCTAGAACAAATGGGTATTGGAAACAATATAATGACATTCTTTTACATATATTCCATATTTCTATTTCTCTATGTATGTATCTAAGGTGCAATTATGAGACACAGAATATAGGTATCTCCCAATATCAGTTGTCAAACGTTTCCAAAATGGCTGTACCAATTTTGGCTGAGGTAACTAGCCATTGTAAAAGTTATGAAATCTCAAAAAATTAGCTCTTACTTAGGTGATTTCAGTGCACAGTAATCTATTAGTTACAGTTCATATCACTTGCTTATGAGAGTTCCTATTGCTCAACACTCTCATGAATATTAATATTCATTGGCTTTTAGATTTGCTAATCAGGTAGATGTGTAACAGTATCTCACTGTAGTTTTACAGTTCCATTATTGCTTAAGCACCATTTCATGTTCACCTGCCAGAAAAGTTTCTTTTTAAAGTAGCAAATCACATTTCTGTTTGCCAAGTTTTAATTTTTGTCTTTGCACATGTGTCTGTGTAGATATTCACATATACATGAGTGTGTGTGCACATGTGGAAATCAGAAGACAGTGTTGACTCTCAATTACTGCGTTTAATCTTGTTTGAGACAGGGTTTCTTGTTTGTAGCTGACCTACAAATTAGAGACACATGCTACTGCGTCCAGCTTTATGTGAGTTCTAGGGATCTGAACTGAGGTCCCCACACTTGTATACCAAGTGCTTTACCTACTAAGCCACCCCAAGCCTCTATTCTAACATATTCTAATTGAGTTGTCTGCTTTTATCCCCTTGGTTTGTAAAAGTTCTTTACAATTTGTGGAATTACTTTTTGGGCAGTTTTTTTTTTCTTTTGGTTTTACGAGATAGGGTTTCTCTGTATTGTTTTGGAGGCTGTCGGCCCAGGCCAGCCTTGAACTCACAGAGATCCACTCTTTGGGCAGTTTTATGTATTACAAATCCAACACCTCCTTCTGGCCTCTGTGGACACCTGAACTCATGTGCATACCCCCACACTCTGGAACACACATATACATAATTAAAAGTAAATCAAAGGTAAATAAATCTTTAAAGATTTCAGAATCTATCTTCTGAAAGCTTTGTACCTGCTGCCTCTTGCATTTAAATCACAACTATTACTTTTTACCACATATTAATTTCCTCAAATTATAGATTTAGGGATTGTTGAAAGTATTTGTTTTTTCTAAAATGCTAACATTATAATTACAATAATTATTCTTGAGTATGAAGCCTCATTACACTAGCTTAACACATGTAGGACGATGCCAATTATATATATTTCCCAACATCTCTATGTCAAAGGTGCATTGTTCTTAAGAGATTAGCTACTCCTTCTTGTCTAATACAATCATCTTAGCTTATCAAGAGGATTATACACAGCTGGAGCAGATCACAAGCACAGGAAGGCATAATGTTTTTTCCTTAGGAGAAAGCAAAGAGAGTATTCAGTTGTATAGGATACATATGTTGTTTTAGCTGAACCACATAAGTGAGAAAAACAGGCTAATAGAATATGACTATTCTAAAAAAATATGTCTACAAATATTTTAGGGATTTATTTTTATTTATAGGTATATATTTAAGTGAACGTAGGCCATATGTGTACCAGCCTAAGGAAACCAGAAGAGGTCAACAAATGACCTGGAATTGGCATCATAGGTGGTTGTAAGTTGTCATTGTAGGTACCAGGAACTGAATTGAATCCTCTGGAAGAGCTGATGTACTCTTAACCACTTAGTGGTCTCTCCACCCCAATTTACTTCTATATAAGCATAATATAGAGAATATTACTCATTAATAGTAACATGTGCGTTCACATGATATACAATATACAAACATATATTCATATGTGTATGCTTTTGTAACTACACATCCACGTATATAAACCATATACAGATATTTGGAAAACATCTGTATGCTACAGTTCCAACAGTTAAGTTGATCTTGAGGAAATAAACTCATACATGTATCTTATGACCTTTCTATGATGTTCAGCCAAAGAAAATAGTCAAAGCAGCAAAAAATAATGTAAAATAATATAGGAGGCATTATTTATAGTAGCAAAAAACTCGAAACAAGAAAATATTCAATGTGACAGAGTAGCTGAAATCTGCTATATTCATTCAGTAGAACACTATACGGTCATTACAAATAAAATTAATGATATAAAGAATAAACTCATGTCATTATTTTTAATGTAACGACTGTATATTGTTAAGTATGGAACTGGAGTATAAATTACATACATTGCATAATTCAAATTTTGTGGGCAGAGAACAAAATGTACCTGTGTATTAGGAAAAAAGACCATGTATTATGTCAGTTATGTCTGGTTAGTGATATTTTGTTTCTTTTATATTTTTCTGTTTTCCAAATTTTCTACAAGGCAATGTATTCATTTCATTTTCTGATAAAAAATGTACTCTTGAACCACATACATGTCCATTAACCAGAGATGAAAACATTCAGATTTTATTTAGTATAAAAAATGATAAAATTTGTTCTGTAGGAAATATATCAACAGTAAATACCTGTATGTCCTTTATCAATCCATTGACTGTAATTTGATTGATTCAATCTAAAATGCAACAAATGTAATCTTTATTATTTCAGAGTCAATATTTACAAGTTATCTCAGAGAGGATAATGTTTCTTTTCTTTGGGGGAGGCAGTGCTAGGAATTTAATGCAGACAAATACACTAGTACTAAACTATACCCCAACCCTTTGGGCATTTTCTTATTTTAAACAATTACCTGAATTGCATAAAACCTTGTGAATTTTTATCAGCTGTAACATGTGAACTTTTTGAGGAACTATCCATACCAGAGTCATTAAGTATCTGAAAGAAAGAAATTAAGCATTAGATTTCCTATATAAAATAATAATCATGTATCATAGCTATGCTGGGATCTCTAAGTATATTAGCATTTCATTCTCATCATCAACACCATTATCAACAACTACAACTACACACATTAGCTGAAAGAACTACATAGGAAACATAAAGGCAAATAGACTGAGAAACCAAAAGGTTTAGGATTCTTAAATAATTTCATGGTTAACTATTTGTGATATTCCTACATTTAAGGTAAAGTTTAAAAATTCTATCTTGCGGGGCATTGGTGACACACACCTTTAATCCCAGTACTCGGGAAGCAGAGACAGGTAGATCTTTGTGAGTTTGAGGCCAGCCTGGTCTACTGAGTGAGTTCCAGGACAGGCTCCAAAACAATACAGAGAAACCATGTCTCAAATAAGAAAGAAATTCTATCTTATCCATATTCACTAATCAAATGTTATATATTATTATTTATTGACTACCTCATTTCTATATCCTTTTTAAAACATATATGAGGTGATACAAATATTCTGGGATCAATGGTGACAGTTGTGCAACCTATATGCTAAAAATCATTGAGATTACCCTTCTAAATAGTAAATTTTATGAACGTGAACTACGCCTCAAAGAAATATATTTTACTGTTCAAGCACAAAGTGAGTGAAGTTTTTGATGGCTGGCAGTCCTTGGAGAATCTTCTTATGGTTCTTTAAAAACCTCTCTCAGCTGGGCATAGCAGCACAGGCCTTTTAATTTAGGGAGGTAGAGGCAGGCAGATCTCTTGGTCCAACAGTCCTTTTACAGAGTGAGTTCCAGGACAGCCAGGGCTACAAGGAGAAACCCCATCTCAAAACAAACAAAAAGTCTCTCTTGAGAGGGATAGAAATAGCTCAGCAGATAAAGGTACTGGCTGCCAAGCCTGATGACTTGAATCTGATCCTTGGAAATGACATGGTGAAAGCAGAACTGACTCCTGAAACTCATCTTCTGATCTTCACATGCGTGTCAAGATACATCACAGACAACACACACACACAGAGATACACACACAGACACACACACACACACACAGAGTAAGTATCACACTCATACATGGAGCTGGAAAGATGGCTCCATGGTTAAAACTGACCTGGGTTCGATTTCCAGCACCCACTTGGTGGCTTACATACTCATGTGGCAGATCATACGGTCTATAACTTCAATTCTGAGAAGTTGGACACTAAAATGTTTTACTAATGTGTAAATGCAATGAATTATATTAATAGATTTTCCTAATTTTCAAAGATCATTGCATTTCCCAGAGGTGGCCACGATTATTATTCTATTAATGTTATACTAAAATATTTACTTTGAGATTTTTACAGCTATGCTCATTCTTCAAATTGATTGTATAAATTCTTTTTTCTATGTCTTTGCTATCAAACAGGTTTTCTGTGATAATTCTCCAAGTAGTCTCAATTTTTCTGTATTTTAGAATTGTTTAAAGAAACTTAACCCAGTGGTTGGACAATTTTGCTGTCAGAAAACATGTAAGAATATATGAAGATATTTTTAATTGTCATTAACTTAGAAGTAGGGTGTTACTGGCCTCTATCTACAACAAATAATTTATCTAGTCAAAAAATTTCAGTAGCAGCTGGGCATGGTGGTACAAGCCTTTAGTCCTAGCACTTAGGAGGCAGAGGCAGGTGGATCTTAGAGTTCGAGGCCAGACTGGTCTACAGAGTGAGTTCCAGGACATCCAGAGCTACACAGAGAAATCCTGCCTCAAAAAAAAAATGTAAAAAATTAACAAGTCAGTAAATATCAGTAGCATCAAGGCTGAGCAGTCTTGATGCAATCCTGAAAGCTTTCCTGAGTTCACCCAAGAACCTGAGTCTAGGTATACATGCTGAGAGGAGGAAGGGAGAAGGGTAACTAACAATGGCTCTTAGAGATTGCATTGGTTTTGCCTAGGAGACCATATACTTGTGTTTCCTTTTATTTACTTTTCAGTCTGTTTATAACTTAAATTGTCTTACAAAAATATCCATCTCACCCCAAATTTAAAGGTAAAAAGTCTTACATAGTATTCTCTCAGTGTGTTTAAAAATATTATTTTCAGTATTTCGGGTGATCCAAAAGATAAACACACTTATTTTACCTTTTGTCTCCCTTGTTTTGGGGGAAGAAGGGCTATTTAAATTGCTGGCACTTTATTAATATTTAAAGTACATTAGCTTTTGATCAGTTTCATCAATCCAACATTTTAGTATCACTAGTTTTTGATTTTCTGTTTACTAACTTCTATGTATGAATTTTGTTCTCTTAGATTTTTAAGTAGAATACTTGATATCTAATTTTTTTCACTTTCTAATGTTCATTTTTAAATATGCATTTTGCTCTGAGAACTAGTTTGTTTCATGTTTTAAACTATTTTGTTAAATCTTATAAACTTTATTTTGACTTCTGTAATCCCACAAATAATTTAGAAATGTAAATTTCTTTTCCCTTGGCAGCTAGTTTTCCCAGGAAAGGGCTCTTCTTTTCTCCTCCATGAGACAGGACGTACCATGTAGCCCTAGTTAGTCTAGAACTTTCTACGTAGACCAGACTGGCCTCAAAACTCACAAGAGATCTGGTAGCCTCTGTTTTGTAAGTGTTGTAAGTAAAGGTATGTACCACTGTGGTGAAAATGGTTCTTTTTGTTTGACTTCTATTTTTCATTATGACAAGACAGCAATTATTTAGAATTAGTTAAGATAAGGTAGGGGTGTGTGTGTGTGTGTGGTCATGCAGGCCTATAATCCTAGAGAGAGAGAGAGAGAGAGAGAGAGAGAGAGAGTGTTTTCACGCAGGCCTATAATCCCAGTACTTACAGGGCAGAGGCAAGAGGAAATTGAATTTGAGGCCAGTCTACACTATATCTCAAGACCCTGTCTCTGTCTCTGTCTCTGCCCAGGGACTAGGGAAATGGCTTTTGGTAAGTATACTTGCTGTGCATATGAGGACCTGAGTTTGAATTCTCAGTACCCACATGAAAGCTGGGCATGGGGGGCAGAACAGTCAGGTCAAAGGAGCTCAATGGCCAGTCAGCTATCTGAAATACCCAGCTTCGCATTCAGTGAGAGACCTTGTTTCAATGGAATAAAGCAGAGTGATGAACACCTCATTGTTGTAGTTCATAGGCCTTATTGCTAGGCGGGAACATTATTTGCTTTTCTCCCTTTGCAGCTTAAATAGCATCTTTGAATACTAAGAGAACTAGTTTTCAGCAGGGAAACTTCCAGGTCAGATTCAGCTCAATTCTTCCAAGTTGTGTACTGGAAATGTATGGTATTTTCAGCAATAGGGTCATGAACGTTTAAGCTCTGGGAGTCAACCAAGAGTAATAACAACAACCTATATTGTTACAGGAGTCACATTTTTTCTCTTTATAAATTAATTGTCTCTGGGACTGTTTGTGCATGCCTTTAATCTCAGCACTCAGGATGCAGAGGCAGTCAGATTATTGTGAGTTCAAGGTCAGCCTGGCCTATAAAGAGAGTTCCAGAACAGCAAAGGCTGTTACACAGAGAAACTCTGTGTCAAAAAAAAAAAAAAACAAGAAAAAAAGTTCATTATCTCTTGTATTTTTTTAAAGATTTATTTATTTATTACATATACACCAGATTGAATTGTAGATGGTTGTCAGCCACCATGTGGTTGCTGGGAATTGAACTCAAGACCTCTGGAAGAGCAGTCAGTGCTCTGAGCCATCTCTCCAGCCCCTCTTGTATTTTTTTAGTGACAGAAATCCCTATGAAACAGTGCTGTAGGTACAGCCTGTACAATCAGTACTGTAGTGAAGGATTTAGCAGCTATTTCCCAAAAGTTCTGATCTACTAACTACTAGACTTGGCATTTAAAAAAATATTTTATGTGATATTTATATTGATTGTCATATTGAAACTCTTATTAAATGTTTTAGACCATGAGATAATAGTACTGGTAAATTTAGTATGTACCCATACATCCTTGTATCCTATCTATATTTATTATCTCATTCAATGCAAACATTTATGCTATTAGAAAACAAAAATACATACCTGTGAATCATTTTCTTTTTGTTTCAAATCACTACTAGCAAACTTTGACTGACTGATTGAATTTTCTTCTTTTTTATCTAGATTAAATGTTACATCAAATTAATTCTGAAGACAAAACCAAACATAATCTCAAACCCATTGTCCCATATATGCTAAGCTCACACTCTGCCACTGAGTTACACACCCAGGCCTAGCCCTTATCTCTCCAGCATTTAGTCACATTTTATACTTTGGAAAATCAAGTTTATAAGAGTATTTAACTTAAAATATGAAATTATTTCAAACCTTTTAATTTACTACTGTATACTAGTTATTACAATAACCATGAATGTGAAATGACAAAATAGTCAAGTGACAAAACTACTCTCTTAAAATTGATTACCAAAGAAGTCAGAGTAGTGATATTAATGAAAAATTAAAACAGTATAGTCAAAGTAATACAATATGATTAATCTTCAGACTATTGAGTTAAATCCAATTTAAACATTTCAATGACCATCACTATATTACAACAGCTATCCCTTTACTGTAGAGCTAGCTAGTCATCCTCTTCTGACATTTGTGCTACCAGACTGTAACACTTTTAAAAACATTACACAATGATTTCCTTCTCAAAAATGAAAGAACTAAAATGATATTTCCTATGCCTACAGCTCTTCAATATTGTTTGTCATTTCTTAAACCAGGTGATAACTAAAATTACTTTTATTTCCTCTCTGTCAAGAAAAATGAGGTTTCTGAATGATAAACAAATGCTGTACCTGTAACTCTTGGTTCTGAAGAATGCATCTTTACTAGTCTTCCAAATTTCTGAGACTCACAAGGTAGTAACAACTGGCTACTTTGAGAGAATCTATTCAATACATGATCATCTTTTTCAAAAATTCTGAAGAGAAGAGTTTACATTCACTATTAGGTAAGTAAAAATTAAAATTTAAACCCAGAAGGGACATTTAGATACTATATAGTTAAAATTCTTCATTTTTGCAGATCATGATGCTGGGCTTGCAGAGCATTTAACAGATTTTATCACAGTGTTAAATCACTTGGTAGTAAGTAGTGCCAATATCATTCTAATTAAGTCCAATGCTCTTTTCCATGTACCACACGCTTCCTTTAAAACATAATCGTTTTTTAAAAGACTAAAACCACTTTATACACTTTCATTATAAATAGCAGGTTTTAGATTTCAGAGTACTTCAAATTTTAAAAAGATTTATTTAGAAACAAATCAACTACCATTAATACAGAAATTATTAAAGCAACATTGTAATCATAAATGCGTCTTCTAAGTGTAAGAATAACGTCACTGAGTTTTTTCTAAATCAAATGAGTATAAACACTATCAAAAACACGTTATTCTCTTTGTGAACAGAAGATTTATATTCTATGACCCTCAACCCTCAGTAGCTACCCAAGCCACAGCTAGTACCAAAGCTTACATATATTATACCTTTTCCTATACATAGAAACATACAGATACTTAATTTCTTTTCCATCTTAACTTAGCATTTATTACACACTGTAGCTATAATTTCTGCATTAAGGTATGAGAGTAAAAGTATTATTTATTTCTTCCTTCAGAGTTTTACAAATAAACTCAACATCACAAACATTAACAATCAAAGTATATTGTTGTTTTCTTTTCTTAGGTTGAAAACTTAAGGAAATTTCATCATAAAATTAATGGCAAACTGTCATGAGGCAATACATAGGAGTGGAGGCATAAATATAACAGTTCCAAAGAAATAGGATCAGGGAAACTAACTCAGAAGGGCAGTTTGTTGGGAATAAATTAGGGTAAAGGTAACAGAGTCTAAGGAGTGAAATTTAATAACAACAAAAATGGTTATATGCAGAAACCAAAAAGAAGAAAGTTGATTAGAAACAGCAACAGTAAAAATATTTTCCTTTCCTATAGTAATGCCTCACTGATGCCTTGTAGTGTCTCTACAAGTATCAATGAAAATATACAATGCTGCAGATTCAGAATGTGAACTCTCATCTTCACTCTCTGAAGTAAAGGAGGATCTAGTCAAGCAGGTGACTAGTCAAGGGAAAAAAAGGGTAAAATCATTGCTTCTCTATTGTTTAACTCTTGCAGTCCTACCACAGAAACTGAAAACATTTTTTGTACACTGACAGGTTACAGAACAGGTGAACTTGGGAGACAGAGGCAAGCAGATAGATCTCTGTGTGTTCAAGGGCATTCTCATCTACAAAGTGAGTTCCAGGACAGCCTGGGCTACAACAACAAAAAGAACAGATGAGTTGATCTTACCCTATTTCTTGCTGTATGTTGTCTTTGGTCTTCCTAAACAACAAGCAGTTTTGGATATTAGTCCATAACATTTAGATAAATAATATTTTCATAAAATTAATAGAAAAGTAGTTTGCATAAAATTATATCAGATACAACTCAAAATTTTAGCTGCAGAATATCTGCACATTAAATTCAGTTAAAAATTTAACTATACCTTTCTTTAAATTCTTTTCTCTTCTCTGTATTTTTATTCTTTTCTTCCACAGCTTCTGAAAAATTCTTACTTTCAAAAAGTCTTGCAATTCGCTAAAAAGAAAAACAAGAAAAATCAAAATAATTAGCTTCATGATGGCTCACACAATCCTTAGCACTTGGAAGACTATGGTAGAAACATTGCCTGGAATTTAAAGAAAGAGAGAACTTAGTGAGCAAAGTGCTTGCCCTGAAAGCTTAAGGACAGATTCCCAGTTCCCACATATAAGCTAGGTATAAGGGTGTGAGCCTGTAATCCCAGTACTAAGGAGGTGGAGATAGACAGATCTCTCAAGCTCACTGTCCAGTTAGCCAAATGGGTGAACTTCGGTTTCAGGTGAAGAGGAATTGAGGAAGATAACCCAATGTTGACTTCTGGTCTGGACACACACACACACACACACACACACACACACACACACACACACACACACACACACACACACAGGGGGGGGCGGGGCATGGATATGGGACAGGGACAGGACGGACAGAGACAGACAGACAGATCCTTCACAGTAGTCAGCTTTGGAGGTTGTCCTGGAACTAACTCTTGTAGACCAAGCTGGTCTCGAACTCACGGAGATTCACTGCCTCTGCCTCCCGAGTGCTGGGATTAAAGGCGTGTGCCACCACGCCAGGCCCAGATATATACACTTTTCTTAACAGATATGCATATGATATTTTTCTAGAAACTCCGATTTGTATTTTTGGTAGCATGCAGTGAAAACTGCTGTGTCATGGCTAGTGAGATGGCTAATGGTTAAGAGCACCTGCTATTCTTGCAGGGGACCCAGGTTCAGTTCTCAGCACTTATATGATGGCTCATAACCACCCATAACTCCAGTTCTAGGGAGTCTGATGCCTCTTTTCACCTCCACAGTCACCAACCATGCATGTAGTACACATACATGTAGGAAAAAATACTCAAACAAGGAAAATAAAATCTAAATTAAGAAACCCAACAACTCAAGGGATGATACTAAAATATATTCCAGAAAATCCTAAAAACTATTTTTACCCTAGTTCTCTAAATATTATAAACCATAAGTTTTTCCAAATCCTGAAACTATTTACTATTTTGTTCCCTCTTTCACAGACACTGTTATTCTTTAAATTCTGGCTGAGGGTGCATCCAGTAATGCAGTTGTCTAACAAGCACAGGTACCTAGGTTTGACCCTTCACTGAACAAAATTAATCAATTCTTACGACTAAGTTACATCCTATTCTTTCTTCATCTTTCCTCATACCTCAAAGAAATCCAAACTATTCCCCCAAAGTAAGAGTTAAGTAGGTTCAGATCCTGAAATGCATTTTGGCTTCACTAAGGCAAATAAATTGACCTCTCTCCATATTTAAGTTGTCTTTAAAAACAGCTTTTCTAGGACTGCAGGCTAACATTATCATCTTATTTACACATTAACAATATATTAAAATATAATATATATGTATACCTTGTTTAAAGAATTAATTTCTATTTCCATATCACCTGCTTCTTTCTCCAATTCAAATGATCTCTTGGTAAAATCGTTGGCACATTTAAGAATGTCTTGTGTTTTATATCTCAAATTAACTCTTTTTATGTTAAGGAACAGGCATGAAATAAATTTTACTTTTATATATAATTAATACACATTATTTACTGTATAACAAATAATATATGATTATTTATTTTCTACAAAAGTAACATTGATAATCGGTATCTGAAAAAGCAGGTAACATGCTAATATAAATAGTTTACCTATAGTATATTAATGAACTTATTCTATTGAGAATACGTGTTGGTATTTTTTTCTTTCAATAAAATATTTTTGCAAGGTAGAACTCTGATCTTTTTCTATGCAAGTTCATTGTGTCATTTGGTATAACTAATAAAATATAATCAATTCAAGAAGAAATTTAACTTACTCTTCTATCATTTATTTATTCCATTCTCAACATTAAAAATCCACTAAATTTCCCTTTCCTTTATCCATAATGTTCATCAACTATCCTGTATAACTGACAAAAGCTTCCATCTGGGCTTCCTGTTTGAAATAATTTATATCTATAGAGTATTTCTCAGCTATTAATAGACATTCTGTGAGATTATTAAATAATATAACTTCTTAAGTTACATTTTAGGAGAACTAAGGACTGATTAGAATAATAAACCATTAATAAAACTCTTAGGAAACTTTTTTTAGTCCTTTCCTTTCTTGCCTTATAACATGTATAATTTGTATGCTACAACCAAAATTTCAAGTGAGTGTTCTATCAAATGTTATTACCAAAAGTGTCTATTTAAAATTTTACATATAAATACTTAAATCCTAACCTTCAATTCGTCCTACCTCCACCTACCTCATTTTGTCATTCAAACTTTGTATGTCATCCTAAATCATATTCAATCCCTTAAACTCTGGTTGAATCTTAAATTACCTACCACTCTCCAACCCTTCTCACTGAGAATTTAAAGCACAGCAAATAAAAAAACTAAAAAAAAAGAAAGTCTAAAATCAAAACACAGAAAGCAAGCAGCAGAGGCATTAAAATGATGGTTTGGGTATGGGAACAAAACAGAATGTATGGATAAAGAAGACATCGTGAACAGTGGAGTTATAATCCAATAAGAAAGCATATAAAGAATTCTAAAGGTTGAAATAAGATTAAGCTTTAAGTTCATTATTAGGGAAGATCTCTGATAAACAGTTGAGACTTAAGCCATTTAAGAATTATGTAACTGTCTACTATAGTAGTACTTATCAGATTTATTTATGTGTCTACTTTTCATGCTAATCTCCAAGTTCTTTCCAAGGAAATTCAATACATTTCAAAATGAGTAATTATGAATCACTTCCTTACTACCTTCTGTTTTAAAGAGTAATTAATAATCAATTCATCTGGGACTTTTTAAAAGACAGAAAAAGATAAAATCCTTTGTTTGGTTGCCACTTTAAAGCCAGATTCATATGTCATTTTATTTTCTCTGAAGCTATTTGCTTTTGATCACATGGATATATACAGAAACTAAACCCAGAAATCTGAGTTAAAGACTTTTAAAATCTAAGATCTTTAAAATCTGAGGTAAACTGAAAACAAATCTATGAGATTCTCAACAGGAAAGCATATTAACAATTAAAAACAAAAATTATACTTATCTAATAAAATTATAAGTAAAATCTGTTGTGGATACATGCATAATGTCCATTTAGTAAGTGACGGGAATGGAGCAGGCACTGGAAAACAAATTTGTAGTTTAGAATGATTATATTCTTGTAATTGTAAAAATGCTGTATCTAAAGCAGCATATAATAAATATGTTAATACCTAGAAGTTCCATAAGAATAGTTTCATTCTGTTTCAGTTGTTCATTACATGCCAACACTCTGTTTTGAATTTCTTCGTGTTCTTTTTTCTTCTCATAATATTTATATGAAAAACATGTTTCTGAGTATTTTAGTTGGTATTGTTTCAAAACATCTTCATACTGACATATATAACCATGATACATTTTTCTGTTAAAATGAAAAGAATTTATTAGAGTCTATTCCATTAAGCATAAATGCAATTATTTATTCATCTTTACTTCCTTGAAGTAAAGTCTTTCAAACTCTCTTTAACGGCTCCACCATAACTGTTTTATTACCTGAACTATTTATTTCACGCCTTAGTCCTCTTCAATTTATCATCCATTCCCATCATTTTAACGACATTCTTTGAGAATTTCATGCAATGTATTTTGATTATATTCACCCTGAATTCCTCACAGATCCATCTCCACCTTCCCACCACCCCCGATATTGTGTCTTCTTTTTGTTAATTATTAGTCCGTCGACTCTAGTTTGTCCTGTCCATGTATTTCTGGGTGCGGGGCCATCCCCTGGAGCATGGTCAACCTACCAGAAGCTACCTGCTTAAAGAAAACTGACTCCCTGTACCACAGAAGCCATCAATTATCTGTAACTCCTCAGGTGTGGGTGAGGCTCATGAACCTCCTTTCCACTCCATGCTAGAATACTGACTGTCGCGATAGTGTGCAGGCAACCACAACTGTTCTTCATAACTGTGGCAGTCCTATCATGTCTACAAAACACTATTACTAAACTCTGTCCTCTTTAACAAGATGTGGAAATTGAGCCTCTAAATAAGCTTTTTCAAACTTTGTATTTGCTAATTAATCACTTATTACTTGGAGCGACTTGGGAAAATAGCATAAGGGACTAGAATACCTTTAAGCAAGCTAACATACCATATGAGATTAGCATACACCCATCTTGTTCATTAAATATATTTATGGCTTAACATACTTCTAACATAATCCATATAGTAATTCCAGCAGACCACATCTTAAGTTCTGATCTAAGAAGAGTCATTATTATCACACCTTTTAGTAGCAATATTAATTTTCATAAATGCCGTAGGCAGGAATAGGAGACTAGCACTAAGCAACTGGAAGAGTGAGCTGAGAGAATTTAGAGTTTGAAGTAAAGGTGGGCTATACACCAAGTTGGAAGCTAGTTGAGAGTACATAGTGAAGCCATGTCTGGAGAAGGAAGTCTGGCTGGTGTATTAGTTCATTTCTTTTTTCAAATGTCTGATAGTGAGTCACCAATTCAAATTATCTGTGTGGCTGGTTTAGAAAACAAACAACTGTCTTTACTTTAGTACTTCTGTTTATCTTGAAAGGTATATAGAATAAACACTATTTTAAAAATATATATTTGGATTGATTTGCTTTAGCTTTTCACTGAAACATTTCTCTTAAAAATTATATACACACACAGCCAGGCGTAGGTGGCACACGCCTTTAGTCCTAGCACTTGGGAGGCAGAGGCAAGCAGATCTCTGTAAGTTCAAGACCAGCCTGGTCTAGAGAGCGAGTTTCAGGACAGCCTCCAAAGCAATACAGAGAAACCCTGTCTTGAAAAAAAACAAAAAACAAAAAAAAATTATACACACATATGTAAATGGGGGCTAGAGAGATGTCTCAGTGGTTATCTAGGTTTCCTTCACAACTCTATAATTCTAACTCCAATGTCCTCTTCTGACCTCCAGAGACACCAGGTACACTTGTAGTGCACAGACATACATGCAGACACAAATAAACAAACAAATAAATAAATACATCCTTTTAAAAAATCCTAAATGACTATGAATTGCATTTAAATGATATTAGTACACATGCATGAGCACGCACACAAATAATTACCCATTTCCTCTTTTTGAAGACCTAGAAAAGAAATTTCTTTGGCGCTTTAGGAAAACCAACTCATCTTAGGCAACAGAACTGTTTTTTAAATTAATAGTTTTGAGTTCCAAACTAATGACATTTCTACAAAGCCTTGACTATTAGTAATTTTAAGTCTAATATGCACCTATATCCAATAAAATATGCAGGACCACCTGTGTAGATTTCTATCTCATCAAAGGTTTTTTCTACATTATCCTTACTTCCTGGAAGCCTTGATTTGAAAAGCCACATATCATTATATAGACCACTACAAATTCTTTGAGGAATGAAGCAGAGTCTATAAAGACCAGCCTAACAGTTTCCTTTTCCATTTTCTGCCTTCAGATGGTATACTCTAATTCACTCTTTGTCTTAGTTACTTTTCTATTGCTGTAAAGAGACAACATAACCAAGGCAACTTATAGGAGAGTTTATAGGGGGATGACAGCTCTAGAGAGTTAGAGTCCATGATCATCATGGGAACCAGCCAGTCAAGCAAAGCTCTGGAGGAGTAGCAGAAAGCTTGCACATCTCATCCACAAGCACAAGGCAGAGAGAGAGAGCCAGCTAATTAGGAATGGCCTTGGGGTTTTGAAACCTCAAAGCCCACCCCTAAGGACACACCCTCCAACAAGGCCACAGCTGCCAAATCTTCCCAAACAGTTTACCAAGTATTCAAACATATGAGCCTTTGGGGCCATTCTCACTCAAACCATCATGCTCCTGGTTTTGCTCCATACATTTCCTTGAGACATGTTACAATTTTTCATGATTTCTAATGACAGCCACTCCAAATCTATAACTTTCATCTTTACTTCTTTGAGGACTCATCATAGAAAATAAAGGATTACAGGTTTATTATATGTAGGACCTAGATTTCAATGTGTGTGTGTTTTTATATGTAGATGTATGTGTGTGGCTAACAAAACTAAAAAGGGGAGGGAGAGGTGGGAAATAGTAATGTTTTAAGGAAACAGGAGGGGAGCTTACTAATGGACCGATAGACAGGAGCTGGAGGTGGGGAGGGAGCATAGAGGAGAGTAATGAGGGAAGGAAGCAAATGAGAGCAAGGTATGGC
Source organism: Mesocricetus auratus (assembly GCF_017639785.1). Classification (NCBI taxonomy): domain Eukaryota; kingdom Metazoa; phylum Chordata; class Mammalia; order Rodentia; family Cricetidae; genus Mesocricetus; species Mesocricetus auratus. The sequence goes on along the minus strand of NW_024429186.1, from coordinate 43,708,548 downwards.
ACACATGTGCAAACATGCTGAGATCAATACCATTATTTTGTATGCTAATCTAAATTTTTTCAAAAATTTTACTTGATTTTAAATGAAAGTATTGTTTTCACCCAATTATGTTTCTATAATTTCCAGCTTTCCAAAAAAGTCAATATCCTCACATTTTCATGAGCTAGCTCTATATGGTTTCCTAAAAGGAACATTAAATGATTCTGCTGCAATAGTTGCTGCTGAGAAATAGTTTATATCTGAGGCAGTATCTGAACACACACAAAAATTAAATGGAGATTTATAATAAATAGACTTAAAATGGTACACAGCATCCATTTACTTAAAACTCTCTTAAAATACAAATCTGCTACATTTTTCAATTACCATTCTTACACAGCATGTCCTGATAATATTAATTTATGAAACTGATATACTTAATATACTATATATACATATATACTGTACTTGTCTTTTTCACTGGTTTCTTGGAAAACAGTAAGTTGGTCTTGCATGTAATCTTCATGTTTATGAAAAACATCACATGTTGACTTCCAGCTATGGAAAAAAATCATAGTTATTATTACCATCTCAATGTGATTACTATCTCAAAGTGATAAATGAATATAGTGGGATGGGTATAGGAACAAAAAAGAATGTAATCATGGGGCTGGAGAGATGGCTCAGTGGTTAAGAGCATTGACTGTTCTTCCAGAGGACCTGGTTCAATTCCTAGCACCCACATGGCAGCTCACAGCTGTCTATAATTCCTGTTCCTATTCAGGGTTCCAGGGGACACAACAACCATGGCAAAACACCAATGCACATAAAATAACAGTAAATAAATAAAAAAGAATGCAATTATTTAAAGAAAAACTAATCATTCTCTTTCTAGTGAAAGTAAGTTCCCATTAAAAAAATATAGTAATATCCTATAACCACCACTTATCATTATTAATGTGCCCATATACCGAAATATTAATACTTACTAAATTTTACTTAAAACTTCTTCTCATTACTAGAGAAGTACAGGTTAAACTGTGTATTACTGGGACATTTCTATTGTATATTCTATTAATGTTCTTATATTAATACCCCAATGTTAGTCATCCTTCCTCATCAGTTTTGTGATTTTAGCAAAGAAATTCTTCATTAACAAGTTTTCTCGTTTTGGGGGGCTTTTTTGTTTGCTTGATTGTGTTTGTTTTTGTTATTTCGGCACAGGATTTCTCTATATAGCTCTGACTGTCCTGTAATTACCTTTAAAAACCATGCTGGCCTCGAACTCACAGAGATATGCCTGCCTCTCCCTCCCTCAAGTGCTGGGATTAAAGGCATGTGCCACCATCACTTAGCTCAGCATAAATATTTAAAGAGCTAGGAAAAGGTCTAAAGAGAAGTTTTTTTTTCTTCATTGACTCTTAGATTTCTATGCTCTTTTGAGATTAAAGAAACTAGATCAAAATGAATTATAAAATCAGACAGTATGGATAAAATGAGTATCTAACTTATGCTTTCTATTTTATTGCACAACTTGAAAAATATTTCCAAAATGAAAAATAAATCTAAAATTACTGTATACAATGGTACCTCTGTTCTAAATGAAATGTGAGTATTTTCTGTTTTCTAATATTTTTCAAATTCAAAAATTAAGCATAACCATTTTATAAGTACAGAAAAAGTATATATAGAAAAATAATTATCCACATTTTTCCTTAATTTTTAATTTTTTAAAAATTTTTTCCAAGACAGGGTTACTCTGCGTAACAGCCCTGGTTGTCTTGAACTTGTTCTGCAGATCAGGCTGGCCTCAACTCAGGGGATCCGCCTGCCTCTGCTGGGATTAAAGGCATGTATCACCACTATCCACATTCTTAATATTAAGTAACTAGTATTATTACTTTAATAAGTTATCTCCAGATTTTAATACTATCATATTTTAACAATATTGAGATCATAATCACACATAACAACTTATCTTCTTTTATCATTTGCTGAGCGGAACTTTTACTTAAACGTTTGTTTAGATTTCTGATCAATTCTCAGAAAATATTCTCCAGAATAGATTTAGAGGTTCAAAGATTACATAAACATATATTCTGAGCATTTAAGAATGCTCACAGTGATCACTAAGGAAATATTCACTACAAGCCTTTTAATAGACAACCTATGAAGTTTCCTAATTTTGGAAATACAGGTATACAATTTAGTTGGGTTCACACTATAAATGATGTTTTATTATCTGCTTTGTTCAATTTGTAATTACTGTTAACTTCTTTCCATGTCAAACATAGATGTCATAATTTCATTGACTGTTGATTGTTCAGTAATAATTATATAACTAAACTAATAAAACCTCTGTTATATATTAAGAGTTATTTTTATACAGTGTTCTCCTACAGTTAAAATGTTAAACAAGAAACTCAATTCAACTACAACCAAGTAAAGTAACATATAAGTGAATAAACACAAAGATTTATTTCTTAAAAGAAGTCTTTATCCTGAAACTTTTTAGGTTGATTTTTTTTTTTTTTTTTTGGTTTTTGGTTTTTACCAGACAGGGTTTCTCTGTATTGTTTTGGAGGCTGTCAGTCCAGCCTGGTCACGAACTTACAGAGATCCGCCTGCCTCTGCCTCCCAAGTGCTGGGATTAAAGGCGTGCGCCACCACCGCCTGGCCAGGTTGATTTTTTTTAATGTGTATGGGTGTTTTGCCTTAATATTGGTCTGTGTACTAAATACATTCAGTGCCCATGGAGGCCAGAGAGGGCATTGGAACCCTGGGACTGGAGTTACAGCCAGTTCTGAGCCACCATGTGGGTTCTGGGGACTGACCCTGAGCCCCTGCAAAAGCAGTGAATGCTCTTAACTGCTGGGTCATCTCTTCAGTCCACAGGTTAAATTCTTACAGAAATCTAAGACCTTTGAAAGTCAAAGATCAATAGCAATTTTACATACCAAGCTTATACTCAAAATCATTTGTTTATTTGTAGACAGGATCTTATAAATCTCAACTTGGCCTAGAACTATATATCACTGAAGACAACCTTGAATTTCTGATTTTTCTGCCTCTAACTCCCAAGTGCTAGGATACAAGCATGTGCCAACACTCTCAGTTTACAAAATTCTGTTCAGATTAATACATAATCTCACTGAATTATAACCTTTGTTTCTGCTTTTCTGTTGAATCTTCTGGAAATCCCTCTGCATTTGCATATAACTAGTATTCTGACTTGACTATTTTGTTAATATGGATACTAACTTGGGAATTGGGGTTTGGTTCAGTAGGAGGGAAGAATGCAAAAGGCCTTGGGTTCAACTGATGGGGAGGGAATAAGTAGAAGGAAGAGGAAGATAAGGGAGGGCAGGAAGAAAAGGGGGCCAGCGAGAACACTGTGACTCTAAAATAGGATGTTTGTTTGTCTGCGGTAATCAAAACAAGGGCCTCGCACATGTTAGGCAAGTGCTCTACCATTGCGTACATTCCCAACTCAACATTTTCTGCTAAAAACTCTAAAATCTTGAGTAAAAATATCAAACGATAATAAATGAAACATCATTTTTGTCAAATACTTACTTACTGCAGCAGTCTTTGATTTCTTTACTATGTTTATAGTAATAAGCAATTTCCTCATCTGTTTTGTTTATAGCTTCACATATCTTAGAAACATTTGCTTTGTTTTCTTTAATACTTTCAAGGCATTCTGAAAAAGGAAATGTTTGTTTTATTTACATAGAAATCATAAATTCAAAATAAAAAACATACCAGACAAACAAAAGTATCTGGCACTGACCTAAAAGGAGGAGAATCAGAAAATGGAAAGGAAGCAAGGTCTGAGAGAGACAGGAGTCTATACTAAAAATCAAGAGAACCAAAGCCAGGCCTATTCCTAGATCCAGAAGCTAAGTAGGACATAAGACTAAAGATAAACAAATGTCCCTGCTCCCCATCTTCTACAACAGAGGGCTAGATTAGACAGCATTTAAAACTAATCTATCTGACTGAGAGGCCAGCATGGAACTAATCCAAACCCCCCCCCAACCTGGAGGCCTCTGCAATCTATAGGACCTTGGAGAGTAGATCAGTATTTATTTCTGGCATACAAATGGACTCTGGGAGCCCATTCCACTTGGAAGGGATGCTCTCTCAGCCTGGACACATGGGGGAGGACCTAGGCACTGCCCAGGACGATATGACAGACTCTAAAATCCCTCATGGAAGGCCTTACCCTCCCTAGGGAGCGGAGGGTGGATGGAGTGGGTTGGGGGGAGAGTAGGGGAGGGTGAGGGAACTGGGAGTAATGTGTAAAAAGTTAAATAAAAAATTATAAAAACAAAACAACAAAAAAACTAATCTATCTTGTGATGCTATAAATTCATGTAAGTATTTACTCAATAATGATACTACTAAAGACTTTTGTTTTTGACAAATGTGAAATTTCATCCATTGCACATCAATTATTAAATACACCAATACACTTGTTACTCGTGATTAAATAAAAAGATTTCTTTTAAAAATTGGGATACTTTTTAAAAATGTATGTCTATGAGTATTTTGCCTGACTGTATATACATGTATGTGCCTAGTGTCCACTGAAGACTGGAAGAGGTAATCAAGATTCCCTGAAACTGAAATTACAGGCAGTTGTGACTCACATGTGGGTGCTGGGAACAGAGCCTGGGTCTTTTACAAGAGCAACAAGTGCTTTTCACTACTCTCTCCAGTCCCGAAATAATTAATTTTCTATTTTCTTTTTGATTGCAGAAAAGATAATGAAATTCATTGTAGAATGCTAAGAAGTTAACAGTTGTATTTTCTTTTATTTTTTACTTATTTATTATTTTATTTTTTAATTACAAACCAATCCCAGTTTCCCCTCCCTCCCCAACAGTTATGTTTTCACAACTAAAATTAGAACGAAACCATCTTAAGAATTCAAAATATTGAGAAGTAGCAAGGAGACGTATCAGCTACTGCAGGTGTCTCTTTGGACTTTAAAATTGTTCCTATGCACCTTATTTTATTTTTGTTTAATCAAATAAGAGGGTCTTCCTGTGGAAAAAAAGAATTCAAAATATTTCATTTATTTAATTTACCCTCATATTTTACTTATTATTTTTCAGAATCATTCTTCCTGAAAGCAGGCAGCTTATCAACTGCTGGTTTTTTATTATTTCTAGAGAAAAAATCAAGTATTTGAAATGATCTTGTTATTTTAAGGGGGAAAATGCTGTGCAAAAGGGATTATTTTGGAGAAATGCCTCACAAAATGTTTTGAATGCAAGCATTCATCATTGTAACACTAGGTAAGTTATAACTATGACCCCTAAGATAAAACAGCTCATTATTACTCAAAAGAAAGATCTCTCTCACAGACACAAACAACTATAGGTTGCCCTAAGCACTACAATTATGCATTACGCTATGTAAAATAAAAATCTAAAATATTTCATTCAAAAGTACTTACTATTAATTCTTTGAATCATATCTTCTTTAGTACTTTTGTCTTGCTCATACTGAAAAACTGAAACAAACATTCCTTTTGTGATTTTACTTCATGGTTAAATGTCAAATGTTAATACAAATTGCCATTTATTTATTTATTTATTTATTTATTTATTTTCATTGTATACTTACCAAATTCTAACAAAAGCCTGTCCAAACTGACAAACAGGTTGTCATTCATCTTGTATCCTGAGTAAAAGAAATAATAAAACTTTCAGAAACCATACATGAAACAGCATTCTGTAGACCAGGCTGGCCTTGAACTCACTGAGATATATATGCCTGCCTCTACCTCCCATGGGATTAAAGGCATGTGCCATCACCACCTGGCACATACAGCATTCTTAAAAAAGAAATACAGGTGGATTAAGACACGGGGAGGGCCATTCCCACCTGAGTGGCCATCCCTACCGCCCAGAGCCCAGGCTGCTGCCAAGGACCATGGCTGGCTCTGTGGTCCCGCCCCAGCTGGGCTCTATGTTGATGTCCATGGCCGGTGGCACCTCAGCAGGCCTTAGGAACCATACATAGGAGATGAAATCAGCGGGCCGTGCTGAGCCAGCCACCCCCACTGCCCTGGGCAAGCTGGCCTTGCCTCTCTCTGACCACCACAGCTAGAGAGCTGGCCCCTGCAATCCGGAAAGAGGGCTCCACCCTCACACGGTGGGGATGAAGCCACCCTGAAGGCACAGCATGTAAGGGAGCTGACTCCACCCCTGCTTCTGAAGCCGGGCAGCCCCAGGGCTCCGTCTGACTTGCCTGATGGCTAACCCCCAGACCCACAACACGGCCTGGGGAGGACCTGCTGGAGCTGGGGAAAGGCCTGGTCCTGTGGAACCAGAGTCGTAAGACCTCCAAGGCTCGGGGTGGCCACAGGACTCCCCAGAGGACCCGGTGAGGATGGTGGACCAAAAGTCAAGGCCTCGAACCAGACCAGTGACGACTCATGGTTACAATGACCGCTTTCCGGTCACGCTGATGACGGGTAAGACACACCAAAGCCTCCAAAGCCTCCAGGATGGATGAGGAAGTGGTGGAGAGGCAGGAGAGAAGGAGAAGCAAAGATTTTTCTCTTCCTGGTGTGGTTTTTTTTTTTTTTTTTTGCTTCCTTTATTTTCTTCGGGGGAGAGGCGCAGCAGGAATGAGGGGGGAGGATATGGCGGGACTGGGAGGTGAACGGAATTGGGGTACATGATGTGAAACCCTTGGTGGCGCCCGCCTTTAATCCCAGCACTCGGGAGGCAGAGGCAGGCGGATCTCTGTGAGTTCGAGACCAGCCTGGTCTACAGAGCGAGTTCCAGGACAGCCTCCAAAGCTACACAGAGAAATCCTGTCTCGAAAAACAAAACAAAACAAAGAAATCAATAAGGAAGTTTTTAAAAAATAAAATAATCAACCAAAAAATTTTTAAATAAATTTGAAAACAAGCAAACCAAAAAGACTCGGGGAGCAGAGCCTCTTCCTTTCAAGGGCTGAATTCCCAGTCAGCGCTCCAGAGCCCGGATAAGCAACTGAGAGGGCCCTTGAAAGGCGCTGCAAGACGGAAAGTTCTGGAAATTTTCCTTCATGACTGGTTATACTGGGTACTGCAAGCAGTCTTCGGATGACTGGAACCCACAGACATTCAGAAAACTTGAAGTATACTCTAACACTCCTGTATCAAACTGCAGGGGGACTGGGCGGGTGTGAATTCACCACCACAACTTTTTCTTTTTTCCTCAGCTCTCGGGTCCTAGACCCGCCCCAGGCTGGCTTCGCCCGCCTGCCCCGTCGCATCCCCGGCTCCCGCCTTTGTGGCGGGAGTCCGCTCAGGGATGATGACACCCGCAGTCTCTCCTGTCAGTGCAGGCCGCGGTCCCTCAGCACCAGGCCAGCGGGCGAGCGAGCGAGCATCCCAGCATCCGGGCGAGCGGGCGGGCAGGCGGGCTGCGGAAGCATGGCTGCCCGCCCCCGCCCCTCCCCAGCCGGCTCTTCCCTCCCCAGGCCGCCCAACAGGTTCCCACGAACCCTGAGCTCTCCCCGGAGTCCCCAACCTCCGGTTCTGCGGATGCCGCTAAGTCCTTTGGCGCTGGCCTCGGGAGACCCCACGGACCACGTGGTCAGCCGCAGATCTCGCGAGATCATGCTGGCCGGAGGCGTCAAAAAACCCCGTATGGGTGCCGGGAGTCAGAAGGCAGCACCAAAAGGAGTCCACGACTTTCTCGTTACTGGTGGAGTTCTTTAAACACTACCCAGTCCTCTAGTAAGGAAATATACTGGAAATCAGCAGTGAAATGGACATTAACACAAGGAGAAACTTGAATTCGAAATTCAGCTTGAATACAAAACTTCTCAGAACTTCCTGAAAAGCAAAATTTAGGACGATTCCATTTCCTTAAAAAACAAAACAAAACAAAAAAAACAAAAAAACCACAACAACAAAAAAAAACCAGGGGGTCTGGAGATATGGCTCGGAGGTTAAGAGTCCTGAGTCCTGTTCCAGAGGTTCTGAGTCCAATTCCCAGCAACCACATGTTGGCTCACAACCATCTATACAGGAATCTGATGCCCTCTTCTGGCTTGCGGGCATACATGCAGAGAGAATACTGTATACATAATAAGTGAATCTTAAAAAATCAAAAACAAAACAAACCCCAAAATTTCTTTTTAAAACTACTGTCCCTAATGTAGGGTAAAGAGTCAAGGAAACAACTCTAACTTAATGCTAAGACAGGGTAAAGGAAAAAAACATCCCCCAAAACCAGGGCCAAGAAGCAGAGTCCCACCAACCCCTGAGCTTGCCTCAATAAGAGGCCACAAAAACCCCACAAATCCCAGAGCTTCTGCCCCTCCCCCAAGAAGATCTATACAAACTCAATCTTCAGCTCAGCTCCCTGCAGAGCTCGCCCAAGCAGAGGCAGGCAGCCTCCTGCTTTTCCCCCCTCGAATAAAATCTCTTGTGTGAGGTTTGTTGTTTGGTGTGACTTTGTGGTATTGCTTGGATTCTGATTGCCAGGATAACTTTCCATCTGAACTGTAACACTTGCATTGGGGAAACCTTCCCCCCACTAGCAGAGTTAGAGCACTTCTGTTGGGGAAGCCTTCCCCCTCAGAGCTGTAACACACTAGATAATTTATGGTTTTTTTTGGCTTTGTGAACATACAGGAAAAAAAGAAAAAACAGAAACCCCCTAAATTGCTTCTTTTTATTTTATTGTTTTACTTTATTTTGATTTTTTTGAGACATGGTTTTTCCATGTAACATCCCTGACGAGAACTCATTCTGTAGACCAGGCTGGCCTCAAACTCACAAAGATCCACCACCTGCCTCTCCCTCCCAAGTGCTGGGATTAAAGGCATAAACAACCATCTATTTTTATTTTTTAATCTGTTAGTGATGGGAACTGAATCCAGGGGCTCATGTTTGCTAACTGTGCCGTCTACCACTGAGCTATACAACTTCTTGATTGTACGCTTCTAGTGGAAGTGGTTTTATCATCCTAAATGATCTCAACAGTTGGTGTTTTCATAAATTTATTTAACTGAAAAAAACAGACTTTTAGCATTTTTCTTAAATGTCTCAAATCACACACACATACACATTCAATTTTGTTATGTCATATTACTGGTTTTAATGATAGCAGGCCATCAAAGCTAATAACTTTTTTAATTGAAAGTTTTATTGAGGGGAAGGTAAGAAAATAAGGTAAAGAAACACAGAGACAGAGGACAGAAGAGAAGAGGGAGACAGGAAAAGTCCTGTCTGCCCCAGGGGAACAGCAGGAAAGAGCCAAAGCTAATAATTTTTGATGATATAAGAATTTAGCTAATTTATTCTTTTTGTACGTGTGTGAATCTTTTATTTTTCCAGATTAATCTGAGAATAACTTACAAATAAAAGTTCTATAATTTACAGAGTAGAGCATATAAACTTGAATGCATTAGTGTATTGTCTGTCTATTGCTAACAACACAATACTACGGAGTAGTACATTTGCCTTTATGATGTATATTTTGGCTCAGACTTCCTGAGGCCCAAACCTGAGAGGCCTTATCTAGTGGTAGCCCTCTTGGCAATAACATCCCAATAGTGCACATAGATGTTGTAGCAATTTGCAATCCCACCAACAGTGAATGAGGACTCCCCAAATCTCCTCCAATGTTTGTTGTTGTTTTGTTGATCTTTGCCATTCTGACTGGGGTGAAATGAAATTTCAAAGTTGTTTTGATTTGGGCTTCTCACTTTCTAGGGACAAATGCAACTTTTATAGATTCCACAGACAAGTGAAACGATGCAATATCTGTCTTTCTGTGCCTTTCTTATTTTCCTAGCATAAATATCCTGTAATTTCATGCAGTCCCAAATTATAGGACTTTCTCCTTTTCAAAACTAAATGGTATTATGTTGTCTGTATGTGTATATTACGTTTTCTTTATCCCTTTAACTGTCAGTGAACACTTAGGTGGAAGCCACACATTTGGTTACTTTGAAAAATGCTGTGAGAATGAGTACACAGATTCTTCCTGGTCATATGATATACACTCAGAAGTAGGATCACTGGATGGATGCATGGATGGATGGGTGGGTGGATGGATGATGGATGGATAGGTGGATGGATGATGGATCTGAGACAAGGTTTTGCTAGGCACCCCAGGCTGGTATAGAATTGGAAATCCTTTAGCCTTAGCCTCTGGAATACTGAAACTGCGGGTATGTGCAATCATGCCAGGCTCCTCTTTTTCAACTTCTTTTGCGGAAGCTTCTTGTTTTTTCTATGATGGTTATATTAATTTATATTTCCACCAACAGTTTATACAACTTTTCATTTTCTACACATAACCACCAACACCTTGTTATCTTTCCTTTTAAAATTGTAAGCATGGTAACAGGTGTGAGGCTATATCTCAGGGGTTTGATTGTGTTTACTTGGTGTCTAATGATGCTGTACATTTCTTCGTATTCCCATTGTGATGTGTATGTCTTTTCAAAAAGTTTCTACCTAGGTCCTTTGCTCATTTAAAAAGAAGATCATTTGTTTTCTTGTTACTGAGTTCTTCCTTCCTATTTTAGAAAATTAGCCTGGTTTTATTTGTATTATACTTGCTTTATTATGTTTATTAACTATGCCCTCCTAGGAAAGTTTATGAAAAAGCTATGAAGGGTAGAGGCATTGAGTTTTGTTGGCATCATGTTGCCAAGAAAATGTAATAAGAGTTGACTCATTTCAACACAGTACTAGACTTTCTAATTAAATTTTGTAGAAATCTAGAAACATCACCTTATTGTGATGTAATAAAATCAGTTATTTGCATTTAAACATTCACATGTGTGCGTATCTTAGTTTCTTTCACATACACGTACACAAATGTTCCTGAGTTTTACCAATACCACTATCACCTATCCCATTTTTGAGTAATTAAAAAAAACTATTTAAAATTATCCAGTAGATAGAGAATCTTCCAAAAGAAGTTTTGGAGCCTGCATTAGTGGCTAACACCTTTAATCCCAGCACTCGGGAGGCAGAGGCAGGTGGATCTCTTGAGTTCGAGGCCAGCTGGCCTACAGAATGAGCTCCAGGACAGCCAAGGCTACACAGAGAAACCCTGGAGAGAGACAGAGACAGAGAGACATAGAAAGAGACAGAGAGAAGTGTTTCTTACCGGCCCATGTGACCTCTTAAAAAGGAAAGAGGAAAGGGTTTGAGCTCTCTTTGGTGGTAAAGAAGACTGGATCAGGTGGCATGAAGTGTGGCTTGTGATCGGTCCCCAGCTTTCCAAGGACTCTGCATACATCTTAATAAGTCCATTCTGCGTACTAGCCTGGAGAAAAGGCTACCTGAATCTGTCAAATGCTGGATTTACCAGCCTGGTAGTTAGTTCTAAGATAATATCCTGCACTGACTTTCCTACATCATTGCCAAGCCAATGGAGTCTCTCTGTGTGTTGTGTGATTCTAGGAGAAAGAGACAGACCTTAGGTCATAAGTCTATCATGGCCTCAGAGGCTCAATAAGGGTCTGGTCTGAGGACAAGTACCACTCTGCTCAATGCTGGCTTTTCCTCTCTGGCTTAGGCTTAGCTCTTGCAGACCTTCTGCCCAACACAATCTCTCTCCATGCTAGCCCACTTGAAATTAGGGAAGGAGTAAAATCAGCTACTCTTTCCTTTGCCTTTTTAACACGTTGTGCTAAACACAGACTTTTCATCTTATCCTTAGCATCCATGAAGGTAGTTTTCTACACAAATTGCTGTTCAAGTTGATTTCTAGAGACTCCACAGCCAATTTGTTTGACCTTCAGCCAACACATTTTTAAACAGTTGTTCAAGCTCACTCTGTCTTCCTCCTAACTTATTTCAACTGACTCCAATAATCTACCTTCCAGTTCCATAAACTTTGTTCTTATTGAACACTAAAATGGCATTCTATCATTGTCTTAGTTCAGATTTCTAGTGCTGTGATAAAACACCATGACAAAATTAGCGTGGGGAAAGAATGGCTTATTTGGCTTATATATCTGAATCACAGTGAACTGAGGGAAGCCAAGGCAGAAACCTGGGGGCAGGAGCTGATGCAGAGGCCATGGAGGGGTGCTGCTTACTGGCTTGCTCCTCATAGCTTGCTCAACCTGCTTTCCTATAAAACCCAGGACCACCAACCCAGGGATGGCACCGCCCACAATGGGCTGGGCCCGCCTCACCAATCGCTAATTAAGAAACTGCCCTACAGGCCTGTCTGAGCTTGATCTTATGGAGGTATTTTCTCAGCTGAGGTTTCTTCTCTCTGGTGGCTATAGTTTGTGTCAAGCTGACATAAAAGTAGCAAACCAGTCACTGACTCCACTAAACATGCTTGAGTCTTCATGTGACCTGGTCTCTCCACAGCATTTTTGCACATGCTCAGTTTCTTCTTCCTCCCAAATGACTATGGCAGGAATTCTCCAAACATAAGAAGTAGCATTAAATGAACAGTCATATAGAGTAGCTATATTCCCAAGTTACCTATCTCCTGGGTTCCACACCTATATCCATAGTTGCAACATGGCAAGCTGTCTTATTTCATCTTTACTGTTCTAGCATAACAACACACACACACACACACAAATGGTTTCCTTTTGTTCCCATAACAAAACTTTTACCATGGTCTATAGGATCCATTATTGTCTGTCTGTCTGTCTGTCTCTCTCTCTCCAACCTCATACTGTATTAATTCCATCTGCCTTTTTGTAATGTATCCATATTACAAATCTTTCAGTTCTTAACATACTCTTTTCTGCGGGACGGTGGTGGTGCACGCCTTTAATCCCAGCACTCCGGAGGCAAAGGCAGGTGGACCTCTGTGAATTCGAGACCAGCCTGGTCTACAAGAGCTAGTTCCAGGACAGCCTCCAAAGCCACAGAGAAACCCGGTCTCGGAAAAACAAACAAACAAACAAACAAAAAACCACAACTCTTTTTCCACCACAAATTTAGTTTCTGGATAGGTCCTCAGTTTAGAAATCTCCATCTTTTGGGCTGGAGAGATGGTTCAGGGGTTAAGAGCACTGGCTGCTCTTCCAGAGGACCTGAGTTCAATTTCTAGTAACCACATGGTGACTAACAACCATCTGTAATGAGATCTGATGCTCTCTTTTGGTGTGCAGGCATACAATCAGATAGAGCACTCATACATAAATAAATAAATCTTTAAAAAAAGAAATCTTGCCGGGTGGTGGTGGTGCATGCCTTTAATCCCAGAACTTGGGAGGCAGAGGCAGGCAGATCTCTGTGGACTGACAGCCTCCAAAACAATACAGAGAAACCCTGTCTCGTAAAATCAAAAAAAAAGAAAAAGAAATCTCCATCTTTCTTCACTGAATAATCTATACACCCTCCAACCCTCACCTAGAGTATTTCAGCCTTAGCAATACCCATTATAAACTCTTACTTCTTATCCTTCATAGTCAATTAGCACAGTGTCATTCTCCATTATCTGTATAACTGTTATATAATTTTATGTCTTCCTCTGTACTGTATTCTTTTTTTTCAATTTATTCTGAAACAATTTATTGTGAGCAATATTTAGAGTAGTCTCATAGTCTCGAAAAGTAGTCTCTAAACTGGCCATAAATGCTGCACAATACATGGTTTTCATCACCAAATACATGTAGAAAACATGGCAAACTACCACTTTATGAGATCATCACTACATAGATCAAGAGTAAAGGCCAGTAATGAACCAGATGTAAGCTTACTTAGTCCAATATCTCCAAAGCACTTGTAATATTAGAACCGGTTATGCCATACAATACATATGTACTGTACTCTTTGTGCCATACAGTTCTCTAATTTTGCTTCTCTTTTTTGCCCACCACTCGTATTTTGCACCCAACAGAGGGTGAACACTGTATTGGACTAGAAGAGGCTCTTTCTCTTTGAACTGCCCTATTCTTTCCATACTGATTTTTTTATCTTGTTTTTGTATGATTGCTCTGTCTGAATGTATGCCTGCATTCCAAAAGAGGGCATCAGATCCCACTATAGATGGCTGTGAGCCACCATGTGGTTGTTGAGAATTGAACTCAGGACCTCTGGAAGAGCAGCCACTGCTCTTAACTGTTCAGTCATCTCCCACGCCCCAATTTTTTTCTTTTTCTTTTTTTATGGTGAAAAAGTGCATGTATTTGGACTTAGCCAGCTGAACTCAGTTTAGATGATCCTAACTTTATTGGCAACATTCAGAACATCATAGTCGGGAGCCAATCGAACATATGCCTTCTTCTCTCCCTTCAGGCTTTTTGAGGGTGTTGACATCAATATCACAGAACTTCTTCACAGCCTGTTTGATCCAGTGCTCGTTGCCCTTGAGGTCCACAATAAACACCAGTGTGTTGTTGTCTATGTTCTTCATGGCTGACTCAGTGGTCAGGGGGAATTTGATATGGCCGAGTGGTCAAGCTTGTTTCTCCTGTGTGCACTGTTTCGATGGTGTTTGGGCTGCCTCCGGCGCACGGTCTTGGGCCACTGGAAGGTGAGTGACATGCGGATCTTTTTTTTTTTTTTTTGTGGCTGTGGATGCCTTTCAGTACTTCCTTCTTGGCTTTCAAAGCCTTCGCTTCAGCTTCGGCTTCGTCTTTGGGAGGGGCAGGAGGTTCCTTCTTCGTTTTGTGCGCCATCTTCCTTATACCTTTCCATCATATTATTTATCCGATTCAAAATAGATTAACTATACTGGGCATGGTGGTGCACATCTATAATCCCAGCACTCAGGAGGTAAAGGCAGGAGAAACGGGGGTTCAAGGTCATCCTTGGCTACTCAGGGAATTCAAGGTCAACATGAGCCACATGAAGCTCTGCCTCCAAAAACATAGCTGTTTAATTCATTATGCTTGCATTTTCCTCTGCTTTAGAATGGAATGCCCCTTCACTCTCTTAATAGTTTCGAAATTTGGGCCTGGTAGAGACACTGTGCCATGCATGCCCTTTCCTTTCCAGCCTCCATCTCAGACCCTGCAACCACCACCATGTTGATGCCTAAGACAACTGGATTGCCATCTATGAACTGCTTTTTAAGGAAAGAATGATGGTTGCAAGAAAGATGTCCATATGTCCAAGCACCCCAAGCTAGCAGACAAGAATGTGCCCAGCCTTCCCACAATGAAGGCCATGAGGTCTCTGAAGACTCAAGGCTGTGTGAAGGAGCCGTTTGCCTGGAGAAATTTCTCTTGGTACCCTCTGAGATGACCTCTGGAGACAGTGCCTGCACCCTACACTGTAGCCATCCTGAAATTGGCAGGCCCCAGCCCAAAAGTCCAGAGAGTGACTGACTTGCAAAATTCCCAAGAAGGGAGGCAGTGAGAGACACCCCAGAAGGAGTGCTGACAAGAAAGCTGAGGCTGGAGCTGGCTGAATTAGGGGAGGCTTTGGTCCTGGACGTGGTCAGCCTCCTCAGTGAAGTTGGAGATTGTGTTATACTGAGTAAACTTCAAAGAAAAATGTGGGGGAAAAGTTACCCAAATTGACCTCAACTTGGTTTCCCAACAAAATATCTCTAATCAAACCAGCTTCCTCAGTGATCCATGAAGACTTTTGACTATTCATGCTTCCATAGTTTTGCGTTCATGTTGTTCCTCTCAACTGGAGAAAAATGTATCCATTCTTCAGTACCCAATTCCTCATCTCCCTAGAAGCTCCAGTGTACCATCACAGCCCTTCTCTCTGACGCCCACTGCTTTCTAGAACAGTGTATACAGTTAAAATGAGGGTCCTGCTGATCACTGAGAAAAGGTGTTTGCCACCAAGCCTGACAATCTGAGTTCAGTCCCCAGGGACCCACCCGCTCAAAGAAGAGAACCCCTGTCTGTTGTCCTCTCTTGCCATCATCAACACACATGCACAAATACTATAATGATTAAAATTAAAGATGAATTAATAAAGTGACGACTTAGGACTGGAGAGATGGCTCAGCAGCTAAGAGCACTGGCTGCTCTTCTAGAGGACCTGGGTTTGGTTCCCAGCACCCAGCTGGCAGCTCACAACTGTCTGTAACTCCACTTCCAGGGGATCCAACACCCTCACACAGATATACATTCAGACAAAACATCATTGCACGTGAAATAAAAACAAACAATTCTTTTTTGGGGGGGTTGTTTTTTTCAAGACAGGGTTTCTCTGTATTGTTTTGGAGGTTGTCCTGGAACTTGCTCTGTAGACCAGGCTGGCCTCGGATTCACAGAAATCTGCCTGCCTCTGCCTCCTGAGTGCTAGGATTAAAGGCATGCACCACCAGTGCCCAGCTTAAACAAATCTTTTCTTAAAAAGGAGACTACTTAGCCGGGCGTTGGTGGCACACGCCTTTAATCCCAGCACTCGGGAGGCAGAGGCAGGCGGATCTCTGTGAGTTCGAGACCAGCCTGGACTACCAAGCGAGTTCCAGGACAGCCTCCAAAGCCACAGAGAAACCCTGTCTCGAAAAACAAAAAAAAAAAAAAAAGGAGACTACTTAAAGATCCACAGATAGAGATAAAGTGTGTGGTATTTCACAGTTGAAAGTGAATGTCAAGAAACCCAGATACCAGCAATGAATGCCTACTCTATAATCTAAAGGCTAGTTGCACACCATCACAAAGACCATACCATAAAGACCACAAGAACCACACCATACCACAAAGACCAGGTACCACAGCAGACCAGAAAAGAGCCAAAGAGCATCAAATACATTCGAGGCTCTGACTACCTACCACAAAATCATGTCTGTTTCTAGTAGAGATTCCAGTTTAGTGAGACAGAGGCATTTTTTAAAAATTACATTTAACAAACAAACAAAAGACCAATTTACCAAAAACAAAACAAAAATAATCTTTAAGGTATCTTTAGTTGAGAAGTTTGAAGATGTCCCCACCCACACCCCACTGCTCCTGGTATATTTCAGGGAAGAGGCTAAAGAGGAAGATCAGTTATAGAAAAATAAAGGTTCAGCCAGGTGATGGTGGTGCTTGCCTTTAATCCCAGCACTTGAGAGACAAAGGCAGGCAGATCTCTATGAGTTTGAGGCCAGCCTGATCTACAAAGTGAGTTCCAGGACAGCCAGAGCTGTAACACAGAGAAATCCTGTCTTGAAAAAAAAAAAGAAAAGAAAAAGAGGTTCATGATATTCAAGTTACCCTCAGGTAACTGAACAGCTTATTCTTAACAAGAGATAAATCAGGACCCAATATGGTGGCACATGCCTTTAATTTCAGTGTGTGTGTGTGTGTGTGTGTGTGTGTGTGCATTTCAACACGGATGCCAAGGGTTAGTGTTTGATGTCTTCCTCTAGTGCTTTTCACTTTGACTTTTGAGACAAAAATCTCTCACTAAACCTGGAATTCATCAACTGATTAGGCTGGCTGGCCAGCAACCTCCCAGAATTCTCCTGTCTCCAACCCCCAGCCCTGGGACTGCAGGCCAGCAACCTCCCAGAATTCTCCTGTCTCCAACCCCCAGCCCTGGGACTGCAGGCATATGTGGGTACTAGGGATCCAAATGCAGGTCCTGATGCTTGTGCAGAGGCACTTATCTACTGAACCATCACCTTGGCCCTCAGCTTTTCTCTTTTATCCATAATTTATTACATATTTTTGTTTCTTATATGCTGTGATAAAGGTTATGACCCAAAGCAAATCAGGAGGAAAAGGTTTATTTCATCTCACAGCTTACACTCTATCACTAGGGGAAGTCAGAGCAGGAACCCAAGGCAGGATCCTGAAGGCAAAACTGAAGTGAAGGATGGAGGCCATGGAGAAATGCTGCTTACTAGTTTACTCCTGTGGCTTGTTCAGCCAGCTTTCTTTACAACCCAGGACCACCTGCTAGGGATAGCGCTTCCCCAACTGGCCACATCTGTCCACATGAATCCTTACTCAAGAAAATGCCCCTGTAGATTTGTCTATGGATCAGTCTTACAGAGGTGTTTCCTCAGTTGAGGATTACTCTTGAATCAAGTGGATACAAAAACAACAAAAATAAAAACTATCCAGCACAATTGATCCTTTGTCAACTTAGCTTACAAACATATCACTATTAAACCGTAACCCTTCCTTTGCTGTTTTTTCTCAAGATCTCATATCACAGTCTAAAACATGGTATAATTTTAAAAGTCCTACAGTCTTAAATATATTCTACACTTTATAAGTCCAAATTCTTTTTAAAAATCCAATGTCTCTTCATTGTGAGTTCCTTTAAAACCTAAAGTATGTTACACATTTTCTAACTCCAAGAGGGGAGTGTCAGTGAAAGCCTACAGCTAAATCAAATCTAAGCCAACATCCAGCAGTATTAGCAAATCCTGCAGGTCAACGCCCATCTCCTGGGATTCATTCACAATCTCCTGGGCTCTGAAGGGATTGGGCAGTTCTACTTCTCCAGCTCTGACATCCATAGCACACACAGCTTGAGTCATAGGCTCTGGCTGATTCCACTCCACACCTATCAATGCCCCTGTAATCATTCTTCAGTACTCCAATATCTTGGGGTCTCCACTGCACCTGTAGCTGTATCTTTACTAGTGGCCCTTCCTGGCTTCTCACAGTCCCAAGCTTCAGCTGTTTCCCATGATCCCTCTAGTCCTGTACTTTCATGACCCAAAACCAGTTCCACATGGAAGACTCTTAAACATTACCAAGCTGATTCAGCTACCAGCTTAAGATACAAACTTTGTCTCCTCTGTAACATATTTTCTCTGCCATATTCCTGAATCAACACTTCCTGGAAGATTTCACCCCAAAGAGGCTGACCTCCTATTAATCTACTTACTTTTCAGCCTCAGCTAACCAGAATTGAAGGTCCCAGTAAATGTTTTACTTCTGCAGATTCTTAATTCAAAATGTGACACAAATGATCCCAATAGTCTTCGCTTCCCTCTGAAACTTCCTCAGCCAGGCTTCCGCCATCTGCATTACTCCCAACCATTCTTATCTTCCAAGCTCCCACAGAACAGCCTGTTAAGATTTGAGCCATTATCATAAGCATCTTGAGAAGGAAAGGGCCTATTTCATCTCACAGCTTACAGTTCACCATAAAGGAAAATCAGGGCAGAAATTTGAGTCAGAAACCTGGAGGCAGGAGCCGGAAGCACAAGCCATGGATGAATGTTGCTTGCTGGCCTGCTCTTCATGGCTTGCTCAGCCTGCTCTCTTATGCAACTTCCTAGGAGTGGCACTGGCCACAATGATCTAGACCTGCTCTCATCAGTCATTAGTCAAGAAAATCTCCCACAGACCTGCCTGTAACATCCTCTCAATCCAGTTTTCCTCCTCTAAAATGGCCCCAACTTGTGTCAAATTGGCACAAAACTAACCAGCACGATCCCAAATTGCGATGCATTTCAGTTACCATCTCTGGTTTTCCCACATAATGAAACTCCAGCCATTTACTGGTGAGCACAAAAGAATGCTCGAATAGGGGGTGAATAAGGGCACTGGCTGCTCTTTTCTGGGGTTTCTTCCCAGCACCCACATCACGCAGCTCACAACCACTTATAACTCTGGTTCCAGAGGATGTCTCTCCCCTTTCCAGCCTCTGCAGGAACCTGCACACATGTGCTACATACACAGACAAGCAGTCATATACATATATGTGCCAGGAAAAATAAAAGGGAAAGGGATGCAATCATTTGAGCCATGCCCAGGGGCATTGTTTTGATTCGAGTCCACAGTTTTGAGCATGCATTTTTTTGACATCTGGTTGTTTTCCATATGGTGAGATCTTAATAGGAGAATTTTTGCTTGAATAATAGTCTTCACCCCTCTAATAAGAGAGGAAAGGAAAGACTGAGTAGCATAACAGAATTATAGCTGAAGGAGGATTTCACCAAACCCAAAGAAGCAGCTCACTGCTATATATTAAGTGACATAAATTATATGGAAGAGCTAACTCAAAATTCTGTCCTAAGCTTCTTCTGACTCCTCGGTGATATATTAATAGAGATCAACTGCATATACTATCATTTTAAAAAAGGGTGTGTATGCTGGAAGGAAGAAGATTGCCAAAGATAAATTCACTTCCTAATCCCCAGAATCTGTGAATCTGACTTTATGGTAAGACAAGTGATTAAGTTAAAGATCTTATGAGGAGAAACACCCTTGATTACCCAGATGGTCCCTAATACAACCTTCTGGCTCCTTATAAAATATGGACAGAGGTCACACACACACACACACACACACACACACACACACACACACACCGATGTGATGATCAGAGCCCAGACTAGAGAGAAGCAGTTACACAAGAAGAAATACCAGCAGAGAAGAGGCATTCTTCCCTAACCCCTCTAGAAAGAGCATGGCTCTGCCAACACTTCCATCACCTGTGGCTCCCGATCTGTGAGAGAATACATGCCTGCTTTTTTTGTCACCACCCAGCTTTGAGGCCCACTGTTATATCAGTCACAGGAAACAAGCGTAGTAAAGATCTTAGGAAATTCATGGAAGCTGTTTTGAATATTGTAGATTGGTTTATTGCAACAACAAGAAATAGGAAAGCCTACCTCGGAAAAATCTATTGCTCTGACCATTTCCAGGGGCTGAAAAGATGGCTCAGTGGTTAAGAGCATTTGTTGTATCGGACCTGTGTTCAATTCCCAGCACTCACACAGTGACTCAAAACCATCTGTAACTCCAGTTCCAGGGCATCCAACACCCTCTTCTGAAACTCTGAGGCACCAGGCATGCATGTGGTAGACATGCTTACATGTCAGCAAAGTACTGGTACACATAAAATAAAGTAAATAAACCTTTTTAAAAGATATCAAAGAACGTTTCTAGGGGCTCAAAGACAACACCAAAGGGTGGCAAAATCAAGAACAACATGGAAAGTGACACATCATGTAGACAATGCTTAAGACCCAGTTGCTAGATTAAGTCAATGATTGGTCACAGAGGGGAACTAATTCTTGTTGAAATGCATTATGTCAGGCATTGTGCAAAGGATAGTCATTCATATCTCACTTAATCCTTGTAATTACCATCTAAGGATTACTGCATTTGTTAGATGAGAAAACAGGGGCCCCCAAAACATGTGGTTAGTGCGATGACATCAACTCAAAATCTCTAACGTCTCCCTGCATCTGCTACTTCATGGCTTCTGTAAATTTTAGTGTACGAAGCATCATTCTCCTGAGACAGCATTATAGTGACTCTGAGACCCACTCCTCCATCCCATAATAAAAGAGCATTTTGTCTTTACCTTGCGGTTTAAGGTTAGTCTACTCAGCAATGGAGCCTAAGGGACAGATGGAAGGAGTCAAGGATCAGACCAAGTAGAAAAGAGAGAAAGCAGGGCATTATTAAAAACAATTAGCACTCATCAAGAAATAAGGTAACAGAGAAGCACAAAAAGGATTGCTATAGGTTTGAAGCACTAAAGAAACAAAAGATATAGAAGAATTTACTAAAGGAAGAATAAAAATAAATATGAAAATTTCTGAAACTCATTTCAGCCCCAGTGTTAATAACTGTTTTAATAAATTTTCTTTTTTTTTTCAAAACAGAAAAAGCGGAGGGTTTAAAATCTTGCAGTCTGAAGGACCTGAAGGGGAAAATCTGCTGTTAAAGCAACACATACACATTTCTCCATCCTTTATTTTTTGCACTTTCGTTACCCCTGTCTGCCTATATAATTCCCTGCCAGAGCTTTGCAGCTGGTCCTACTGGGGCTTAAGCTGACTCCTCTCTGGGTTTCCATTTAAAAATCTTTATTTCAATAGGTGGGCCTGAAGCATCTGCACTTCCAAAATTACCACACAACTGATCCAAAATGATTGAAACAAAATTGGTTTCAAAAATTGCCCCTAGGCTGAAAAGAAGATGAAGGCTAACATTTCAGACCTAAAGAAACATTTATCACAATTCTGAGGTCTGTAATCGACTTGTGTAGACGTAATAGAAAATGTTGACAGCTTGTTAATTATAGAAGTGCTTGTGAACATCATTGCTATTCTTTTGAAAGACGTGACAAAGAGTTCAGAGTTTTTTTCACCTAAACCCAGCCTACGACACCTCAAGTCCAATCCTCTCTCCCGAGGCTGCATTCAGTTCGTTTTTCCTGACAGTGGACAGTGTGCTGACTCAGGGAAGGCTCTTCAATAGTGCCAGTCCCGGACTCCAGCAGTTCCCCGTCTCCAAAGAAGACAAAGCAGCCCCAAAGCCACATTTTGATTCAGGGACTCTTTAGGTTTGCAAGGGTTACATCCAAGACAGTTGAAATCTCCCTGAGCCCTTTGAACTAGAGGGTTCCAAATGCTGAAGTCATAACTGCATGAAACAGTGGACCTTTACATGTGGATGGTCAGTAAATACCTGTGTTTGGTTCGTACCTTCTGCCCCCAAATCTGCTAGAATTAAACCATCTCCCCTGAGTGGGGAAAGCAAGGTGTGCAATGGATAATAATTGAATATGTTTTAGTCCTCTGTCTGCCACTAATTGGATGCATAATGTGAGTAATCTTTGGTCTCTGAAATGAGGGGAGACAGATGACCATTGATGTCTGCCCTAACAATTGTCCATAACTCTATCATGTTAAAAAGAAAACCCCTATCCTATTCTCAGGGTTTTGGCTTACCAATATAACTACTGGTACTAACTACAGTAAATTTCAAGAAAAAAATAGGTTCCAAGAACTGATTTTATTAATGTTGTCTACAAACATTTAAACTAAAAGCTTACTGAGTCCAAGCCTGGAAAGATGGCTCAGGGTTAAGAGCACTCGTTGCTTTTGCAGAGAACCCAAGTTTGGCTTCTGGTGCCCATATGACAACTGATATCCATCTATAACTCCAGTCCCAGGTGATCCAATACTCTTTTCTGACATCTCCAGGCACCAGACACACACTTGGTACACAGACATACACACAGGCAAAACATTCACATAAATAAATTAAATAAATAAATAAATATTTTTTTAAAACGTACTGATTCGGGCTGGAGAGATGGCTCAGATGTTAAAAGCACTGACTGCTCTTCCAAAGGTCCTGAGTTCAATTCCCAGCAACCACATAGTGTCTCACAACCATCCATAGAGATCTGGTGCCGTCTTCTGACCTGCAGATGGCATACATGCAGGCAGAATACTGTATGCATAATAAATAAATGAATCTTTTAAAAAAAAGTACTGATTCCTTTACAAACAATTAACCTCTGGGGCAAGCAGAATTCTATCAAGGCTTCATACCTTCCTTGTTTATGCTGAAATCCTGTGATACTAGAGTTCTTAGCAGCAATTCTATTGTTGTTTATTGTTAGCATCTCCAGCTCAGTCACTAAATGGCAATTTTGACAATCAAAAATGTCTTTGGGTATTGCCAAATGTCTCCTGCAAGTAGGGGAAGGGAATGGTAAAATTGCCCTTGGCTGAAAATGGCTACTTTGGAGGTAAGGTGTTTTGTGTGTGTGTATTATTTATGTTGTTATATTTATATTATTTATATTGTTATATTTATATATTGTATAATGCAATTTTTAAAAGGTGCTTTCTGCTAACCAAGGAAATCAACTCAGAGAAGTTAAGGTATTTACTAATGGGGTGCGTGTATGCGTGCGTGTGTGTGTGTGTGTGTGTGTGTGTGTGTGTGTCTATCACAGCACAGAGGTCAGAGGACAACTTGTAGGAACTAGTTCTCTCCTTTCACATGTGGGATTTGGGGATCTAACTCAGGTTGTCAAGCTTGATGGCAAAAACCTTTATCCAATGAGCCACTTCAATTTCATATTATGAGTATTTTAGAAAGATTCTTTTATCTTGGTTTTGAAAATGGTGAGGATAAGAAAGAAATGATGTTAATGATATTGGGGGAAATGTTAAATTATAACAGGAGGAGCAAATAATGTTTCAGTAGAGAACTATGTATTAATCATTTAGTCAATTAAGTAATGTTTTATTACTGATGATAATGTGTTTATAAGTCATAGGCCGGTCACATAGCTAAGCATTAATCCTTCAGATCCACTGATGCATAGCCCTACATAAGCAATCAGATTGTGTGGTTATCCCTGTGCACTTGGAGGCCTGTCTTAAAGATGCAGAAGAGGGACATGTGCATCTAAGACCATAGTTTATACTATGGGGGCAATAGCTTGCAATATACTCTTCTACTTAGATTCAAATTCTCATGCAGAGGTCTTGAATCCACCTCAAATGAGAACTTAAAATGCAGTTGGATGGGCCATACATTTTTTAAATATTACTAATCACTACCTTAAAAATAGCACATTTATACATAAACGTTTCTCTACTTAAAGACATAAGCAATTTTACATCATTTTAAATGCCATTTAAACAACAACTGATGAATAATGATATAATAACAAATGTCCATCTCTTAAAATTAGATCGGCAACATTGTAATGTTTCTCTTGCATCTAGTTAAGTTTCCAATGCTAGGACAGCTACCAACCACTTCTAAGGTAGCATTTGCTTGTTCTCAGGAATAGGCAATAAAGCCATCTCTCTGTTCTTTGTTACAAGGTGCGTCTTACACATGCCAAAATGTGTGGGAAATAGCAGCAACCTACCTCGGGAGGTGCTGTTTCTGTTTTGGGGCAGTGTGTACATTAAAATATGATCTAGAACTCATTCCACAATTTGAAGATCTGGGCCACCAAAGACATCAACAAAAACGCACCTGTATGTGGACAGTCTCAGCGGGAAATCAGAATTAAGTTAAGGAATAAATGAAAGCTATGAAATTTTCCTACTACCATTTAAAAGACTGCAACATACATTTTGACACTTTATAGAGGGTTTTCCGGCTATAAATGAGATATTTTAAGTAATTATGTTAAAATAAAAAATTTGAGTTAGAGGTATGAAGGATTAAAAAACAAAGCAAACAAAAACCCCAACAGCTTTTATCGTCAACATCAGGCTTTGAAAGGGAATAGGAAGACAAAATCTCCAAAAGTCCAAACGGACACACAAAAGACTGGAGCCTCATTGTCTTCCTGCCTGTGACTCCCACATGCAGCACAGCGCCTTTATTAAGGAATTCAGATAGATTCAATTACTACATTCTTAAAGCCCCTGACTATTCAAAATGTGGCTAGCTGGGGGGAAACACACCATTATTTTTTTTTCAGGCATTGCAGTTAAGAATGGTTAAAAGCAGGCAATGAAAACCTAAGATTGGAACTCAGTGAAAAGTGTATTGACTTCTAAGCTCCTGCGTCAGTGTGAGCTACTGTACTGTATCTAACTGCCTTTCTACCTTAGAAAGGAAAAAAAAAAAACGTTGAGTGCAGAGGCTTGGCAAACCCTATGTACACAGAAATGTGGTACTATCTTAATCTGAACAGTTATCTGCCCTGAAGCTTTACCTCTGCATAGTTTTCTCCACGTTCTGCCCCCAAACTAAAACTGACAGCAGAATCGACATCTCTGGATTCTTGGCCAGAACTAAGCACTGATCTCTCTGTAAAGCGTGGGGTAGAAGGCACCCCAACAGGCTTGAGGCCGCTGGCTGGCATGCTGAAAAGATGAAATTAGATAATGAGGGGGAGTGAAGATTGTCACAACGCCCCCACGTTCTTTGTTTTAACGCCTTTCTTTTCTTAACGTTAAGAAAAACCAACCCAAAGGTACAGCTTTCTTCCTGGCAAACGCTGGCTATGAGCGCTTGTGGGTGGGGTGAGGGCTGCGTTTTGTACAACTGAGTCATTTCTAAGAAGCCCACGAAGCGGGCCCCCGCCCCGCCTTTGTTTTGATGGGGACTTGGCCCACTCATCGCTTCCAGTTTTTGTCCAGGTGAACAAAGGTGATTCTAAGGGGCCGTTTATTTCTTTTGAGTTAACAAAATTAAGGCCCAGTCGAAGATCTAATCTCCCACCCCAGAGCTCAACCTCCAATCTCTGGGTAACCAGGCACCTGCCAAATTCTCACTGTACCTTCTGAGACCCAGCTTCCTGATGGGACCCAAACACGCACAGGCAAAAGTATCATTTTATCTCATATTTATGGAGCTGTTGTTCAAGAAGTGGGCAATGGGATACATATTAGGATTTCCTAGATGGAGGGAGCCCCTTGGCTCAGAAAATTAAAACCAATTTCTAACAAGGGTTAAAGGCAAAAGGGCAGTCCGTGTCGTCCCTGCCCAGCAACCTGCGACCTGTGTTTTTTCATTTTGTGCGTTGCCAAAGAGTGCTGGGGACACGCGGTGGCCGGCCTGCCCTGGGCCTGGGAGTGGCTGTAGGTCCAGGGAGAACCTCAGCCCAGTTTCCAAGAATATGGGATGGAGGTGAAGACATTCTGCCTCCTTGCGAAAAGAGAAAAGGCCATGCAGACCCGTTCGGGCACGCTTGTCCTTCCCTGCCCTGAGGGGGAAGCTGCTGTTTTTCCGTAGTCCTACTCCATCTCTGCTTTGTCCTCAAGGTCCCTGGGGATTTTCTGCGCTGCGGATTCTCCTTCTCTTCAAGGGTCCTAGGACCCCTGCGTGCAACGTTTCTCATCAAAATTTGTCCTTGGGACTGACTCAGAAGTCGCTCAGAGGCAGAGATGATTTGTGCTTCGTCACTACCCTCTTCATTTTGCCCCTATCCTGCAGCACTTCAAGAAAATGAGCTCTTTGGATAGGCAGCCTCGCTGCTGAGGCGGCTGGCAATCTCACAGAAACGCTGTAAATGGTTGCGGGGCCTTTCCCGTCCCTTCCCCTCTGCTACTTTTTTTTTCCGAGTGAACTGTGAAGATCTGTGAAAATAATATCAGGGTTTTCCGTCAGAACGAGCTTTGCCCTGCACTCAGGCGTGCTGTGATCTGACCCGACACATCCAACCATCTGCGCTATCTATCTGCCTTCTGATGCACTCGGTCGGTACACGCCTCACACAAAGTGTGCTTGATACTAAAGAAAAAACATCCAGGCCCAGTCCGGGGCGGGGTGGGGGGTGTGTGTGAACTTTGATTTCTTGGGACACCTTTCCCCAGTATCTCCTTTCTACCAAATAAGCATCATCAAAGGTCCACATGAGATCTTGGTTTCCTAGACGGAAGCTGCAGAAATCAGTATGATGTGAATGTCAATTGGGAATCAATAAATGTTGCCGATTCAATTTATTGGCCAGAAGGCAGGGTGCCAAGAAGGCCCATCCTCTCCGCGGGAGGGGTCAGTGCCCCGTGGCTCTGACAACTCTACCTTGCCACCTTCACACACAGGGTACAGTAGAACACAGCCGTCCCCTCCCCCATTTTGCTGTCACTGAACTGCTTCTGACCTTAAAAGCCAAGATTTTCGCCTCTAACCCAGGAGCTGTGTGTTCTAACGCTGGGCAGAGGCAAAATCAGCCTGCCATGAGAGAACGAAATATCTACGTTTTTAAAAGATCTTTGAAGCAGGCTTTTAAGTTGCTGTCCTGCCCTACGGATGACTTCTCACTTTTGATGTGGCTGCTGCACATTTATTTGTTCAAGTCCACTGAACTGGAGAGGAGAACTATGAAGTATAACTTTATTTGGGTCAGAAGCCCCTACAGCCCGCCTTTCTTTCTTGGTGTTAGACTCCGTGGTTAGCACCCTAGACTTCCAGTGTGTGTCATTTGCCACCGCCGTTTAAAAATAAGTTTCAGGAAGCCTTTGAAGGGGGTGAAGTTAGAATCCAAACTGACCTCTTCTACAGATCTCAGGTCCTGTTCCTTCTGTTCCAGGTTTGCTTCCCGCTCAGCCGCTTTTGCAGCTGGAAATGGGTAAGCAGGAGACAGACAGGAATTGGTGCCTGGAAAAAAAAAAATGAAGATACACTTCCCTCCCTGTCCCTTTGGTGCACGAACTCCCCTCGGGGTTAGCCGCTTCGCTATGATTTCTTTTTCCCAGTCCTCTTTGTCCTCTGAAGTCCTTTCGACCCAGGCATTGCGTCGCCCCCAAAGTGAATTCCTGCAGCATTCTGCCTCTCTGGTGGGAAAACAAGAGGGAGGAGCCGAGGAGGAGGAGTCGGGAGGGTGAGACGCTGATTTTTCGCGTGCGTTCCAGCCACTCCTACCTCTTTTTCATCCTTCGGGTTCTGTTAAACCCTGAGCAGTCTCCCGGCAAACCGCGGGCGCTGTCGAGTCTGGGGAGGTGCTGAAATGGCCGGGGCGCGCTAGTGGCTGCCTTGATTGGCAGAGCTGCCCGGTGACTGACAGGGGGTCTCCATGGCGCCCACGTCTCCAATCCGCCCACCCCAGTAGCGGCGCGGGCTAGCTGACTGGCGTGCCCAAGCGGAGCAAGCCCAGCCGAACCCAACCCACGGCTCTTTCCAGGCGGGAAGGCTCCCCCCGACTCTGTAGCCCCCCAGCCGCACCCCGCTCGGCCTGCGGGCATCTATCTGCTGCGTGTTCCTGCTCGGGGCATCCGCGCAGCCTCGATGTTCCAGCTGCCCATCTTGAATTTCAGCCCCCAGCAAGTGGCCGGGGTATGCGAAACACTGGAGGAAAGCGGCGATGTGGAGCGCCTGGGTCGCTTCTTGTGGTCGCTGCCCGTGGCCCCGGCGGCCTGCGAGGCCCTCAACAAGAATGAGTCGGTGCTGCGCGCCAGAGCCATCGTAGCCTTCCACGGTGGCAACTACCGCGAGCTCTACCATATCCTGGAAAATCATAAGTTTACTAAGGAGTCGCATGCCAAGCTACAGGCACTTTGGCTCGAAGCGCATTACCAGGAGGCAGAGAAGCTGCGTGGACGGCCCCTGGGGCCGGTAGACAAGTACCGGGTAAGGAAGAAGTTCCCGCTGCCCAGGACCATTTGGGATGGCGAACAGAAGACGCACTGCTTTAAGGAGCGCACGCGGCACCTGCTTCGAGAGTGGTACCTTCAGGACCCGTATCCCAACCCCAGCAAAAAGCGCGAGCTCGCCCAGGCAACTGGACTGACCCCCACGCAGGTGGGCAACTGGTTCAAAAACCGCCGACAAAGAGACCGGGCGGCGGCAGCCAAAAACAGGTCAGTAGTACCCAGAGGCCTCCGGGCTGGGTGCACACCCGGAGGGGGCAGGAAGAGGCATTCGGGGCGGCGCCCTTACCTGGTGCCTGGATTCAGTGGGAGTTGGGAGTGCCCTCTGTCTTGAGTTTATGAAACCCACTGCGTTCTGGATTCCGGTGCAGGCTCCTGGTTCCCCACCATCTTTCTTGTTCAAGAGGCTTTGGGGTCACTGTAGCAGCGGCTGTGGGTCACTAAACCAAGGTGTCACCTTAGGGCCCGGAGAGGGAGAAAGATTAAAAGCCCAGAATCAATTCGAAATCCAGAGGCCCAAAGCTAATTCTTGCTAGCGTGGACCCAGGCTCTTATCAAGTGATTCCTATCTAGTTAGTTTTATTTTTAAAGGCCGGCTGCATCCCTCCCTGATGCTCTGAAAAGGTTTCGGGTTTTGAGGGTGTAAGAAGCGGAAAGACGTGTTTCCTCATCTCAAACCGACCATCCTTGTCTCAAACCGAGCAAGCTAGTCGGCCTATGCTTTTCATTCTCGGTCGCGTGGATTTTACATCCCAGGTCCAAGCTCTCCTGCAGCCTCCAGGCAGTAATTTTTTACTTTGGCTGGAATAGACCCGATTTGCCTCAGGCATGAGCCCTGGACAGCTGTACTACTAGGAAAGGAATCCCGTGTTGAGGAGCCTTATCTGTCCCGCTTTGCTTTCTCTGACAATCCCCCGGTAAATCTCCCCACGGTGGGTGGCAACCCAGAAAGATTCGGGGAGGCTAAGAAGGAATTCACGGGGAGCCGACAAAGGGCATGAGGAAGAGCAAGGCAGCTAGAGGCGCGGCTGTGCATGCCCAAATCCTGTAGCCTCGCCTTCCCCACCTAATCAAGGTCTGAGAAAGCGTAGCTGGGGAGAGGCTGGTCCGAGAAAAGGAGAACCACGTAGCGGTTTGGTTTCTTGCAGTGACCGTGTCCCTTCCTTCCTCTGTAGACTGCAGCAGCAGGTTCTGTCGCAGGGCTCCGGGCGGGTGCTACGTTCGGAGGGTGACGGCACGCCGGAGGTGCTGGGCGTCGCCTCCAGTCCGGCTGCTAGTCTGTCCAGCAAGGCGGCCACTTCGGCCATCTCCATCACGTCCAGCGACAGCGAATGCGACATCTGAGCTGCCCACTCATCACGCTTAGAAACTGCATCCAGTGTAAAAATGAGGTACACAAAGGGAGAGAGGATGAGACTAACAAATATAGCGCTGGCAGAAGCCCGGTGGCCAGGAACTCGCGGGCCTGAGTGGGTTCCTGCTCCGCAGCCAGCCGGCTCTAGCCGCGCTCTTCCATCGCGACTCAGGGCCCGCGGTGAGGCCTGACCCAACGCCAGCCACTTCGCTTTGCTTTTTCTGAAGGATCTGGCTGCAGAGACCTCTTTGGGAGGAACTGCATGCTGAGCGTCTGCCCTCGAATCTCCTGCGGGTATTTTATGTCGAAAGGACGCTGTTATATATGTATAACTTTTGCTTTGAAGGTTTTTTAAAAACAAAACAAAACATATATATGGTGTTTATTTACTTATTTAAAAGACTTCCATAATAGGTTTCTCTGTAGCTTGGGGAATTTGCTGTTCTAAATGAGCAAGCTCATCGCATTCTGTGTGGAGAAGCCAAATAATAAAACAACTTGGTGGGTAACCTTTCTTAATTAAGAGAGCACCTATCTCGGATTTTTTTAAAAAATCACTCTTATTTCCTTTACCAGATATGAAGGATGAAATCTTATCCAAATAGTCTCACCGACTTCTCTATAACCTTTGATATCTCTCAGTAAACTACCACTGATAGACCACTAACTTCCTGCCACATTGAATTATGTGTATATGTATGTATATGTATACATATATGTACACATAAACACATACACATTAAACCTAGGATTTGGAACACAGGCATGCTATCTTTATATTCACCACAAAGGCGATCAAGGTTTGTTCACCTAATCATTCTTATGAAGTGTTAGCGATTTTCAAGAGCAATTTGAGAAAACAAATTCTAGACTCCGGTAATGAATCCTGTTTTACAAAAACGCAAAGACACGACAACTTTAAAATAATAATAAAGTGTTTTCATTTCATTTGAGGTCCACTTCCATTCAGAAGCAGTGGGCACTCATGATCATTCATGGCAAGCACACAGGGCATGTAGAATTGAGCTTTTATTGAGAAAAATAGGAGAGGTTGTCAGTAACTAGACCTCTTTCTGCTTCAGAAGTGGGCTTTCGACGAGTACATGATTTTCAACAAGAAAAATACTAAGATAGGAGACGTTATGCAACTAGGTTATATATTGACCATAAAGCAAGGCTACAGAGAAATGACAGGCATTTCCTAAATCAATGCTCCACATTCAATATAGAACAATTTATGAAGACCGTCATTGTCTTGAGAATAGCCTCAGTTAAGATATAAAATATACTTAGCATGCAATTGTTCTTCCTGCAAACACACAAAAACCATGTTCATTCACACAGAATCTACCACCTTTTTTGCTAAGAAAATAAATGATATCCAGGTTATCTAAGATTTTTTTCTTCCCTAGTGAAATGGATTTCATATTACAAAATTTGACACTTATCTTTAAGTCACCTGGGCTGGACTTCTCACTCAGTTGGGGGCCTTTTAATTCAGCCCTCTGTTCTTAGAAGGTGCTCCTTGGGTCAGATGCCTGCTAACATTTCTGGAGGCAAAGCATGCCAAAGTACAAACACATGAAAACTAAAGTTGAGAGTGACAATAGGCGGTGGTCAAAAGGCAATTGGAAGCCCAGGGCATGAGTAAGGGATGATTTTTGTTTCTATAATTGGACTACTTTGGACTTTGTAAAATGTAAAATGTTCCTTATCCATACTATTCTTGACAATTGAAACTCATAGCAAAAGGGCACTGGCTTGACAAGTTTAGGGTCCTTTGTAATCAAATAGTTAATTCCCAAATCAAACAAACGCCTTTCAGTGGCCCATGAAAGATTTCCATGGCAAAGCTCTCTCCTTTGCTTCTTAAAGCCTCTGGTAGTTCTTTGGATGCCAAGGGGCAGTCTGGAACTCCAGAGACCAAACAAAGGGGGTGGGGGACACCAAGAGTGTTCACTCTCTAGGTCGCGTGAGGACAAGTGCTAGTACCTGAAATTGTCTCCTTAGTTTTGCAGCCTGGTTGTTGTTGGTGTTGTGACCCTAATCCCAGCACTCTTGAGGCAGAGGCTGGCAGACTGCTGTCGGTCTGAGGTCAGCTTGGTCTACAGAGTGAGTTCCAGGCCAGGCATGGCGACACAGTGAGACCCTAGGCTCTCTTGCCTCACCCTAGTCTAGAATCCACCCAGCAAGACTGTTTTGTTTGTTCTTCAACCCAGGCTCTCAGTCTTACCATCCGGCCCCACCTCTATATCGGCCATGGGGTGATCCAGAATCAGCACTTGGAAAAAATTATTGACAAATTTTATCTTTTATTTTTTTGGTCTCAGGTGTGTATGCGGTGTGTTTGAGGGGGGGCTTGTTAGTGAAATGATGTAAAAGTATTTGAGCTTCTAAAAATACCAACCAACTTGCCAGTACAAATAATGCCTGAAAACATCCACTCTGCTCTCCAGAAAATAGTGGAACACTTGGAGGAACTAAAGCTTTCTCTGTACAAAATAATTTTTAATGATACTTGCAGAAAACTAGAAGGCCTAACAGTGAAGGATCACCACCCCATCTGTTAAAGAAGATATACTGTTTACCTAAATTAACAAGCTGTCCAAGAATTACATTTAAAGTAGCTATGATGTTTCAATGACGTGGTTTATTCATCTAATTTCATGTTGGAGTCTTAGGGTGGTAACATTGTCCGAAGGATGTTTTTTGCATGTTTACCTGAAATCTGGTGACGCTTAATTGATTTGTGATTAATCAATTCTTCGAATGACTCTAGGTGGGAGATTAGTCTAGATCCTCACACAGAGACTTATTTAATCACCCGAATCTGCCCATAAACGTGTATTGTAAGAATTTTCTTTAAAAATTTTTTTAAATCAATTTCATGCTGGCCTAGAGAGCCTTAAATTCCAGGCAGCAGAAAGGCTCCCTCCGTTAAGGTTCTGAATTGAGGAGACTGTCCACACATACAGCACATTTCCGTTCTTCAAGTCTCCTGTCACAGTTTCCGCAAAAGCAATTAGTCCAGCACGGAGGAGAGAAGCCTTTTACATTTTAACAGACCTGACCGAAGCCAGGATTTTACCTCAGTCCCAACTCAGCTCTTCCATGGCTTCTCCAACCACCCGGAGTTCCACCCCAAAAGCTCCCCAAGGGCCTCTGCGCTCCTTATCTCCCCGTAACCATCTAGTCGGCGGCCACCCCAGCGCTCCCCACACCAGTTTGTTTATAAAAATCCCGAGAGAAGAGGGGAGGGGAGCCCAGGCTGGGGGTGGGGGAGGGCTTGCTCTTTGTTTACATTAAACAAATGACAGGCAAAGAGCTCCTGCAAAGTCTTCCCTGACCTCCTTCTCTCTCTCCAATTTCCACAAAAAGGAAGAAAATATTGTATCCGAAGAGCGGGTGAATGGGGCGGGCGGAGGGGAGCCGCAGCTCCTCGCTCTATTCAGCCGGGACCCCAGCGCGGCCGATTTCCGCTCCCATTGTGAGGCGGGCGGCGAGGACCGGGGGTCCGCGGGGCGGCCCGCGGGGCTGTCAGGCGGCTCAGCGTAATCAGGGCTAATGACAGCGGCCTGGGCCCCGCAGGACAAAGCGCGGGGCCGCGGGGCTTTGTCGGCCTGAATGGCTAATGGGTTTGCCCGCGGGCTGCGAGGGGGCGGCGGCGAGGGGAGCCCGGGTCATTGTCCGCGCGCTGGTCCGGGCGCGTCCCCTGGAGCTCAGCGCGCGACCGTGAAGCGCCCCGCGGGCCTGCTGGGCCTCGGCGGGCGGAGGACGCCCGGGTTCCCGCGACGGGGCGGTCCGGTCCTTCCTCTGGGCTCGGCCTGACAGTCTGTGCGAAGACTCCACTGCGTGCACCCACCTTTTGCGCACGGCGCCCCGGGGAGCTCTCTCGGATGGAGGCCTCGAGCTGCTCCTGCTCCTGTCCTCCTCGAGCTCGGGGACAGAACCCTCCCCAAACTTGGGGACCCAGTTAAACAAAACCCAGGTGAGAGCAGAGGCTCGAAGACCCGCAGCGGCCCGCGGGCAAGTGCCCTGGACTGGGCTGCGCTCCCGGGGCGCGGATTTGGGGCCTTCCTGAAAGTCTGGGCTGCGGCAAGGGAGGCCTGAGCTGAGCTGCCCCGGCCTGGGCCTCTGGCCTCACTAAGCTGGAGCCATAGTCAGGGACTGAGGGAGCTGAATTTGCAGACACTGGGGCTGGGAAAAGGCTCTACTCAGGGCGCAGGGAGAAGGCATGGGTGCGATCACCCACGTGCTGGATAACACACACACACACACACACCTCTTTAGGAAACTGCTACTCCCTCAGGCTCCATCCTGCCTTGCATTTTAGGAGTCCTCTACCTTGAGACAACCAACTGGTCTCATTTTCCATTCCCCTCCATCTCCCAACCCAAAGGGTTGTGAGCAACACCCCAGAGAGGCACAAGTAGTTGAGAGACCCCTTACCTCAGTACACTGTCCCCTATGGTTAGGTGATTTGTCTGCCCGGATGCTACCCCATACCTCATCAGTCAACCAGGCTCATAACCTTCTCCAACCCTTCAAGTCAGTTGGAGCTTTTGAGCTTGTAATGTTTTTAAGCATTCATTTCATTTGTGTAATTCCTTTCCCTTTTCAGAGTTGAATGGAAGTCCCCTAAGGGCAAGGCTTGACTCTCATTCCTCTTTATTCTCCCAGTGTCTGCCCTGAGCAATAGGTGCTCAATATATATGAAACAAAACACTGCATGAATTACAGTATCCTCCTTGACCCGAGTCTGTTCTACACAGCTCTCCTTCGTAATGCATTTGAACAAGCAGAGATAACTGATACTAGCTGGCCTCCAAGCTCATCCATTCCTTTGGGTTTGGATCTCCGCTATTACTTGTCAGGTCCCTGGAATGACTTTGAGTGGTTTTTCCGGGTTTTATGGTTTAGGGTTCATAACATGAAACCCATCTTTACACACAACTCATTTTCCAGACAGTATGCCTTAGGTTCCAAAATTTCTTAGCTGCTATTCTTTCTCAACCTGCCAATAAATTGTCTGATATTTTTTGTAATAGGATGATAGGACCCACTATCTGTTGTCTGCTGTGCTTTCAATGCTGTGTCCCTCCACACTGAGACTTGATTCCCGGTGCAACTGTATTGATGGGTAGGACCTTCAGGGAGTGCTGGAGTAATTGAGTGCGCCATGCCTTTGTTAAGGAGCTTGGGAGAGAGCTGTGCCTGTGATCCGAAGTAAACCCTCAGCTTCTACTCCAGAGCCATGACCCCCAAACTCTTCAATGGGAACTTGGGGAAAATAAGAATTCAAAAGGCAAAACTGCCTTTGCTCGTGGGAAAGACAGAAAGACTAGTGGTGGTGAAACCTGTGTATATTTTCCCGGATTTCTCTTCCTTTGCCAAGCTAAGCCTAGAGAGGCCTGAGTCTCTAAGGACCGCATCCTGGTCTGGAGCTACCCAAAGATGAAGGCCAGCCCTGGTCCTCTACCACACACTGTGCCTGTAACCACTTAGCAGAGACTGAGAGAGGCTGCAGGTGGCTCGCTACTTTTCACCAGAAGCTCTGGTGACACTTGTGGGAATGTGGCCTGGGCCAGCTCTTGAATCGGTTGGCCAATGGCTACCCCATTTATTTATTATTTGTTGTGAGGGTCACCCTGGAACAGATTTCTCTTTGGCCTCTCAGCAGGGCTACCATTTTGTTCAAGTGATGAAAAGAATCACTTCATCAAGACACTTTACTGCCATCTGTTGTGCAGTTGTAATAAATACACAAATAAAAAACAAAACAAAAAACAACAACAACAAAAGAGCCTGAGATCCTGGAAAGGACCTCTCCTGCTATAGGTAGATGCCAGTAAGATGCCGTTTTCTTCCAGTTCAAGACAGTCAGCCCTCACCAATCACAGAACCTGCTTGGCCTTGATCTTGGAATTCCCAGCCTCCAGCACCGTGGAAAAAAAAATCAAGTTGTGTTATGGATTGATTTCCTAGGCTAAGGTATTTCTACTTCTGGTATAGCAGGAGGGCTCACTCTCTCCGTTCTTACTTCTCTCTCTTTTCTGCTTGCACCCTCTCCTCTGCCTACTTCTTTTATCCTTCCACTCCAGTCTTGATCCACACATTTAAAAAGGAATAAGCACCCACAAACAGAGTCATAGCCTCAGTGTGCTAAGTCAAGATAGAGATTGATACTCCACCCCCATGTTTAACCTAATTTAAGACAGAAAACAATAAAGGTTCGTTGAAATCTGATACCACAAGGGCCTTATGAAAATCTACCCGATAACTAACTCATCTGAACTTTAAATTTTAATGAACAGAAGCCAGTGAGCTGTATAATTTCAAATTCTGATAAAAATATATAAGGCTGTCTCCAGGAAAATAATTTTAGCCTGGCTCTGTTAACTTGCAGCTGTGTTAACTGAGAATACTGATTGGATGCTTGTTTTTTCTCAATGAATGGATTAGACTTGAGTTTTCTTTTTCTTTAAGGTTTATTTATCTATGCTATGTATATGAGTGTCTGCATGTATAAATGTGTACCACTTACGTGCATGGTGCCACGGAGGTTAAAAGAGGGCTTCAGGTCCCCTGGAACTGGAGTTACCGATGGCTCTGAACCCCCATGAGGGTGCTGGGAATAGGTCCTCTACAAGAGCAGCCAGTGCTCTTAACCACCAAACCATTTTTTCTAGCCCCTACCCAGACTTGAATTTTCTAACCGTGAAATCAGACACCTAAGGTCAGGTGACACACATTAATTTGGTGCATGAACAGTCTGGGTAGTGATGAACTAGTTTATTTTGCATGTCAAACCTTTTCAGATATTCAGGATACTTATTGTCTAAATTTAGCACCATTTAAACTGTATTTTATTGCGCTGGCTATACTGGCTTTCAACAGATCTGTGATAATTTATATTTCCTAATTAAGACCTATGCATGCATACTAGAACGTTTCCTTTCAAAACCAACTAAAGGAAGAGAACTATATTTAAGCAGTCTGTAGTTGTGGCTTGAGACCTGATAAGGCAGATTCAATAAACCTGGTCAGAAATTCCCAGTCTTTATGAAGCTGGGCAAGTCGTTCAACTCTCAGAGGTTTTGTTTTGACTTCCATAAAGTAGGGCTAATGACATCCAGGGATACTGTAAATGATGTCGGTGAAGCATCCCTCATGACCCTCACATAACAGGTTTTGAGAAAATGAGTCTTACCTTGCTTCACTTTTCCTGGTTAAGTGTTAAAAAAAATGAAATGATGTATAATTTACATTCTAAATTTTCATTTATTTTTATTGTGTGTATGTGTATGTATGATGATGTACGATGTATGTGTTTGTGTGGAGCACATATACCACAGTACACATGTCAGCAGACAACTGTGCAAAGTCAGTTCTGTCTTTCTACCTTTATGTGGGTTTAGGGGATAGAATTCAAGTCACCCGGTTTGCATGACAAGTGCCTTTGAACATGGATCCATCTCAAAGGTCCTAAGTTCCTATTTTAAAAATGGAGTTGGGGCCAGCAGATGGCTCTGGGGTTTAATGCACTTGTTGCCAGGACTGAAGTCCTAGATTCCACACCCAGGATGCAAGATCCAGAGGCTACATCGTGGAAGGACAGAACCAACTCCTGCAAGTTATCCTCTGAGGCCCATGCCAACAAGACAAGTAAATAAAAACACTTTAAAAAATAAGGCTTACTTTTGTTTTGACAAAGCCTTACTAGTCAAGGCTGACTAGAAATTGTCATGTCCTGTGTGGGTTGTCCTAGCATTTGGATTATAGACGTATTACCACCGCAGCTGTTTTTAAAAGTTGTTTTTAATAGTCATTATCCACATAGTTGAAATGTTGCAGACTTTTTTTTCTGAGAAAAACTTTTATTGGCCTTTTGAGTAGAATTTATTTGCCAGGAAGGATGATCCCATCATGCATCTGCTGGAACCAGAGCATGGCCTCCTCTTTGCTGGCTCTGTGTTTGGCCCCCATGCAGCCTGTCCTGCTCTTCTTGTCTGCGATGCTGAAACCTGGCCTACCCAGTGCCACACAGAAGTCTAGGCCGTAGATCCCAATGCTTGGGTCGTATTTGATGCCCAGATCAATGTGTTCTTGAATCCCAAAGCCAAAGTTTCCAGTATCTGAGAAGTTATTTTTCCATAATTCAGACTCCCACACCTTCAGGCCATTCTCCAGAATTTCT
Source organism: Mesocricetus auratus (assembly GCF_017639785.1). Taxonomy (NCBI): domain Eukaryota; kingdom Metazoa; phylum Chordata; class Mammalia; order Rodentia; family Cricetidae; genus Mesocricetus; species Mesocricetus auratus. The sequence continues at coordinate 43,670,333 of NW_024429186.1, read as the reverse complement.
TCTGCCTTGGCTCCACAGACAGTGCAGAGAACAGCAATCTTTTCATTTCTCCTGATGCCAAAGGACCTGACAGTGTATTTGGCTTTGGAAAATACAGGTGTCTGGCCTGTGAGCTGCTCCAACACCTTGGCTGCCCTGGTCAGTCTGTCTCCACTCTCCCCAACACAGACATTGAGGCAGAGCTTGGGGAGGCGAAGTTTCCGCATGGAGTTCTCCTTTACACCTTGATCTTGTGACATGATGGGGATGGGAAGAGAGGTTGCTGACTTTTGTGTGTACTGTAAGTATGACAGAGAGTGAGCATAGAGTGTAGCTGGAGGTTCTCACCCTCTCACCCCCGTCAGTTACCAAATAACCACTCTAGGGCTTAACATTAATTGTAGTTGTTTGACCAATGGCTCAGGCATATTACTAACTAGCCCTCACAATTAATTTACTAATCTGTGTATCACCATGTGACTATGGCTTACCCCTTTCTTGACTACATGGCATCTCTCTGACTTGGCCTTCTTTCTCTCCATATCTTTGTTTGAATTTCCCACCTGGATCTATTCTGCTTGGCCATTGATCAAATCAGCTTTACTTATCAACCAATAAAAGCAACGTATATTCGAAGCATACAGAAGGACATCCCACATCAACAGAGCCTCATGTAAACTTATCACCTGCTCTGCTTTTGAGCCACATGCCAGGCAAACCCTTAACATCAAAGGCAGCTCCCTGTTTCCACCCCAGGAAGAAGAACCAAATACCTTGGTCTTTCGGTGGAGGCAAAGGATGGGTCTGTGCTCATGCCTGGTGCTACTTATCATTTACAGGGAGCTCTTCAAAGAAGTCCTGGTCAACGTCGCACGATCAAATTTTATAGGTAAATATTCAGTGTTGAGGGTGTAGCTCAGCAGTAGAGTATTTGACAAGTGTGCCCAAAACCCTGAGTTCAGTCCTCAGCAACACATACAAAGATATCATTCTGAATTATGAATACAAAGCTGAAGAAAAGAAATCACAATTTAAAAGGAAATGTACTTGAAGAGCCCACTCTTCGGAATAACCAGCAACTGAAAAGAGCCCAAATGCTCATCAGCTGATGACCTAACTAAATGAAATGTAGTAAAGCCATACAATGTAATAGTATGCATCCATAAAAGGAATGAAATAGGAACTAGGGAGATGATCAGTGCTTAAGAGAGTACTTGCAGCTCCTAAAGAGGATCAGAGTTGAATTCCCAGCACCCACACAGGGCAGGTCTCAACATCTGTACCTACTGCTACAGAGGATTTGACACTTTTCTGGCCTCCATGGGCTCCTTCAGTCAAGCACACATACACATACATAAAAATAAAAGTTAAAGCCAAGTGGTGGTGCACGCCTTTAGCTCCAGCACTGGGAAGGCAGAGGCAGGCAGATCTCTTGAGTTCTAGACCAGCCTGGTCTACAGAGTTCCAGGACAGCCAAGTCTACACACAGAAACAAACAGAAAAACAACAAACAAAACAACAAAAACAAAAGAGGATATAGTGATGTGTGCTACAACATGCATAAGTCCTCAAAATATGATAGATTATGATAGATACAATAGGTTACATACTATATATTACATTTGCATGAGAAAAAGAACAGAAGATACAAAATATCATAAGGATTGCAAGGTTTTTGGCCTAGCAAATAAACTACAACGTCCAGACAAATAGCAAAATCGTTTTACTAACTGCCCTCCACACCTGTAGGATAATTCTATACCACTTTTTCTTTGTGCTCCCTGATGACTTCTTTGTTTGGCAACAATTTTATAGTAAACTTCAAAAAGAAAGGTAATTTTTTTGGATTGATTTTTAAGGTGGATTGATTTAAATGCATTTTACTGGCAGTTTAGAAATATGTTTTCATCTTAGTTTATTATTGCTAAGTTCATATATAATTTTTTAGATTGACATAAAATTTTTGAAAGCTGCAATGACTTTTCTTTCATATTTAAGAAGTCGGATTTCGTGCTACCTCTCGTTTCCTTGAACCATAACTCATCTGAAACAGTCTTTGCAGGGACAATAGTCATTAGTAAGTTTGTGACCAAGCACCTTACATGTACCTTTCATGACATAAATCAGTACGTTGGGCATTGGGGATACGCCTGTGAGGTGTTCTGCAATGTAGCAGCCAGCAACTTTATCCAGGAGTGACAGCAAGCCATAAAAATTCACGCCACTGAGCCAAATTGTCTCTTCCTTCCTTCAGGGACCATGGTTATCCCAACATCACCAAGCGAAAGAGGCAGTAGAAGGAGAGTGGAAAGAGGCTATAGTCTACCGTAGTAAACCACATTATTTTTACAAATTTTCAAAAACTGCATGATCACGTGAACATGCTACCAGGAATTGCTTGTGGGGCCTTGGAAGAGGCTGATACAGTTGAGAGATCTTAAAACCTAAGCATTTTCCCCAAGGTTGTTCTGCCTCCGAATAAACAAGGAGTGATGTAAGCGGCTGACCTGAGACAATGTATTTTCCAAGAAACTTTTCGCAAGGTTTTACTGAAAACTTGTTTTGAAAATGATTCAAGGGCCAGAGTAGCATGTGCCTTGTAATCTCACCACTGGGGCGGGGTGGAGGCAGGGAGTATTAGGAGTTCAAGGCCACCCTGGGCTACACAGTGAGACGATCACAGAAACCAGCCCCACAGCAAAATGACTCATGGTGCAAGGAGGGAGAGCTCAGGCTGATCATGGAAAGCTAGACCTGGATAGAAGTCCCCTTCACCTGCTCCTTGCAGATTCTGCCTCAGACTGTCAAAGGCTGGAGTTCTCCACCTTCCCTCCAACGGTCTATTCCCAGTAGTCATAGGAAAACAAAGCAGAGAAGTCATTTCACACCAGCATATAAGCAACTGCTAAAAGCTTAATGAATTACCTACAGATGGGGCTCTGGCATAGCCCTTCCTAACTGCCTGAAGATAATCCTTTAATTCAATACCCCCAATCACTAATGATAGCAATTCAGATATCACTAGAAGGCTAGTAGGAAATTATTTTTGTTGGAAGGGCGCCAAACATCCTTCAAGCCATTGCAATAAAGTAAATAGATAAAGGACTGTGTGTGTGTGTGTGTGTGTGTGTGTGTGTGTGTGTGTGTGTGTGTGTGTGTGTGTGTGTGTTTTACTCAAATATAACAAAGGACGTGGTAGCACACACCTGTAATCCTAGTACCTGGCAGGTGGGGTCAGGCAGACCAGAACTGTCAAGATCTTAGATTCCTGCAGTGTAGCCTCTGCTTACAGCTCTCATGAGCATCCCTTCTGTCAACACAGGACCAGCGTCAGGTTGAGGGGAGCAAGGTGCCTGGGAGGCAGCTTCATGGAGTCACCGATTCTCACACCCGGCAAGTGCATGCAGGCTTGGCGTCTGAGAACGAGTGAGTCTTTAAACCTGGTTCCAGGGATGCCTTCTCCTAGTCTTCTGGAACTTCATGGCCTGCAAATCAGCTGCCTTGATGGTTTGGCTCATGGTGCAAGCACGGATGCTCTTCCACGCCTGTGTTTGTGCCACATCCCTTCCTACCCCCTTCAGGCAGTGGCACCCTTAGGAAGCCGCCCCTCACCAAAAAAAAAAAAAAAAAAAAGAATCGCAACATCCCCATCCATATGGAATGTAAACCCCAAACTGGGACAGCCCTTTCCCAAACGACTGAATTGACACCAGAGGAATGGTTTTCAGTGCTCTTGGATTGAATCACATAGACCTGTAATGACACTGTGGTCATATCATGGGTCACAAAAAGGAGCTTCACAAGGAAGAGGCAAGCTTGGAATGTGGATCAGGCCTGCAACCTTTAACCCTGGAGACGCTGTGGCAGGAGCATGGCAAGTTCAAAGCCCACCCAGGCTACAGAAGGAGAAGAAGCAGGATGAAACAGAACCAGAAAGTACTGAGGCTAATGAAGTCACTGTACGTTGCTGATACTGAAGCCAGGGATAGCTCTGTCCCCTGTGTTTTACCACGGGGGCTAACATAATCTCCATTTATTTAATTGTTTAAACTGCTTGGAAGTCTTGTCACTCGAAAACAAGCAAGATTCACAATCTTGGTAATCTTCCAAGAACTGGGTGTAGACTCTTTCACACAGCAAAAAGTCAATAGATATTTGCAGGATAAATGAACTGTGATCATAATAATTAAAGGGTCACAGAACCATCATGTTTCATTTTAAGAAATTTTATTCTGAATGAGCTAAAATTGAAAACATTTTGTTAAAAAAAGAGAATGTATTTTATCCAAGACAAAAATAAAATGTTCCACTGATTGTCAGGGAAAGAAGTGGAAATTAAAAGGTGTCAGAATTTTTTTTAATTCGGGAAATAAGACCTTTTATTTACTTAATCTAAACAAATAGATAAATGCTAAAAGGACAATCAAGAAACAATGGTTTCAAGTTTACAGGAACAACTGAAAAAAAGATATTCTGAAATTAGAGAAAATTTCCACGTATAACTTTATATATTTCATAATTATTTAACCTACGAATCAATGCCTCTTTGAGCGTTAAGTTGTGTCTAGGGAGGGTGGGACAGTGGTGAGATGCTATTCTTGCATTGTCCTCCCAGTAACGTTGAAGCTCGGCTTTGACCATCTCTGACTTCTGATGTTAGCTGTTATGAGGTCCAAGCTCTGTTGCCAGGAAGGGATGACGGCTGCAGGAGATTGAAGAGAGTTTGAGGAGTTCTAGGCTGGTAAGACATACTTTATTTACTCCAATCCAAAGCTGCTACACTGGAAGCTGATGGCAGGCACCCAAGTGCACTATGGTGTACACAGACCACCAGCAGGTAGACACTGGCGTACACGCAGATGGAGAACATAGGCCGCATGGAGGTAGGGCCACAGACCTACAACAAGACACTCATAGGCAGACTGAAGTCCTCTGACCTCAAGGTCATATTTACACAGAATCACACAAAAGTAGCACTCTGCCCAAAATAGTTATATAACAGATTACATCACTTTTCCTCTCGGAGTCTCTCAAACATCTGATAACAGCCATTTTGTGCTAACTCATAGACTCTTGGATGTCCAGTGTCAGACATAGCTAATGCGTACTGGATGTTCACATCAGCACCATGTTGTCTAAATATAAACTGGCCCATATGGCCCTCTGTTTCCAATAGCTCATGACCTTGACTGTCTTCGTCGTTAGTCACTGGCTGCTGCCTCAGACCTTGCAGATATCTCAGGTCCTGTCCACTCTACAGATCTTTGTTTTCACAGCTTTTTTTTTCCACACAAAAGTAGTTTCATTTGTTCTTAGTTAATTCCTTGTTCAATGGTTTGGGGTCTCTTTCATGAAGTAAGTGGGAGCCACAACTTAGAAGCCATCCTTTTGTAGAATACAGATAGCTGTATCAGAAACTGTGGGGACAACAGACCTTGGCCAGAGACCCACTTCCCCATCAGCCTGGGACCAGGCAGTTGTAAGACAATGTTTACTAAAAACATGTTTATTAAAAACAATAAAATTCCCCGGGGCAATAAGTTCCTGAAAAGGGCTGGCCCACGGGAACCACCCTGATCTCGACCTTTTCCAAAGACTAACCGCCTCTTCTGACACACCCAAGTCAGTCTCTGGTGTCAGAGCAGAACCAGCCAGGGGTATGGAGGGAGCAGAAGCTTTTCTGGAGGGAGGCCTTTCTTGGGAAGTTTTCTTGAGCCTTTTTGGGGCCTGCTTAAAGTTTTCTTTACATCGTTGAACTGGTCTCTGTGTCATCAATCCCGACACCCTCCGCACATCCTTGGATACAGGCTGTGCAGTGGGCACGGCAAGAAACAAGAATGTGTAATATGCAATGGCATCTAGCGCATTTCTTCAAGGACACTGAGGTGGGGGAACAGGCAGCCTGCTGTCACTGACCCAAAGCTCATCCTTCAGACCCAGTGTGCTTGGTTACCTCATACCCAGTTACAAGTCCTCTTACTCTTTCTCCATGCTTCAGACTCTACTATTTTATCCCCCGGTCTTCCCAATCAAATAAACATGCGCTTATGCATTTGTTAAATCAAACTGCAAAAACAAGGAGAAGTAATTTTGAGTCATTTCAATTCACCTTAATGTAAAACATTAAATTGACTTCCCCTCACTCTCTCCACTCACACTTAAAAAATGATGGGAGAACACAGAGAGGGCGTCCTGCCCTAGGCACCAGATGGATTTATGGAGTCCCTGTGAGTCACCGCAGGAATGCTGTGTTAATTTGTATCTCCTCATTAATGCAGTATCCTTGACATCCTCACAACTGCTTATCTCAGCCACGACAGATGCTGTCTCTTGGTTTCTTCTCAAATTCTATGACCTCTGAGGTTTTCGGCAGACTAAGACTGGTCTAAAAGACAGATGGACTTAGCAGCTATCCCAAGAAAATAAATGGCCCATGACTACTTTGTATCTCAGATAAAGTACAGTGGTGAAGACCATTACTGATTCATTCGGTGGAGGTAGACTCTGAGGTCAGCATATGTCCTTCCTATTGCGAAGCAAGCCACAGACAGGAAAGTTAATTCTATCTACAATGAGAGAAGGGATGGATAAGGAGCAGAGCTTAAAGTTAAGACAGAAGTTGTGAATCTAGAACTAGGAAAGAAACAGTTACCCTTTGAAGTTTAAAGTCCTCCTCATTGACAGGCAATTTCCTCACTCTGTACATTTTAATACAGAAAATTCTGAAAGTTACCGGGCATTGGTGGTGCAAGCCTTTAATCCCAGCACTCGGGAGGCAGAGGCAGGCAGATCTCTGTGAGTTTGAGGCCAGCCTGGTCTACAGAGCTAGTTCCAGGACAGCCTCCAAAACAATACAGAGAAACCCTGTCTTGAAAAAACAAAATTTCTGAAAGTTGAAAACAAATCTGTTATGTTTCTGATTATTTGTATTATACTGTGGGCAAGTAATTAATTCAATTTCTCTCTCTGGGGCTGAGAGACGGCTCAGAGATTAAGAGCACTGCTGCTTTTCCATAGGTCCTGAGTTCGATTCCCAGAAACCATATGGTGCCCTCTTTTGGCATGTAGGCATATATGCTGGCAGAATAATGTGTACATAATAAATAAACCTTTAAAAATAAACCTTTCTCTCTCTGATCCCAAACCTTATTTTTTACCTCAAACCTGCTAGTAGAAAAACATCAGGACCTCTGGGCATTTATAAAAACCTTTGTTGAAAGCCCGTATGTCTCTAGCCATTGTTGAAAATCCACATGTTTCTAGCTATTGCTGAAAACCTACAAGTCTAGCCATTATTGAAAATTCACATGTCTAGCCAGGAGTATCATCCACAATAGTCAATCCCTGGAACTTGCTAGAAGCCCACAGTCTCAGGACTCCATCCCAGGCCTGCTCAACTGGAACTATCAACTCAAATTATCACTTACTGAGCCATCTCACCAGCCCCTCCAGAGGGTCTCCAAGCTGACCACCATCTCGGAGTCCTGAAGAACTACAGATCAGATGACCAAATCCCTACCTATGTTTCACAGCAACCTGTTTATCCCACCGTCCTTGGCTCCCCTCCCCAGACGCCAGCTGACACATGTTTCTTCCCTGAGTGCTAGCGTTTCAGAATATTTTCAGGTCTTGTATCTGAGCACTTACTTAAGGGAGAGAACAACAGATTGCCCTATTCGTGAGGATCCTGAGGACACTTAATGGAAGCCCCATGCATTAATTCTACGAGAAGAGCTACTGTGCACTAATAATGACATGAGATCTAAGCGGTTACGATGCTTTCAAAAACATTCGCGTGTTCCATGACCATTTTAAAAGATTGCTTCAGTTCTGATCATTTGACAAAACTGAAATGGGCGGGCAGGAGCATTTACAGAGCAAATGCAACTGTCACCTGTATCCCTTGAAATCTAGAGACAATGGATGTGTGTCTAGTAAAAATAGAACATAATCTAAGGTAATTTTTGCTTTCATATTGAAAGGATGTGGCCATGATAACATGATGGCACTCTGATTTTGTTTAAAAGTAACCACTTCTTGGACCAGGGAGAAGGCTTAGTGGAGGAAAGCACTTGCCATGATGCCTGATAGATAACCTGAGCTTGGTCCCGATGCCTAGGATCCACAAGGTGCAAGGCAAGGGATTCCTGTACCTTCAAGCTCCTACCCCTCTCCCCAAAGGGATGGGTGGATAAGAGTGTAATGTTAAAGTAACCACTTCTTCCTGACACTGATGTTAGGCTGTTAGAGGGAGAACCCCTTCCAGATCTTACTTCTCACACCTAAGGTAAGGTCAGGAAAGGCAGTGTTCAGAGTCGTGTAGATGATCAGCATCACTGACCTGGACCACCCTGGGCTAAAATCTCATTCCTGCACCTTGCCTCTGTGTCCTTGTCTTTTGTCTTCCTTTTTCCTTCAAATTATAACTGCTTAGGTGGAATGAGATCCTCCTAGCCTGCATATCACTGCTTTCTGGCATACATCAACTTGCTAGTAATACAATCATAACTGCACATCATGAATTCACAAGAAATAATAGCAAGCCTATAAACATGTTCCTTAATGCACTGACTGGAGTCAGTTAAACTACAGCGGAAGACAGCACTGGGGATGTTCCTTGATGACAGAACATCCCTTGAAAGCCGGAAGACATCCCAACTACATGTGCATAAGTAGGAACTCTGCAGGCAGATATCAGCCAGGCTGGCCATGGGCCTCAACTGCCTCGCATGTCTACAATGCATGTGCTGTCTGGTGTAGTAGCTGGCAGCCGCTGTAGCAAATTCTGGATTACCACACAGTAAGTTTGCTGAGGTGTGCTTAAAGTTCAAAACAGTTTTTATAGGCTTTTTACTGCAAAAGAAATTTAAATAGCCCCTAATACTGTTTCTATTGATGCTGAGATTAAGGCTCAGACATAGGCAATTGTCTCGTGTGGGTGGTTCTGTGTTGGATGCCCAATACCAACAGTAACAACCACTTTTCTTGAATAAACACTCAAATAGTATTTTGTTCTGTTTGGTGAAGTGAAATGTGTTTGCAAATTAATGTTGTTTCTTATAACATTTTTTAAGTGGCTGATAGAAGATTTCAGTTTCCTGCCTGATTTATGCTGTATCTCCACTAGACATGGCTCAGTGGTTAGGGCACAGCCTGGAGTCAGATTGCCACACAACTTGTCCACCACCATAGTCAGGTGCTGACTTAGACAACACTGCCCAGTGATCTCTAATCATCTGTTCCTCCTGAATGACTTGAATGGATCCAGATAGTCATGGTGGTTCCTGCAAGGGGTTAGACATAAAATATGTCCAAAGGCAAATATATAGAAGATTTGATCCCCAGGTGGTGTTCATATTGGTAATTTGGATCACAGAGCTACTAATCTCATCAATGAGTTTAGCTAACTAGTTCATTATTGATTGAGCATTTTTAATTACTTTATTTTAGGTCTATGAGTGTTTTGTCTGAATGTGTGTATGTGTGTCACATGCATGCTGTGCCTGAAGAGGCCAGAACAGGACATCAGAGTCACTGGAGCTGGAGTTCTGTTGCATAAGGTTGTAAGCCACCAAGTGGAGGCTGGGAACTGATGCCAGGTTCTCCGCAAGGGCAATAGGTGTTCCTAACTGCTGAGCCATCTCTCCAGCCCTAATTCATACTATTATCAAGTTCAGGCTGACTTGGAAATGTACAGAACAATTTTGAGGGTGATGTTATAGGAAACTGTGTTAGCCTTCAGTTGCTGTGATAAAAATAGATACATGAGTTAAAGAAGGGAAGATTTCTTCTGGCTCGTGGTTTTGGAGGTTTCAGTCCCAAGGTCATTGCTTTGGGCCTGAGGTGAGGTGGCATGTCATCATGGTGGAGAATATAGCACAGGAAGCTGCTTATTTACCATGGCAGAGGAAGGACGAAGAGAGAGGAAAAGAGAGGGAGGGGGAAGAGGTAGGAAGAGGAGAGAGAATGAGAGAAAGAGAGAGAGACAGAGACACACACAGAGACACACACACAAGGAGGGAGGGAGGGAAGAGAGAGAGAGAGAGAGAGAGAGAGAGAGAGAGAGAGAGAGAGAGAGAGAGACATACAGGGAAGGGGAGAGAGAGAGACAGAGAGAGAGAAGAGACAGAGACACACACATACAGGGAGGGAGGGAGAGAGAGAGAGACAGACAGAGAGAGAGAGAGAGAGAGAGAGAGACATACAAGCTATGTCCTTCAGCTAAGCCTCCCTCAAGACCACCATCTGTCTCCCCAGGGAAGACACAGTCCTCTTCTGGCCTCTGCAGGCACCAGGCATGTATGTGGCAAACACACACATGAAAAAATTAAAAACTAGTATGATTGTACAGTTCCAAATTTAACCCAGCATAGTTTATATGACTGTTTGGAGCGCTGAGTTTAATGACAGCTATTTACAAAAGGAATTTTCCTTCCTGTCTGTGTGCAAACTGCTTTGTCAAATACTGAAATGTGTCCCAGTTGGAAACTTATGGCAATTTTTTTTGGGGGGAGGATTTGGAAATTCAGCATGGGGTGGTTTGAAATAAAATGGCTCCCATAGAGAATGGCATTATTAGGAGGTGTGGCTTGTTGAAGCAGGTATGGGCCTTGTAGGAAAACATGTCACTGTGGGGGTGGGCTTTGAGGTCTCCTATGCTCAAGCTCTGTCCAGTGACACAGTTCACTTCCTGTTGCCTGAGGAATATCTGCCTGCATGATGCCATGATCCTCACAGAGATGATAATGGATTAGCCCTCTGAACTCTACTCACGCCCAGTTAAATGCTTTCTTTATAACAGTTGCTGTGGTCACAGCGTTACTTCATAACAATCAAACACTGACTAAGACACTAAGATACTGTCAGCTTTCATCTTTAAAACTGTTTCTCGATGATTATAGTTTTCTCTCAGACTTTGAACTTCCATACCAAAGATCTGTGCTGCCAAACTCTCTTCACCCACAATTCTTTCATTCTCCTCACCTTGCAGTTTTGTAAAATGTTGGAATCCCCAAAGTAAAACTCCTTAAAATCTAAAATCCCCCAAAACTGGAGACTGGGAAGATGGCTCCATTAATAAATTGAAATGATATGGACCTAAGTTCTGTCACACAGAAACCAGAACATGGTGGCTTGTGCCTGTAATCTCAGCACTGAGAGGTGGAGTCTGGAGGGTATTTGGGTCTTGCTGGTCAGTCAGCATAGCAGAATTCATGAGCTTCAAATGAAACACTGTCTCCAAAAGTAAGGTAGAGACCAATTAATGAAAACACCAGCTGTAGGCTGAAGGCAAAAATGTAACTAGAGCCGGGCAGTGGTGGCCCACGCCTTTAATCCCAGCACTCGGGAGGCAGAGGTAGGTGGATCTCTGTGAGTTCGAGGCCGGGCTGGACCGATAGCCTCCAAAACAATACAAAGAAACCCTGTCTGGTTAAAAAAAAAAGATGTAACTAGACCCAAGATGAATGATAAATGGTTGTTTATTGGAGAACAATTTTACAGAAAAATACAGAGCGTTTCCCTGCTTTTCCTACTGTATCTGCTGACCCAACAGAAAGAGAGCCCAAAGGAAAATCATGCCTCAAGTGCCTCTCTTTCCACTCTGTCAGCCTCAAGCCACACCCAAAGGGTTTCAGGGCCATAGACCAGATGCCTACTGTCAGTCTCTGCCCTGCACACGCATATGGACACAGACATACCCACACAACACAAATAGAAAAAAACCTCCCCAAACCACAATCTCAAAAGACGATACTCGTGAATATTCAAATTCTGAAAGCCCAAATCTGGAAAATTGTAATTCTCACTGGAAAAAAAAAGCGGAGTGGAATATGTAAAAGAGTAGAAAGCTGAATTCTGGGGAAGGAATTGGTGCGTTTTCAGTTGTGCACAGGACAATACCAATGACTTGATCAGGCACTGTTTACACCCTTCACACACAGCACCATTCTTGTGTTCACAGAACTCCCATGAGATTCAGGAGTAGTTTGGTGGAAGAGGGCCTAGATAACATTAAAGTTCTGGGTTTGTTTCTAAATCCCCCACATTTTAGTTTTATTTTGCCTGTTGCTTGCAGAGGTTGTTCAGTCTCTTGGAACTGGAGTTATGGATGGTCGTGAGCCATTTTGGGGATTCCAGGAACCACACACCTGGGTCATCTGCTTGAGCAGCAAGTGTTCTAAACCACTGAGCCATCTCTCCAGGCCCTAAATTTTCTTATTAATTTTTTACATTTATTTAATTTTGTGAGTGTAGCTGTGAGTGCGTGCGTGCACACACACACACACACACACACACACACACACACACACACACACACACACCACAGTGCATGTGTGGAAGTCAGAGGACAATCCTGTAGCATCTGGTCTCTCTTGTTATGATGTGGATCCTGGGGATCAATCTCAGCTTGTCAGGTTTGGTACCAGTTGCCTTTACCTGCCAACCCTAAGTTAAACTATTTAAAAACCACCCTTGATCAGAGAATAAAGAAAAATCTCATGAGCTCAGCAAGTGACTTCTCAATTAAACACACTTGACACAAAGGTTGGTATAAATGTCCCTCTGCTGTTATAAACACAATAGTGATCTTCTTGCTTAAGACTTTGACTATCAAATAAGGTTACACTTGTTGTTGTTGTTGTTTGTTTTTGGCTGCTACATGGTGTTTGCAAAACTATTTCCACTCTTTTATCAAATATGTACAATTTAATGCCTCTGTCGGACCCCAAATTCTACATCTTATCTGGTCATTTACATGTTAATGCCAGGAAAAATTGAAGCACTGTATAATGCCTGTTTGAAGCCCTGGTAAAAGTTACAAACACAGATGAACTAACTTTAGGTGGACCTCTGAACCATCAACAGGCTTGAAATTAGGTGTGACCAAGGTTCCTAAAAGTGAATTTCAAGATGTCACCAATAGCTTGTTTGTTTCCTATATGGTCTAATGTCTTTCTCAGAAAACATTCAGATGAGTGAATTATCCATGTGCCGTCACTAATGTTGATCTCACAGGATCTAGACTAACCTAGGAAACAAGCCCCTGGACACACCTGGAGGGATTTTCTAGTTTGAGTTAATTAAGTTGGGAAGATCTACCCTAAGTATGGCCAGCACCATTCCAGGGGCTGGGATCTGAGTCAGTCCAAAATGAAGAAAGTGAGCTGAGCACTGTGTTCTTCCTCTGCTTGTTGGCTGAATGCAGTATGACCAGCTGTGCCAAGTTCCTGCCACCACCACCACTCCCTACCACAATACACGGCACCCTTAGACTGTGAGCCAGAGACCCCTATCATGATGGAAACCTGCAGCACACACCTTATAATTTCTACTTATTTATTTGTTTGTTTGTTTGTTTTATTTGGAGGCAAGGCTACCTCGCTCTTCCTCTCAAGTTCAAGGGGATCTAATGCCCTCTTCTGGCCTCCTCTGGAAACGCAGTATACACGAGGTACACAGACAACACATATGCTAAACACTCGAACACATAAATAAAAACTATTTTAAAATGTGAAGTTCTCAGCTGGTTGGATACAGTCTACGTGGTAGGGACCCATTACGGTTATTGATTGATCTCACAAAAAGACAGTCTGTCCATCATCGTCCCTGAGATGCAGTTATAAACCTGGTGATGTCTTAGACATCTTGATTGATCTTTAACAGCACATTTTTATCTGTGCAACTGTGTAACTATTGTTAGTCTATCTGAGTGGTTATGTATGGAAAAGTGTTATTCTTGCCATTTTATTGTATAAAGTTGCCAACAGCATTTTCTATTGTGTTTTTAATGTTTCTCAAATTTAAATGTTAAAAAAATTATTCTTTTTCCAGAACTGTATTTGAAGGTCTTAATCCTTTGGTTATGTCAAAGTTTGGGAATATGGGGTTATCTCTCAGGATTATGGTCCATACTGCTCCCAGCCTCTGCACCTGTGTTCCTGCTCCCACAGAACAGAGGTCATGGGGTTAGGGGATGACCCAGTCTGTAAGGGCTCTTGTCATCAAGGCTGATGACCTGAGTTAGGTTTCTGGAGCCCACGTGGTGGGAGGAGAGAGTCAACTCCCGCAAGTTTTCCTCCAACCTCCACACGTGTGATCCAGTACCAGCCACCCTTACACCCCCCCAAAAAAGGTAAAATTTTAAAAATGTAAACAGATCATGTGGAGCCAGACTTGGTCTTTCTCGAGTCACCCCTCACCCAGCTGTGTCACATTAGTGACTGCCTCCAGACTGTCTCTGCATCGACTCTGCTGCCACTGCTGCCCCAGGCTTCTTTCCTTGTCAACGCTGCTGAGCCTCGAGGGGACTTGATGCTGCCCCTCGGCCTGCTGGATGTCCCCTCGCTGAATCAAACTTCCTCCATCTGGGAAGGCCGTCTTCCGCTCTCCTCTTCCGCTGCCGCTCCACCCTCACACACCAGAGAGACTGATGCCCATCTCCTCTGCAAATAGGGATTGCTAAGAATATTTCTTTTTAATGCTGTAGACAGTGCTGGGGTAGATGATGGTGGTGTGACACTTATATATATCCTGCACGGGGCCCTGGGCTTCATCTTCAGTACCACAGAAGTTAAATAAACAATCAATGAAATTGGAGGGAGCGGAGGGAGCAGAGGGAGCAGAGGGAACAGAGAGAGCGGAGGGAGCCGAATACTCTTTTGTTCAGAACATGCTGTAAAGATTCACTGGGCAAGGCTGGTTCTCGTTTTATTTCCACCCTCCTTCTCTGCCAATAAGTAGCCATTCTAATGTGCTTGATTTGATGTGTATCCTTTATTCATGCGTGGGTCTTCTTATTTTTGTTTTCTTTCTCTCTTTTTTTGGGGGGGTGGGGATGGGAAGATCCTTGGAGCTGAAGGCTGATCAACGATTACACATAAAGCATTTAGAACTGGGAATTTTTCTCTAAGTGCTTTTATAAAGGATTCTGGGAGGCAGGGTGTGTGTGTGCATGTGTGCACGTCTGTGGGAACTTAAAATGCAATTACTGAAAGAAGTATTTTCAGCCAGGCAGTGGTGGCGCACGCCTTTAATCCCAGCACTCGGGAGGCAGAGGCAGGTGGATCTCTGTGGGTTCGAGGCCAGGCTGGACTGATAGCCTCCAAAACAATACAGAGAAACCCTGTCTCGTAAAAACAAAACAAAAAAAAATGAAGAAGCATTTTCAGGTAAGAACAGATTTCAAGTCGAGAGGAGACTATTTTAACTGCTATTACAAAGATGTCACAGGTCTCAGGCTTCCTTGGAATGTGCGTAGCTTTAAAGATGCATATTAGTCCCTATAAAGTGACAGTCACCTCCAGGGAGATGACACTTTCTTGCCATCTCATCCTTTTTATGTCATAGGCTATACTTCATTCATTCATTCTTTTCATTCTCATTGGTTCTGCTCCTGATACTAGGCTCTGGCCTTGAACTCACTAAGTAGCCGACGATGACCTTGAACTTCTGGTCCTCCTCCCAACTGTTGTGATGGGTCGCTGTGGGGCAGGGGGTCTCATTCATCCCCTTGTGACGCTAGGTGAACTCTCTACCAACAAGCCTACATCCCCAGTGTTCACTCAGGATCTTGAGGACTGTCTCACTTTTTATCTCATTCTTCAGACTGCAGATTCATGCCCACAGACGGGTTCTCAACCACCTGGTTTTAGCCAAGTCTTTGGCCCCCTCTCTAAAGCAACCTGGACACAGACAGCTTCTCCTAGAGGTTTTGAATACAGAACTACCTTTCTCCACAGGTGCGGGCAGAGGTGCCCTTTGGCGCTCTGCTACTTGTATATTTCCAGGTCATTTTGATCCACTCCAGGACCTACAGGACCTCTGAGACTTCCATGTTGAAGGAACTTCAACCAAAACTTCTCAGTACACTGTTTTCTCCAATACCCTATGCTGGATCTTGCCAATACTTAAAAATCCTACCTAAAACTTAATAATTTTATTTTATAGAGCTATTTCAGGTTTATGGAAAATGGAGCAGAAAGTACAGTTGAATGCTGCATAGTTTCTCTCTCTGTACCAACCCTGCTTTCTGTTTACCCCGTTCTAACATTGGGCATTGATGAGGTGTATTTGTTACAATTAATGAACTGATACTGAACTAAACTATTTTATGAACTAAAGCTCCTATTTTTACCCTGGGGAACCACTCTGTGTTGGACAACCTGAAAATGTGTGAGCCTATTACTTTAGGATTGTTCAGAAGTTCACTACCCTCCAGTCCCCTGGACTACATCTGCTCATCTGTCTCTTTCCTCAAAACTCTAGGGGATTTTGGCTGCTGAGACTTAGATGTGGTTTGTCCTGCCAGGGTGTTATGTGTTGGGAACTTGGTCTCTAGTATGGTGATATGAAGAAGTGGGGTCTAAGCCAGGTGGTGGTGGTGCATTCCTTTAACTTTACACTTGGAAAGTAGAGGCAGATGGATCTCTGTAAGTTCAAAGCTATCCTGGTCTACATCATGAGTTCCAGGATGGCCCAGAGCTACATAATGAGATACTGTCTCAGAAAAGAAAGAGAGGAAGCAAGGAAAGAAAGAAGGTAGGAAGAAAGGAAGGAAGGAAGGAAGGAAGGAAGGAAGGAAGGAAGGAAGGAAGGAAGGCAAAGAAAGAAGGGGCTGGAGAGATGGCTCAGAGGTTAAAAGCACTGACTGCTCTTCAGGACCTGGGTTCAATCCCCAGCACCCACACAGCAGCGAACAACTATCTGTAACTCTAAGATCTGACATCCTTACACAGACATACATGCAGGTAAAGCAGCAATACATATAAAATAAAAATAAATAAATAATTTAGAAAAAAAGAAAAAGAAAGGAAAGAGGCGTAAGAAGCAGAGTATAGTGGGAGGTGATTCGTTCTTTGGGGCTGCTACTCTAAAACAGTAACAGTTGTCTCATAGAATGAGAGTAAATTCCCATGAGTCTTCCTGCTGGACATGGTAATGCACACCTTCAGTCCCAGCACTCGGGAGGCAGAGGCAGCAGATCTCTGAGTTTGAGGCCAGCTTGGTCTATAGAGGTGAGTTCTAAGACAGCCAGGGCAATACAGTGCGACCCTGCCTCAAAATAGAAATTAAAAAGTAAAAGAGTCTCTCTCTGTTCTCTGGCTTCCTGTCTGGCTATATGATCTCTCCATCTCATCCCTTGTTCTCTTACCATAATACCATTCATTGTGTGATGCAGATAAAAGTATCCTCACCAGAGCCCACAGGGTGTTGACACTATGCCCTTGAAACTCCAACACTGTAAGCTACATAAACCCCTCTTTTATAAGTGCCTAGTCTTGACTATCTTTTCAGTACAGCAAGGGAAATTGACTAATGCAATTGCTCTTTTTTTATGTCTCCAGAGTTTTGTCACTTCTGAGTATCACAGTTGGAATCTTGATCATGCAGCCTTTTCAGGTTGGTTGCTTTCATTAGCAATAAACATTTAAGATTCCTCTATGCCCTTTCATAGTTTGTAAGTTCATCTCTTTTCACCGCTGCATAATATTCCACAGCATTCAATGCACCATTATGTATTTATTCACTTATCTGTTAAAGACATCTTAGATGCTTCCACATTTTGGCAATGGTGGATAAAGCTGCTATAAGTATCCTTGTCCTGTATAAAGACATGTTTTTAAATAGTTTTGCTGTTGTTTCCATTTTGATACTGGGTTTTGTTGTCATTGTTGTTTATGTCTGGTTGGTTAGTTGGTAGGTCTGACTTGCTTGTTTTGTACATATCTAGGACTGTGATTGCAGAGTGGCATGTATGAACCATGTTTAGTCTTGTTATACTAAATAACCCCTTTGCATGAAATGGCCTTTCAAAGTGTTCACTGCACCTTGAATTCCTACAAGCCATGAACACTGCTCTATCCTGGGCAGGATTTGATGACAGTGTTTTGGATCTTAGCCATTCTGAAAGGAGAGAGAGAACCAAGTGGTGGGAAGTCAGAGGACATCTATGGGAGTCAGTTCCCTCGCATGACCTCAGAGATTGGTGCCTTTTTACCTGCTAAGGCTCCTTGAGGGCCCTCATCGCTGGTCTAATTTGAAATCCACTGTCAACAACACATGTGGTTGGTGTCTTTTCATGTTTACAATTTGTATATCTTCTTCAGTAATAGTTACTCCAGATCTTTTTGATTGGTTCTTTTTGCTTTTACTTTTTAAATTATTAGACTTTAATAATTCTTTCAATATTTCTGATGTCTTTTGTTAGGCATTTATTTTGCAAATATCTTCCACTAGTCTGAAGTTTCCTTTTTTAAAAAAAGTTATGTTAGTAGAGTCACTGAGCAGAAGTTTTTGATTTTAACAGAGTCTAATTTACAAGTTTTTTATGAATATATTTTTGGTGTTCTGTCCAAAAGTAATTACCAAACTCCTAAATTTCCTCTAATGTTATCTTCTACATGTTTTATAGTTTTGCATCTTAAATTTAGACTGACAGCATATTTGAGATAATTTTTTGTAAGAAGTATAAGGTTTGTCCAGGTTTATTTTGTCAGTTGATGTGTGTTACTCTAGCATTACTTACTGAAAAGATCAGCCTTTCCTATTTAAAAAGATCTTAAGCCGGGCGGTGGTGGCACATGCCTTTAATCCCAGCACTCGGGAGGCAGAGGCAGGCAGATCTCTGTGAGTACGAGGCCGGGCTAGACCGATAGCCTCCAAAACAATACAGAGAAACCCTGTCTCGTAAAAACCAAAAAAAAAAAAAAAAAAAAAAAAAAGATCTTAAAAATTTATGTGCAGTCAGGTGTGGTGGTGTACACCTTTAACTCCAGCACTTGGGAGGCAGAGACAGACGGATCTCTGGTTCCAGGTCAGCCTGGTCTACAAAGCAAGTTCCAGGACAGCCAGGGATGTTACACATATAAAACCAGTCTTGGAAACAAAACAAGACAAAAAAGAAAAAACAAACAAACAAATTTGTGTGCAAGTGTATGTCAAGTGTGTGGGGGGGCGTGGTAATGTGGTCAGTGTGGCCAGCATGCGATCCCCTAGAGCTGGAGTTATGGGTATCCTCAGAAAAGCCATAAGCTCTCTTAAGTCATGGGGCCATCTCTCCAGCGCCATCCTTTCCCTGGGATTACCTTTGCCCTTTCTTTCAAACTCAGTTGACTGAACTTGTGTGGATCTACTCCTGCCTTGTGTTTTCTACACCTGTTCACATTTTTTATCATTTGAGGGTGGACATAGAAGACCACACTTACAAAGCAAGAGCGCCATCTCTCCAGCCCTCTTTCTGGCTTCAATTGAACAGTTTATGACTCTGTTTTAGCACGTCAACCATACCTCTTTTTAGGAGTATTTAGCAGTTGTTCCATAGTTACAACTGCATTTACAATGAATCTAGTTCACTTCAAGTAACACTATAATGTTATACTTCAACTTCCTGCTAGATCCATTAGCAATAGCAAAAAGATTTTGCTTCATGGTTTTTATTGGGGGGGATGGTTTTTGTTTTGTTTGTTTTTATTTTGTTTTTTGAGACAGGGTTTCTCTGTGCACCAGTCCTGGCTGTCCAGGGACTCAACTTTGTCACTGAGATCCTGCCTCTGCCTCCCAAATGCTGGGATTAAAGTCATGTGCCACCACTGCAGGGGAGGTGCAAACAGTTGTGAGTTGCCATATGGGTGCTGGGAATTGAACCCATGTTAATTGAACCACTGAACCATCTCTCCAACCTAACTTCATATTGTTTTTGTTTGTTTGGTTGGTTTTTTGCTTTTTTTTTCCTTTTCTTCTCTAAGGGTCTCCTTTCTTGACACAGGCCTGAATTTCTGAGCTGAACCATTTCCTTCACTCTGTAGAACAGCTTGCAAGGAAGGTCTGCTGGTAACAGTTATTTCTTACCTGTTCATTTGAGAAAATCTTCATTTCTCAGCTTTGGTGAACACAGAAATCTAAATCGATGAGACTGTTTTTCAGTCTTTTAAATATCTGACTCTCATTGTCCTGACTCATGCTCTGAGTAGAAGTGCTGGGGAGGGAGGCATTGTTCTACAGTAAGGCGGTGGTGGGTCTCCTGAGCTTCTCACTGGGTCCTCTCTGCCTTTGATTTTCTTCAGTTTCATCATCATCTTCTTGGGGGACAATTTCCTTGGTGTCTCTGAACTTACTATATCTTTAGTTTGGTATCGGACATCAACTCTGTAAAATTCTCAGCCTTTGTTACTGCAAATATTTCTTTTGCTCCTTTGCTATTGGAGTTTCCTTTGGGCCACTAGCCCACAAACAACAACACAGAGACTTATTAATTATGAAAGCCAGGCCTTAGCTTAGGCTTGTCCCACTAGTTCTTATAACTTAACCAAATTTTTTATTAATCTACATTCTACCAACCGTGATGTTTATCTCTTTTCTGCCTTACGCCTCCTGTTTCCCCTCCAAGTCTCCTGGCCTTTCCTGCATGCCTAGATTCCTCCTCATCTTTCTTTCTCTCCCTGGGAATCCCACCTATACCTCCTGCCCAGCTATTGGCCATCCAGCCTTTTATTACACCAATCACATCAATGCATTTCACACAGTGTACAAATAACCCACAGCATTCCTTTCTCCCCTCTGGTACTCCCATGACCTGCTTGTTATGTGTTTTGTAATTTACTCTCAGTTATTGGGTATTTTGTTGCATCTTTTTATTTTCTCTCTGCTTAGCATATCAGGTTTGGAAGAGTCTATTGGCATTTATTCAAGCTCACTTTCTTTTTAAATAGAGATGTTCCTGTACTTAAACGTATGGATAATAAGTAGGTCAAGCTAAGTATACACACTGGCTTGGAGGAGAGTGAGGTTGGAAGCAGGAACATCACTTAGGCAATAGTACTAGTTTCGTCAAAAAGAGAATGGGAATCTGAGTAAGGACAGTGGCAATCCAGGCAGTAGGGAGGGGCAACAGGTATGCATGTGACTCACATACGCACATGAAGGCAAAACATTCATAGATATGAGGGAAAACAAATGACTCTAAAAGAGAAAGGACACGAAACGTAGAGAAGAACCAATGAGAGAAGAGAATGAACCTCGAGAGGAAAAGGTGGATCTGCAGCATGCCACCACGCAGCCAACCAGACAGGGCATCTCAAAATGAAGGGACTGTCTGGAGCTACAGGCGACAGAGACTAAATTAAGAAACTTGAGCTTTCTCAGCTTTCTTTAAAATGTGTCCCCAGAAAAAGAGATTCAAAGCCAGATCTCTGGTTTGTAAGAATTCCACCCTGTGGGCATCAGTTCCCTCATCTGCAATACACTGAGGGAGTGGGGGATGGAGGGGGATGGAGAGGTGGCTTGGACCAGGTAACTTCTGGTTCCCTTCTACCTCTATAGTTAGACGTGCAGTGAAGAGAGTGTGTGATCAGAGTGGGCTATCCCTAGTGCACTCTTCAGATCTTTACTTCCAGTAGTGGGACAGAGCAGACCTGCAATGAAATTTTGCCGAACTGAATTCAGGCACCCTTCATCAATGCCGAGACAAGTTCACAGGATTCCATTAAGTATCCATTAACACAGAGGGCACCAGAGGCACCTCTGAGATCTGTTAATAAGTCATCATTACCTGCCCAAAACTGTCCTGAAAAGTGCTGTTGCTTTTCAGCCATCCAGCCCCAGTAGCTTATTCTTGACCTGCCTGGCACTATTAGCATCATTGTGATATACAAATATGTTGAGTGTGGTTTGAAAATGGGATTACTCAACTTATGTGGTTTCCTTGTGTGTATCTGTAAGTTGAATCGTAAAGCCTTCCGAAGTTAGGACTGGATTTTTCAAATCAGAAAAGAACGGGTTCAGTTAAGAACTATGACTCTACCAGTGTATTTTCAGAAAACATACTTCTTGCTGAAACACCCAGGGTAAAAGCCATTTGTTGGTGTGGTGGTTTGAATGATTTGGTCACCATACTCTCAAACATTTGAACACTTGGTATAGTGATTATCTAAATTATCCTATTATTAATAAAAATTTGGGAGACAGACATTGAGAATAAACCTGCAAGATCTGTGGAGTGACAGAAAAATGATTCAGTTGATCCCTACTCTCCACACTTTCCCCAGATCAAAAGGGCCACAAGTCTCTCCCCACCCCTCCCTATACCTTCCTGTCTATCCTTGGTCCGCCAAAAAAACAAAAACAAAAAAAAACAAAACAAAACAAAAAACAACCTCTATAGTTCTTTCTGGCCAGCTGACTGTGGACTCCACCCTGTGAATCGAGGTAAAAACTTTATTGGCAGTCTCGGAGTGAAGATGCGAACAAATCTCCTGTAATAACTTGGGGATCAGGTGGGGGGTGTTCAGGAGGTGTGGTCTTGTTGGAGGTGTGTTACTGGAGGTGGGGTTTAAGAGTTCAAAGGTTCATGCTATTCCCAGTTCTCCTCTGTTTCCTGCTTGCAGTTCAGGATGTGAGCTCTCAGCTGTTCCTGCAGTCAAGTCTGTTGCCTGCAGCCATGATTCACTGGCATGGTGGACTCAAACTCTTCTGGACCTGTTAGCCCAAACAAACTTGCTGCAAGTTCCCTTGGCCATTGTGTTCCAGTACAGCAACAGGAAAATGACTAATACAGTTGGTGAAGGACCCACAATGAGGGAAGAAAGATTACTTCATTTTATCCCTCTTCAACAATGATCTCACTCCCTTATCTCTATGCTTGGAACAGAACCCACAAATTGGGGAGACAACCCTGCCCCAATTGGTCTATTTTTTATGTCATAGTTTAATTTCACCTCAGAATTCTACATAAAAGATTTTTTTAAATCAAGTATTTGGGGCTGGAGAGGTGACTCAGCAGTTAAGAGCACTGCTGTTTTTGCAGAATATAAAAATTCAGTTCCTGGCTGGGAGTTAGTGGCACACACCTTTAATCCCAGCACCTGGGAGGCAGAGGCAGGAGGATTTCTGTGAGTTCAAGGCCAGCCTGGTCTACAGAGCAAGTTCCAGGACAACCTCCAAAACAATACAGAGAAACCCTATCTCAAAAAACCAAAACAAGCCGGGCGGTGGTGGCACACGCCTTTAATCCCAGCACTCAGGAGGCAGAGGCAGGCGGATCTCTGCGAGTTCGAGGCTGGGCTGGACCGACAGCCTCCAAAACAATACAGAGAAACCCTGTCTCGTAAAAACAAAAAACAAAACAAAAACACACAAAACAAAACATGGCAGCCATGTCAGGCAGCACAGATCCCCAGGAACTACAGTCCCAGGGGACCTGACTCCCTCTCTACATAGACGTACAACAAACAGATAAATAAAAATGAATCATTTTTAAATCAAATACTCCACAGTAAATTCTATGTATTTTAAACAGTATGATAGCTCCTCAAAACTAATTAAAGATAAAGTCATCATGTATATGATCCAGACACTCACCTTTGATTATACCTACGGAATTGAAAAGAGGGACTAAATCAGATATTCAAACGCTGGTGTTCACAGCCGTGTTACTAATAATAACCAAAATGTGGAAATGACCTACATGTGAATTCTGGGAGGTAAATGGATACTTAGAATACACATATGATGCAACACTGTCACCCTGAAGAGAGTGGAATTCTGATGCATGCTACAGGACAGCCGAACCACGATCACAATAAGCTGTGCATTATTTTACTTGCTTACAAAAAACACCTAGAGTAGTCAACTCACGGTGACAGAGCAGACTGTCAACAGGAACCGGGAAAGCAGCCTATGTGACTATGGAGGACTTATTTCCTTCAAGGCTGACTTTCATTCCATCGTGACGGGAAGGCTTGGTGGCAGATGCCTCCGTGGCTTGTGTCTGGATTTCCTCCTCCTCCTATCTTGCCAGAACAGGAAGTAGAGACCTGATAGGACGGAGGGTCAGCTGTGGATCCCGCCCCAGGTGACCTACTTCCTCCAGGTGGCGCTACCTCCTCAGGTTCCACACCTACAAAACAGCACTGCCACGTGGGGACCAAGTGTTCAACACATGCACTGGGGTAACAGGGGACATCTAACACTCAAGCTATAACATGGTGAAAGGGACACATGGGAGGGGGGGAATAGTTGTCATTTAATGAGTACAGGTCCAAGTACCCGAGATAGATAATGGTGACGGCTGCCTGACAGTGTGGGGTAAACCAAATACCATCAGTTGCAGACACAAAGAGATAAAACAGCACTTTTTTCCCCCCGCATTTATTCATTTTACCATTTATAGAAGCCACTCCCGAAGCTTCCATAGAGTGTACAGAAAGAACCACAGTTTGGGGAAGAGGTCCTTAAGAGATCCCCTTCTGAGCCTTACACACTCGATGTGACTGGGAAAAGTTACTAAGGAGGCAGAAAAAGTAGGGCTTTGTCTTTCTTTTATTATTATTAGTTACTATTATTTAGCTTCTAGGTTATTTACTTGTTTGTTTATGTGTTTATTTTTGAGACAGGAGTCTCACAATGAAGCCCAAGACTGACACAGTATATATATAACCCAGGCTGGTTTCAAACTTTCATCATCTTCCTGCCTCAAACCTCACAAGTACTAATATTATAGGTGAGAGCCAACATGAACAGCTTTTAAGAAAGCGATTCTTGACAGGGAGATTTGTGCTAATCAATGCCTAAATCAAAACAGAAAGCTCTTGGGGTATAAGTAACCAACGACATTACACCCCAAGAAACTAGAAGATGAACTAAGCCTGACTTCTGTAGGATGAAGACAATAAACATTATCACAGAGATAAGCAAAACAGAAGGGAAAAAACAGCAGAAATTGAGCAACAAAACTAGCAATTCATTTTTTGAAAAGATAAAATCAATAAGCCTTCAGTTAGACTAAGAACAAAAAGCAGAAAAAGTACAAAAAAAAATCAAAATAGAAAGACTCATTGCAACCAACACTCTCAGTGATACAAAAAGCCAGAGGCAACGCCAGAGAAGAATCGTTTGCTAGCAAACTGTTTTCGCATCAGAAATGGATGAGTTCACATCCAATGTGCCAAGCCTGAAGTGTGAAGGAGAAACCCCCACAGAGCAAGCGTGGAGGCTACAATGGAAAGTGTCCGACAGAGAAAGCCCTGGGACCTGATGCTTCACCACCAGTGGGTACTTCACAGTTAAGGGACTGATGACCACACCTTCCCAAACAGCCCCACCAACTGAAGACTCGCTAAGAGGGGCATCGTCATCTCACATGCTATCTATGCGTGCGATGAGACATGCATAGATAGCATGAGATGGCCCCAGTGTGAGACGCTACCAAATGGGAGCTCAGCGAATAGCTGTTTTTTTTTTTAATTATGAAAAAAAAGTTTAAAACCATGTGTTTCAATTTAAAAAATATTTGCAGATGGTGATTAGACTCCAGAGTTTCTAGGTACACATGTGATTTAGGTCATTCTAGATGATGAACACAAGAACAAATTGTTTGATGTCGAAACTTTGGAGCCCTAATGGCTCTTATTTCTAATTTGCCCATAAATCGCAGCAGTGAAATTCTGCTCCATGTAGGTCTGAGTCTGGGAGCTCTGAGAGACAAGGGATTATTTTGTTTTTCCGTCTCCCTTTGGGTTTCAGCTTACCAATATTTTCATTAAACATTTAATTACCCGGCTGTTAAGTTACTCTTTCTGCATTTAATGTTCAATTCAAAGGCCAGCAAGTGCAGGGATTTGATGTAATTCTCGTAGTTAAATATCGAGGGATGGAATTAATCCCTAGATTACCTGTATGCTGGTGTAACTTTAGGAAGGCAGGATAGAGAAACAGCAATTTCTTGTGTGCTGTTTTGTAAGACGGAAGGCAGAAAACCAGCTTCTGCTGGGAGGAGGCCTCAATGAATTAAGGTTAAAAGGATTTGCCCTTGTAGGACCCAGGTCTTTAATTGGGACCTTCAATTCCTGTAATCCAGAAGGATTGGGAACAGACACATCTAGATTATTGCCAAAGCCCAAAGGTGACTCACAAGGAAAAACAATTATTAGTGCCTCCAAAACCTGCAGATAGAAAACAGGCATTTAATGAAACCTGGTGCAAGTCAGCCAGGGAAAGATGCTTACAGAAAATTCCCCCATTAGCAGAGAAGAGGAAGATCTACGTAGCACCCTCTTCTGTTTTAACCTCAAAAACATCTGGGCTCCACCTCCCAAGAGCCCATCAATGTGTTGCTTTGTAGGGAATATAAAAGTAATCGGACTCATTTAACAACGAGATTTTTTTTTCTTTGTAACCCCACAGGTTTTCATATAGAAGCAATAAAACAAAACCCAAAGTCTGTGAGGAGAGTCTAAAATCTTACACGTCCTGTCAACTGCAAGAACAATTTAAGTAAGAAAGATGAGCGTGGAAGGGGGTTCAAGAAACAAGACTGCAAGTTCACAGTCAGTGTCAGCATGGTTTGCACACTCAAGGAGTTTCCAGAACCTTCTGTGGTGCAATTGACCTGGGGGCAGTGCTGACCATTGAGAGCCTAAAAAAAATTCCACAGATGAAACCAAGGTAAGGTAAGGGAAAGTCAACAGGATGATGGTGGGAGACTATGGTCTCTTCTATTGGGACTGGCTACACAATTGTTGATGAAAGCAGAAACCCTTTAGAGAGTCTTTAAAATGCAAGGTGGCACAGGAGAACATAAACAAACTCTCCCTGAGCACAGGGCCCTCTTAGGCTGCACCCAGAAGCTGGCCGGGAGCTCATTCTTTAGTAAGCCACATTTGACTTGTGTTTTAGCAGCTGACATCTTCTGAGTAGCTAGGGAAAAAATTCACCTTTCAGTGAGGTGTTCGCTACATCTCCAGGCTTTCATGAAGGATTTACCTCTGGGGAGCCTCGCTGTCCCTTCCAGTGGCTTGCCTCGCCTTGAATGCACCCTTACTTTGTCAAGACTAATAAAAGGCAGAGCTGGGAAGCCGGCTGCAGAGACCCTTGGGTGTTCCCCTGCATATCCTTGTCCACAATAGAACTATTGTGCAAACCTATGAAGCAACAGTTCACTTAGGAAACATTAACTCTGAATGAAGGGTTTTAGCTCTAGAACAGGAAGCAAAATAAAAAATTTTAATATGATCAGGTATATCAACCATACTCCAGGGCAGGCCCCATGCTCATGAGTAGGTAGCCAACACAAATCAGGTTTCTCGTGTGTGCATGTGTATGCGTGTATGCGTGCGTGCGTGCGTGCGTGTGTGTGTATGTGTGTGTGTTCAAGCATGTACATATGTGTGCATGTGTGTGTTCAAGCGCATGCATGTGTGTGCATGTGCGTGTGCGTGTGCGTGTGTGTGTGTGTGTGTGTGTGTGTGTGTGTCAGGATGGGGTTGTGGGAAGTTTGTCTTTATCTGTTTTATTTTAAGAGAGAGAAAGAACATGAAGTTTGAAGGGTATAGAGGTGGAGACTGTCTGGGAGGAGTTGGGGGAAGGGAATGATCAAAATAAATTGAATTGATAACTTGTTTTTCAAAGTCCTTGGTCTGGAACAGAAGCATTTGAAAACTCAATCATGTCGTATCTGACAATTATCACACTACAAATTCTATTTTTCCTGCTTCCAGGTGTCAAACCCAGGACCTTGTGCGGTTTAGGCAGTCATTACTTCCACTGAGCTTTTTACCCCCCAACCCTATAACAAAAATTTTGTTATATAACTTTACTGACAGTAAAGGCTTCAATTTACAAGTCTCCATTTATTTTAACAAATACTTCTTATAGGTTTGCTAATTGTGATATTTAAAATCTTGTTCTAATTTCAGGAAAAATAAACTTGAATAATCAACTGGTGTGGAAATCTTATTGCAAATTACGTTTAGGGATCGCTAGCCTGTCTCTCCTACGTTTTACCATGTTAGGAGAGTCCCCTGGTGGTTCCCTTAAGTATTACCTTCATGAACGTTAGTGCAAAATAAAGGCTATTCAGAGATGAGCTGTTCTCCTCATCCAGCTACCACTCTTATCTCACTGCTGCCAGAGTTAGTGGGGGTGGGATGGGGGGAGGGTGTGGGGAGAGAGTCTACTAGAGAGATGAGGCTGCAAAAAGTGGGTACTGACTTGAGCGGAATAAATGTCAGACTCTAAGAGATCTCAGACTCCTCCCCTCAGTGTACAAACACTTGCACACGTGTGCACACACACACACACACTCACACACTACCACACACTTTTCAGCATCTATGCAGAAGCCCTAATCTTACACTTCGAAGTTTTCATTTTGCACTGTCTGGGGCCTATTGGAGCCCAGAAATCCATTTTTTAAGGAATCCACTGCAGGTTTCTGGTGCATGCCACAGTTGAAGAAACATTGATTCGGATACTGACTTTTCTCCTGAGGAGAAATTTAACTTCTGAGGTACCCGATCTAAATAAGCATGAACAATTCAGAGATTTTGTTATGACCCCGCTCCCAAGCCCAGCCGTAGATATTCTCTGGATGGCTCTAGACGGTGATCGGACAACTGTAATAACAGGCACCCCATGTGACCTGGTGCATGTAGGTGGCACAATGACCTCACGTCCTGCTTTTGGTTGGTTTTGGTTTTTGTCAATCTGGCACAATCTAGATTTATCTGACAAGAGCAACCTCAACTGAAAAAATGCCTCCATCAGATTGCCTATAGACAAGTCTGTGGGGGCTTTTTCTTGATTAATGATTGCCCACTGGAGGAGTTAGACCCCTAGGTAAGTAGTCCTGTGTTGCATAAGAAAACAAGATGGGCAAGCCCTAGAATCCTACCATATATAATGATATCCATAATATCTAATTAAAGAAATATGCACTATGTTCATACATTAATATCACATAAGTCAAGCCTGGTGGTACAAGCTTGCAATCCTAGCTTCTTGGGAAACTAAACAAGTTCAAAGACAATCTAGGCACCTTTGTAAGATTCTGTCTCAAAATAAAAAGTTTTTAAAAGGGGTTTGGGACATAACAGGTGTGAGGTCCTAGGCTCAGTATCCTATCATACAAAAGAATCACATGCACATCAACCATACAATATATTATATAACAAGTATATGCTCCACTTATTTATGTAGTGTCATGCACAATCTGCCTAGAAACACACACTATCATGACATACCTTGTGACAGCACACTCTGTTTCTATGAAGAAATTAGGAGATGAACACTGAACTCCATAGTCATGCCACTATCTAAAACCGTATCTTTGAAAATAACACCTGTTTTAATTTATTTAGATTTTTAGACCATATAGGTTTCCTGCCCCCCCCCGGACATTCCAAACTGTGAATACTAAAGTGACCAAATGGCAGACTTAACTTGCAAATGTGACCTGCAGATTCCACAGTGGATCAGTTGGGAGACCAAGGTTCACCTGCTTTGCAAAAGCCACCTCAAAACAGTTTTCAAAGTGGGGAGGGAGCTAGGGCATTGTCAAGCTGCCACTCATCAAAACCATGTATTTTCTTTGTGAACCTTCAGGAACTTTAATACATTTTTAACACCACCCCCCTCCACTTCCTTCTGGACTCCCTGGAAGAGGCAGATGATAAGGGGACCTCCAGAACCTGAGCAAGACTCTCCCAATTCAGGTAGCCGGTAGGTGTGCAGAAAAGGAAACCTACGTTCCAGGTGGCCAAGCTAACTCATCCTCCGTGAGGCTGTTTCTAGCGAGTCTGTGTTCCTGGACTGCATCCAACTAACACCCCCTTCCCTACTAGAAGCAACTACCCCTTTAAGTGGCTCACACCCTTAGCACTCCCAACTTGGGTTCTGTTCAATGTGTTAAAGAGTCCCTAGGTGTACATTTTAAACATGTATTTCCTCCGCCCCTTAGTCTTTTGAAACATCCATAAACACCTAATAACTTTTCTTACCAGAAATACTGCTTCAATTGTTAAAAAAAAAAAAAAAAAACTAAACAAAGCCCATAGACCTCCACTACAATTCAGCGGCACTTCCTTCTCCCCAAACGCCCTTCCGCAGCAATTCCAAAAGTTTGTAAGACCAACCCAAACCACCCCGGGGATCTAGGTAGTAAATACCATATTTTCCAAGAAAGCCTGAATACCTTTTAGTAAAAGCTCCCTTGGTAAGAGAGGAGGAAGAACCGCGGAGAGGGAGTGCAGAGCAGGGCGAGGGGGAGCTCTAAGAAAGAGGCTTTTCAACTCAAATCCAAAGGTGACCGGATGCCAAGGTCTGGTCCTCACCGCAGAGCAGCAGCGCCACCTTGTGTGCAAAAGTTCTTTGGTCGGTTTTCCGTCCTGCTGACTGGTAACCTGTCTCTCTCCATGCCCAGACTTCGACCCAGGTCACTGTAGAGTGAGCCACCAGCTCGCTCTCCCTCACACGTTGGGTTGTGTCTCTCCCCTCACTCACCTGTTGGCTGGGATCTCCTTCCCATCTTCCATGTCTTTCTGAGTAACCCCAGCCTGCAGTGAGGAGTTTGGCAAACCGTAGAGATACAGAAATGTCTGACCAACGAAGAAAAGACTCGGTTAAATGTTCAGTTGGGAAACACATATCAGTCCTACCATCAGTACCAAATGTTTTCCACTAACTAACTCTGCAGGTTAAATTGTAAAACAAACCTTTAGGATTCGATTAAATCCAAGAAAGTAAGCCTGCGTTGAACTATAAAAGGGCACTGAAGTGCCTGGAAATGCTAATGGAAAATTCACTATTCACAATTGACTTATCTGCAATAAGCAAAAATTCCTTAAGAAGGAAACCAAGATCCAGCATGCAAACAAATACACCAGAATTACCAGACAAATTCTCACAAGATACTTTTGGGATTCTCACGGTGCTAAAAAAACAATCTTCTTCCAGCCTGTATGATGCCCTAACACTAAGAAACGAAACAAATAGGTTTATTGAAAGATGCCCTGTTAAAATTTTGCCAGGCAGGATAAAGGCATCGCAGCCAATGCATGCACACCCTTCATCCGTCAAGAACCACCGCAGAGGATTCAGCAAGCCAAAGAAAGTGTAGCAAAATCATACAGGCCCCAGCTTCCAAGAGCGGCCTCTCCATCCAAAACTCTTATGAATTCCAAGGCCAGAGAACAGTATGACTAATTCTAGCTAAAATAAAAACCAGCTGCTTGAAGCACTCCGGCCAGCACACATGAAATGCTGAGGGGGATTCTCGCTCTGTGATTTGCGTGGGGCTGGAACAAGGTACAAAACAGTAGGAAGCAGGGGTCGGTTTAAACCAGCCCCTGCCTGCACTCAGGGAAGCCTTTGTGGCACTTATGTCTCCCACAAACTGTTAAAGGTGTAAAGAATTCCTGGTGGAATTCCACGGTAGAAGTCACCCTGGTGACAGCTTTTCAAGGCACCGATTCCTGAAACAACTTCACTAAAAATCTAGAAACATGATTTAAGTGTTGTGTCATGGATGAAAATTAGTTTTTAGCTTTTTAGTACCCGTAGTCTGTAAAATTACATGAGGAATGTGCAGTGACCCTCCATGCTTCTATTTCTTAAAGGTGCCAGGTGTTAGAGAATAGATACTTTCGAAACTTCAGGAGAAACATGAAAAAAAGCACTAACATTAAAACTTAAAAGCCAACCAAGAAGCAGGCGGAGTTCCGGGAATCTAGGGGAAGAGAGGGAGGAGGGATTACATAAACAAGGGAAGTCAAGATCATGGTGGAGAAATCTACAGAGACAGCTGAACTGAGCTCATGGAAACTCATGAACTCTAGACCAAGAACTGTGGAGACTCCAGGTCACTGAACTAGACCCTCCATGTGTGGGAGACAGTTGTGAAGCTTGGACCAGATGAGGGACCCCTGGCAATAGGACCATGATGATACAATCCTGGTGCATGAGCTAGCTTGTTTGAGCCCATTCCTTAGGGTGAGGTGCCATGCTCAGTAGCAGTGGGATCACAATATAATCCCAGCACATGAGCTAGCTTGTTGGAGTCGGTTCCCTATGGTGGGATGCCATGCTCAACCTTAATGCATGGGAGAGCGGCCTGGCCCTGCCCCAACCTATTGTGCCAGAGTATGCTAACTCCTCATGGGAGCCCTTACTTGTGAGGAGGAGTGGACTGGGGATGGGCTGGGGGGAGCAGGGGGGAGAGAGGAGGGGTGGGAGGGAGAACTGTGGTTGGAATGTAAAATTAAATAAAAAACTGGAAAAAAATAATAAAACTTAAAAGCATTCCAGGAGTAGTGGTGCACACCTTTAATCCCAGCACTTGGGAGGTCACAGGCAGAGGCAGGTGGATCTCTGTGAGTATAAAGCCAGCCTGGTCTACATAGCAAATTCTAGCACAGCCAGAGTTACATAGTAAAACCTTGTCTCAAAGCAACAAACAAACAAATAAGCTGTTTCCCATGAAAGGTTACAGTGAAGGAAGGCTGTACCAAGGTTTTTGACAATATCAGTCACCAGGACCTAAAATTTTTTTTTTTTTTGGTTTTTTCGAGACAGGGTTTCTCTGTGGCTTTGGAGGCTGTCCTGGAACTCGCTTGGTAGTCCAGGCTGGTCTCGAACTCACAGAGATCCGCCTGCCTCTGCCTCCCGAGTGCTGGGATTAAAGGCGTGCGCCACCAACGCCCAGCAGGACCTAAAATTAATAGTAGAGTTGCACCAGCAGCAGGGGGGAGACTAGCATGAACATCAGAGTGAGGAGTTTGTATACCTAAGACTCTGCAGGCATGTGATGGAGAGAGAGAGAGAGAGAGAGAGAGAGAGAGAGAGAGAGAGAGAGAGAGAGAGAGAGAGAGAGAGAGAGAGACATAAGACAAGCTGGGAAGAGAAAAATGTTCATGTTGAACTCTGAGCTAAAAGGAAAGACGGTCATTTACAAAGTGCCTCAACTTCAGAGGAGGGTCATGTTGTCACCACCAACAGGAATAGATGAGAATGATCATGCAGATGAAACGGCAGGCCAGAGAGCTGAGGAACACTCCCAGCTCCTTCTCAAACCTCTTACACAGAATGCACACTCAGTTTCATAGAATAAGGGCTCCCTCTAGCACCATGATTCTTGAGCATACACCGGGAGGCTCTGAGAACATGCCATGAGCTTGCTGTAAGCCAGGCTTTGTCTTGAGTTTTCTCTTGACATACACACTTCTATCTCATTTAATCATAGACATGACAGCGCTGAGCTGATATGATCACTGCTGGGAAATCATGGCATCAGGACTAGAAGACAAGTCGTTAGGTTCCAGAATACTGTTCATAGTGAGTGGTGTATGTCAGTATCACCTGGAGAACTTCAGAAAAACACTTGTGCCAGGTCCCCAACCAAACCCAAGGGATCTGAATCTCTTGGGATAAAGTCAAAGCACCAGCAATTGATTGAAATCTTGCCTAAGTGCGGCTAAGTGGGAGTCAGTCTTGAAAACACGCTATTTCACACACCCAGAGACGCAGGAATGGGGCTGACATCTTTAAAACAGTCATCCCAGATGATTTCAATGCAGGGTTCACAGTAATAGATGGCAGTGGTTCTCAAGTTTTAGTGTGCATCAAAACTGACTGGAAGCCTTGAGAGCCTGCATTTCCTGTAAGTTATCCAGAATGTGGTTAATCCTGGCTCGAAGGGACCTACCTAGTCTCTGCCACTGTAGAAAAAAACTATATTTAAACATGACAAAGACAATGGGATGCAAAATCCATCCTGGGCTACATAGGGAGATCCTACTTTCAATTTTTTTAATTTCACATTTATACACCATGAGGTAATATCTTTCTCCTAGATGTAAAATATAAAGTGCATATTTAATACACGGACCATACCAAAAACACTTGGCATCTGGCCAAATGTTACACATGACCTTAGTCGCCAACCTTTGAACTACACACTAGTACTTCTGTAAAAGGCTACTTCAGAGTACCTATGGAAAGGAGTACAGGTTACTTAAATAGATCTGGGGTTCAACAGATGGATTTCTCCCAGATATATAAATTTGAGAATTTTAACATAAGAAAATATAAGTGATGAGACTAAACGGAAGTGTCTTGGCCACAGTTTTAGAGGTTCATTACATGACCTACTGATCTCAGTGCTCTGAGTGACTGGTGAGGAAACGCATCATGACACTTGGCGTTGGGTGCAATGATATCACTTTCATCATAAACCAGAGAGCAAATGAGGATAAGGAAATTCTCAGGGTCTTACAATCATCCCTACAGGCATGCCCAGAGACCTAAGAACCACCTCCTAGGCTCCATCACCTAACGGTTCCATCAACACCCAACACTGTCACTCTTCAGAACAAACCTGTTAGACAACATCCAAACTACAGCAACTCCTTCCAGGAACATGATAGGAGTGTATGTAGTTCTCTGCTTCCTTAAGGCTAGAAATGACCACCTCATTTGTATTGACCAGTAAAGAGTGACAGAAGAGACATAGGTCTCAGCATTGGACATATTCCAGATGCCAATGCTCTCATGTTGGGGCCCATATAGATGGCTCCGC
Source organism: Mesocricetus auratus (assembly GCF_017639785.1). NCBI lineage: Eukaryota > Metazoa > Chordata > Mammalia > Rodentia > Cricetidae > Mesocricetus > Mesocricetus auratus. The sequence continues at coordinate 43,636,009 of NW_024429186.1, read as the reverse complement.
TTCATCTTCACTAAAGGTCAGAGAGTTTAAAACTGTCCTTAGTCTTCCAAGGCTGAAGTCATAAGACCTAAAGGTCTAAGGCATGACTTCTGTAGGATCTTTGATCTTGGTCGCACATGTCTTATCAAATAACAGACTTGGTCTGAGGTGTGGTTACTCTTGACTCTCAAGGCCAGAGAATGAGAAATTGAGTCTAAGGTGTGGTTACCAAATGTTTGGAGGATTAAGGAAGAAAGTCTATTAGTTCCTTGTACATGATAAAGAAGTCTTTTGCCGTGCTCGCTTCGGCAGCACATATACTAAAATTGGAACGATACAGAGAAGATTAGCATGGCCCCTGCGCAAGGATGACACGCAAATTCGTGAAGCGTTCAGCCTACAATCCTATTGCCAGAGAGTCTGGGAAACAGAAACTTCATTTACTGGCTGGTTAAGTACTGAGCTGAACTCAAGAAAGCCAGTATCAGAGAGGGAGGACTGGTGATCAAAGGGATTAAGACTGGGCTGGTTGAACCCCCAGAAACAGCTGACCAGACAAAGGTTAACTCTTGAATCCCAGGCATCAGCCTGGGAATCCAGCATGGGACTGATCAAGACCCCCTGAATCTGGGTGTCAGTGAGGAGGCCTAGGTAATCTATTGAGCCTTGGACAGCAGATCAGTACCCATCCCAAGTATACACACGGTCTCTGGACTCCCATAGAACAATGTGAGGTGCACTCTCACCCTGAACTCTTGGGGAAGGGTCTAGGCCCTGCCCTATATGAAATGACAGACTATGGACACCCCCATGGAGGGCCTCACCCTCCCTGGGGGAATGAGGGGATAACGGGGGTGGGGATGGGGGGAGGGCACGGGAGGAGGGGAGGGAAAGGGAGAGGGACCTCGTACTGACTTGTGAAGCAACCTTGTTTCTTATCTAAATTTAAAATGGAAAATAAAAAAAATATTAATAAAAAAAAAGAAGTCTTTTGCCATGGTTCCCTTTTTGGTTGGGGTATTTAAGAATGTTGAAGAATAAACTTGGGTGTCCAGGAGTCACTGGATTGCCCTCCTGACTCTATCCTGTGTCTCTGTCTTTTCCTTAGCGCCTTTCCCTGCCCTTTCTCAATCCACACTCTCCCTGTCAGGTACGAACCGGGCAAGTTGTGTGGATCCGACTGAAGCCCCACAAAGACGGGTTACAACACCTCATCATCTGGAGTCCAAGGACAAGGAGACATGGAGTAGAGCACCCCCTGCCATCACCAATTCACAACAGGCGTGTGGTAGAGGAACAAACAAATCTTCACTGTTACTAGCCACTAAGATTTGGAGGTCATTTGTTACCTTGGCATAATTTAGCCTCTCCTGTCTGGTATAGACGTCAGATCTAGGCGAACACAATGATTTCGAAGAAAATGATGAGTTCAAGGATGAACTAGCACGTGGATAATGTATCCCACAATTTATCAGAAGATACAGCAGCAGATAATTGGGTGTTAATGATAAAACACAACAGCAAAAAGTAGATAGGTAGAAACAGAAGTTGTGGTAGGAACCTGAAGTAGGGCTTTATTTTCTCTTCTGAAGGATGAATCGAATGGCAGGGGACAGCAGGCTCATTTGATGAACGAGCAAAGAACAAATCGTTGGTAGTGGGAATAGCATTTCAGCTGGGGTGGTGGTGGTGGTGGTGGTGGTGCTGGTGCTGGTGCTGGTGTCTGCAAGTAAGGAATCTAATGCCCTTAGTACAATGTATACTCATAACTGTAGGCATGACTAATACCACCTCAGTGCTCGCATCGTTGATGCTGTGTAAGAGCCAGGAGACATTTCTGAGAAATGGGCCACTGAGAAGGCATTCTTTAGTCTGCAGTTTTGCACTAGAGGATTTAAGAAAGCACAAACATGTGGAAATTAATTAGGCAGTGGCCCAAGAGGATGGCAGAAGCAGAAAAACTCATTCTGCTCCCACTAGTGTTTTTCTTACCCATCAACCACTTCCCATGGCCACCAAGTGAACACTCAGAAGAACAAAATCTTCCCTCATTAAGAGACTATAGAGCTAGTGCTTGATGAGTCTATTAGGCATTAAGGGATTGCTGTAGTAATCTCTAGAGTGATTCATATTACTGTGCTTCTGTGAGAATGAAATTGGGCAACAACGGGACCTTTTATCCATTCCCTTGGCTTGTTCTATTGACTCTGGGGCTTACTGGTAGCCATAGCAATTCTTCATGGAGCACCACTACTCTGTAGAAACTGTGAGCTAGTCAGCTTTCCATAAGCAAATAAAATGCTCAAGAGAGCAAATTCGTGAATTAAAAGGGGCTTTGGGAATCGTAGTTTTGGAGGATCCTTTCCTTGATGAGTTCATCCTACTGCTTTGGGTCTATAGCAAGGAAGCATATCTTGGGAGCGGGATGCATGGCTACATCACAAGCCAGAGAGCAAAGAGAGAAGGCTCCCTTTCAAAGATACACCTTGTACTGGCTGATTTTGTGTATCAACTTGACACAAGCTGGAGTTGTCAGAGAGACCAGATCTTCTCTCAGTTGAGAGAAATGCCTCCATGAGATTCATCTTAAGGCATTTTCTCAGTTAGGGATCAATGAGGGAGGCCACAGTCTTTTATGGGTGGTGCTATTGCTGGGCTGGTGGTTGTGGGTTCTATAAGAGAGCAGGTTGAGCAAGCCAGTAAACAGCCCTCCTTCATGGCCTCTGCATCAGCTCCTGCCTCCAGGTTCCTGCCTTTTCTGAGTTCCTGTCCTGACTGTCTTCAGTGATGAACAGCAGTGCTGATGTATAAGCCAAATAAACCCTTTCCTCCCCAACTTCCTTTTTGGTCATGGTGATTGGTCATACAGCCATAGAAACACTAAGACACACCTCCAGAGTCCTAAAGACCATTCAATAGGCTCTACCTCCCGAGTGTTTCACCATTTCAATAGCACCTTTGGGGACATACTTATTCAAATTATGGCCCCCTGCCTTGCAAACTCCACTCAGTATCCATGGACTCTACTCAACATAGCAGGTGGGGGTGAGGCCTTGTGAAAAGAAGATGGGCTCAGCCTGTATCCTCCCTCCCTCACTTGCCAGATTTGCGTTCACTTCCATTCAGAAGACAAGCACTCCCGGGTTTCACCTCATCTGAATGGTTTTGTCCATGATGCCAAAGCCAACTGGTCTTATTTCAAATGTTTCCTAGTTCATTGGCTTCTACCAAGTAACTATCAGTGTTACAGGTCAGAGCAAGCATCTTAGAAACCGCCCCTTTGCTCGCTGCTAGCACTGTTCTGCAGAGCAACCCCGGGCAGCTGCGGAAGGGCACGGTGTCCCAGCTTGCTGCTCTGGCTACTGGTAAACAGTCATAGTCACTTCACAGGGAAGGTGTTTGAGTCTTAATGACTGTTTGGAAGATGCAAGCTTTAATGACTGTTTGCACAACACTTCAACATCTCCTAATGAAAGTGCTGTATCTGGGTACATAATTACAGACACGTTTGTTTCTATGATCATTGAGAGAAAAAAGGAACGCAGAGAAACAATAATTTGCATGTTTATCCTTCTGGTGAATTCAGTGATCCCTAGCACACATCACTACCCTAACATTCTGACCAAAGAAAGCAAGTCTTTAGTAGCTAAAAATAAAACCCATAAAATTATCACATCACCTTTTCCTTCCACAACCAAGGACACATTTTCTTCTTTTACCAGGCCAGCATTACGTGGGACCCAATCCAATGTACTTACACACAGCGGAGGGAAAGGATCCAGACCCAAAGAGCTAAGTGACTTGCCCAAGGTCAATCTAAATTTGGTCCCAGAAACTTTTATTCCCATTCGATAGTTCTAATTTTTCTTTCTCAAAATAGTTGGAATTGACAAATCGAGTCGCTAAAGAGAATTTAGGAGGCAGGAAGGATTTCTTTCTCCTGGTAGGAGTATCAGACTTTCATGAAGTAAGAGTCACTCTCTACACCAGAGAAAGGATTCTTTAAAAGTCTTCATTGAGTGGGTGTGTAAGCAGAGACTGCAATTCAATGGCGGCGTGTGTGCTCGGCATGTACAAGACTCTGCCTTCAGCCTTGAGCACCAAAGAAAGGTGGATATGGGCCAATGAATTCTCTTCCAAAATATTTTAGTTTTACAGTAATGTCCTTTCCATATCTGGGAGAGTGAATTTCTAAATACATAGCAGATTTCTCTTATTTTCTCTGGAAGCCTTCCCCAAGCTGTTTCGTAATAGTGGCTTGCTGCTAAAGCCTGTGATGGTCCCACAAAGCAAAACTCTCACAACACATTCAGCTTCTTGGCTCCAGAGACAAGCATGTGGACAGGTCTGGAACCAAAAGATCAACTTGAAAACCTCCATGGTTTTGCATTTAAATGCCCAACTTATTCCAATTTACGTGCTTTTATACCAAAAGGAGCTTTACACACACACACACACACACACACACACACACACACACACATAGATAGCTAAAATATGGATTCTGAGTGTTTTTAACACAAAGATATAAGTGTTTGGGATGAAGGATATACTAGTTTTCTAGATTTGATTATTATATAATTCATACATGTATTATGATGTAACACAGTATCCTGTAAGCATGTTCAAATTATTATATGTCAAGTAAAAACCTAAAAAGTGGGAATGTACCTCAGTTAGCTGAACCCTTTCTAGCATGAACAAAGCTCTGGGTTCAATCCCCAGCACCACATTAAACCAGGCATGGTGATACTCACCTGTAACCCCAGAATTTGGGAAATTGAAAGATCATAAGTTCAGGGTTATGCTCAGCTACAAGTTCAAGGCAAGCCCTAGATACATGAAACATATAAGAGTTTCTGAAAGATAAAGTTATTTCCATTTCATTTTCCTATGAAAAAGTGTGGAGATAGAGCTGGTGAGATGGGTCAGTGAGGAAGGGTGCTTGCCACCAAGCCTGAGGACCTGAGTTCAATACCTGGGACCCAACGATGAAGGAAAGAAAAGACTCTAAAAATTGTCCTCTGATTTCCACACATGTTATGTGACATGCACATGCAAGTACATGTGTTCATACACACACACACACACAGCTCGATACCCTCATGCATGCATACGTGCAGGCAAAACACCAATGCACATAAAATGAAAATAAATAATAGATGTTTTTAAAAAGAAAATAACAGTATTAAAAATTCATCCAAAGATTCTATCACTCTCTACAATGCTTAAAATTCTGACTAGATGATATAAGTCTACCACTGGCTCTGGCTCTTCATTATCCAGTGCGGAGATCGGCAGCACTAGCCAGAAAGCAGAGCAACAGGAGGGTCACCGCAACGTCACATTCACAGTGAGAGTCGCACGTGCCAAGCAATGCCTGTCATTAGAGTTAACAAAAACCAGACTCAGAACGCATGTGGTCCTCAGTGCTGCTTTTTCAGAAAACATTATAATCATCCATAGAATGTCTTCCGGAGAAGAAACAGGTAGGAAGGAGCGATGAAGCACCTTCCTCATTGGCTAAGAATGCCGGGGTGCACATAGCGGGGAGACCAAGAAGGCATATAACAGATGACTTGAATGGGCATCTTTCCTCCTGAGAATGTCGCAGATCTCGCCTCTCCCCAGTGCTCATGCAAAAGTTAGACACTATGCGCTTTGGACAGTACCAAGCTGCCTTGTCTCTCTGGGCCTCGGTGTCCTCATTTGTGAAACAGTTAGTAGGGCCAAATCCATAGTGTGCTGCGATGATGACATAAGGTGACATGTGGGCAGAGCTTAGAATGCTTTAGTGTGTGCAAGAAGGACTTTTATGGCATTAGCTGTTTGTATCAGTACTCACGTTTCTGTTTAAGATATAACTAAGCATCTTTCTAAATAGAGGGAAAATCGTAGCTTGCATGCTAAACCATCATTGCTATTTTTCCTGGGCAAGCATAGCTTTACTTCCATCCAACCCTGTGAGCAACTGATGGGGATCCTTTACAAAACATGAACACATCAGAAAGAGGCATGAACGAGACACGGGGCATCTGGGAGAAGTCCATGACTGAGGGTCACACACACACGGTGTCAAAGAGAGCAATCATGTCTAACTGGGGGACTTGGGAAGTACTTTGTGGTTGAGCTAGGTCTTTCGGTCTCCTCATAGCAGGCAAAGGGGAGAAAGGAAAAGCTTAACGAGGACGTGAGACCCAACATCCCTGTGTGGAAGAGAAGAGCTGTGAGAGTGAGAGAGGGAGAGGAAGCTGATGATGGGGAATGGTTAGTGTTAACTTGACTGGACCAGGAGGTGCTCAAACACTTGGCTAAATATGATCGCGGGTGTGTGTGACAGGGTGCTGCTGGACAGGGGTGACTTTCATGTTCATACAGTGAGTGAAGCAGAATCCCCTCTGTGATGTGCGTGGCTCTCACCAGCATTGTTTTACTAAAAGGTCTGAAGAGAAAATAATTAATGTCCTCATGTCAGATCCCCTCCCTGACTGGGACACCCCTTTTCCTGCCTTTGAATTTAAGTTGAGGCATAGATGCCCTGGGTATTGTCTGCTTTGGCGCTCAGACTAGAGCTACACTGTCAGCTCTGCTGGGACCCTGAGTACTGTCTTCCCATGTCAGGACTTTTTAGCCTCCGTAATCAAATGAGCTAATTCCTCATTTAAAAAAAAAATCCCTCCACACTATTGCTTTGTCTCTTGAACAAACCCTGACTAATGCATGAAATAAAATATTCAAATGTCTCTAATTGCAACCCCCTGCCTCAGTTGCCCTCCGAGAACAAGTTTGTGTCTTCACATGGATTCTTCTTGTTGTTTGTTTTCCAGACAGGGTTTCTCTGCATAGCACTACCTGTCCTGGAACTCACTCTTTAAACCAGGCTGGCCTTGAATTCAAAGATCCTCCTGCCTCTGCCTCACAGTACTGGCTCCTTTTATTCCTTTTAACACAAACCTCTCAGCACACAGATGTTGTCCAGACTCAATTCTGACTTAACATGGTGTCTTTTGTGGGGGGAGGGGGTTCAAGGCAGGGTTTCTCTGTGGCTTTGGAGGCTGTCCTGAAACTAGCTCTTGTAGACCAGGCTTGGTCTCAAACTCACAGATATCCACCTGCCTCTGCCCCTGGAGTGCTGGGATTAAAGGCGAGTGCCATGGTGTCTTATTTAGGGTTTCTATTGCTGTGAAGAGACAACATGACCATGTCAACTCTTATAAAGAAAAATACTTAACTGGGGCTGGCTTACAGTTCAGAGGTTCGGTCCATTATCATCACGGTGGAACACGGTGGCGTGCAGGCAGACATGGTGCTGGAGAGGGAGCTGAGAGTCTTGAGCAGGTAACAGTGGTGAACTAAATGTAGCTTGAGCATAGGAGACCTCAAAACCCATCTCTACACGGATATGCTTCCTCCAACAAGGCCACACCACAAGAGTGCCACTCACTCTCTTTGGGGGCCATTTTCTTTCAAACCATCACATATAGCTTCTTCCCATAGTTTGGTTTTAGTTATACTCATTTTCTTTTTCCTTTTAAAGGCTTCTTATTAGTGTATATTAACTGTGCAAAGTAATGTGCTTCAGTACCGTGTCTTCACATACATTTATCATAACATATTTTGTTTATGTTTACCCTCCTTAACCCCCCTCACCTAATACTCCTGCTCTTCCCCAGTTAGCACCCCCCTCCTTCCACTTCTTAAAAACCTGCATCTGGCTCACTTCCCTTAAAGGATGATCTAGAGCTTAATCCATTTCCCTGAAAATCAATTGGTGGTCTTACTTATATTTCAAAGATAGCAACAAACTTTACCAAAGTAGTTAATCAGTTCTACTACATATACCCACAAGGGCATCGTCGAGATTTATTGTCACTGTGGTTTCACGTGGTAAGCTTTCTGGGATTTTGAGATCTACATAGCCTAGATTATTTTTAGCACATCCTAGAATTTGCAAGGAAGTTTGATTTATTGTAAATTTCTCTGTTATTGTTTCTGAAATATTTCTTTTTATTTTTTAAAAAATGTTTTTGTGTTACCCATGAGATTCTACTTACCTTGTGTATAAAAACAAGTATGTTCTTTCAGGATTATTTTCTAAAATCTTTTAAAAGTTATTTTGCATGGTTCTCTTATTGACTTTGACTCTATTTCCAGAGTACTGAAGACAGGGCATCAGTTTTAACTTTCCTGTATGGATAGTGGTTCAGGGCTGTCACTAAATAGTTCTTAGCACTGAAGACGGGGCATCAGTTTTCTTTCCTGTGTGGATAGTGGTTCAGGGCTGTCACTAAATAGTTCGTCTTTATTCCACCAGCGTTCCGTGCTCTGTGCTCTGCTCTCATATGTCAAGCAGCAGAATTAATGTGGTTCTGTTAGTCTTTGCAGTAGAATCCACTTGTGTTTTACCCAGCTTAACTGCACCACCACCCTGTCTTTGTTGCTATGGATTTGATTAAACCTTGGCGATCTGTAGAAATTTTTACTTTGTTCTTCAAGACTGTCTTGGCTATTCCTGGGAATTAATTTTTTTTTCTCAAGAACTTTAGTGTGAACCTGTCATGTTCTTCATTTCCACAGCAAGTAAAATCTTGCTTGGAATTCTAAATTATTCTAAATTGGTGTTGCAATGATTAACTGGGGAAGAATTATCAGCTCTGTTATTCTGATTCCCTTTAAGAGCATAATTCAGGGCTAGAGAGATGGTTCAGTTGTTAAGGACATTTGTTGTGTTTAAAGAGGACCAGAGTTTGGACCAGTACCCACACTGGGAAGCTCACAGTTGCCTCTGACTTTAGTTCCAGGATATTCAACACCCTCTTCTTCTCTCTGCAGACACTGCACTGAAGTGCAAATGCCCACACACAGGCATACACACACTAATGTGCAGATGTCCACACACAGGCATACACACACTAGCATGCAAATGCCCACACACAGCATACACATAATTAACATAAAAATCTTTCAGAGGACCCAGTTCAGTTCCCAGCATTCACATGGCTGTTCACAACCACCTGTAACTCTAGTTGCAATGGACCCCACCCCTTTTCTGGCCTCTGTGGGCTCATGTGCACACATGGTAAACACAAACTCATGCAGGCTCACACACATACAAATTAAATTAAATAAACTCATGCAGGCTCACACACATACAAATTAAATTAAATAAGCATACCTTTTGAAAGTGGAAAAACTGAAAGAAGGGGTATGTGATGGATGTTTCCTTTTATTTATATTTTCAATATTTGTCTTTAGATCAGTGGTTCTCAACCTGGGAGTCGAATGGCCTTTTCAGAGGGGCCACCTAAGACCATTGGAAAATGTAGATATTCACATTATAATTCATAGCAGTAACAAATTACAGTTATAAAGTAGCAATGAAAATAATTTTATGGTTGGAGGTCACCACAACATGAGGAACTCTATTAAAGGGTCATGGAGTTAAGAAAGTTGAGAACTACCACTTTAAATGATGTTTTATAGTTTTTCTTCATAATAATCATATATGTACATTTATGTATGTATGTATGCATGCATGCATATATGTAGGGTTTCTCTATGTAACAGCCCTGGCTGTCCTGGAACTTGCTCTATAGATCAGGCTGGCCTTGAACTCACAGAGATCCACCTTCTTCTGCCTCCTGAGTGCTGGGACTACATTGTGTAACCATTTATTGATGTTTAGAAATGCAATTTATTTTTTGGGGCATCAACCTTATATTCCATGTCACAATCTTTCTGAAATCCAAAATTAATTCTAATCTTGTAGTCACTATAGATTTTCCTGTTTAGACAATCACAATATATACAAAATTTGATTTTTTTTTATTTTAAGTTCTTCCTGTGGCTTTGCTCACTAGCAAGGGTCTCAGAATAATCTTAATATCCGTATTGGATGCTTTTAGAAAATATATTAGATCACTACCCAGACTCCCTAGTTTGCTAGATCTTTTCCTTCCCAAGATTATAACCCAACTTGTAATTTTATCTGCGTGAATTAGCCCATTATTGTCTTTTCCCAGTCCACCTCACAGTGCCCTTTTCTGGTTTCAACACAGAGCTCCAACAGCAGGTCAGGAGTTGCTGTTTGTGTGTACGCGTGTGTAATTATCTGTTGTGTGTTCAGCAGAATGTTGAAAAGTCACCTGTTTCTCGTGTGCTCATTACGTGGGTAATATACATACGGAAGATGGAAAGGATAGTTGGTAATCATGTCTTACATACTGTGTGGGTTTTCTATTACGTTTTTAAAAGTCAATTTTACATATTTTTGTGTGTGGGTGTTTTGTCTGCATGTGTGCCTACACAGCACATAATGTGTCTGGTGTCTGAAGAGGCCAGAAGGGGACTTTAGATCCCCAGGGACTGGAATTACAGACATGTGGGTCACCATGTGTGTGCCAGGGATCAAACCCAGGTCCTCTGGAATATCAACCAGTGCTCTTAACAGCTGAGCCGTCTCTATTGCTTTCTGACTCCATTTTCACAAGCTTGCTTCTAAGGCATTGTCTACATAATTTGTGTTTTCACATTTGCTGGCATAAACTTGGTTGTAGCCTCTGCCTATCATTTTCATATTTCTGCTGAATGAGCTCTTTAAATATTGTCTTATTTATTTTATATTTTCTTTCGTAACCATTATTGCCAGATGTTTGTTTATTTTTATTAGTCCTTCCCAAAGGACCAGGCTGTGCTCTCGTTTGTTGATCACCTCTAATTTATTTATTTTTCTCTTTCACTAATGTCTGCTTTTATCTTTACTTCTTTCCTTTTATTTTCTTTGGGCTTATTCTGCTGATGTGTTGCTGCTTACCTTGGATACTTATCATTAATTTGCTGCCTTCTCTCTTCCTAATGTAAACACTCAAAACCAGAAAATTTTGGCCGGGCGTAGCTCTATGGTAGAGACTCACATTTGGGAAGCTGTGGGTTTGATCTGTCCAGTGCAGAAAAGTTATAGTCCATGAATTCCGACTGCAGATCTTGTGAACAGCTGGGAACATTTACCATTTACAAGCTTCTATTTAGCTCTGTTCTTATTCATGACATTTTTGTCAAACTGCTTTTAAATTTCCAAATTTAATGCCGTAATTTTATTTAAATTGTTAATGTGTATGTGTATATGGTGAGAGAGAGAGAGAGAGAGAGAGAGAGAGAGAGAGAGAGAGAGAGAGAGAGAGAGAGAGAGAGAGAAGAGCATGTACATGGAGGCCAGAGGACAACTTCAGGAACTGTTCCCCTCCTTCCGCTGTCAGTTCCAGGAACTGAACTAGGTTGTAAGAATTGCATGGTAAGCACTTTGTTGACTGAGCCATCTTGTCTGCCCGAAATTTAAATTTTTCATTGAAGAATGTGTACATGCATGATCATCTCATAAATACGTAGTTCACTGAATTTTCAAAAGTGAAATTTGACTGTGTCACCAGCACCAAGGTCAAGGAGAACTCAGCCAGATTCCAAAGCTGTCTGTTCCTTTCTTCCCATGCCCCCCCCCCCCCCGAAGTAAGCACCACGCTAACCCGTATGGTGCAGGTAGGCATGCTTTTGTAATTAATACAAATAGGACCGTACAGCATGTAAACTGTTTTATACGGCTTCTTCTCATTTATAAGATGCAGCCACACTACTGCCTGTAAATATAGCTTGTTATCATTACCGTAGAGTAAGCTATAGCTTGCTATCATCTCTATAGAGTAAGTTATGGAACGAATGTTGCCAGTTTCTTCTTTCTTTTGTTATTGGATGCTTGCTATTGTAAGTGGTGCTGCTGTAACATTCTAGATCTTTATTGTGCTGCTTAAGCATCGTACCATGAGATACACCACCAGCTTACAGTCCCTGGGCAGGAAATTGCAGGCTGATCAGTTATTTGCATATTAAGCTCCACTGATAAGGTCACTCATTTCTCAGAGTGACTGAGCCAGTTTATACTCCCTCCAACAGGCATGGACAGGGTTTTGTTTTAGTTTTCTGCAATGCTCATAATCAAGCTCAGGGCCTCATGTATGGCAGGTAAGCCCAGCCCAGGTCAGTTATTGTTACACTTGACCTTTAACCTAACTAAGCTCATTGCAGTCAGCAGATGGGATATATGTATTGGTAATTATTTGATATTTGTTAAGACTTGCCAACAATTTTTCACAACCTCCTATATGAGCTTGAGAATGTCTTTCGGCCTACATTCTTATGCACACTTGTGTGAGTATGTGTGTGCTTGTGTTAGTATGTGTGTGTGCTCATGTGAGTGTGTGTGTGCTTGTGTGAGTATGGGGACAGGATACTTGCTAACCATGGAGTTTGTTGATTTGGCCAGACTGTCTGAACGAGAAGATCCAAGAACCTACCTGTTCTGTCTCCATTGAACTGGGATTATAGACATGTAACCAACTTTTTACATGAATCCTGGGGATTTAAACTCGGGTCTTCAAGCACAGCAAGCGCTTTACCACCAGAGTTATCTCTCTTACCCCATATGCCAGGCTCTTTAATTTCTCTTTGGTTGTTCCCATATTCCTTTTACACAAATGGGCAAAACTTAGTGTTTTTATCTATTTTTATATGAATGCTTACTACCAAACTTTATACTTTAAAGTTCTATTTTTATACAGTTCCTTTTTAAAAACTACTTTAGCTGTCTCCATCTGGATGACTAAGGATTTTTCTGATCTTTCAATATGATGAGGAAGCATGACCTCTATTTCTGTACTTTGGGTAGTCATCCTTAGACTTTAACTCCTGTTCTCGGTGTACAACTTTCCTCTAAACAATTGCAGGAAGTTACAATAATATAAACCCATGTTTACCAGGGACCTGCTACTTATTAGAAGTTGCTCTAAGCCCTTCACTTTATCACATTATCTAAAGTCTCAAAAGTCAAGAAATTTGCCCATGGTTACCCGAAGAGTACGTCACAGAACTAGCTAAGGCTACATAGCAAAACCCTGTCTTTAAAAAAGACTGGCACTCAAACCCAAGCAGGGCTTTTTTTTTTTTTTTGGCTATACTTTTACCTGAGGCACCTGGGTTAAGATAGTTCAGTCATCAGAGAGTGTGTTTATTAAATGACAGCTTATTTGAAGGTGACAGTTATTTAGTTATTTCCTCTCCCAGATTTGCATATATCCTTTCCCTTTTCTGTTGTTTTGTTTTGTTTTTCAAGACTGGGTTTCTCTGTATCGCCCTGGCTGTCCTGGAACTCATTCTGTGGACCAGGCTGGCCTCAAACTCAGAGTTCCACATCCCTCCATCTGCCTCCCAGGTGCTGATACTAAAGGCTTGCACCACCACCACCTGGGTTTATCCTTCCTTCTATCTTTAGTTCCATTTGTTTAGTGCAAGTCTGTTGTCTGTCACTATCAGACCCACTGAACTTTTGCCTTTATTGTTACACAGCTATACCACTGCATAGCAAGTTGTGAATCTCATTTTGGAAACCCTACAGTGCTGAAGAGGACCTGGGTTCAATTTCCAGCACACACGGCAACTTGTAACTGTCTGTAACTCCAGTTCTAGGAGATCTGATTCTTCTTCTGACCTCTGCAAACACCAGGAAGGCATGTGCTAACAAACACACATGCAGGCAAAACACCCACACATTAATAAAACAAATTAAAAGATTTTCGTGGGTGTTTTGCCTACATGTATGTCTGTGTGCCTCACGTGTGTATTGCCCATGGAGGCCAGAAGAGCATGTCAGATCCCATGTAACTATAGAGTTATAGATGGCTGTGTGCCTCCATGGGGATGCTAAGAATTGAACCCGAATCCTCTGGAAAAGCAGTCAGTGAGCTTCACCACTGAACCATCTCTCCAATTGCTCATTATATTTCTTTTCCTCCAATGTGCATGTATATAACCATGGACTATTAGTTTGTTGGTACTTTCTTTATTAATTAAAAAAATGATTTATTTATTTTTATTCTACCTGCCTTGCTGTTTTGCCTGCATGTGTGAAGGTATTGGAACCCCTGGAGCTAAAGTTACAGACAGTGGTGAGTTGCCGTGTGGGTGCCAAGAATTGAACCCAGGTCCTCTGGAAGAGCAGCTGGTGCCCTAACCACTGAGCAATCTCCCTAGCCCCCTCTTTATTAATTTTAAGTTTTTTTTGTTGTTGTTGTTTGTTTGTTTTGTTTGTTTGGTATTTTTACTTTTGTTTTTTATTTTGTTTTGTTTTTATGTTTTGAGTTTTCAGAGACAGGGTTTCTCGGTGTGGACCAGGATGGCCTTGAACTCACAGAGATCCTCCTTACTCTGCCTCCCACATGCTGGAATTGAAGGAGTATGCCACCACTGCTTGACTAATCTTAAGGTTTTTGATTTATTAAGTGTGTGACTTTTCCTGGAACAGTGTGAACAAATGTTTGCCCAGTGCAGAGAGGACACAGACAAGAGACAACAGACCACAGAAAGGATCCCCTCACCCCTGCCAAGTCTAGCTTGTTGAATCAGCAAGTTTATTGGGGTTACTTACAGGAACACAGGGGAGGGCTGGACTGAAAAGCATCTACCTCACTAAAGGCCCACCCCAGTATGGGTGATGACACTCAAAAGCTGCATCTCTGGAGTTCCCTTCCCAACCTGCAGGCAGTTCAGCCAAAGGTCTCTCCTTCTCAACAGTTACGCATAGCTTTTCATACCCTTAGGGAGGGGCCTTGCGACTCTTGCAGCTTCTATGAGCTTGCTGAACCTTGTAAGCTTTCTTAGCTCTCCAGGAGTCTCCATCCCACCTCCAGGAGAAAGTGCTTCAGCTCCGAGAAACAGTTAGACAACACTCTCCCTCATTCCTTATACCCCCTTCCTCCTTCCTCTTTGTTCCACAGTCCTTGGAGGGGTTTGTACAGACGTATGAGTATCTCCTTCCATTTATGGCTGAGCTTTGAGTTACAATAAGGAGAGTTGTTCTCAGAGCTTGAAGACTTACAAAGTCTCTACAGTAGGTGCAAACAGACAGTCTCCCTTCACCACCAGAGCTGACAGCAACAGTCACCTATGGGTATAAACATAAAGTTTAGAGATCAATTTGACAGGTACACCATATCCATTTAACAAAATAATAGCGATGCCCACCCAACTGCTTTCTGTGAACCCTCCAACAACAGACATTTGCCATGACTGATAGTATCAGATATGGGTTCTCACCTGTGGGGCAGTCTTTAAGCCCAACAACAGTTGACTACACTAAAAACGTCATGCCGCTTGGAGGCACATGCTTTTAATCCCAGTACTTGGGAAATAGAGGCAGAAGGATCTCTGTGAGTTTGAGACCAGCCTGGTCTAAAGAGTGAGTTTCAGGAGAGCCAAGGCTACACAGAGAAACCCTGTCTCAATCCCCCCCCCAAAAGCATGTTAAACCTGTTAAATTATAAAGATTTGGGACAAAAGGGTAGAATATTTAAAAATATTTTATGGGTTAGAATGGCCCTTTAAAGCAATATTATAAATCTAAAACCTTCAATGTAAAAAAAAGTCTATTAGATGTAGCCCTATGCTCACTTAAAATAACTATGTTGAAAAAGATACCATAAATGAAGTCAAAATGAATGAAAATTAATCAGCTGTGGAAAACAGGTTAACAAAGGAGTGATCATCACTGTGTTGGCTGCAGGACATGGAGAAGGCAAGGTCACTCTGAGCCTATCTCCCTCTGGCTGAAAGGAACGCCGTGCAGGCTACTGGAGAGCTGTCACTGCCAGCCCTACATTACCAACATGCCTAGCAGGACATACCCACTGGTACAGAAATGGCATGGCTGTGTTTACTTGTTTGTTTCAAAACAGGGTTTCTCTGTGTAGTTCTGGCTCTAAACTGGTTCTGGCTACATAGAGAAACACTGTCTTGAAAAATAAATAAATAAATAAATAAATAAATAAATAAATAAATAAATAAATGCGTGGATATGATTATACACACAAGGGTTGGGGGAAAGGCTTCAGTAAAGTGCTTGTCATGCAAAGGCTGGGTGCAGAGGTGCATGATCCCTGGGGCTCTCTGGCAAGCCAGTCTAGCCAATCAGTGAACTCCAGGCTCTGGGGAGGCCCTGTCTCAAAATACTATGAGAGTGACTAAGGAAGATTCCTGATGTCAACCTCTGGCTTCCGCTTACAAAGGCACAAATGTGACATACACTCAGACTTCATGTACACCCACAAAGACAAGAACATGTGTACACACACATATACGATAAATTCGTGTATCAAATTTTGTTTTTGTTTTTGTTTTTAAATCTGCCAATTTCCGTAGTCATCTATTGTTCATTCACTCATCAAAAGAGCTATCTTCCATAGTGTTTATTTTAAAGCTCGCTTTCCCACACACCACCAACATTGGCATCAGTTCCCGAATGCTCTTTTGCTGCTTTGATAAGCTCTTTCACTCAACAGCATAGCTGTTTTTTGTTTGTTTGTTTGGTTGGTTGGTTGGTTTTGGGTTTTTTTTTTTGAGACAGGGTTTCTCTGTATTGCTTCGGAGCCTGTCCTGGAACTCCCTCTGTAGACCAGACTGGCCTTGAACTCACAGTGATCAGCCTACCTCTGCCTCCCGAGTGCTGGGATTAAAGGCATGTGCCACCACCACCTGGTTAGCATAGTGCTTATAATGTGTCTTAAGTACTTTCTAAGACCAGTTTCCCCACCCCCACCACCTATTAGTTTTCCTGTTTATAACTTAGCTAGACTATATTTAATTAATAAATTTAGTCCAGCAAATGAGTGGAGCCAAAAGCCATAGTGCTAACTCACTGATAACCTGACAACCCAAAGGAGAAAAATTCATTCACAGTTAAATTTCTCTGCTGATTCTTGTTTCCTCCTTCTTCCACGATCCTGATCCCTGGATTATCACCCAATAAACTTTCTGCACAGAAATCTCCATCTCAGTCTGTTTCCCTGGTAACCTAACCTAAAATATAGATGACCTGCATACCATTAGGCATTATCCATAAACATGACTTTACTCAGCTGACATTTGATAAGTATGAGGTAGTAGAGGGCTTTGGGTTCTATTCTCCAAGTACTTGAAGTTTTCGTTTGTCAATAAAACTTTTATCTATGTGTTTATGGAAACCAGGGGTCCCAGGAAGTTACCAGTTCAGGGTAAAATGCACCTCAACTGCCACCTTTTCACTTTTCTTGAGCATGAATTATGTATGTTGCATTTTAGGCAGGACCTGCTTTGTATTCTTGGACTGAGATGCAGACAGGATCAGGAGTTCAAGGCCAACCAGGGCTTCACAAGACCCTGTCTCAAAAATCAATAAAGCTAGGCAATGTGTGTAAGTGCTGCTATTAGATCAAGTGGATTAATGGTGCTGTTCAGCTCAACTATATTCATAACTGATTTTATGCCTGCTTGCTGTATCGATTACTACAGAATAATGACTGGAATAGACAAAAGAAGGCTTCTAGGAGACTGGTCATGTTTTAAATCTTGGTCTTGGGTACTCCCTGGGTCATGCTCACTTTGTAAAACTTCCCAGGTGGCTCCCTTATTATCCACATAATTCTCTACATGTACATATTTCCCAGAGTATTTTTTTTCTAAAAAAAAGTTTCTTTTTATTTATGCGTACGTATGTCACGTATACACAGGAGGCCAGAAGAGAGTGTCAGACCCCCTGTAGCTGGAGTTGCAGGCAGCTGTGAGCCACCCAATATAGTGTGTAGTACTTCCTGGTTCCATGAAGGCTAGACCACAGGAAAGAGGCTTTCAGCTCAGACCCAGGTCAAATCATCTGAGTTTTGTGTTCTAAGGGTTCAGTGCTGGCTTCACAAGGTCCTACCAGGCTGGGATGTCAGGTGTGTAACACCATGCCTGAGTCCAGTCAAGTCATTGTTCAAGATTTATTACAACAAACAGGACTCCCTCTTATTTCCCACTTAAGATTCTGAAAAAAAAACTTATAATCTTGTTGTGGGAGTGGGGTTGCTCAGTTCTATAGCCCTTGCCTAGCATGCACAAGTCCCAAACAGTTTCCATTTTACTGTGTGTGTGTGTGTGTGTGTGTGTGTGTGTGTGTGTGTGTTTACAGGACAGACAGAATCTCTCATTGGCCTAGGACTCACCAAGCAGCGTGACACCAGCCTCCTGGAATCTGCTTGTCCCCGCTTCGCCAGCTAGATCATAAATGTACCACCAAGCATAGCTTTTTTACAGGAAATCCAGGGGCTCGAACTCAGGTCTCATGCTTTTCAGGCAAGCTGAGCTATCAATCCAACCCCTGCAAAAACAAAGAAACAAACAACAACAAAAACCTGTGTGTACAGACCTCAGTGATATGTATTAATAAACATATATACAGAGATGATTCTCCTATATGCTGGAACAATCTCTAGCCCATGCTAATCTCATCAGAATGAGCTCCTTCAGTCAGCATATACAATTTAATTCTTCTTTCTCCCCCCACTCCTTAAAACATGTAGCCCAAACTGGCCTCCAATAGACTCTGCAGTAGAGGGGACTCTGAACTCCTTCCTAACCCTTCTGCTTCTGTCTTCCAAGTGCCAGGAGGACAGGCCGGTGTGGCTACGCCTGGCTGCCAGCTCTCCTTGTGGAATGTTTGTGCACACTCTTTCCCTGCTTTCCTAATTTATTGGTAATGGTTTCCTTATTTCCTCTCTACATAGCAAAAGTATCCCTCTTCATTGATCTTATTTTCTATAAATACTTTCTCAACATGTCTCCTTGAAATTGTTTTTAACTTAAAGTGGTTTTCAGTCATTTAAAAATAACACTTGAAAGGGGCTGGAGAGATGGCTCAGCAATTTAGAGCACTCGCTGCTCTTGCAGAGGACCCCGGTTTGGTTCCCAGCACCCACGTGGTACTTCACAATCATCTGTAACTCCATTTTTAGGGAATCTGATGCCCACTTCTGAGCTCCTCTGGCACCAGGCACTCACATGGTACACACACATACATATAGGCAAAAACTTACATACAAAAAAATAAAGTAAAATAAATAAATAAATTTTAATAATACTCTCAAGAAGGAGTGACAATGGTAAATTTTTAAAAATTTCATTCTGGTATACGATTTCATGAGGCATTAATTATCCATTTCTAAAGCAATCAAAGTATCTAAGATGATATTTTCTCCAATCAAGCCAATATTTTTGTACAATATTTCAAAGAAAATTGGCAGTCCACTTTGGACAATAAGGCAATGATATAAGTTGACCTCTGCAATTAACATTATTTAAAAGTCAGACTGTTCCGACCTTTACCACGGGAACCACTCTGTAGTATAAAGTGTGTGTTACTCCCTGTTCTTTTCAGTACTAACAATGACTACAGATGATCTCATTTGTGGGACAGACAGAAAACTAAAAGACCATAACCAACATTGCAATCCCACTAC